>NC_139557.1:43920379-44537879 GCF_965112155.1 Podarcis liolepis
GCCCTACACTGTTCTATCACAATTCTTTTACTTCTATTTAGTAAATAAAGCTGAAGACTTTGAAACTATGACCCTTGCCTAATATACTGTGTTTGCAATTACAGTATATTCATTGTCACTAATGAACTTATGAAACAAAATTTCCAGCTTCATTTCACTGGTTGCAGTCCAGCAACGTATGGATTCAGAAACTTTTCTATGCCACATGCTTTACACCTACTCTGTGTAGGTCCTTTCATCATCTTACAGCAGAATCCTCCAGCTGCTGAAAATTAACAGATTGAACCCAAATAACCCAGATTTTGGAGTGCTATCATCCAGAGAATAAGTTACACTAGACAACTAAAGCTTTCTTTAGACATTTATCCATGAAACAGCTGTATGAACTGCTCCCACCCTCTCTACCTCAATCTTCCTGAGTGGGAAATATTTTTTAATGAAACATTTACAGTCCTCATCAGAAAGGGAACAGGATCAGCACATACATCTCTACATCCCTTCCATGGACAGAGAATGCCTGAAATGGGCTACTAAAAGGGAATACAGAAAGACCCATGAACAAGGAGGAGGGGGCAGGGAAAGAGATGCAGGGCCCCTTCCTAATTTCAAAAACTACCACAGCATAGACATGTTTCAAAATTGACTAAAGACACCATTTGCTGATGCTTTAGCATGGAATAGGGAGCAAAGACAGAAGCACGTGCCCAAGAGACATTAACAGCATGAAAAGTAGGAGAGTCACTGTCCACCAAACAATAATTAAGGGATATGAACTGCATGAAGAGAGGGAGCAGGTTCAAGCCAAAGAGAATATACACGAGCACAAAGCAGAAAGAAAGAGGACACTTGGGGCTGGATACCTATTAGGGCTGTGCACATACACGCCCAATCCAGCACTTTGGATAGACACCAAATCAATTCAGGGGCCAGTCCAAATTCGTAATCAGGGTTTAAATCCTTCACACACACACCCCATCATTATTTAACCCTCTGTTCACCAGCTATTGAGCAGGGAATTCAACCTTGCTGGGTGCTGCTTCGCCACCACATTTCATGCAGGGAACATGCTAATGAAGCAGAACCTGCCTGCCTCCCCACCCAATTATGACAGTCTCAAAATTGCTCCAAGTGAGTCAACTTGACCAGGGGTGTCTCAAACCAATCTGGCCAGAGCTTAGATCTGCCCAGATGTGTTCAGGATTTAGTCAAATGTAAGTGTAGCTTTACAAATGTGCTAGCAGGATTGCTGCACCACCGGGAGGGTACAACCCACATGGAAACTCAGAAGGCCTCTATCTCAATTAGTTGTGATACAGTAAGTATAGGCAGTGACCATTTTGCACGGGAGTTCCATTCCTGGCTTCCACACACCCCAGCGGAGCACCCCATGCCCTCTTCAGGGTCCAAAAGGACCCATGCGCTTGCAGTCGTGTGTCAACTGGACAAGCGCAAAAGCTGACTATCTCATTGTAGCAGTGCAGGAGACAGCATGTGCAAAATCCAAGCCTCACTGCCACTACTTTTCATAAATCAGCCACGTGATGCTAAATGATAGCTCTAACTGAGGACTACCTAGTGTAGAGATGAATGGTGCTATCGGAAAGCCTCTTTGAACATGGACTTTCATTGACAGCATACATTCAAAGGGTAGATATGCCGACTAAAACGAGATTTCAAACTAGCAGTAAATAAGCCTTGGATGTAATCAGAGCATGCACCATTCATAATTGAAAACCAGCAGTATAATCAAATTCAATCTGTTGTTCTATAAACAGCTAACATGTATACATGTTCATGGTTGCCTAAGACCTGGAACCACCACCAGGTGCTGCATCATTTCTATTTTGAGTTGCATCCAACACTGTCTCTGCACCCACAGAATGGCCTTTCACTCACATAAAGCAAGTTCAGTCCTCCCTGTACCAACAAAATCTGATTTGGATGGTCCAGAGACTGAAGGGGGGGGGTACAGCACTACAGGGGAAAGGCCACGTCCCCATGAGCAAACCCAAGTCTCCCATAAAGCTGAGTTTTGCCTCCGATTTGCCTTTTACAGTTCTTATAAATCAATGCTTGAGACACATGAATATTTTTAACTCTTCCTTTTAATTTATTCCAGAAATGCAAAGAAAAGGCTGACATCCAATGGTGTCCATCCACCAGCAGTTTTCCCATCCCCACTGCAGCTCCCCATGCTCCCAAAATCTCCTTCGGTGTTGGGGACACTCCAGAATAGATTTGGAGGCGGTGATGGCTGCAGTAGGAAGAGGAAATGCATGTCTTGCTGCACAAGTTGACGTGTAATTGTACAACATTGGATGTGGTGTAGAAACAGCTGAGATAGCAAATAGGATGACAAATAAACAGTGGGGGAGGAGTATATATTTATGATATAGTTTGTCATATAAATATATATATGAAAGGAAGATACAAGTGTTTTGTCAAGAAGGCTTCATACTTGACAAGAACTGTGGATACATTAGCATATAAAATGAAGTTGCCCCCTCCCCAAAAAAACTCTCGAGGGGATACAGCTCATTCACATACTGACATCCCCCCACCCCACAAGGAGTGTTACACATGTGTTCCTATCATGCCACAAAATGTGCATAGGATTGCAGTCTAAATTTTCTAAAATTATTGGACAGAATGTTGTCTGCTGTCAATTATTGTGTCATGAAAAACCACAGAGGATACACAAAACTGCAACAAAAAGCTTAAGGTGAGGATTAGTAACAAAGAACTAAAGCTTCTAAATACTGAATGGATAATTAGCAGCAGTGAATATAGCGGGAGAATAAAATAAGCAGAAATTCATAGACCCAGAGACACTTTCTGATCAGCTATGTCTCTATTTCTTTTTCCACTTCTTCTTATAGTATCTCAGGGGGGAAAGCTGCACTTGCCTGATCACTTCTGAGGACATATTATTTTAAAAATGTACATACAGGCCTAAATAACAAACAGAACACTACTTCTCACCTGGAGATATTATGTAGTTAACACAGTAATTCTCTCTCCACTTTTAAAAATAGACCAAAAGATGCAGGCTGCACTTTTATTTTTGGAAAAGCATGCATAAAGGGAAGTCGATATCTTAAGCCGTAAATGTCATCAAAGAACCCTACATTTTTTTACAAATGGTTCCATGGTATGTATGCTGCGCATACAGCAAGAACTGCAAACCCACAACATTTGTATAAGTGTCATTTAGTGTCAAATGCACACACTTTAGCACTTACATTTGATTTTTAGCAGCTTGTCTCTGTGCTTTCCGCTCTTTCCTCTTTTGATCAGGTGGCTTTGCAAAAACTATTTCTATATTTTCTCCTTCTAAATCTTTTCCGTTCATTCCTTCCATTGCCTGTGGAGAATAGTTTTGAAATGCGTATTGGCAATAAATTCTTCCAAAAACCTATTTTTTAAATAATATGCAAAGAACGCAGACAATATGAATAGTAAGAGATGTTGAGTAGTAGTAACCGCTGGTAGATATGTAGGGCATTAAGCCCACCTCCTGTCCACTAGAGGCCCTGTCTGAGGACCTTTGATTTTTCCAATGTGTATGTTTTCAAAAATACTCCTTGCAACCCATGAGGGCTTGAAACCAGATCTGCAAAAAGATCTGTGCTGCAAAGCAAACACTTGAAATTAAAGCAATCTCTAACAGCTACACATTCTCACAAAATAGGTTGCAAGGTAAAGTTGTTCAAAGTAAAAACAAAGAGAATAGGGAATTGTATGAACAAAGGGAACAAAATGTAATTCTTCAGCTTTCAAATGCTGAGATGACCAAAATTGGAAATAGCATCAGGTATGAGGAGTTGTATTCTACTTACGTTTTCCCCTATGACAATTCTATTTTTATTTGGGAGGGAGAGTAGAAATGTAAATGATTGCATTTGGTGTCATGATTAAGTTTAGAAAACTTCAGGTATATTTAGCCACTCTAACTCCTACTTGGACATGCAACGCTTCATTTGCAAATAGAAGGGTCCCGTTCATGAAACAGACAAGAGATGCAGGAGTTCTCAACAAAGAAAGATGATTTAACCAATTCCTCCTTCCTACTACAAGCCTCGTGTCACTTCCTATACTGTTCAGGGGTCTCCTAGACTTCCAAAGTGGCTTTTCAGGGGAAAGGCGTAAATGCCCAGGTTGGAGGTTTCTGTAAATGGAATTCCACTCATGAAAACTCTGGACTCAGCTGTTTCTGCACTGTGCACAACTGTTTTAGATTAGACTCTGGCTTAAAAATGAGCAGATCAGTGAACTGAACAATCTGCATTCTATCCTTATTTTTAAAAGAGTATAGGACAAGGTAAGCATAGAAGCAATTCTCAGAACATGAAAAGCCAACTGCTGTATTCCTATCACTTTAGAGCCCAAAACTACAGCACAAAGCTTTAAGCATTTTATAACACAAATGTTTTAGCGAAACATGTGACTTAAAAATAACTTGATCATGTAGCATTACCTGCAATAATCAAAACCTACCTTTACAGCACCATCACGTTCATCAAAATGGATAAAAGCATAATCTTTTAGCTTTTTCACTCGCTCCAGCTTTCCAAACTGACTAAAGGCCTTTTCTAGTATCTCCTCTGTGACTGAATTTGCAAGGTTCCGCACAAATAACACTTTCACCTAAAATAAAGCAACGAGGGTTAATTCAGACTACAATTTTGTTTCATTCTTTGCAATACCGGCATTTGCCAAGAGCACTTGGGATGTGCTGTTGAGTTGTATCAAACACTGCAAAAGCAACTGCCAGTCACCCAACAGGACCTTCATCCTCTTCTCATGCACACCCAAAATCTAGTCCTGTGGGTTCCCTTAACCCTCAGAAGGTTTCGATGCAGACAAGGAAGATCAAAGTTCTGTTGTGCACATTCTGGATCTCAACATTTACAAATTCCAATTGTAAAGAATTCAGACAATATATTTCCCTAAAAGCTGCTATTATTATTATTATTATTATCAACAACTGCATCCACAATTTTTTTCAAAGATGTTTATAGCTGGGAAAAAGGCTACTAGCTCCGAATGTATACTCATTCTTCCAATGTCACTTGGAATATGTAAGAGTGGTGGTATGTTGTTGCAAGTCCCAACACCCAAAGTCCCTGGTTAGCTGCTGGAACATAAAAGGCACTGACATAGTTTCAGGATAGAAAGGCATCTGACTCCTGCCTAGAGCAGTCATCCGTCCCAGCAACGCACATTCACTATTCCCCCAGATTTTTACCTAATGTGGAAATGAAACCCAATTCCATTAAATGATAATAAAGAATCCCAGTACAAGAGAGAATTGCAGTGATGGGACTTGGTGATTTGAAGCCATCACCTACAACAATGGGGATACTAAGACTGGAAGAAAAAGAAGGCAGGACTTGTATTGACAAAATGTAATGAGATAATGCAGTAAAGTTCAGTCCCTATCCTAACTGAAACTAGTTTTGTCATACTAGTCTGATAAATGCTGGTCATGCAAACACAAACAGGGCATCAGATTGAAATATGTCTCTTACTCAGTTATGAGCCAAGTAAGCTTCAAATTAACAATCCACAATTTGTATAAAAATTATTAAAAGCAGTGAAAATTCATATTATGATCCTATTTGCAAATTTAACCATAAAGCGTGTTCACCTATTGAGTTATCAGCTTTATATAGTTTGGCTGAAGATTCAAGCAAACTTTTGTAGCTTTCACAAATGTTGTTGCTCTGAGTGCAGAACAAGCCATTCAAGTTAATGTAGGAAAATCATTTTGCAAGCATTATTCCTTCTACAGCATATGCAGTGTTTGAAACTCTCATTGTTGTAGGTGCATTTTACAAGAGGGCATTTCATTAGGGCAAGCAATTTCTAAGCTCTGGGCTCAGTACTGCACCTAAGATTTCAGAGTAAAACTACAAAGTGGAAGGAAAGGAGGACCCTTTTCTGCCTCCCCACTTCCAGCAACTCTTTGAAGACTGGAGAAGAGACCCTCTTAAGAATATTAGGGGGGTGGGCAGGGGAAAGACTAGACCATGTGAAAAATGAACGTATTTTAGCTGCAGTTCATTCATTTTCAGCTTTGTATTCTTCTTATAAAAAAGTGTGCCCTCCTTTGTTGCACCCATAACCTAGGTTTAAGGTGCTGTTTAGCTCTTAGCTTTCATATCACAGTTTCTAACACTGAGCATTTGCCATATGATACAGATTTAACAAAATAATCATGACTTTCAGCTTGCTATAATTTTTTTTAAAAAATCACTGTTATCTTTTACCTTTGCCATGACTTCAGGATCTGGATCTTCTATAGGATCAGCCCATTCAACTGTAACCACATTACCCCAGACTTTCACTTTTCCGCTCATTAGCCTACGCCTGGCTTGTGCTGCAGTTTTATGATCTTCATATTCAAGGAAACAAAAGCCTCTATTCTTTTTTTTGTCATCAGGTTGGTGATACAATATTACATCTGTGAGACCCTCTGAAATTGAAGCCAATCACGTGAGTTTAGTTAAGCAGTCATACAAATTTATTATAAAACAGAAATAAAACTTTGACATTTTGTCTTTTTACCCTAATATAATACAGTGGACTATTAGATTTGCTAAAATTCCCCAGTAAAATGTTAGAATTTCCTATATACCGTCTTTTTCCGTGTATAACACGTCTCTGTGTAAAAGATGTGTATAATTTTTGGGAACTCCTAATTAAGAAAATGGGGGAGCTTGCCCAGTGTATAAGACGAGCTCCAATTTTAACCTAATTTTTAAATAAAAAAACCTAGTCTTATACACGGAAACGTACGGTAGCTTATCTTCTGTTGCTTTCCCCCACATATACCATGGCACTAACTGAAAACCAACAGAGAAATTTAATTTATTCCCCATCAAAAGTACTTTTCTAGAAAGTGAAAAAGTCTGAACTGAACAAGAAAAAAGACTGCACATGCACAACACTTGCCTCTAATTTGGGGCTAGATATTTGACCAGTCAAATATTTTCAGCAACTGACCAGTATAGTATGTCTCTACTGAATGTCATGAATATTCCATGACATCGTAACAGCTTGGCTTCGTTTGCCCTTTATTTTATCTTAACACAGTATAGTGTGTTAACATAAAATAAAGGGCAAACGAAGCCAAGCTGTTACGATGTCATGGAATGTTCATGAATATTCTAAATGATTGACAACGCGATCTAGCAGAACTGAGCAAAATTACTCCTTTAATAATTTCTTCCAAACAGTCAAACTTACTGAATAAGGGGCTTTGGGTAAAACCTCCCTCAAGCAATGTATGACACAAGGATAGGCCACAGTCCCAGCTCATCTTTCTTACTGTCAAGAATATTCCTTATGATCTCAGTTTACAATGTCATCATCATTCAACATCAGCCGAAAGATGGTGAAAAAGTTCATCACTGATCACTTGAATTATTTCCTTTTAAATTCACACACCCAAGGTACAAAGTAACTTACCTGTTACTTTGCTAAATTCTTCAACTATCTGCTCCTTTGTTTTACTCTTAGGGATAGAGCCAACAAAGAGCCTATTATTGGCAACGGAGATACATACACCAATATGTTTTCCAGAGCGGATTTCATGATTGTTATACTATAAGAAAGAAAGTAATATAGGGTAGGTCATCCAAAAGTGCTTGTTTTTCCTTGCTTGCAAACGTTAAAACTTTTACTTCACTGCAGAAATATTACTCAATACAGAGTAGTATTTTTTTCAAAAGAGGAGCAAGTGCTTCAAGTACAGTGGTACCTCGGGTTAAGAACTTAATTCATTCTAGAGGTCCGTTCTTAACATGAAACTGTTCTTAACCTGAAGCACCACTTTAGCTAATGGGGCCTCCCACTGCCACCGTGCCGTCGGAGCACGATTTCTGTTTTCATCCTGAAGCAAAGTTCTTAACCTGAAGCACTATTTCTGGGTTAGCGGAGTCTGTAACCTGAAGCGTCTGTAACCTGAAGTACCACTGTATTGGGGGTGTACCATTTTCAGCAGCGTGGCTTCTAACCATGTGATAATGCAGTTACGTGGGCCACCGAATAGATGGTTCTGTATGGCACTGAGTTGCTTCCACCTACCTGATTAAAAGTAACTGGACACAATATCAACGAAGTGTATTGAGGCACTTTAAAGACTGACAATTTTATTATGGGATTTTATTATCATGGGCCTTGGTTCATAAAAGTTTTTAAAATTGCCACAATAATGGGGTTTTTCTTGCGGCAACAGAATAACCTAGCTACCCTGTAAATGAGTACACTATGCTTGTCAGCTGTGTGGACACCACACACACACATACAAGAACCTTGGAAACTGTAGCTTACCCCTCACACAGCTACAATTCCTAGCACCCTTAAACTACAGCCCTTAAGATTATTTGGGGGAAATGTGCTTCAAAGACACCTTGGGTTAAACCCTACATGTTGCTCTAATCCTAGCTCAGAGAAAAGCAGCAACAGTGGTACCTGAGCACAACTATTCTCTGCCTTTCATCTAATACACAAAATGTTGCTTAGTTTCAAAGAAACCAACTACAGCTGCAGCAGGATCCTCTCCCATTGGGAACACACATCAATATAAAGTGGAGTAGAAGGCATCCTTACCATACTTCAGTAATTGTACAAGTCATCTCACTCTGTGAGGAAAAGTTAAGCCTAAGACTACCTATGGAGCTACTTGGTTTTCGCTAAGTGTCCCACTGTTCTTGTTTTGACTATGAGCAAAAGATGACCTTGTCAATCTCTCTCCCCAGATACTGCTCCCCTTGACCCTTTATGGCAGTGCTCATTCCCTGAATTGCAAGTCAGAGACCAAGGATATGCTATAATCCTCAAGTAGAAAAGCAAAAGGGGGAACAGAGACCATGGAGAATGGTCCTTCATTTTAAGTAGTGGGACAATTAGATTACTTTAATATCAAATTAAGCCACATGAAGCACTGCACACTATACCAATTTAGTGTACCATGTAACACTCCAGTGCATTCAACACTAGAGACCATAACCAAAATTTTAATTACGGGTATGGAACTTTAAGCTAAAGAAATGGTATTTCATAAGCCCAGTCACTAGCCTGGATCTTTTTCAAGCAAGTAAAACAGAAATCTTTTGTAAAATGGTAGACAGCTAGTTTTCTTTCAGGTCAAGGGCCACGTTTCTTAGCCTTTAAAAAGAACTTGTTCAAAATCCTGCTCTTCATGCAGTAATTCCATTTCCCCCCACATCTATGATATTCTAACATATAGCCACTAATAGAATTAGAGAAGATATTGTACAGTATGACCTAATCCAGGATTGCCTTTGAATGAGTTAAACAGCAGATATCGTGCAATGCGCCCACTTAACCCAAGACATAATTCCATGCGTAAGACTGCAGTATAAGCATTTCCATTTCTGCTATCCCTGACGCTCACAGGGATGGAAGGGGGGGGGAGGAGAAAAAACAGCATGTAACATAACAAACTGAATAAATAAGGTAAAGGAACTCTTAGAACTGCTTAACTAAAAGAGGTCACGAGGCCTAAACAATTCTAATCTATACATCATGATGTACACCGAAGAGTATACTTTCAGCCACTGCCAGGGATTTTTGTACTTGCTTTTAGATAAAGGGGTGATCCTAAAAGAATGCAGTAAGAAAAATCTTACCAGTTTAACAGCTTCCTGAGCTGCCTCTTTGTTACAAAAAGTGACAAAAGCGTATCCTCTGTTTAAGCCTGTCAGAGGGTCCATCATTAAGCGAAGATCCCATATAGGCCCTGCTTTCTCAAATAATGGAACCAGTTCATCCTCAAATAAGTCCCTTGGAATCTTACCCACAAATATCTGTAACAAAAAAAGGTATTTTAAAAAGGATCACACATACAGGTAGCAAGGACACACCGCCCCATCATAAAATGTGATGCTGCTTACCTCAGTGCCAACAGAAGGCTGTTGTCCTGAGTAGACACACTCTGGGGGAGGACCACCATATTTTCTTTGTCCAGTAGTCACATCAAGTGTGTAACCCGTTCTCTCCAAAAGTGCCTTCAAATTTAAGTTTAGAATTTTAAATAAAGTCTGTTTACCAACTAATTACACTGTCTAATTAAAATAGGAAAAGGGGACAAATGTTTGCAATGAAATAATCTTTGACACTTATGTTTTAAGAGCGACTTGCATTCCCTCAGCTTTGAGTATGTCTGAGTATATACTAATTTTGAGCAAATTTGATTTTTGCACAAAATCACACCCTCCCAAAAAACCTATTGTACATTTCAATCCTAAATCCTGTGTGCAAAGCTTCTCAAAGTCAGTTTTGCTTCCTTCGCTAGGTGCCTTCTGTTTGCATAAGCGGCTGTTATGCCAAGAATCCTACACTTATCCCACCAAATGAAGGCCTGTTTGTGCCTCACTGCAGGGCAGTAGTTCTCAAACTTTTTTCTCTGGGCCACTTTCAGAATTTAAATTTGCTTGCACCACACTAAATTTTGTATTGATAAGAAATACATAGGGAAACTGAAATAAACAACTCCTAGCAGTGCTTGATTTATAAAACAGAACACTACTACTTTATAATGTGATCACTGGACAGCCATAAAGTATAAAACAACGTAGCTGTGTAGGAACATTAATCAGTCCCAAATATAACACTGATTATCCTTGAATCTTCCCATCACACTTGCCACACCAGTGTGGCGCACCACACCCTTTGAGAACCACTGCTGCAGGATATCAGCAGCCTTCTCTTGGCCATACACAGAGCCTGCTTCAATTGAGAATAGCTGTGCCCTCTGAATTTGGAGAGCATGCTAGAAGTGAAGCATGGAGAGACCTCAAGTTAAAAGAAGACCTAATAAAACATAGCATGCCTAGTAGAGCAGCAGCACAATAAGCTTGGAGATGTCCAGGTCACTTTTTATGGAAGGCCACTCTTCCCCCTCCTCCAAATTGTATGATGAATTAGCATAAACATGCATGCTTCAATCAACACTAAGCCTGCCCTACAGTCCTGGGGACATGCATACTTCAGTTTGACTAAAGAGATTTAATACTGCTCAGTATTTCATTAGCTCTTTGTGAATGACATAATGGATAAAATGTATTGGAATTCCAGTAACTAAAGTACTCAAAAAACAAAAGCAAACAAGGCATGGAAAAATATATGTACTGTGTGCAAATGCTACATTCAATTGCTTTTCTACAATTTCTGTACTTGATTGTTGTGGGATTTCACACAATTAAAAATTACTCTTTCAAAAGATATAATTTCTCATGGTAGAATAAGTGAAGTATTTGCAGTATACGTCAATAGTCATGAAGCACTGAAGTCTTTCCAGTATCAGGCTGTACTAAACTTCCAACTGCTGGCTGATACAATTTAATCTCAAATTACAGTGCCAATAGTGATGATTCATGGCCCGTCTCTATAAAAACAGATGTGAATGTATATCTACTAAAAACAAGAAAGAGAAAGCCTGCAAATCATGATGCCAATATTAATTGTATGGACTGGGTACAAAAACTGCCATTCTAGAACAATTTGTGGCATAGTGCTAGTGGCACAAATCAGATGTCAGAGGTACTTTCACAATTGTACCCTGCTAACATCTCCCTCTGCAGGATGCAGCACAGGACCTGTATCCAGAGACTTTTTCCAAGAGTAAAACATGGATAAATACTGTGCAGAGGAATCTAAAGAAGAGTAAGCTGCTCTTATAGAAATGTCAATTGGCAAGCACCAATGAAGGGATGACCAAGAAAAATATTGTTAAAAAAATACTTCAACACAAATCATTCTTATACAACCACAGAAATTAGCACTAAAGGCATAAGCATACTGGCCTATAAACATACCTTGATTTTTGCCTCATCTGGTCCTTTGCTAGAATCTGCCACTTTGGTCCCTTGTTTTTCTCGCTGTCTATATGTCTTCATGACGCCACATAAAAAGGCACTTTTGTTCTAAAAAGATTACACAAATAACGTGTAAGGGCTGAATTTTAAATCAATCATCCTGACTTGTTCAAGTTTTTCACATGTGCTAGTACAAACTGTAGTACTATCAAGGAACAGAAATGCCACTATAGTAGTACATTACCTGAACATGTGAGAGGTCACTGTCTTTAAACTGCTGAAGCACTGCCAATGCACCTTCTTCATTAAATTCCTTTAAAGCTTCAATAGCTCTTTCATCTAAATCACTGTGAGCAACTAGCCCTAGAAAAAGAAATATTATATTCTAGCATTTTTAGTTATTTCATTTCAGAAGCAGATCCACTGATCAGAGGCCCATTTCAGGATTTCCCCTTTACTTAAAAAGTTGCCTTAATCTACAAATGTACTGTAACACATAGGCTGAAACTTGTTAAGTTTTGACAAACTCTGAAAAGTCATAATTTTGCATAAAGTTGACTCAACTTGAGCAGTGATTCTCAGTAGTTTTCTGCCTCTTAAGGAAACTGTTTAAAAAGACTAAAGCACTCAAACAATTCTATTGGTCTCCAAAACTGAGCTTCAGAACATGACTGAAAACACAGTAGCCTTTGCACCCACAGGTTCAAACATTAAATCAGGTATCCTCCAGAAGAGATGCTTATGATTACTGCCTCACTTACTACACAGTTCTCCAAAGACAAATATAATCCACTATGAACTCTTCCTACTGCCTGAAGTACAACTGCATTCCCCTACCACCACCCATTCACTCAGTACCACAGACTAACCTACAGCAGCATAAATGCCATGTTATTGTTTATCATCCAAACACTTGCTAAGAAGACTGCAGTCCCCATCTTTGGGTTTTTGTTTTTTTGTTTGGAAACCACAAAAAGTTGCTATTTTAGCCCAAAGCAAGGAAAAGTCCAATAGAAAATATTGAAAATGTGACTTTGCAAGTTTTACATCTTACCTGCAACGTAAATTTCATCTAGTTTTTCAGCAACTTTCTGTGGTAAACCAGCATCAAGCAATGTCTGGAAATGCTCAGAATGGGTAACTGCAGCAGAAGTATCCATCGGCTCTTCAGTACCATTCCCATTAACATGTTCAGAAGCCATGTTTCCAGATATCTGTTCAAACGCAATAAGCATCATAATTAAGCTATAAACCTTAAAGCCGAACTATTGGTGTATCAATCAATACATGCAGCTACCTGCTAGGGACTCGCAGAGTTTAAGCCGTTTTCCCTACTACTTTTGCAATCAGAAAGCACGCAAGGCTTTTTCAAGAGGAAGACTAATAGTGCAAAGGCATACCCTATAACCAAAGCCTAGCGAGGATATTAAGATTTTATTGCAGATTTTACACAATCCAGCCGAACTCTCTAGCTCACCTCCCTTCTCTGTCTCTCTAAAACGCCCTAAGCAGCTCTTAGAGAAGTTAGAAATGGAACAAGAAGCAAAAGGCACGGAAGAACGTGCAGCCACCAACGCGCGACACAGCCACTGCCATTCCCTGCTGCTTTTGCCCGAATCGCTTCATTCAACCCTTCGCACCTCTCGCGAAATCCCGTTCCTCTGCCTACGCTACTGCTTCTTCCCGCCTCTTTGACAGGGCCTAAAAGCAACCAGGCGAAAGGAACAAAGCGCTTCCCAGTCCGCACCCAGCCCAAGCGGCGGCAGCCGCCATATGCCCGCTGGAAACACGTGCTCGGCGCGTTCAAATGTCTTACAACTTCCTCCAGCGACCAACTTCCCTCCACCCCACCCCACCCCCCCTCCCGGAAAAGCAGCCTGTCCCTCCTCCTCCTCCCCCACTTTTCCCTCCGGGAGAAGAATTGCAACACCCTGGGCCCGATTTCGCCATGTGGAAAGAACGGGGGGGGGGGGGCGGACAAAAATGACTGCCTTCTCATGCCTTTCCTCCTCCCGCCGGGTAAAAACGCACGTACAGAATCCAGACCCTCCCTCCCTTCTTCCCACCATGCTTCTTCCAACTCGGGTGTTGGAAAGACACGGATCCCAGGCTCCGGCCCGTTACGTGACACGAGGCACGCGGCAAAACCCCACCACCACCATTAGAAAAAGAAGTCGTCCCGCAGCCACATTGGCATCGGCGGCGGCTGCCTGCCCTGCTCATTCCAGCCTTCCCACCATGTCCCACCCCACCCCGGAGGCGCCTCGTGGCCAATGAATGGCGCTGCCGCCTGGACAATGAGGCAGCTGAAGCCCCTCGCGGGAGGGAGAGGGGGGGCGAGCAGGGAGGGCTTCCCCTCGTTTCCCTCCACATCGTGCGGCCTAGCTTCACCCGCCATCCAGCGTGGCTAAGTGCCGGGAGAAGCTGCGCGGGACAGGGCCGCCGCCGGCCTCTTTTGTTTATCCAAGCTCCCAGCTCGCCGGAACCGGCCGGGCGGCAGGCTGCCTCCCGCTCTCCCTCCGTTTTCCACGGGCTCCCGGCCCGCTCCTCCTGGGGAGAACCTTCTCTTCGGGCCCCTTCTTTCTCTCCACCCCCCATAGCCAACCCCCCCCCCGCCGACTCTCCCTCTCCCCTCCCTTCTCCACAGCGCCTGACGAGCCCCGGTGGCTGCTGACCTGTGTGGGGCGAGCGGCAGGGGCTGGCGGCGGCGGGGGAGGGACGATGAGCGGCGCGCGAAAGGGCTCCGGAGAGGGAGGGGTGTCGCGGGCGGGGGGCGCAGTTGCGGAGCTGCCCCTTCTCCGCTCCCTCAGCGTGTCCTGAGAATGTGGCAGGAGCCTGCGTAAAATGGCGGCCGCTCGAGCGCTCACGCCGCTGCTGGCACCAACCAACCCCAGCCCCCTTCCACTCGGCTCAGGCAGGGCGGGGAGAAGCCGCGAGGAGGGAGGGAGGAGGAGGCGCCGTCGCCGTGTGAGGGAGAGAGAGAACGCGCGCGCGCTGGCGCAGCCCCAACGCCGGGGTCTCCCGAGCAGATCCACAAGGGTTATCGCCCCGCCCGCTAACTTTGGCAAAGCTAGATTCTTAGGCAAGGCGGCGGACCAATGGGAGGCCACGCATGCGCCTACGGCATCCAGACGGTGGCTGGCGGTCCTCGGCACGCTGTAACGTTGCGGAAGGCGAGAGAAAAGAACGTCCCGTGCGCCGCTGCCCGCCTCCGCTGCGCGCGCGCCCCCCTTGCCCTGCCGCCGCAGCCCGCTCTTTGGGCGACACATAATTAGCGCTCTGGGACACTTGCGCACGTTCGAGAACTGAGGGAACTTTTGCGTTCTGAACGTAGTTATTTCGGATTGTCACGGCTATTGCAATAATCTTCTCGACGATTAGTTCAGTGTTGCTTTTACGCTTTGTTACGTTAGTTAATTTTTGTGTATACTGTGTATTAGGGATATATTTAATTTGTGGGGATTTTTTAAAGTTCGGTGTAAAGTCGTTCGGGGAACCTGGATGTGTACCAGAAGCTGCTGTTGAATAAAAATGTAGTTAACCGGCACTGCAGTTAAGACATAACAGCGAAACTCGACATTCAATTTTAAAAAATAATAATTGCACACACTATCATAGCGTAGCAAAGCTTGGTACTATTCAATTTAAAATTAGTAACTGTAGTAGCAGTAACTAATAATAATTATATTGTCAAGTAGATAAAGAGCTTTAAACAGGAAGAAGACAGTCACTGCTGCCAGTTAATGCTACTTTCCGTACACTCCTGAATTCCCATGAAGGGCAGCTAAGGTAAAGTTGAGCTGAATCCTCAGTTCCCAGGAAGGCCAGCTGAGGGACAGCTGAATTGTGAAGACTATTTTTCCCCATTATGGGAGGTGATGGGGACAGGACACAGTTAGGCTAGTGTCGAAAGCAGGGGTGGGGGTGGGGTTGTTTCTGACCCTCTAGCCCAGGCATGGCCAAACTTGGCCCTCCAGATGTTTTGGGACTACGATTCCCATCATCCCCGACCACTGGTCCTGTTAGCTAGGGATGATGGGAATTGTAGTCCGAAAAACATCTGGAGGGCCAAGTTTGGCCATACCTGTTCTAGCCAAATCTAGTGGGTTCATACTTGTCCTGTGAAGTCATTTAGTAAATTCTAGGGACGCAGGTGGTGCTGTGGGTTAAACCAGAGCCTAGGACTTGCCGATCAGAAGGTCAGCGGTTCGAATCCCCGCGACAGGGTGAGCTCCCGTTGCTCGGTCCCTGCTCCTGCAACCTCGCAGTTTGAAAGCACATCAAAGTGCAAGCAGATAAATAGGTACCGCTCCGGCGGGAAGGTAAACGGCGTTTTCATGGGCTGCTCTGGTTTGCCAGAAGTGGCTTAGTCAAGCTGTCTGCGGACAAACGCCAGCTCCCTCGGCCTATAGAGTGAGATGAGCGCCGCAACCCCAGACTGGACCTAATGGGTTAGATTACCTTTTAGGTTGGATTACTGTAGTGTAATGCTTGATTCAAAAGCTTGATCCAAAAGCTGCAGTTAGTGGAAAATGCAGCAACGTTGCTGACTGGAGTGAGAACCTGTCTGCATATAACAGCTTTGCTCAGAGATCTGTGCTGGTTCCTACCAGGCCAAGGTCAATGTGGTAATTATTACTATGTAAAGTCATTAACAGCTTGGGACCAGTTTGTGAGATGGCCTTACCCCAAATATGCCTACTCAAATGCTTCGATCTACAGAACTGGCCTTGTTACAGGTGCCACATAATACTCATTCTTTGGTTGTAAGAAACTGATCTTTTATTGTGGCTACATTTACACTTTAGAAGTCATTGCCTATTGATATCAGGCAGGCTGCTTCACTGTTTTTTATATCCCGCTTAAAACATTTTTGTTTGGTAAGCCTATCTAGACATGTAGATGTCTATCAGGCCAGCTGTGACCCTACCTGCCTGCACACCGTCGTGCCAGAGGTACATGCCCGGCTTATTTCCCACTTGGACTGCTGCAATGTGGGGGGGGGGCACCTCTGAAGGTGACTCGGAAACTACAACTAATACAGAATGCAGCAGCTAGAGTGGTGACTGGGAGTGGTCACCAGGACCGTAGAACACTGGCCATAAGGATCTACATTGGCTCACAGTATGTTTCTGAGCACAATTCAGTGTTTAAAACCCTAAATGGTTTTGTCCCTGTATACCCAAAGGAGCATCTCCACCAGCATTGTTCATCCTGGACAGTGAGATCCAGCTCTGAGGGCCTTCTGGCGGTTTCCTCATTGTGAGAAATGAAGTTACACAGAACCAGTCTTCTCAAATAGTGGCAGCACCCACCCTGTGGAACGCCCTCCTGTCAGATGCCAGAGATAAACAATTATACAACCGTAGACATCCGAAGGCAGCCCTGTATTGAGACACTTAATGTGTAATGTGTTGCGTTTCTGTTGGAAGCAGCCCAGTGGCAGGGTCAACCCAGTCAAAATGTGCAGGGTACCAAAAAAGTTTTATTTCTTTAAAGCCTATTTTAATCATATTTTGTAATGTTTTAAAATACCTGTAACTTTTTGTCAATAATTTTAGTATTTTATTTCACATTTACCTAGACTCCCCCACCCCAATCAAATGGTATGTAAATTTTCGCAAATATAATTTTCATGTAAACCAGTCATCTGCCCCCGCTAGTGCACTATTGGGGGCCTTAAAAGTACAGCAGGTTTCAGTTCTAGAGTGATAGAGCTGATGCCTGCAGAAAGCATACCTCTTGGTTTAAAAAGGAATAGGAATCAAATAAACACAAAGAAAGTATTTTATAATTACTTTATTAGGAAATAGTAAGTAAACAGAAATATGAAAAATTATAAAATACTTTATTCAGTGCGCAACCTGGGCCTGTTTGGCTGAACACAAAGCTGATATTCTGGCTGGAATCGAAGAAAGACACACACGTAGCTCTTCGTCAACAGCTCTCAGTCTCTCTCTGTATTTAGTTTTTATAGCAATCATGCTTGAAAAGCTCAACTCACAGAGATATGTAGTGGAAAATGGGAGCAATGTCAAAATAGCTTTGTTTGCCAGAAGGGGGAACTCCTTGGCAGTTTCCAACCAAAAACTGTCCAAAGGTAGATCAGCAAATCTTAGCTTGAAACCACGATTTTGTCTCAGTTCAGTTAGTTCCTCCTGCTCCTGTAAAGTCATGTCCTTTCCACCAACTGATGCTGAGCTATAAGGGTCCCTAACCCAGTCAAGGCATTCAGGGGAGACTGAAGAGAAATAAAATGACAACTTCCCCTCGAGAGTTTTTAAATGTTTAGCTATTATCTCACACAGTGCAGCAGTGTGAACACCTTGCCATTGCTTGGTGAGTGTGAACATTTCAAGATTGCCACTTTCCACGTGTTGATGCCAGAGTTGCAGCTTTGCACGGAATCCATTTATTTTATCTGTACTTGTAAGCAGGTTTTCATTTCGGCCTTGCATTCGTGTGTTCAGTTCATTCAGATGATGAAATATATCTGCCAGGTATGCCAGCCTTGCACACCACTCATCACTTGCAAGCAGTTTTGCGTAATCTGTCCTCTCATTTGTCAGAAACACTTTAAGTTCCTCCCGCAGCTCATACACACGAACCAAGACCTTGCCACGCGACAACCACCGGACCTCCGTATGAAACAGCAAGGTTTTATGCTTCGCTCCCATCTCCTCACACAAAGCTGCAAATATGCGACTTTTCACGGGTCGTGACTTTACAAAGTTCACCATGCGCACAACATCATCCAACACATGAACTAGGTCTGCTGGTAAAGTCTTGGCTACGAGGGCCTCACGGTGTAAAAAACAATGCGTAACAATCACATCTGGATTTCTTTCCTTCACTCTGCTTACAAAGCCTTTGGTGTGCCCGACCATGGCTGCAGCTCCATCGGTGCAGACACTTGTGCAGTTTTCCCACTTAAGTCCTCCTTGTTCAAGGTATTCTGATGTGACCCGAAAAATTTCTTCTCCTGTTGTTTCTGGCAATGCCTTGCAAAAAAAGAAGTTTTCTCTAATTGCATCACCATCAACAAAACGCACATTGGCCAAGAGTTGAGCATGTCCACTGATATCAGTAGACTCGTCAAGTTGTAATGCAAATTTCTCACTGATATGGATCTTTTCCAAAACCACACTTTCAATGTCTGCAGACATGTCATTAATAAGTCTGAAAATTGTGTTGTCTGAGAGAGGGACTTTGGCTATTTCCTTAGCTGCTTCAGGTCCGAGCATCTCCTCTACAATAGCTTTGCAGGCGGGAAGTATTAATGTCTCTGCCACAGTGTGCGACTCTTTTGACTTGGCTATAAGTTCAGCAACGTGATAGCTAGCTTTAAGAGCTCTTTCATTTACCTCTGTGGTTTTTCTCATGAAAGGTGCCTGTTTCTCCGTGTTTTCATGCAGACGAACAAAATAGTCCGCATTCTTGTTTTGAAGCGAAGGGTGTTTCGTTTGGAGATGGCATTTAAGTTTGCTTGGGACCATAGCACTGCTAGCTAGCTTTTCACCACACACCACACACAGTGGAGTTGCTTGGTTTGCATCTCCGGTGAAAGTAAATCCAAATGAAATATAGCTTTCGCTATATTGCCTTGTGCCAGAGAATTTGCTTGAGCTAACCATCTTTGCTTTCTTTTCATCCCCACTCATACTTGGGCTCTCATCTGGCTCCAAATTTTGTTCAGAGTCCAGTTCTTTTCTTTTCAAAAACCTGTCCATCACTGCAGTATCCGGCCTCTCTGCAGTGCCGACTCCCGCTGAGTCCTGGTCTCTGTGCTCGGGCGGGAAGGAAGTCGGAAGATGATGTCCTACTGTGATAGGTCCAGGCTGGAGTCCGGACCAATCACAGCCAGGCAAAAACATGCATACTGTGTGAGCTCAATGCAGCGGCTCATTTCTGCAAAGGAAAAAAAAAAAGGGTTTAGATGGGGGGGGGAGAGGCGGGGTAGTCGTTATACAGAACAGTTTTTACTGCCTGTATTACGGGCACGAATTATACATGGGAATGGCGGGAAGAGTGACGGCAGCACACGCAAAAGCGGAAGCCACGAGGTCCCCGAGGGCCTAGTGTGCCGCGGAACAGCGGTTGAAAAACACTGGATTAGAGAGGGCAAGAGAAAGGCAATTTCCATTGAGCTTCATGGCTAAGCAAGGAATTGAACTTCCAACATGGATGTCTTCCCCAGTTTACAGAAAACCTAAAAAGGTGGTTGCTAGTAAGCTCTGAATTTTGCCTCTGTATTTATGTACTGAATCATCATTTTAAATCTAGAATACAACATTGATCCTAAATTTAATATACAGAGACATGATGCTGGAGGAATTAAGATTATTTCAGATTAATTTACAATATAATAATGACTTAGTTTAATTTATGTGTTATTAAATTGTACATTGTTGTATATATTGTGCTTTTTTAAAAAAATACAAGTATTTTCTAAAAATAATCTATAACAGAGCACCAGAAACGTATGAAAATCCTATGAGAGAAGAGAGCAAATGTTATTAGAAGCTGGGGAAATATCCATGTAAACGTAACGGATTCAAATACTTAAAAGGAGGTGCTGAGCCCTTGACATATGCCTGTAAAAAGGTTGTTGTTGGCGTTGTTAATTGAATTAGTATTCTGCCTTTCAACCCAAACATCTCCAGGGCAGTAATGTAGCTGGCATGAGTCTGATTTAAATTGTGCTTATACTGTGAATCTAAATTCAATTTCATTTATAATGAATTGATTTATTATTTATTAAAGTATTTAGGCTGCCTTTCGGGATAAAGAAATCCCCACAGAGTGGTTTGCAATGCAATGCATTGCAATAAATAAAATAAAATCTATTTAAAGCTCCACAAAGGTTATGTGGGACACTGTTCAAACTCTTTGTGATTAGGATTTCAATAATTTCCTGATAGTCCAGTTCTCTGTATTTCCCAGGTGATCCTTATTTCACCTGGCCTTGGCTTTCCTTGTGCTGACTATCCATTTTCCTTCATAGTATGGGAAGAGACTGTCCGCCCAAACAAGCCCAACTGCTGCCTGCTTTGCAGAACCTCCTGGATGACTACGGATTTGTGTCACTGCCCATTTCCATGAAAGATTTATTCATGCATTTTGCACAATGCCACAATCCCACATGCAACTTTTAAAAAGAATAAAGGATGATCTGCATGACTGCCTTGGCAAGCGCAATACCTGCCAGGCTCAACGGCCGGTCTCGTGCTGCCGCTTCCCGCGCTCTCAAGGCCCCGGGAGGAGGAAGGCGTGAAGGGAATCCCGAAGGCGCGAAAACCTCACGCATGCGCAGGCCTTCCGCCTGCGACAGCCCAGTAGGCCGGCCGAAGTGAGCTAGCGTGCGGCAGAGCGGCGATGGGATGTGGGAGGGAGCTTGCTCGCCGCCCCGCGTGTGCCTATGTGGGGCACGTTACAGCCCCGTGACATCAGCGCCACGCAGGCCGCCCGACTCCCTGCCACGGCACACCAGGCAACATCTCGCGGCACACTAGTGTGCCGCGGAACAGCGGTTGAAAAACACTGTTTTAGACCACAGTGCACAGGAAGCATGACACTGCTAGCTGGGGCAGATGGGAATTCTAGTCCCAAACAGTTGGAAGCACGTTAGTGAAAGCTAACATCTGAAGGTAGGCCTGTATCGGAAGCTTTTAATGTGATGTTCTGTTGTGTTTTTGTTCAATCTGTTGCAAGCTGCCCAGTCGCTGGGGTAACAGTCAGATGGGTGGGGTACAAAAACCCCCATCCATTATTGCTATATATTATAGAGGATTTCTAATAACATAAAACAAGCCAGCCCAGTTCCAAGATTTTTACAGGCTCACATAATCCCTGTCTGCATCAAGTGTGACACCACAATCTGGCAAATGTGAAAAATACCAAACCATCTTCTCCAACTTTGAAGCTGCAGGTTGTTAGAAACGAAGCTAGCATGTTATTTGGTGGTTTTCATGGAGATGTCTACAGAGCAAGCATACAAGACCCGTCACCCTCCAGATATTACTGGACTACAGTTCCCATCATTCCTAACCACTCTGTTGGGACTGTTGGAAGTCCAATATCCCCCATCTTGGCTGTAGTGTCTTAGGCACATCAGCAAAACAATTCTGCTCGACCTTCACCAAAAGCTGGTAGAGTGCAGCTACTGCTTGGAAGATGCTCAGTCCAGTAACAGCAACCTACTGGCCACCCAACACTTGCCTTGGATAAGTCCATAAGGAAGGTTTTAGACACTGAACTTTGCACCAAGGCACTTCCAGCAGTGGCACCAAACCAGCATGTCCCCCCCCCCCGCCCATTTGAATACAACTTACCAATTCAAAACATTCCACCTGCTTAATGTATGTTAGGAATAAGGAACTGCTGCCTGGATTTCAGCTGCTATAACCTTTAAGTGAAAGACAGAGAAAGTAGCATCAGCGTCAACAGAATTTGATAGATTATCTACATATCAAACACTAGTTTACTGGTGGTAGTCTCAGAAGCCGGATCCATATTGGCAGTTTTTCATCAAACTGTATCAGGTTCGGGATAGGCTCATCACTGGTTGAACCAATGCCAATACATTCTCAATATGAAAATTTAACTCACATACCTTTAGGATAAAGTAGCTTCAAGCCTGAAAAGAAAAGAAAATAACAGTATTAGGGAAATGTTTTTCCTTATATTTCTCCTTCTGGTAAGAACCCCAATTACTGCATGCCATGGTTTAAAACAAGTTTACAAGCCATGAAAACAGCAGCACAAATGCAACAGAACTTTAATGGCATCAAGGGAAAGTTGCATGAATCCAATCTGCAAATCATGGCATGCAGGGAGACAATGTTACACCTGCACGTGCTGATTTTAAAAAAATTATTATTTTCCAAAGTGGTATGGAGTTTGACACAAGGGACTGGAGCAACTCTCACATGAACCAAGGTTAAAACATTTGGGGCTTTTTAGTTTTGACACCTCATGGGTTACCCAACAAAGCTGAATGGTGGGAGATCTCAGGACAAATATGTATTTATTCAAATAATTAACATATGGAATTCACACCCAAAAAATGTAGTGCTTTCTGCCAACTTGTGATGGTTTTAAAATGGAACAAATTCATGGAAGATACCATGCAGGAGACTGCTACTGCATCCACACCCTGCTTGTGGAATTTCCATGCACATCTGGTTGGGCACTGAGAAAAGAATGCTGGACTAGGTAGACCTTTGGTCTAATCCAGCAGAACTCTTATGGTGTTTACTAGTAAAGGCACACTACAGTGACTTAAGTTACGGCAATGGAATTCTTCCTCTCCCTAGTTTCTCAGTCTCTCATCCTCTTACAAAAGCTGAGGAGAGAGCAGTTATAAGTTCCTAAACAGTAACCTCACAGTAATCTTAATCAACAGGTGAACAAAGTTATTAAGACAGTAGATTAGTGGGTCAGGATTTCATGAAATTAGTCTGATTATGTTAGAAATTTGGCGTATGTTAAATAGGCAACCAAGGCAATCCCAGCCCTATTTCAGTCACGTTCATTTCATTTGGGAGAAATCCTTGCAAGTACTTAAGGCCGCTGCTAAGAATTACAGTCATATACTGCTCCTGAGAGCCGGATTTATTAACGACGGGCTCGCCCGTTCTCCTGACCTCCTCCCTCGTGCTTTTTATAAAGTATCAGCCGCGAGGTGGAGACGAGATCGCCAGAGAGGGGCAGCGAGAACCTCTCTTCCTCCCTCGTGGTTTTCCTACCTGTAGCTACGCGCTTCCCCACTTTTAATTTGTTCCAAATTTGCAAGGGGGGGGGGAGAAGATACGTGGGAGAACGATTTTCGGCGGGGAAAAACGTGGGATAAAAAAAATATGCTCCATCCTTTTAGCCAAACAGTAAGACAGCGGTCTCCCCCCCCCACTTTACCACATCATTAAAAAGATCCTCTTAATTCAAGCCTCCACGTGCGAGGGAGCCTGCCAATCCCAGCCTAACAACACCCCACCACGAAATTCCTGCACGCGCAGCGCCTCCACGTAGCCTTCATTCGTTGCCCCCCAAAAGCTACCGAGGTAAGAGGTGCGCTAACGACGAGGGAAGGCTCGCCGTTTTTTCAGCGAGAGCGCGAGTGACGAAGCGCACCCTGCCCACAAAATGGCGGCCCTTTCCGTTTAACGGCTACTCTGGAACCCAACGCTCACCTACTTCCTCGAGGTCCAGGCGAAAGAGCGAACCGACGCCCTCCCGGTGCTTTATATAGGAATCCTCGGAGCAGAAGGAGGCTAGCCACGCCCACCCGTCTCTCATTGGATGCAGGAGAGAGACGAGCGGGGATGGGATGGCGCGCGGGGGGCGGGGAGGTGAAAGGCTTTCGAGTAGACTTTTTTCTCTTTTCATTCCTCTTGTGCAGAAGCAGAGAGGCGTGGCTTGTTTCAAGCCGAGGCTGTCAAGGGGTCTCCTTCCATGGCGCTTTGAACGATTCTCTGTTTCTTTATGATCCGATCCCACTTCCCTCCGCCTTCGTCCGTAGCCACCTCGTGGTGGAGGGGCTGTAGCACCAAATAAGACATAAAAATAGGGAAGGAACCAGGCTTTTTCTAAACTGCCAGACCACACAAGGCAGGATTTGTTTATTTTTGCTTATTTTGAGGACTGAATGAATGAAGGTCCGAGAGAGGCGTTCCTCCTCTTGCTGCCTTCAGGTCCTCTGAAATCTCCAGGCCGACTCAGTGGAACTGCATACGGTTCAACAATACTACTCGGGAGCAAGTTTCCTGTCGCTTTTTGCAGTTACTTGGCAAATTAAACACAAATTAAACACTTAGGCGCACCAATACAAAGACACCCGTCCACTTTGCACGGGGAAGATCCAGACAAAAGGAGTCTGTTTTCACAGTACCCGTGGAGGGGTTTATACGGCTCCATCCTCTTGCCTCCCCCGTCCCCCGACCACTGTTGTCTCAGACCTGGGTGGAGAAGCCACGAATAACAGCCGCTCCGCTTCCACTAGTGACTACGCCGAAAAGACAAGGTCCTGCCCAGATGCGGGCTTCCTCATGATCGTGTGGAATCTGTACACGTTTCTGTTGGCGCTTCCATTAGTGATCTATACAGGATCGGACTTCATTTCAACCAACAACATCCTTCCTCTTTCCCCTCCCTCTCCCTCTTCCCCCGACAGCATACTAGAGTTAATATGGATTTCAAGGCATGCTTTTAGAACTTGTATGCTTAGCTTTAAACTCCATAAAATTAACCTATTGCTAGGATGCTATTTTTTGAAGTCTGTATTAATTAAAATATGTTCAGATACAAGTATTTCCCCCCTTGTTATACAATTATTTTAAAAATTGCATTTAACTATTTACTATTTAAACAGCTTATACACCACTTTACTATAATCATCTCTGAAGTGGCATACAAGAAATACATCGCAGAAAAAGTTGACATTGATTGCATCAGACTTCAGTTAAAAATACCTGCTGGAATAAAAAAAAAGTATTCAGTAGGTGCTGGGTGCTCAACAGGGAGGGGGTCCTGTCTGATGATCTCAACTGACAAGATGTAAGTGTGGTTGAATCAAATGGGAACAGTGACCACAGTGCTATCAAATTCAACATATATGTAAGTGGACAATTGCAAAGGAAATCCAGAACATGATAAATAACAAGATGAAAGTTGAAAAAAATCTTTTTTAATTATTCCAGTGGCACCTTTAAGATCAACTAAATATAAGCTTTCAATGTATGAGCTTTCCTGTGTAATACACACTTTGTCAGATACTCTGAAGCAGAGGTTGCTTCAACCTTATAACTGTTGATGACTGTTATGGCAGTTGGTTCCACAGTGAAGGGCAAGGGATTTTTAAAGTGATAGATGACCAAAATTAGCTTTAGAAATGGGAAATGAATCCAATATCTCTGTTCAGACCAGGTCTCTCCATAGTTTTTAGTTTGGTAATGAAATCCAGAACAGTCATATTTGACTTCAAAAGAGGAGACTTCATCAAAATGAGGGATTTAGTAAAAAGGAAGTTGAAAGGGAAAAAGTCAAGGATCAAATCTTTCCAGAATACTTAGGGTTTTATAGAAAACCACAATAACAGAAATTCAGCTGCAATGCATACTGCAAATTGGGAAAGGCACCACAAGAGGATGCCAGCATACCTATTGAGCAAAATCAGGGAAGCTATTGGAGGCAAGAAGGCTTGGTTCAGAAAATGGAAGACCTGCTCAAATGAGGAGAACAAAAAGGAAAACAAACTTTGGTAAAATAAATGCAGGAAATAAAGGATTTAATAAACCTCAACTTGGAATATTGCTAAAGCCATTAAGACCCACATTTTTTAAAAAAATCAATACATTAAAAGCAGGAACTGGCTAGAAAGGTGATTGGACTTTGAGGCAGCAAAGGGCTCAGTATACTGAAGAGGAAAAGGAGATTGCAAAGAAGCTCAATGAATCCCATCAAAAAGTCCCAAACTAAATTAAAACAACAATGTTCTACCAACCTAAGAGCAGGATTACTAGTAAAAGTAAAGGAAACAGTAACACAGTATATGCGGCATAGTACATACATTGGAACTGGTTGTCATGGTAAGTTGAGAAGAGGTTATGGCTCAGATGACAAGAAGAATAAAAGGAATGCAATACCGTTATCATCATACAATATCTGAACTGATCAGCGTGAGCTTTTAACTGTGTATTGCATTCCTCTCTCTAAAAAATCTTCAAACACAAGAGGGCACTCTAGTATTTATGGGAAATATTTACAAGAGGCGCTAAACAGGAAGGGTTAGTCTGCACTGGCAAATAATTGGGTCAGGCCCATGAACAGGAGATGGCAGTCCACTTTTGCTTGATGGATCACCCTCTGGCACACATGTGTTGGTGTCCAGGAAGATTCAGAAATTTGAAGAAGCCAGGAGTGTTGCCTTCCTCCTCATCCACGCAGCAAGCAAGTTCCCTGAAGTAACCCATGCCAGCCTCAAAGCACTGCTGCAAACTCTGACCCTCTTTGAACCATTTCCAAACACAGAGAACACTCAGGGGATGATGAAGAAGGGTGGTGGTGTTGAGGTGGCACGAAACTGAGAGGAATTACACTGTTATGGAGCATCCTTGACCTCCACCTCCTCACTGCTGTTGCCTGCTGCCCATCTGCTTACCTCTGCCTCAGCCCAATTAACCTCACTTCACAGAACAAGAGGTCAAGGTGTGCAGAGTTTGCTGTTCCTCCTTGCCTTCATGGCTTGCTTAGTTGGAGCCTTCCAAAGATCAGTAATGAGCTTCTTATTTGGATGTGAGCCTCAGTAGGTGCCCACTGACCTCTGGTGCTGGACCTGAACAGCACTGTATATGTGGATTCAGACCCACATAGTAATAATAATAATAATAATAACAATTAATAATAATAATAATTTATTATTTATACCCCACCCATCTGGCTGAGTTTCCCCAGCCACTCTGGGTGGCTCCCAATCAAATGTTAAAAACAGTACAGCATTAAATATTAAAAACTTCCCTGAACAGGGCTGCCTTCAAATGTCTTTTAAAGATAGGATAGCTGCTTATTTCCTTGACATCTGAAGGGAGGGTGTTCCACAGGGTGGGCGCCACTACTGAGAAGGCCCTCTGTCTGGTTCCCTGTAACCTCACTTCTCACAATGAGGGAACCGGCAGAAGGCCCTTGGCGCTGGACCTCAGTGTCCGGGCTGAACGATGGGGGTGGTGGCGCTCCTTCAGGTATACAGGACGGAGGCCGTTTAGGGCTTTAAAGGTCAGCACCAACACTTTGAATTATGCTCGGAAACGTACTGGGAGCCAATGCAGATCTCTCAGAACCGGTGTTATGTGGTCCTGGCGGCCAGTCCCAGTCACCAGTCTAGCTGCCGCATGCTGGATTAATTGCAGTTTCCGGGTCACCTTCAAAGGTAACCCCATCATCTCATGTCAGTCATGCCCATGGAAGCATGCATAGCTGATATACCCAAGCTCAACTAAGGGGGACCTGTGGCCTTTAGATGCTGTTGGGCTACAACTCTGGTCATTCCTGACCACTGGCCATGCTGGCTGAGGCAGATGAGAATCTAACAACATCTGAAGGCTACAGGTTCGCTATCCCTGCCTAGATATATAACCGAGGCATGTTTCACATGGAACAAAGAAATACAGAAGAAAACAATCTAAAAAGATATTACCAGGGTGGCATGTGTGTGTGTTTAGAGCGGGTTACTATGTTTGTGCCTAGTTTCATATCATAACTCAAAGTGCACTATTTTATATTCCCTGGAAGTTAATATAATAAATGTTGTGAATTACACCCACATAGCTAAAGCTATTAGTAAGATAAACAGAAAAAACTTCCATTACCAGATGATACCCAAAGTTTATCTTTCCTTCCTTCCTTCACACACTGGATATGTTAACCAAACTCTGACAGTCCCCGATTGCTATTAAAACCCCCCAGCCATAAAAGGAATGAAATAATAATTGGAGCCTTGTCAAAGGCTCTTTGTGCAAAGGCTTCTGTGTAAACAACTTGAGACTGAGCAGCACAAAGCTACACTGTCAGTGATCATCATAGGTGCAAGAGCTATTACTGCAGTTATTAGCAAGCAAACTGAAGCCGTGATTTAATGTTTATTGCCAGCGCCATTAAAAGGTATGCAATGGAGAATTCTGAAATTTTGTATCTGAGGGGAAATGTTCAGTGTACAATGGCCCATCTGGGACAAGGTATGAAAAATAAAAATAAGTTACTACACATTGAGATAAAGCAGATGCGATCAGATTCCAGTTCAGCTCTGGTCTCTGTGTAATGCCATACAGAAATTGTGTGTCTTCCATGTGTATTCCACCATTTCTCCAGCCACAATAACCCTACAAGGTAAGAGATAAAATGGATCTAATCAAGCTTGTGGTGTTCTGAGTTGTGGTTCACAATTTAAAATAGTATGGTCCACAAACTAAAGTGTTGGACTTGGACCTGGGAGACTAGGGTTCAAATCCCCGCTTGCCCTTAAGCTCCCTGGGTGACCTTGGCTAGTCACTTCCTCTTAGTCTAACCTTCTTCCCAGGGTTCTTGTTGGGATTAAATGTGGAGGAGAACCCTTTCCACCACCTTGAGCTACAGGGAGAAGAAGGTGGAATACAAATGCAGTAAGTAAATAAATAAATTGTGAGGTGCTACGCAAATACAGAGCTGCCCAGAGTTGGACATTAGGAGGATCACCTTGCTGTCCTGAAGACATTGATCAACTTTTATGGATCCCAGATAGCAAACTTTGCACATATTACAAGTACAGTACACCACTCTTCAGGACATACTTTCAGAATTCATTTAATGTATCTTCAGGTGAGTTGTTAAGAGAGTATTCCAAAAGAAGAGTATTGACTAGTATGAAAATGGAACAGGAAATCATCAGATCATAATGTGCAGGATTTCAGAGCTCTCACTCTGAGGGAATGTGTTTAGAATCAGAGGAAATGTCTCTTAATTTCAAAGTACTCACCATGGCTTTACTAGTTTGGACAGCAATATACACTTATGACCGGTAGGGGGCAATTAAACACAAGGTATTTACCGTAGTTACTTCGTTTAAGCCAAATACAGTAGATTTCTGGAACCTCTTCTATTTCTTTTGCTCTTCCTGTGTGAGAAAGAGGTTTAAAATTAATCTGAAGTTTTTGATTGAATTTGTCTCAACTGGCAAACCCATTCTAGGACACTCTAGTTAAAAGATGATGACTGAATATGTTGAAATAAGTTGTTTTCACTATATTCACTGACTCTTTTGAAATTGACAGTTTTCTCTGACGGATTCTATAATATTATTTTATTTATTAAAAAGTAAAGAAAAAATGTGATTGAAATAAAAACCTATCCTTAAACCATTTGGATAGGAAAGATAATAATAATAATAATAATAATAATAATAATAATAATAATAATAATAATAATTTCTCACTAGAAAAGGTAGTGAAAGTTCTCACAGAATGGATACAGCTTAAAAAGACTTTGCACAAGCATGGTGTGATGGGGAGGGAAATGGGGTATCTCATTTTACAGATCCTACAAATCTTCCACTCTATGTCAATGTATATTTGTCTGTATACAAACACACTATAATGACAGCCCATCACTGTGATGCCTCTACTGGAAAGGCCTAGATGAGATTGACCGTGATGACTCGGCTCAGCGAAGGAGCACACGGCCAGCAAGGGAATCTTATTTTATTTATTTGATTATTTTTATCTAGCTCTTCAGCCCAAAAGGGCTTCCAGACCACTACCAACAAGACGATCCCTGGCCCATAGACTTACAATTCAAAAAGGCATGACATAAAGGGGAAATGGATAAGGAGAGAGTTCCAGGCTTAATTAAGGGGCAGTGTGGCAGTCACACAGGGCCCCCGGACGTTTCACGGTCTATTGACCCTGTGCCACCACTGCGGTTGCTTTCTTCGCTGCCACCACCCCGCTTCACACGGGGACACACAGAGTCCAGACAATTGTTAACATAAACAAATAATCAAGTTTATTTTTAAATGCAGGAACAAGCGTATGGTTTCAGTTTATTTTTCTCTTGACAGTTTTCTAATCTTAGTTCCTAACGACTCCAAACTGAATTATTCCCAACTATCTATCTGACTCCCTAGCAATTCCTCTCTCTCTCCCACAATACAACTCTACCAACCCACACCTAAGCCTCCCTTTTCCTTCTCCAACACCCAAGCCTCAACTCCCAAATGGCAAACCTCAACTGACTTTCAAAACCTCCCACTCTATCTTTTACTCCCCCTTTGCATTCTCACTGGCCAATCACATCACACCCATTTTAACCCTTTCCTTGACCCATCCTAGGAAGCAAACGCCACAGTAAGGGAAAATGGGCAGAGTTGTTTAAGGCAGTAGGAAAACTCTTATGGATGTAGCCTTAAGAAACTCACAGCAGCCCAATAAGCACAATAAGCTTCCATTTTTCTAAATCAAGAATCAAGCAAAGAAACATTATTAACAACAACAAAATGGGACACAGATGGAAATATTGCAGTATGGACTTTTCCTGTTCAAGAGTTTAGCCAGTCATGACTTCCTTTAGTTACTGCATTCCATTTTCCTCTCATGATCAGTCGTCATTCTGTGACCGTTGAGCATGCTCAGACCCCACCAGACTATTTCTGGGGTTTTTTTCTCCCTTTAGGGTTTGCAACTGTACAAACCTTGGGGCTCCCCCAAATGTGCTTATATCTCTCGTATGGGGTCGATGTCCTTTTGGCTACATTTGGAGAACTGAGTTCACTGCTAAGCTACCACTATTCTCCTCACAGAGCTACCATTTCCCCAGTAAATTAACAATCAAGCCCTCTACCCAGGCAACACTGAGAATTGAAGTTCTGTGAGATGAAAGGGGGTCTCTTAACAACTCTCAGCACCCTTAACAAATTTCCTTGTGATTCTTTGGGGAAAGTCATGAAAGTGGTATGATACTGCTTTAAACATACACTGTGGATGGGGCCATAGTCTCTGCACCTCAGAGCTCCCCTTACCCTTTTATTTGGCCACTTAACCATTCCACTGTGAGTGGTGTGCATCACATCTGGTGATATTTATCTGGCTGCTTAGAGATTTTGTTCAGTGCCTATTAAAATTTGCGGCGCTTCGTAATTTTTAATGTTATTGTTGGCCTGAAATATGGAGCTCTAGTAACTATGTGACTGAGCCTAGCAACCACCTTGTAAGAGTCAAACATAAGCAAGGCTTATGCCACCTACTAATTTTGAAATGATTATCCAGACTTTGAAAGTTATCAAAAGTTATGCAGTATTGAAATTGACCTCTTGTGTAGATTTTGTTTCTCTTTCCTTTATAGCAGCGGCAGGTGGACTTCCAGCTTGTTGGAGCTACTCAGTTTTTGCAGAGAACCTCAAAGGCTGACAGATGCAGCCAAGTGTAAAATAGTAAACTGAGCTCCCAATCCTTTCAAACAAAAACCACTTCCTGGTTTCCTCCCTGGCTTTCTTTGTATCCATTCCTGATAAATATTGGCTCCAGGTTTTGGAAGGCAAAACACACTCCATGAGCTCCGCTTGATTTGTGAGTTTGACGCCTCATTGCAGCAAGTCCAGGGGGCTCGTGTCAGTGGGGTCCCCTGCTGGGCTTAGAGCCCTTTACACTAGCCCTGATCCTGACCTATTTTATGCGCCCCCCCAACTGATAGTGCTTATTGGATTTGTTAGTGCTTCATCATAATGCTGCTTCAAAGCTGTGTCTCATTCATCTAGAACAAATGACATCAAATGGAAATTCAAAAGCAAACATACTTTAAAGCTAACTGATGCAAAAGCATGTTTGTAAGCATCTCAGGTGGGAGGTCAAAAACAGTTACTGATTTCCCCTAAGCCTGTAGCTCACTGTGGATCCCAAGCTCAGACCAGCACTCCCTTCAGCTCAGCACCCAGGGCAAGCAGTGCCAGATTTATGTATACACTCCCTTCAGCTCAGCCTTTGCACTGTTGACTGAACACCCCTTGCTGCGCAGATAATGGAGAAAGCTCGTAAATTGTATCCCTTCTGGCATCCTGGCCAACTCTATTATGCTGGTGTAAACCCTGGTGCACCAGAAGCACAGAATAGCAGCAAATAAAATCCGCTCATACGTCAGCGACTAATAAGACTTGTTCGACTACTTCCATGCACATGACTTGTGATGTTAATTATTTCCCCCAAGAGTTAAATGATAAGTAATTAGAGGCAGCTGCAGGAGAGCTGTGAGATATAGGTGAGGGTCAGATGCCTTGTCAATCCCAGCAGGTATATGAGAGGAAAACCCGGCCTGGGATCTTGCAGTGTTCGGAGATAGGAGTGGTGTGTAAAACTATCTATTATTTTAGAGATGAACCAAATCCTAAAAGGAGATCCATAGCAAGCTTACACAGAGTGCTGTCTGGTGCTCTTTTAACTATCAGTTAACATCAATCAAATGTAGTAAGCACTTCCAGTGCAATCACATATAAACAATAATCAAACAAGCAGCTACTGCAAAGCAGTACTATGCCAAATAGTATGAAACCAACAAATAAGGTGTGTAAGGTTTTCAAAAAGCAAGCCTACAACTTCTACAGTTCATGAACACTGGCAATGCTTGCTAGGGCTGAAGGGAGTTGTAGTCTAAAGCATCTGAAGGCCACCATACTGGCATATATAGTGTTAAATATAGTGCTATTATATGGAATCAAAGAATCACAGAACTGTAGAGTTGGAAGGGACCACGAGGATCATCTAGTCCAGGCTTCCTCAAACTCGGCCCTCCAGATGTTTTGAGACTACAATTCCCATCATCCTTGACCACTGGTCCTGCTAGCTAGGGATCATGGGAGTTGTAGGCCAAAAACATATGGAGGGCTGAGTTTGAGGAAGCCTGATCTAGTTCAACCCCCTGCAATGGAGGAATATGTGGCTGCCCCATATGGGGATCAAATTAGCAAAGACTTAGATTAGACTAATAGAATCATAGAGTTGCTGAGTTGGAAGGGACCCTGAGGGTCATCTGGTCTAACTCTCTGCTATACAGGAATCTCAGCTAAAGCATCCATGGCAGATGGTCATCCAGCTTCTCCTTAAAAACTTGCTAGCTGGCGGATGCCTCCCATTGCTATGCTACTCTGTGTTTCTTCTATGTAGAATTTCCTGTGAAATGAGAGCAGACACATTTCCTATGTCCCGAAAACTAAATTATTCACTTCTCTATAAGCAGAAACAATTAATTATACAGCATTGGGAAAATGATTTGGCACTTTGTCTTGCAATGCATTTTTGCTATCAGGTTGTAAAATGTGTCAAACTGAAAAGCATAAGCCGTTTTGTATATCTGGAAAACACTGCCAGCAATCTGTTAAAATCCAACAAGTAGTTATCACAAAAAAATTAAAAAATCAACATGCTAAAGTCAATGCGCCTTTCCTCCTTCAAAATACACACACAGAAATAGTCATTCTCAAAGTTACTATATTTGGTAAAGCGTTCTATGACTGACTGCAAATTGTTTCTTCCAAAAAGTAGAACGTTTTCTTTCCAAGGTAATTTTATTTCAGCAAGATGATATCTTTGTTTCCCACATAAAGGTATGCTTTAAAATTTAGTGCTCCATGATCCATTTCCATTCAGATGCTAGATGAGGCCAATTTGCATCCCTTTTGCAATATATTGATGTGGCCTTTGGCTTCCTTGTGGGAATTTGGCAATGACTAGTAAAGTCTGTCCTGTAGAACCCCATCATACGAAATTTTCTCAGCAAAGTGGCTCACCCCTAGACCTTATGTAGATTCTTAGTGTGTACCCGAGGTACCTTAGGCTACAATCCTGTGTCCACTTACCTGTGAGTAAGCACCACTGCACACAGTGAAATTTGCTGACATGAGTACACATACATAAAGGTAAAGGGACCCCTGACCATTAGGTCCAGTCGTGGCCAACTCTGGGGTTGCGGCGCTCATCTCGCTTTATTAGCCAAGGGAGCCGGCGTACAGCTTCCGGGTCATGTGGCCAGCATGACTAAGCCGCTTCTGGTGAACCAGAGCAGCGCACGGAAACGCCGTTTACCTTCCCGCCAGAGCGATACCTATTTATCTACTTGCACTTTGACGTGCTTTCGAACTGCTAGGTTGGGAGGAGCAGGGACCAAGCAACGGGAGCTCACTCCGTCGCGGGGATTCGAACTGCCAACCTTCTGATTGGCAAGTCCTAGGCTCTGTGGTTTAACCCACAGCGCCACCTGTGTCCCACAGGTACATAGTTTTGTGCTATTAATGTCTAAAAAAGAAACACACCTTTTGAAAGAGAAGCACATATTGGGGAAGCAGGAATTGGTTGGACCTCTCTGGCATATATACACAATACAGTACAGCAATAAAATATGTAAGAGGAATATTCTTTTTGGCGATGTTCATGACCTCACAGCTTGTCTTTCCCAAACTGGCATCCTCCAGAGGTCTTTGACGCCAGCTCCCATCATCCCTGACTACTGACCACACAGGCTTAGGCTGATATCAGCTGAAGTCCAACAGCAGATGGACTGCTTTGGGAAGACCTTTACTTAGAGCTGCAACAAATTCCTAACCTTGTGCTCTCTGAGTACCTTTTTACAAATATTTTACAAATATTGTTTCATTGTTAAGAAATGGGATACTGAATTTTGTTAACTTGCTTTTAGTTCTCTTTTGAACTGTTAGGACGGCAGTGTGGTTTTTGTTTTACATTTTATCGGACTGTCAGCCATCTTGAGTACAATAATGTAGCAAGGCAGTACAGAAATAAAAAATGCTCAAGAAGAATGCTCTTCTTGTTGTGAGATCTTTCAGAAAAAAGGGATACAAATGAGAAACTAAAGTAAGGATCAGATGGCAAAATACATTATCCACATTTTATTTAATGCTATTTCATTGTGCTTAAAGGCCTTCCTCATTATTTTTATTTTTATTTTTATTTTTTGGATAGTTTAAAAAAATAAACTGGATTCTGATTTTCTGTAGTCACTTTTAAGCTCAATTAACACAGATACTCTTTAAGGCTCTAATCTGTCTGCACACTTTCCTGGAAGAAAGCCTCACTGAATTCAAAGGGCCCCACTTCTGAATAGATGTGGATAAGCTTGTGTTGTGAGACAAATGAGCCAAGCTATTTGTGTCTAATATCAGAGAGCCTAAACATGTCAAAATATGATTTATCACTCCCTCCAAAAATACTTTTCAATGCAGACAGATGTGTGGCTTCTAACCTACATTAATGATTGCAAGTCTGGAATGGTTGCAGGTGGAAACTGTTCTGGAATAAATTAATATGGAGCAGAATGGTGTAGTCTTGTATACAGAGGAGGTATAAAGGTCCATACAAAAGAAGACTAATGCAATAATTTTATTTAGTTTTGGGTTTTGTGTTACTATGACAACCCGTTCATAAAGATGAAATGCAAATCTTGGTACTGCATGCCAAGTTTTTATTTCCTCTCTTGCAAAGGATGAATCATGTTAAAGAAGCATAAGGTCACAACGAAACACCAGGGATACCTTCTTCCCCACTGTAACATCTTAGCCCATGTCCTTAAGTTCTCGCCTTGCATATTCCTCCACCCCAGCAGTAGGAGCCAATGACGTCATCAATAATGCCATCAGCTAATAATAGCACCAGGACATGGTCATATTATGGAGGGGAAGGACTATATAAGCTGCTGTTTACAGCAGCAAGCCCATCTTCAATTATTTTCCTCTCTATTTTCCTGGGTATCATGAATTGATTTTTTAAAAACATGCAGAAACCTGCACTGTGCTGCCGCCTGTGCTTCTCATTCTTGACACACTTCTCTCAATATTATTTAGATTGCAAGGTCATTCCGCATGGGACATGTGTCACTTTTTGCATCAGCAGCATATTAGGAGATAAATCAACATTGGTATGCTTACTGCTGGAATACTGACTCTGAAAAATGAGAGAGAGGGAACTGGAGAGAACAAGATGGGAAAGGATCTATATACATATCTCCAGAGAGTCCTCCCATTCCCAAGGCCTTGTTAATTTGTGTAGTTGCGTTTGTACACATGCACACATAGGCCTAGATGGTAAACCTGAGTCTGGATCGATCCATTTCAGAGCGCTGAGGGATATTCACATAAATGAATACTTCTGCACATAGAAAACTTTTGGTTTCTGTACACAAAAGCCCTGTGGATAGACAACAAGCATGTCAGGGGAAAGGTTAGTCTAGAGTCATTTTCTCTAATATATAGTTTCTCTCAGTGCACATACAAACTCTATGCCCTGTGCAACATTCAGGCATGCAATGAACACAGAGCCAGCCAGAAACCATTCACCAGCCATTCATAAAAGGCAGAGTCTTAAATACTTGAATGGGAGCTCACAAGAAGGAAAGGTGGTGCTTGTTACGATGTACACGCGTCATTAAAAAAAACCCCAAGTGGTTTTTCAGTTTGCTTCTGAACAATTTTATTTATTCACATGCATATTGAATTTATTCACAATTGCATCACTTGAAACTAATTAACACCTTTTTTGTGTCAGGTAACATGCATAGTCAATCAGTGCTATTCACTGGCAAGTTACCTCTGCGCGTGCTGTTAGAAATAACACCCTCACTTAAATCCCAGGGGAATGGAGAACATATGGCTCTCCAGAGGTTTTGGACACCAAAGCTGGATCTAGATGCATCAAAAAAGCATTTTGGGAAAACGCGTTGTAAACCTCAATGTGCGAAATCACATTGGTGAAGACGGAACTCCATAGCACCATCTGGTGTCATGGTGTTATAACGCATATAAAATGCTTTTTCTTTACTAATGTAGCTGAGTCCTGGCTCTCCTCAGTCCCAGCTGGGCTGGGCAATGGGAAGGGGCAATGGGGAAGTTGTAGTCTACCAACATTTGGGAAGGCCACAGTTTTCCCAACCTGGCTTACACCTAAGGCCATGTATACACTCTGCTCCTTTAAACCCTCAAATAATCCTGGGCACTAGAGTTTACCCCAAGCAGAGTTACAATTCCCAGCAACCCTTAACAAACCACAGCACCCAGAATTCTTTGAAATAACGTGCTCTGAATATGCTTTAAAAGTATAGTGTGTGTGCACAGCCACAGAAGTGGGGGAGCAGGGAGGATTTGGCATATAGTAAGAGAACTAGTTATTTCGTTTTCAGATTCAGGGGATGAGAAAGGATTCTTGCCCTCACTAATCCTCATCCACTGTCTAGTTCCTCTGTCCTTTGCGCTTGCTGGTGCTGTTGCTTCTTACTCTTGCCAGTTGCACGTTCTTACCTCTATCCATGTTTAATGAACATAGGTAATAATGGATGCTGTTTTTGATGATGCCAAGTTTCCACTATAAGGCTGCTATAATTGTTTACAGATTGCAGTCAGATAATGATGGTGAACAGACCTAGAGAAGCCTTTTATTTTGTCAAGGGGTGCATTCTTTAGAACAGGGGTCAGCAACCTTTTTCAGCCGTGGGGCGGTCCACCATCCCTCAGACCATGTGGTGGGCTGGACTATATTTTGAAAAAAATAATAAAAATGAATGAATTCCTATGCCCCACAAATAACCCAGAGATGCATTTTAAATAAAAGGACACATTCTACTCATGTAAAAACACATTGATTCCCAGACCGTCCGCGGGCCGGATTGAGAAGGCAATTGGGCCGCACCCGGCCCCTGGGCCTTAGGTTGCCTACCCCTGCTTTAGAAGCTGTTGTTCTCTTGGGGGCTGGGGTGATGGGTGGGATGAAGTCAGTGTGTACAGGGCAACCCTTTCTCTTTCTGTCTTCCTAATGAGGAATGCTGGGGGGGGGGGAGTTGGGTATGTTTGGCCTGGATAAGAGGAGACTGAGAGGAGATATGAGAGCCATCTTCAAATATCTAAAGGGCTGCCACATGGAGCAAGCTTATTTTCTTGTGCTCCAGAGGGTAGGACCTGAACGCAATGGCTTCAAGTCACAAGAAAGGAGATTCCAGCTAAACATAATGTCAGGGAACTGCCATCAGCTCAGAGGCGAGAGGTGGAAAGGCAGCTGGATTACAGGGAGCCTCCAAAGATCGTGGGAAGCAGCACTTCCTCAGCAGAGGAGGGAAGCCCTGCCTCTAGTGGGGAAGAGATGCAGGGCTCAGAGGATGCAAGAGAGAGCCAAGACACCGTGCATGAGCAAAGCGGGGGGGGGAGGCAGGGGGGAAGCGTCTCCACCCCCATCGTTCTGCCTGGACACTGAGGTCCAGCACCGAGGACCTTCTGGCGGTTCCCTCACTGTGAGAGGCCAAGTTACAGGGAACCAGGCAGAGGGCCTTCTCGGTAGTGGCGCCCGCCCTGTGGAACGCCCTCCCATCAGATGTCAAAGCGATAAACAACTACCTGACATTCAGAAGACATCTGAAGGCAGCCCTGTTCAGGGAAGTTTTTAATATGTGACATTTTAGTGTATTTTTCATCTTTGTTGGAAGCCACCCAGAGTGGCTGGGGAAACCCAGCCAGATGGGCGGGGTACAAATAAATTATTATTATTATTATTATTATTATTATTATTATTATTATTACCCACGCCTTCTCTATGCAGTAGGTTTACGTGCAGAGAGGGGAGGTGTCGGATGGAGGTCAAGAGACTACTCTTCTGGGGAAAGTTTTAGGACCGCCCACTCCCAGATTCTGCTAGTGACTGAGCAAGACATGGAATTGAGACGTTCTGCACTGTAAATGTTTTTGCACCAATAATAAAGCCTTTGAAAAGACCAGTGGGGATCTTGCCTGTTCGCTCTCGAGCAACCACGCCAGTAGGCATAACACAGAAGGAAAAGCTTTCTGATGGTAAGAGCTGTTCAACAGTGGAATGGACTCCCTCAGAAGGTGGTCGATTCTTTTTCATTAGAGATTTTTAAGCAGAGGTTGGATAGCCATCTGCCTTGGATGCTTTAGTTGATATTCCTGCGTTGCAGGGAGTTTGGTGACTCTTCGGATCCCTTCCAGCTCTACAATTCTATGAATCAGATATGTCCCCCCCCAGTGGCGTAGCGTGGGGGGTGCAGGGGGGGGCCGGCCGCACCGGCCGCAACATCTGGGAGTTAGGGTTAGGGGGCGCAAATCCACGGGTTAGGGGGCGCATATTACTTGCCTTGCCCCGGGTGCTGACAACCCACACTACGCCACTGCCCCCCCCCCAATGCAGTAGGCTGCCATGGGAGAGGAAAATGGCTTTTTACAGCAGTCTGAACTGATTACTTGCAAAGAACTAAGGAAACTGGCACAGGACACGTAAATACCTGGATCGATCTAGAAATATATTATTAAATAGCTCATCCCCCCCCCCGCCCCTTTGAATATGTCTTATTAAGCTACGAGTTTTTATTTTAAGCATTCATTCATCATGCTTAGAATGGGAAGGACTGTAGGTCAGGAATGCATTCTCTCTTTTGACCAGGGGTGGTGGTGGGCAGACATGGGAAACAGATGCTATTACCAGACCTGCAATGAAACATGCCGCGCTAGACTTTCTAATCCTTCTCTGGTTCACTTACAACAAATTAGGTTCAGAGTCAGCCAAAGATTGCGGCATTTTATCAGAATGAAATTTAAGCTACACTCATAGCTGGAGCTGAAAAGGCAGGATTCCAGGGCTGACTTTAAATTGCATTGGCTGTTTGTATGTGGTCTGTTTCCCACTGTTTTCTTTGCGAGGTCAGATGGGGCCCCAACGAACCAAGGCACAGTCTAGCCCCATATATGGGACAGGTTTTTGTTTTAAAGGTGACACAATTGCTCTAGCAGCAAGGGATGCTTATGATAGCACAGCAACACAGGTAAATTAATTTAATCTCTTGCCTCAAGTCTTACAGCTTGCTCACTCTGATTTGGAAGTACCGTTCCCTGTGACAGGGGGATGATACATTCTGTGGTTTTATTCAGTCATATAAATCCCTGCTTAACTAAAGCTCTCGGCTTTGCTGATTTCCAGCAGATTTGTGATCAGAACTGAGATTGTTCCACCATGGCTATGTATCTCTTTTTTAAACAGGTAGGCTTTTCCCTATGCTCTGTATAGAATTAAAACAATTCAAAAGCAGAATATAGAAGATTAATCCTATGGCTTTTTCAAAAGCTTAGCAGAAGTACCAGAGATGCTATGTTGATCCAGCTCCCTCTCCCCTCCACCCCACTAGCACACTGCCTCCCAGTTACAGCTTTCTGTTGCTTTAAAAGTTATCCATTTTATTTTGTTTAATGTGTTAATGTTGTGTTGTGTATTGTTTATATATTGTACTGTATGTTTTTTCTTGTTTTTTCTTCTTCCTTCTTTTTCTTTTTCTTTTTTTTTTTTTTTGCTTTTCTTCATTTTGTAAGGTTTAAAAGTAATAAATATTATTTAAAAAATAAAATAAAAGTTATCCATTTTATTGCTGCTGTTTTATTTGGTGCGACACAGAACTTTTTCAGCTTGAACTTTGGAGGGCTTTGGGGCATATGTATAAAAGAATCCACAAAATCAGCTGTTTTGCTACAATCACCTGCTTGATGGGGCTAAGTCCCAAAGCCCATGCATCGCAGAGAGCAGGCCTCAGATCCAACCCCTGGCATCTCCAGGTACGGCTGGGGAAGACTGAAACCTAGGAGAGATGCTACCTAATCAGGAAAGACAATACTGAGTTAGATGGACCAATCAGTCAAAAGCAGCTTCCTGTGTTTCTGGATTCCTGTTGCCATCTTTCCCCCTGGCAGACTTTAGAGTGAGGGCAGAGAGTCACACGGCATTACCATGAAGCAAATATTCTTCCCCTCTCCCTGTTCTTGAGTTACGATTTCAGAGTGATGTAACAATCAACCCCTCTTATCAGGGAACTCTGAGAATTGTCACTTTGCAAAGGGGGAAAGGCATCTCCTATCAACTTTCAGAACCCTTAGCAAACTGCGGCTCCCAGAATTCTTTGGGGGAAGCCATGACAGTTTAGCAGGGGTCAGCAAACTTTTTCAGCAGGTGGCTGGTCCATTGTCCCACAGACCTTGTGGGGGGCTGGACTATATTTTGAAAAAATATATGAACGAATTCCTATGCCCCACAAATAACCCAGAGATGCAATTTAAATAAAAGGACACATTCTGCTCATGTAAAAACATGCTGATTCCCGGACCATCCGCGGGCCGGATAGAGAAGGCGATTGGGCCGCATCGGTCCCCAGGCCTTAGTTTGACTACCCATGGTTTAAAGTGATGTCTTAGTGCTTTAAATACATGGTGTGGATGCAGCCTGTGACCACCAGTAAGTTCATGCAGACTCCATGTCTTTTCATACAACCACCACTGCCATTCCAAAATGTCCCCTCAACAGCACAGTATAAAAAAGGGTGCAGAAGTTCAGGGAAGGACTTCACCTCAGCCCTCTTCCGCATTGCCATGGATCAGCCAAAAGGAGCATATCATTTCCCCTCCCATACGCTCTGTATAATAGGCATGGGCAACCTTTGGAACTCTAGATATAGCTAGTATTGAAGATTAAAAAACAACAACTCACACAAATCTGGAGGTTACCAGGCTAAGGAAGGTTGTGCTAAAGCCTGGAGCTGTGTTGCTTCATAATAATGTTTAATATCTGAAATGTCAAGCCGCCCTTTTCCTGTGACAAATTTGTGTCTGGTGGTTAACTCTCTGCTTTTTCTCACCAGAGCAAAAATATTCTTTTGGTTTCTGCCACTTACCCAATAACTGTTTCCTACAATAAAGCGACGGCTTTCACCGCTTTATGCTTATGGCTAGGAAGGATTCTGAGAACTTTCTTCTCTTCTTTAGGAATAAGAAGATCTTGTAAGCAGGGATAGGGAACTTCGGGATGCTTCCATGCAGCTGGAATGTAGTCCTCTGTGCAAGGTAGGATTTACATCCATTGCTCCGCCCATTTTTCCCTCTGACTCCTCCCATATGTCGGAATGTAGGCTGCTCATGAGGGAATGTGGTCCTCAGGTGGAAAACAGTTCCACACCCCTGTTGAATGTAGTACATTACACAGCAGGGGCGGAGAAGCTGTGACTTCCCATTGTTCTTAGATTCAAACTTCCACCAGCCCCAATCAGCATAGCCAAAGGTCAGGGATGAAGAACCTGGTTGGGGAAGGCTACCTTCATGGAACGGACTAGAGAAGGAAACAAAGCAGCCAGGCATGTTTACAAGCAAGTAGATGCTGAAATGTTTCTTAAATATCTTCCACGGACAAGCTGGTGCATTAGGGAAACAGAGGAATATTATTAATCCTATTGCTTTAGCTCTTTTGAAATGGGAATCGTGTTTTTTTTTAAAAAGATGAGCTCAGCCTCTGAACCATCTCGGCAGGATTCATTTTGCATGGATGCAGTGGGGAAATAATTGATGGAACTGGGGAACAAGTCCATCCGATTAGGCGGAAGGGTATCTTGGGCTACCTACCTAAAAGATACTGGCTTGCGTTCAGAATTAAGGAGGCAAGAGAGGATGCAAAGGAGAATACAAAGGAGCAAAGATAGCTGGGGGGCAGACCTCAGAATGTTACAGGGAAATGTTTTATGAAATAGTAATATGCCTTTATAAAACACCTGATACACATTTTGTGGTGATACAGGAGCACGTGTTGAGGGTCTGTCCCAATCACTGTGTGTTCATTGTCTCCCTCCATGTGTGGGTGGCATGTGGCTTCATGGGCGCTGGTGCAGCTTCCAGGAACGCTGATGATGTGTCTGTCCTTATATCATACCTGTCTTTTCTGATTGTGTTTTTCCCTTCCTAGGTTGAATGCTGTCAAGCAAAGTGGCTGTGTGTACTCCCAACACTGTAATGTGAGTTGCGCTCTCTCTCTCTCTCTCTCTCTCTCTCTCTCTCTCTCTCTCTCTCTCTCTCTCTGTGTGTGTGTGTGTAGTCAACAAAATGAAGCAAATAACCAGGCTAAGTTTTTGAATGGTTAATGGATATTTTTAATCAATGTATTAATACTGTTAATAAATTTCTATGGTATCCACGATGCTGAATTTAATCATAATGAACCATGTGCTTTTAAACAAGTACTCCTCTCCCTGAACTATAGAGGGGAGTTGGCACCACTCAGAGGGCTGAATTTGGCCCTGTGGCCTCTAGCTGCTATACCTCACCAACACAAGCCACTGAAATATCTCTCTTGTTCCTACCAACAAGGTGTTGTTTGTCTTGTCATAAAATGAATTGCTATGAATTCCTAGCAAACTTCTTCAAATGGCAGCTGTAACTGATTAAGCTGTCAGTTTCAGAAAGCAGAGTAACGAGGATTATTTGTATATATTTTCTCCATCATTTGACACAAGTAAACTTGGAAGTGTGCTCCTTAATCTTGTAAATGATGTGAACGAGAACGCTACTGACTGTCATTAGGGAACGCTTGACAGAATCCCCTGCTACTTAATGCCCAGCTACTACTGTTGAAATGGCAGATTACTTATGGTGCATTTAGGGCATTGGTTTGGTGCCAACAGGAGGCCTGAATTTATGGAGAGCTTGTAGAGAAAATGGCAAGATCAGTCATGTATACAGCTGCTTATGCAAAGCTCTGCAGTTCATCATTTCAGTGCAATACACTCACAAGTTAAACATTTTATGGCCTTTTATTTTCATACTTGTTTTTTTTTTTGCAGAGGGGGAAATATGAGTTAGGTTTTTTTGTAAGTGCACAGTAGTGTTAACTGTTTGATCTCTCTGCGGATGCTTTGGTCTCTAGCTGAATTTTTTTCTAAGGAAGAACATTGCTCCTTTATCCCACCATGTCTTGCTGCAATCTGCTGGTGTTTTTAATACACACACACACACACACACACACACAGCACCTATCACCCATAGATGTGGAATCCTATACTTGAAGTCTGGCCAGCTGAGACTATATGATTTGGGGAGCGTGTTTGCACCACTTACCCAAGTCTCCCTCTTCATCTCCTCAACGAAGTGGAGTTGGAAAAAAAAGTGTATTATGATGCGAACACATGGATTTACATTTTTTAATACTCTCTCTTTCTTTGCATTATTCTATTGGCTAGGAAACACAAACACAACAACATCACATCAGATTCCCCCTGCCCAGCCACACACTCAAAGAGTTGTGGAGAGATGGGAAGCTGTGCTCATTTCATCCTCACTTTGTAATTTAATTGGCTTTGAAAAGGGAAAAGAATGCCATCTGATAGACACATACACACAAAATGTCAAACTATTTCATTAGCAGGTGACATTGTTTCATGCTGGAAAAGAGAGCTTTCATTTATAATAGCAGGCAAGGTCACTGGTGCACCCATGAATCCCTAGAGCACAGAGTTTGGGTCTTATTAAACACTTTAGTAATTGCAATCATGTTTTGTAATTACATGCAAACAGTTTGTTTAAGGGCATAAATATTTGCATGCAATGTGACTAGTCAGAGGTGATTTGTTCTAGGCAGAGCCACCGTAGCTAAAAAACTTAACTACTTCTTAAGAACTGCATGAGCCACACTATTTTTAGATATCTGCTGCCGCCTTAGCTATAGACCGCAGCTGAAAACACATTTGAAGGCAAAGACAGTATTTCAAAAGGAAAAGCAATTAGCTTTAGTCAGATGCCAGACAACTGCTGTAAAATTTATCAACAATTGATTATGAAGACCATACATGGCCTGCCCTATTGTTGGGTAGAGCGAGATGACTGCCTCAAGCGGCAGATAACGGGTGAGAGTTGCAACAAGGCATTAGAGAACAGAGTTGTTTGTACTGCATAGTGTGTCCTCAACCCCCTAAGGTAGCCTGCTGCCCTCCAGTGTGGTGTAGGGATACTGTTTCATTGTCAGTCTTGAAGTAATGTTCATCTGCCAGTCTGCTTGGCTTCTGTACATGGAATACTGGGGGGGGGGGCACACCACCCTGTCATCGTATCAGGGACAAGGGAAGATTAGCAGAGCATTGCTGCATATGTCATGCATGGCCAGACCATGCATGACATCCAATGAATAGACCCATTATAATTAATGAAACTAAGTCATGTCAATTAACTTGAATGGGTCTACTTTGAGTATAACTGACATTGGATCCAACCTCATGGATACAAATTTTTTAACTTAGCTGACAAGGGCAGTTAAAAACTGTTGAGTCTGTAGTTCAGCAGAGGCATCTCAGTCTCTACACAATTTGGGAGCGCACACACACACACCACAAACACACAATCATGCCTTCTCTCTCATTTTTTTTAAAACACCCATATTTCATTTCCCTGAACCTCCCATTTTAATTTGTGCACTATGCCCCTTATTCTCAGATTATACACCGTTTGGATCATTCTTTTAAAAAATCGTGTTCTATAAAGGTTCTAAATAAAAGGAAAAACTGACTTCCCATGAACCTAGAACCCAGTCTCTAGGTAACAAATTTGAGTCAACTGAAAATTAGCACATTAACAGCAAGAGTAAAAACAACAACAGCAAAAAATATTTTTCAGAACTAACCTATGCAATTGGAGCCCAATCTTATCTGTATTTACTTAAAAGTAAACTGTCCCGAGTTCCATGAAAGTAACACTAACACAGGCACTTAGATTGTATCCAGACTTGGTTGCACTTATAGAACAATCCTAACTATAGAAAGCCGATGTACTCTAGGGTGGCATAAATCACCCCATTTGAAACTCTGTCCAGGAGAAATTTGACTTGCACCTTGCTATGGCTGATGCAAATAAATATTCTTCTGTTTCTGACCTGCACCATTCTTTTTGTGGGCTACGTTCCACAGGGTTGTTAGGTCCCATGACCAGACAGAAATGGGTCTGGAAGAGGTATAAGTTTTTCACGGTCCTATCCTCACCCTTTCCTGCCCCCCCGCCCTCAGAACACCCTTTTTGGGGAACTTAAATTACACTGTCTTAGGGTCCACCAGCTGAGCCAGGTTGATGGACTTATGCCAGCACATGTCTATCTCAGTCAGGTGAGGTACTTACATTGGCATAGCCCTGGCTGAGCAGAGAAAGTCCAAGTTCAGGTGACAATTATTTCCCGTCACTTAAAATTTAGTGCAGCATGGCAGCATATTGGTAAAAAAAGCCACAGTTCCATAACACGACTGGTAAAGGAAATGTTCGATGCTGGCATTTCCAGAACCACTAACATTATAACCAGCAAAACAAACACAACAAACCCCATGTCTGAATGCAGCCAGTGTAATTATTTCTACAGCTTGGTTGTTGGGTTTGAATCTTTTGTCTTAGAATTATTTTGTGGACTAAACTGGCAGACAGACATTGACTTTAGCAATTGGTACCATGTAAGTATATCAGCTACTGACCTGCATCTAATCTGGAAAGCAATTCATCCTTCCTCCGCAGCACTTAGGGGGATATCACTGTCATTTGAAGAATGCTGTATGGCAACCAGCAGCTCTTGACATGACTATTAAACTGCTGCTAATTATTCCTAGTTAATACAAAATATTGTTCCCTTGTGTCCGTCTGCAACAGCACATGTTAAATGACCTATTCAGAGATGGCTCTTTTCTCTTCTCAGTGAGATAAGCCTGCCTGTTTGTTTCCAGTTAAAGGCTCAGGGAACTGCTCAACTGATTCACACCCGCCATGTGTCAGTCAAAAGCCCATGGCATTTAGGCAAGGCTTATCCAGTTTAATTTAGCAACACCTGCCCATCATATGTTGTATTCAAATTCTAACAGCTCGCAGTTACCTTTTAGCACTCAGGCATGCAGTCTTTCTGTGGCACCAATGATGAAGATTACAATGATGAAGAGGCCGTATTTAGTATGCTATCATGCCAGGAGCTGCTGGGGCTCAAACGTGGAAGCTTCAGGCCTGTGTGCAGCTGCCCTCTTTTGATAAGCCACTGAATGACAGGTTGCAGAATCCACCCAGGGAGCTATGTATCCTTAGGCCCTGGGCTGATCCCGCCCATCTGCACTGCCCATTGGACTCTTCTGCAGCAACAAGGCCTTTCTGAGCTCTGGTATGGATATGCATCCTTCAGTTGCTCTTTGGTCCTGATTTTGGTGTCCGTTTTCTTGATCCTATCTCCAGTTCATTCCAGTCCTGGCAGATCATGCTTTCAAAATCACTAGGTGACCATTTGCTGCCAATCATGAGGCAAACAGCAACCTTGAGAGGAGATTATTTTCACTGGGAAAATGGAGCAGGGGGGAAGGTTAAATTGCTGTTCCCCCAGTGCCATGGTCCCGATCCTGTTTCTTCCCACCATCAGCTTCAGTGGTTTGAATAGACCATTTCCCTGCCCAGTCAGATGCCAGCCACCCCTTAGAAGGTTTGAAGACCGCCTCTCTTGACCTTGACTTGCTGCGTTTGGTAACTGGGGAGAAGGTCGAAGATGGAGAGGTTGGCTGCTGCGCCCAGCGGTCTGTGTAATCAAAGCAAAATAATCAGCCCAAGTGAACAAATTGATGTGACAGGTTTTTTTATTGTAGTTTTCTTTACCAGCTTAGTTCATGCAGAGTATAATTATGAGGTAGAGAGAGGCAATCACAGTTCCCTGTCCACTCAGAAAACAGAAATAAAGGACAATATGTTTAATTTGTGGGTTAAGATGTGCAGCATTCTGTGCAATGCACTAGGGGCTACAAAGTTCTCTCCTTGCCCCACTGTACACCTAAGAATGTAATGCAAGAGACTGCCACAAACCTATTTGTGCAAACACGTGTATTCTATTGCTCCCCATATTGAGTATACTGTCCGTGGGAAACCATGTTTTGGATTGCGCGGAATAGTCCTTGGAGACTGAAATTGAAAATTAAGCTTATGCAGTGCAGTGGCATCATGATCTGAATTCACAACGTCCCTTCCGCAGAGCACCACATAAAATAAATTTATGTAAAATAACATTTCCAATTATCTGAACTGTTCACTTTCCAAATGTATGAGGTGCACCCCACATCATTGCAAAATAAGCAAAGGGTGAAATGTAATTGCATACAAAATCAAAGCAATTGACACCAAGCAATAGTTCTGCTTTAAAGGGAAATGGGAGAGATTATTTTTTTACATAGCTCAGGCAATGTCCTGAGAATGCTAATTGGTCATGAGAACTGTAGATCTTTTATGCCTGGCTTTGCATGATCTAAAGCTAAAGGAGAGGGGAGGAACAAAGCAGATCTAAGAGGCGGCTGCTAAAACATGATGCTTAGGGGTGTGAGAGGGCAAGTCCTAAGTCCTCTCCTCTTCTGATCCTGATGATTTGATCTTGCCCCCTTCAATCATATCTCAGACTAATCCACCATTTTGCCTAGCAGTGCATGCAACAATATGAGACTCTGATAGTCCAAGTTCATCTGAGGCTAGTTTATGACCTCTGAAGGTCTGAGGTGACAGTTTGTCCACTAAAGGGACTAACATGCATTAGGAATGAGATCATAAGGAAACAACTGCCCAATATAAATAGTTATGTTTAAGTCTTCATCTATTCAGAGAAAGCAAATCCATTTTTTCCTGCAACTGTATTTAATTATCCAATGAATTATCAGCCCCTTGAAATGCTTGCTTTTTGTTCAAGGTACATTTTTTTTTAAAAAAAACTATCAATCTTTCACTTCAGTCAGGCAGTAGATGACTGTTTACAGCAATCATAGATTTGATGCAAAATGTCTGGAGACGTCAGAGTTCTGAAAACTCAGAACATATGCATGTAAAACATATGCATGGCTTTGTGAAGGTCTTCAATTGCTCTCTGTCTTGTTTTCTACCCCTCCCAGTTGGAAATTCTTAAGAAAATATCTTAATATTTCTTAATAAAAAGACAACCAATTGCATCCAGCATGCAACTAGCAAATGTATGTGGGGGTGAGTGGTAATCATTTGAACTCTTGCCATGTATACGTATGATATTTGTGTGCAACATCTGAATATATTTAGCATTTCCGATGGCTATGATGAAAGAGTCAAAGGGTGGGGTGGGGAGGGCAAAGAGGAAGAAGATTAAACCACCTATTTCATGTTGTAGCTTGTTGTACTTTTTCTGCAGATTCTATGTGTTGCCTGGTCTGTGGAATGCTTGCTGCAAAGAGGCTTGCCTGGTGCCAAATTGAATGTGATTTCAGTGTCAGAAAAAGACCTTTGGTATGTAATCTAAGTTGAACTAGCTTTTGGTTTTATCCATTCTGATTAACTGCATGTTTTAATTGCTGCTTCTGCTGTTTTATTTTCACAATATTGTATGTGTTTACTGAGAATCCTTACTGAAGGGTGGCAGAGAAACATTTGTAAACAAACAAACAAATGCATGCATTCCTCAGGACTGACCTATGACAAAGGACAAGATGGCACCCTGCCATGGCATATACAGAAGCCAACTTCAACGGACAGCATCCTTCGCTGTAACTAAGGACAACGGGGTAGTTTACCGGGTGAATGGGATGCTGCATGGCACAGACAGCTCTGTCCTCCAGCATCTCACCGCTATTATTCAAATATTTAACTTTGCTGCCTGCCTCCACCAGCAACCAATGCCTGAGATGGCTGCTTCACTCTGCCCAATGGTAGGGCTGGACTTGGTGATCCTCCAGGCTGGATCCAAAGTACAATGTGATTAGTTCTATGTGCCTAAGGAACTTGTCTTTCTCAAGCAGTAATGCCAAGTGCCTCTTGGCAAACATCTTTAGAAACTGAGAGACAAGTCTTTGATTTGGCATTTGAGGAGAGAGGTTGCAAATTATAGTGGGCAGACCTAGGTTCCTCAACGTGCATGAAGGAGCTCTTTGGATTTCAGGGTCCCTATCTTATGGTATGATTGTGCCCCCCACAGTGTCTCAGTCTTGATAGTGTGGTAGACACACACACACACACACACAGAGAGAGAGAGAGAGAGAGAGAGAGAGATATTCTGTGCTGAATTCACACACACAAATGCACAAACTTCTACCATGAACTAGGGAATAGATGTCAGCCCTGTGCTCAGTATTCCCTGAAGAGCAACTTGCTTTCATTTTGTGATGTCAACAGCTGCTTCAGAGTGATAACAGGCACCATAATGAATGCAATGCATTCATGCCAAAACTTCTGGGACAGCATGACAATCCAGCATCTCTGTTTGAAGTTTGCTTAAGAGAACAGGCTGACTGTGCTTACTTGACTAGGAACTAAGAATAAAAGCAACACAGCAAGGTATAGAACCATATCTGGAAACAGTTATCTCTCTATAGTACCCATACTGCAGGAAATAATTTCAGACATGTTACCTGTATAAGCTGCTAAATTTGTGTGTGTGTTAGCATCTTTCTTTACAGTTACTCAAATAATTAAAAGATCACCGGTTTTCTTCAAAACCAAATAAATAATACCATATACTATACAGTGGTACATTGGGTTATGAACTTAATTTGTTCTGGAGGTCCATTCTTACCCTGAAACTGTTCTTAACCTGAGGTACCACTTTAGCTAATGGGGCCTCCCACTGCCGCTGCGCCACCTGCGCACGATTTCTGTTCTCATCCTGGGGCAAAGTTCTTAACCCAAGATACTACTTCCAGGTTAGCGGAGTTTGTAACCCAAAGTGTTTGTAACCCGAGGTGTTTGTAACCCGATTTACAACCACTGTATGCTTATAAGATTAAAATGTAGAGCGCATAGAAAGCATGAAGCCCTCAAGCTTGGAAATGTTCCCTACCTCTGACTTAAAATATTCCACTAGAGGTGATGATTAAAACAATGAGAATAAGGGATCCAGTGATTTCTCTAATCTGACCTTCTTTCCTAGCACATGATTATATTCCTTGAAAACCTCAAAATACAACTAATACTGGGCATAACCTTTGGGTTTTATGTATGGGGGGAACTGTCAGCTCACAAGACAAATGTACCAGTTGTACTCCACACTTTTGCCAGTTTGGAATGTTTCTTTTATAATGTTTCTTGCTAAAGTGGATTGAAGGATGCAGTACACAGAAATATCTGGGAATCTGAACAGCGAAAGCATTAGGGAGATGTTTGGATAATGACCCCCCCCCAAAAAAAACCTGAATGAATATAGTGTGGCTATTCCACAGTAAATGCCTAGTGTGGAAGAATATTTCAAGTCCCGTTTCATGATAGAAAACAACAACAACACAAAATTACTCTTGAGATCCTTTGTAAACAGAAGCCATCTGCTGAATTTTGTTCATCCCAATATGCTTTTGCACATTACTCAGGCGATGTTTTTTGTTTCCCCAATTTGCTCTAAAGCAGCAGCATCTTTAACTGAACATCTAAAAAGTTTGTGTGCAACTCTCTTGACTCCTGGGAGTTGAGTGTGTTGCCATTGGGATGATTTGTTTTAACATGCAGCATTGATAAGACTTAGAATGACAGGAAAATGACTCTGTGTGCTTGTCCAGGTAAAGATTTATGAAGAATAAAGTGTCACAGTAATGAAATGGTGACAGGTTAGCATTAGCAGTTGACACTGGTGGGCTGAAGAATGGGGAAACAATTGAACTGGAAGTGAAAAACAAAATAGCAATGCTTTAGTGTTGTCACCTTTACAAATGTGGTTAATGAAAAGTAAAGAAAAAAGGGCTGACACATTATGCTTTGCTGGACCACAATGGCTCACTGGGAGCTGTCCCTGGTCCTGAAAAGCCACACAAGTTTATTTGGTTCTGTAGTTCTATACCGCCTTTCACCAAAAATTGCCACAGGATAGTTTACAGAATTTTCTGTAGATTGTTTTTATGTACATTGCTTAGAAATAAGATATTTAGGCAGTATATATAAAGGTCTTAAATAAATAAATAAATAAGGTTATATAAAACATGATACATCATAAGCAGGAACATAATTTTCCCCCTCATACAATTTATAACATAATTAGAAGGTATATAGAATCATAGAACTGTAGAGTTGGAAGGGAGAGTCTCATCCAGGTAGGATGATACAGGAGAAGAAGGCATTATTTCAGAAATGTTGTTTCTGTGTCTGGCTCTCACAGACTAGGGAACTCCTGTACTACTTTGGAAGCACTGGTGTTTAGGAGCACTGACGTCAGAAAGCTAAGCATGCTGCTGCTATCTATATAAATTCTTAAAAATCAAACCACCATTACTTAAGCAAAACTAGTCCTCTCCCTCAAATGATACACATTTTCATAGACTCTTATGTGACTCTCAGAAAGTTGGCCCATATGCCCAAAATGTAATGTGAAAAGCGACTCTAGCAATATTTTGCTATGCCATTTTAAGTACATGTATATCTATGACAAAAATTCCTTAAGGCAAATATTAATGAAGTATTCAGGTATCATGCTGACTTGTGAGGCACAGAAACGGTTAATACTGGACACTCTCCATTTTAAAACAAGTTCCTTCCTTCACAATACAGAAAAGATACACTTTGATAATAATTTTCTGTTTAATGATAAATGATTATGAGTTTTGGTCAGGAGAAGGAAGAGTCAGCGCTGAGTAAATGAGCTACCTCTCTCTGAAGGGCTGATAGGTCATAAACCATATCTAGCGGCTTGAGGGAGGTATAAATTGAAAACATTACAAGATTTGATTAGAAATCCTGAAGGCTCCAGCAATGACATAGCTTATTTGGAGAACTTTTCCTTCAAAGAGCGAGTGCAGAATGCTATATAAGCCATGGCTGAATTTAAAATGTGATCTATAAACTATGAAGAACACGAACTGCAACCAGGGTGGAACTACTATAAAACTAATGAAGCTTCAGCTTCAGGGCTTAAGTGACTTTGTAAAAACATTTCCCTAATTTTCACCCCCCAGAATAGAATGACAGAATAGTTGGAAGGGACAACAAGGATCATCTAGTCTGACTATTTGTCCCTGTGTGGGACTTGAACCCATGACCCTAAGATTAAGAGTCTCATGCTCTATCAACTGAGCCAGTGTGGTGTAGTGGTTAAGAGCAGTAGACTCGTAATCTGGTGAACTGGGTTCGCGTCTCCGCTCCTCCACATGCAGCTGCTGGGTGACCTTGGGCTAGTCACACTTCTCTGAAGTCTCTCAGCCCCACTCACCTCACAGAGTGTTTGTTGTGGGGGAGGAAGGGAAAGGAGAATGTTAGCTGCTTTGAGACTCCTTCAGGTAGTGATAAAGCGGGATATCAAATCCAAACTACTACTCTTCTTCTTCTTCTTCAATTCGAAAACTATAAGGCATAGGAAATTTTTATTCACACCAGCGACTTTGACATGTGAGATAATCCAGTACAACAATTTTAATCAAAATCAGAGGTAGCAGCTATTCACGGCATGTAGTGCCTTAAAGGAAAACATTATGAAAATGGTATACAGGTGGTACATGACCCCAGTCAAACTTGCAAAGATATATCATTTGTCTGACAATAAATGTTGGAAATGTAGGGAGGCTGAGGGAACTTTTTTTCACCTCTGGTGGACATGCCCGAGGGTGAAGGCTTTTTGGGAAATGATCTATAACGAGTTGAAAAAGGTGTTTAAATACACCTTTCACAAGAAACCAGAGGCCTTCCTCCTGGGCATTGTGGGCCAGAGAGTGTTAAAAAAAGATAGAACCTTCTTTTTATATGCAACTACAGCAGCAAGAATTCTTATAGCTAAATATTGGAAGGCACAGGAGCTACCCACGCTGGAAGAATGGCATTCGCAGCTGATCGACTACATGGAATTAGCTGAAATGACAGGCAGAATCCGAGATCTGGGAGAAGATGCAGTGGAAGAGGACTGGAAAAAATTTAAGGACTATTTACAAAAACATTATAAGTTACATGAATGTTGAGAATTTGCTAAGTGTTCTGGAAAAACATGCTTCAGTATTGAAATTGGTAAACGTTGGAAATTAAGTTAAGATTTAGAAATGTATAAATTGTGGACTATATAACTAAATGAAAACACAAAAACATTTGAAATAAGGTATTAATTTGCTGTTTATTTTTATTGTAAAGAAAACAGGGGATGGAGGACGTGGGGAAGTCTGGTTGATTATGAAAATTGATGTGAAAAAGTGAACTTCTTTTTTCTTTCTATAATTTCTTTTCTTTTCTGTAAAACTGCTTTTGTTGTGCCATGGATGATGTATTTTTTACCCTGGAAAAAAGCAATAAAAAATTATAATAATAAAAAAATATTTTTTCAAAAATGTGGTGCTCTGTTGTGGAACAAAGCCACACAATAAGATAACAGTCATTACCCAGACCTCATTGCTGGTTGCGAAGGGGCCTCCACAACAATTCAAGTTTCAGGGCCCCCCAAATGTAGATCTGCCACTGACCACAACTCTATCAAACATAATTCATTTTCCTGGACCTAGTTTGAATATCTGTAAATGGGAGCATAAGCTGTTCTCAGCAGAACTTTAGACGGCTGTGAAAAGTTCTGAAGCTGTCTTACATAATTCTCAACACTAGAACAGCATGCTATTGAACATACAAATCACACAAAGGTTTTTCTCATGTTGTGAACTAACTAACACTTGTGCTTTTTATTTCCACTTCACATGATTGGCTACTGCACCACGTGATGATACAACAGCATTGATGGAAAGCATATTTATATTTTCATCAGACATTGGCTGCTGTCTGACATAATTATATATAGCCATTTAGCATTATGAGGATGTGCTGCAGCAAGCCTCAGGCTAGCTTTGTCTTCCTCCCCTCTTCAAACACAGAGGAGATTTAAAGTGTCTAGATATACCATAGTTTGTTACAAACTGCAGCTTCCCATTTCCTCTGGATATGGGAAATTGTAGTTTTACAAGCCCCAGTTAATTCACAGTGCAGGACAGCATACCAGGATGGTTTCACCTTTCAAATACATTTAAATAAGACCCAATGAAATCAACATAAGCACTTAAACACACTAAACCTTTTCAAGGATTGCATTGAAGATGAAGTAAACCCACCTGTGCCTAATCAGATTATCCTCTCTCCTCTTCTTGTTGAATACAAAATAAATACTCAGCATGGACTGCCTGTCTTTAACATGCAAGTCTTCAATATCCAGCTGGGAACTAATCTGTCATTGAAAAAAATTAACATTCTGTGATCTCAAAGCTAATGACTCTGGATTTCCCAAGAGAAAACAGAAGAGGACAGTGCAGGAGAGGCTGCTGGCATTTGACTGAAAGCAGAGGCATATGAGCAAGGAGGTTGGAGAGGATTCTTGGCAATGGAATGAAGGCAGTGATTAAAGAGAAGCTGCGCAAATGGCTGCATGAAGATTTAATTACCTGTGGCTAAGGTAAGCTGGATTTGAGCACCTTCCAAAAACATATTGTGCTTGAAAAATACCCTAAGTGGTTATCCCTGATTTATCCTCCAATATTAAAACAGCCTAGCAAAATCTCAACATGGTAGTCAATCTGACCTCACTGAAGGTCAACACCTACAACACTGTAGTCAATGTCGACATACAGAGGGCCACAAGGCCAGCTGGCTACCCCCAGGTGGGTCGTCTCTTTCCAGCCGTCCCACTGCGAAGACCCATTGGCCTCTGCTCTGACGTAAATCAGCAACCCAGGCTTCAAAACCAGGGCACACTATGTCAGCAGAGCGAACTGCACACACAGAATAGGCGTGAGGCTTATGGAAGCATACAACAACTACAGATTTATTAATCATAAATCAGGACAAAGAAACATGTCTTCTCTTTCTCTGTCTTCTCAGAGAGACAGAGAAAAACAAAAGCTATACACACAATGGAAGTTCCCAGCAGACTGTGCTGGAATGTAAACAGACATGTGACACGCAACAGTTCCATGTCTTATAACTAAAGGTGGAATAGAATTTTCCAACAGTCAACAGGAAAGGGAAGAATCCTAGACAGAACCTAAAATGTAGCATCCAGTTTCACACATAAGCCTAAAACAAATGCAAACTTCAGGCCTCATGCCTTCAATAGTTCTGCTATTTTAGCAAGGTGTATATGTCTGTTTGTGATGAGATTATGGTCAGGAGAAAGACAAGTATAGCTACAATGTGCTGATTCTCCTGTGGTTTTTGATACCATCAACTATGGTATTATTCTGGATAGGCCATCCTTGTTGGAGACTAGAGGCACCGTACTATATTGCAGTGGTTCCACTTCTATCTGGATGGCCTGTTCTAGAAGGTGATGCTAAGAGGCCTACAGCTCAGCTCTATAACATTAATGCAATGGGACCATGTTATTTAACATCTAGCCAGTGTGGTGTAGTGGTTAAGAGGGGTAGATTCGTAATCTGGGGAACCGGGTTTGCGTCTCCGCTCCTCCACATGCAGCTGCTGGGTGACCTTGGGCCAGTCAAACTTCTTTGAAGTCTCTCAGCCCCACTCACCTCACAGAGTGTTTTTTGTGGGGGAGGAAGGGAAAGGAGAATGTTAGCCACTTTGAGACTCCTTCGGGTAGTGATAAAGCGGGATATCAAATCCAAACTCTTCTTCTTCTTCTACATGTAACTGCTGAGTTGATGGAGAGTGAGGAATCGGTGTGTAGAAGCTGTAATGGATGGGAAGAGGGTCAACAAAAGGAAGTTGATTCTAGGTAAGTCAGATGCCCTGGTGAAAGGTGGTTCACCTGGCCAGCAGAGGGTGTGTGGTAGCCCGGCTGTTATGGATGGGGTTGCCTTGAAGGCTCAGCTTTTGTAGCTTATGGCTGCTGTTGAATCCCACATAAGATGGAACCAAGCCATTTCCACAGCACACAATGTCTTTTATCTTCTTAGGCTGCTGCCTCTGGTTACATCCCTTCTCGCAGTAATAGTCTGGTCACTGTTATCCATGGGCTTGGAACTTTGAGGCTGGACTGCTGCAATACATTGGAGCTGCCTTTGAAGATTTCTTGGAATCATCAGTTGGTACACAGCGTAGGGCTAAGCTAGAACCAGTCACATTGAATGGATATCACCAGTTCTTAAACAGTTACACTGGTTCTAGTGTCTCTAGGCAAAATTCAAAGTGCTGGTCATTACCCATGAAGGTCCAAATGTCTTGGAACTCAGCTATTAGAAGGACCAACCTTTTCCACATGAGCCTGCCTGAACCTTTCAGTGACCCACCCTCCAGCTCCCCACTCCCTCAGTACCTGAGGCTAAGCAGGTGCTGACTAAGGAGAAGCCCCTAAGGAGAGTTGTGGTGACTCAGAGATGGTTTTTCCTGGTGAAGCTTCCTTGGCAAAACACTCAATGTCTTTTCAGTGCCAGGGATCTAAGGAAGGAGATCCAGGTAGTTGACAACACACCAATTCAAAGAATTTGGTGGCCTCAATATCACTGGCAGAGGAAGTTTGCTTGTCCAGCTCAGTTGGGATGGCTTGATGAGGTGGGGCAGCCTGTTCCCTTACTTTAGAAAGGCTCCTCTGGGCTGCCATATTCAGAGGCAGGCTGCCTCTAAATACTTCTGGAGGCATCTGTCTGGTCATTGTGGAAAGCAGAATGCTGGACTGGGGTGGCCACTTGATCTTCTCAGAGAAGACTCTTCTTACATTAGGTGCATGACTTTGTGCACCTCTGTTACTAAGAGAAGGCGTTGCATTGTTGAAATTCAGAAATCTAAGTTAGTCATGTATATTGACTTCAATGGGTTTGAGTAGAACTAGCACTGACTACCACCCATCCGCTCTATCAGTTCACTCCACTACAGGAGGATGTGGGGAACCAGACAGCTTCCTGCTATTCATCCCCCACTTTAATTTTTCTTTTCTTTTTTCTTTCTCTTTTTTTTAAAAAAAATGCTTACTAGATGAGTGGCTCCCGAGTAAGATATTTCACAGCCCCCAGAGAAATTAGAGACATTTATAAAATGTAGTAAAACCTTTAAAAGGTTCAGAAAACAATACAGAAATCTTCCATTCAAGAAGCGCTTGTGACACTTGAGCAACCAAATCCTACAAAGCAAGATGAAAGTGCTAGGAGTTATTCAAAATTAAATTATGATAATTACAATATATAAGCATGAAGCCGTTCATGTTCATATTCTCTCTCTCTCTCTCTCTCTCTCTCTCTCTCTCTCTCTCTCTCTCTCTCTCTCTCATACTTCTCTTTTGTCTCATTTGGGACAATGGCTGCTGTTCCTGGCTGGCTGATACACCTTTCTGATTTAGTAGAATTTAACAAAGAGATCCAGCTTGTGGCAGACACTGGTTTTTGAGAGCACGCTTTTGAGATTTGTTCAAAATCAAAGTACCCTTCAGTTTCAAGGCTTTTGAATAGCCAGTGCCTTTTGGCAGATGCATAGGATAAAAACAAAGGAATCGCTCTTATTTTATAAGACTTTCTGGGGCTACTAGTTGTAATGGCTATATGTTACCTGCAATATTGGAGGAAGCATGCCAGCTGTTGAGGACCATGAGTGGGAAAGTTGTACTGCATTCAGGGCCTGCTTGCAAGTTTCCCAAAGGCACCTGGTTGGCCTCCATGAGAACAGGATACTGGACTAGATGGGCTTTGGCATGGTCCAGCTGGGCTCTTCTTACTTCCTCCCATACATGCTGAACATGAGCCCAATCTAACAGACCCACACATACAGCAGTTGGAGTTGTACATTTTGGCGCTCCTTTGGTCTCCATTACTCTCACATACTAAGGTGTGCATCTCCCATCTGGGGCCTCTGCTAGCTAGGCTGGGGCCAGTGATTTTGATGCTAGAACATATCACATATACTAACAGGAAACTTGACTCATTTGAGTGTTAATCCTTATGTGATCAAAATGGCACTAACTCCGCCATGAGAGGGGAGGTCTAAACAGGCCTGAAAGAATACCCAGCGTTTGTGGAAGTACAAAAATCTTTAGAAAGCTAACTCTTAGCTTTCAATCCCAGTTTCATCCCAATGAAAACTGAATGTGATCAGTAGGTATGCAATTCTGACTTTCTTTTTTGAGGGGAAGAGAGAAATGGAATTCAGGATGAGGGGAAAGGAATGACACTCACATGCTAGCATTAGATTAGGGTTCAGTTGGTGAGTCCTACTAGCAAAAGTCCACACAAGGACTTCCACTAGTGCAATGGGGCTTTGCCCCCTCTCCACCCCCTCACACCCCACAAAAGGCCTCTTGGAAGGTGGGAGAACACCCAGAACAGTGTGCAAGGGGAGGAGGGGGGTAATTGTTTTATCTGTCAAGTTGCAGCGCTTGTGCTGAGGGACTAATTGCCACAGTGCTACATTGAATCCCTCCCTCTGTCGCAAGTCCCACTTGTTTTCCCCCTATTTCAGAGCACTGTAAAAGTGAAGAGCTAGGACAACAAGTGTCTCACGGTCAAAGTAAGGCAGGCGAAAGAGAAGTGAGCAAAAATGGCCTGGAGTAGCTATGCACATACACATCTGCCAGCTTGCTGAAGAAAAGAAGGTACACAATCCCTCAATATAAGTCTTTGGATACATAATGGACTTGCATTCATTTGGTAATTTTGTCATTTCCCACACACCGTAAGAAAGAAAGACAAACTACCTAAAATGAAAATGACTCACTCGTTCCCTTTTCTTCTCATTAGTTAATGACGCCATTATTAAGATGTCTCACACTTCGTCAAGCCAAGCAACATCATCTCCGGACCTCCCACCCAACCCCATTTCCCCCTTCACTAAAATAGATGTGAAATGCAAGGCAGCATCCCTGGTGAATTTCATTCACACGATGTCGGGCTTGCTTGCACCTTTCCCAGGGCTCGCAAATGCCTGCGATGATGACACGGAGGAAGTTGTGATGGTGTCCAAGTTCATAATGACCTGGTTCGGAATACAAATTTGTACGCCTGGTAACGCTAGGCCATATTAAGAATTGATCTACAGTGGACCCTCCAGACATGAATTAAATTCATTCTGGGGGTCTGTCCGCAACCCAAAAAGTCTGTAGGCAGAGGCATCGCTTCTGTACACTCGCACAGCGCGATTGAGCGCTTCTGCGCATGCACACGGGGCAAAACCTGGCAGTATACTTCTGGGTTTGCCGCATTCGTAACCCGAAAGTTACGTATCCAGAACAGTACGTAACTAGAGGGTCTACTGTACTGTATTCTCAAATGAGACCCTGCACATTCACTGCTAGCACCCAGGAGACCAATCACTCAAGCCAGGTCTTTGTAGGCACATGGACTCAAGTTATTTGATTTTCATCCCTTCATGGCCCCTGAAGCTCACATCGATTGCTGTGATCCTCACTATCAAGACAGCTGCCTCCTATGCTCATGCTCAGAAGATCTTTAATGCTAAGCCCCCAAATTGATTGGCGTGAAGTATGTGGCCAGCCCACTTCATCAACCACCCTTTTCTTATGTCTAGTTTATTTTGGCCCATCTATTATTTTGACCATTTCTTGAAAAACATTTTTATGTTGCGGTGGTTCCTCCATCTTCATCTGAAACTGTCTTGTTCCCCAGCGTGTTTGCAGAAGTAGCTGCTTGAGTTTCCAAGGAGCTGCCTGTTGTGGCTTGTGCAGACAATTTCAATTCCCAGGAAGCAGGTGGAAAGACACATGCATATGGCACCATCAGCATGTGTGTGCCAACATTACAAGCTAGGAGAGAACTTTTGGGAAATAGATTTTCCCCAGCCCCGAAAGCACGCTAAAGAAACCTCAGGAATGGGTACATCTTTTTCCCAGGGACAGATTTCAATAAAGCGAGTGGCAGGCAGGAACACTTGTGGGAGTGAAAGTTTGATGAAATAACAACACCATGGGAGATATATCCTGTTTCTTTTTTCTACCACAATATGTACAAGAACCCAAAGTCTTAATTTTTAGCAAAGCAAAACAAAAGTATCACAGACAGGTAACAAAATGGGTCACAAGGTGTGGTCTGAGGCACTTAATGGAGCCAAATTGCCTGAGAACCTAAGCAGATCTGGGCCTGGTCAATGCCTGGATGAGACACTGGCTGGGAATTCCATGATCGACACCCTGAATTCCATAATGAAGATATCAAAATGCACAAAAGGTGGAGCAACCATCCCAACTGCTCCAGTGATACACACTGTACTAAGCCGTCTAGGGTGAGGGGTGCAGACTAAGCATCTCTATATGGAAGAATCGTTTGATAGGAATGGGCAAATCTATCCATTTCTGGGTCCCCCTTTTTCTGATCTTCAGTTCAGTTGTCCACATTTTGAGACCTGCTTGCAATTTTAAACAGAAGTCTTCATGCAAATTCAGCGGCATTTTAGTTCAGTATTTTTCTAATATACATATTTCCATGCAATTTTGCCTAATATATACGTTTTTGAAAAACACACATTCCCCCCATATATTGTACATTTATTCCTGTTGTTTTCTCCATTACATGCATTTAATGGACACCAGGGGTGGCTCGTCCCATTCCTTCTCCTGAGGTGAAACAGGAATGTGTTGTCTCCTGTCCCCTGCTGTGCCCCACTCACCCCACTACTTCTGCTGTCATCATAATGCCCCCCTTGCCAAAACCTTGCAAGAGGAACCTTGGTGCTCATCTTCTCCACCCCAGGGGCAGGGAAGACAAGTGGCAATACCCACGTGTGGAACGCCCTGTGTGCTCATTGAAACTCGGTGACAGGGTGGCATTCCAGTGGTGGTGGAAGTGCTGGGGCAAGCAGGGTGCTACCTCTTGCATTTCTGCCAGCTGAGGCAGCTGCTTCACTCTACCTAATGGGTGAGCTGGCTCTGATGGATATTTTGCCCTAGTAGATGCATTTTTGTATGCATTACTTGGCTGGAGAACTGCACTGTAAAATTTGGAGAAATTTCAAAGGATGACTGCGTGTTGGTTTGCATATTGCTTTGGAAAGTGCAATTTAGGCAGGTTCCCTTATAAATGTGAACTGAGTTGAATTTCTCCCATCTCTACTTAGATGGATCCACCATTAGGGTTGTGTGCGTGCACAGCGGTGGTAGTAGTGGAAGGATGGGGGTTCCTGGGCTCAGCAGACCTGCTCCCTCTCCTCTGCTCCCATCCTATGTAACATATAATTAGCACTGAGTGAGGTTTCCTAGGGAAGCCTCTTTTTCCTAGGGAAGCCTCTTTTTACTGAAGGATGCAAGAGATGATACTGCACTGAGTCTGGTGCTGCCTTTTCTCTGCTTCAATCTCACTTAGCATCTGGTCCACATGGCCCAAATAGGGCAACCTCCACCAACTTCAGCCTGCCACCAACCCTGGCTGTGAGCTCTGTCCTCCTTAGAATCACTATTGCCCCTTGTGGAACTCAGCCAGTAGGAGAATGGGCCAAAATTAGAATTAGTTGGCTCTGCTTGACATTGGTTCTGACTTCACCTACTGTTGGTTTCCCTGCCTCCCACCCTGCCAGTACTAATTACCACTGTGTTAGTGGGAGCCCCAGCAGCTAAATGCAGTGGGTGAAAGAGGTTGAGTAGCCCCTAGCACAAATGCTAGTATTATTCTTATCCTTGGTGACAGTTAAGCTGTTGTACTACTGTTTGCTCTACCTGTTAGAATTCCTGCTCCGTGATCGCAGTCATGCGATTGTTGTCTATCAAATGATGGTATGTTTTGTCTCCACAGAGTGGGAAGTGATGGAGACAGGATGTTTGTGTTACTATGTTCCGTGAAGTGGGACTATTGTCCTTTGTTCTTTCTCTTTGCTGTCTGATACTAGAGAGAGAGGGAGCCATGTTGCAGTGCTCCGTGTGTGTTTATATGTAAATAAAGTAGATTTGCCAAAATGCTGAGTTGCTGAGGTCTGTTATGCATGATGCGCAAACTCTGCGGATCCCTAGGTGTGCCGATGTCTCTTGGCATCAGTTGCTGTGATGTTCGGGCTGAAGAAAGCTTTTGAAGTTCCCAAACTATTGACCAGGAGGGAGGGAACATGCCAGTCGGGCATGTGTCTCTGCCAGGGTCCTGCTCAAGTGTAGGCTGAGCTCCTGACACTACCAACTATCAAGGTTATCAACGTTATATTGGATGTCACCCCAAACATGCAGAGTTCTCCAGACTGGGTGGACGGGCAACATCTAGCCCTCTCAAGCTGTAGTTTTCAGCCAGTACCTTTTCTTCAATGTGTAGGGTATAATATATTGGATCCTCTCCCAACCCCAGGCTTCCACTGGGCAGCAGGTGGTGGGCTTGAAATGAGATTTAAATTTTGTGGACATTGTCCAAGGGCTTAAGCCTTGCCAATGCTAAAAGATCCAGTTATTTTAACACTCAGTGCAGCTTGTGTGCATAAATGGGTATTGTTTTGTAGCCTAAAATTCTTATTAATTCAACATTGCTACTTGCTTCTATTTTAATAAGTTCACTTTTTAATTTTTCCTCTAAAGCTTTTCTTTGATGTGCTTATCAACTTGCTATTTAAAGAAAATAATATTGGCATGTCACATCTGACAGAGCGTTCTGAGTATAGTTGAATATTTGTACTTTGTGGGTTTTATAAAAGTAATGTTATGTTATGTTCATGTCATGTTTCCCTGTCATGAACTTAATGTTTCAGTCAGTCTCTCCCCCCCCCCCCTACATGTACCAAACACAACCAGAGGTTACAGTGTCAATTAGCAAAAGTTCATTTTTGGAATGTATCAAGTTTATAAACAAAGTGGATTATGCACAGTTGTTCTTTTCATTATTTAATGAAGGCAAACTCTTAAATGTCTAAATCTGTGCATCTGAAAATTTCAGTCTTCTTGTGTGTTTGGTGTTTGTTCCCTATAAACCCAAAGGCCCTGCCCTGTTTTTGCTGGGTAAGAGATCACCAATGCAATAAGAGATCACAAATGAAGCTCTTTCTGGACACATCACCACAAAGATACTGCTTGAAACAGCCAAGATTTCCTTTTGAAATTTCATAGTAAAAAACATTTGCAACCGCCAGGACAGGATGTCATGTCAAGCTGTCAACATATTTTTCTATATTTCAGCATGTCCAGTGCTTTTAACAATGTTAGTGTTCTGGTCAAACATATTATATATTTGTTGCTTCTAGCTGCATTGGTTGGTTGATGCTTCCCTGGCCCCTCAACCCAGCACAATATGTTCTGAACCCAGACAGCTATTAGAAATGAAAGAGCTGAAAATGTTGTTTATAATTTGTTCCAAGAGGTTGCCGCTAATACTCAGTGGTAGAAAAAATGCTTGTAAAATAGCAACAGCAATGCAGTGCCGTCATCAGCAGGAAACGGCAAGAAATTAATGTGGTGTGATCAGAAATAAAGCTGTCTAAGGGAACTCTCTTTCACAGTTTTGGAACAGGAAGAACTCAGGCTCCACACCCACCCTTACACGGGGCTGCTTTTGAGAACTGTTCAGAAAACAAAACTAGTGCAAAATACATAGGAACCATAACCAGGGCTAAATCTATTATTAGACCGAACAAGCAGATTTTGGATGTCATGAAATGACAGTGGGTGATTAAAACCCAAATATGCATTACAGAAACAACATTTTCCTATAAATGCTCTGCTGTTTAAAATAGCATTTTCCTACATGTGACTGCTGTAAGAAAATTACATATATTCTGCAACTTCTTAGCCACTTCCAGAAACATGTTCCCTGATACAGAGATCCTCAAATGCAACAGATAGTTGGAATCTTTTGCAATGACAGCACTGTAGTTAACAGAAGGGAGTGATCATCCCTCAGTATCCTCAACAGGGGATCAGCACTACCAAGGTGAACAGTTCCAAATATTTTTCTAGCAGTGCATGTGTAATTTTGATCCCAGGGCAACTGTGTGTGTAGCTCTAGTTACTGGACATAGGGTCTTCTCCCCACACCCACAACATGCTTGTGTATATTTCACCCAAGTATCCCCCACTTCTGAGTTTGAAGGCCTACAAACCCTTTGGCAGAGCTGCAAAATATGACAGACAAATCCGACAGCCTGACTTTTCTGGAATTCAATCAATCAATGTTTATTATGGCAAACAGCCAGCATATTAAACCAGAATTTATGCCTAATTCTCTACATAAGCATAATTTCTACATAATTCTCTACCTGGAATTCTTCAGGTTCAATGTAGGTGCTGGCAAGCTGGAATTACATCACTATTTGGAACCATCACTTTTTGGTTAATCTCTAAGCTTTATCTTCCAAAGGACTGCTTTTTTGGCTACATTATCACCCAAGAATTTAATGTGAGTAGTGGGAAGCAACATCTTCAGAGATATAACAAGGTCCACCAAGGGGAATCATCTCTCATCCATCACACTAAAAAACAGGGCCTGATTTGGAGAATAGTGCTGGCTGCGAGGAGAAGTGGAGGCCACACCCAGAAGGCGCAAGCCTATGAACAGGCATAGGCAAACTCAGCCCTCCAGAAGTTTTGGGACTACAACTCCCATCATCCCTAGCTAACAGGACCAGTGGTCAGGGATGATGGGAGTTGTAGTCCCAAAACATCTGGAGGGCCGAGGTTGCCTATGCCTGCCTATGAACCAAGGTAAGAGTCCTTACTCAGGTCTTGCCTACTGATGACTCTGGCCCCAGCCATTTTTGGCTCAAGCTCTGCCCACCACCAGCAAGTGGCCCCCACATATTACCCACAAGGAAATGTGTGATTATGTAGTGCTGCCTTCACACCAGTCCTTCACACCATGGAGAAACAATCACTTTGTGACTACTTCTTGCTGTCAAAAAAGATTGCTGAAAACTCATCCTGCACTCTTAAGCACACTTATCAGGAACTGGGCTTCATCTACCCCAGTGAGACTTATTCACACATAAATGTGTTTAGGGTCAGAAGGTTTTGATAGGCATTACTTGCCTGGGGCTGCATGTTGCAAAAGTTAATGATCTCTCTATATACAAGAGTCTCCCTTTGCATGTTTTCCAGCTGTCTTTGGTCATTAATTTTTCCTTTGGATTCCTTTGAGCCTATCCACCTCTGACCTTATCTCTGTTGCCATAAAATTATACTATGTTGGAAGGCCTGTACAACAATCCTGTGCCACCTCTAAATCCCATTATAATTTGAACCTGTCAGATTGACTGCCAATATCAGATGCTCCACTCCTGCCTGCCACGTAGCTCTGGGCCAGCTTCATGCACTGATGAAGCTTGGCTTTGATCTTGTAATATCTCAGCACTTCGCCGAAGGTCTTTATGAACCTCATTAATCGTGCCATCTCCTATAAATGGGCCCTTTGCTGCCTGCTGCCTCCCCCTCCGGCTGCTCCCAAAATACATATAACATTTCGGAAAGGTCTTCTCCGATATGTGTGAGAAAGCTGTCAAAGGTACTCCTGGAAGTGCTTGTGATGAAGGGGCAACCTTTTAGTTACCTTTTACAATGCATTTAAATATATGCACACACCAACCTGCCTCGCATTGAGGTAGGGTGTTGCCAGGTAACCACAGCAATCTCCATTCCTCACGAGAGAAACCATTTTATCACACTCCATTTACCTGGTCTAGAGTGCAGCAACCAGATTATTAAAGGGATGTGGCCCATGGGAGCACATTTCAGCTGTGCTCAGAGCACTTGGCTCCCAGTTAATACCTGAGCCCAATTCAGAGTGCAGCTTTTGACCTTTATAAAAGTTTAAAGCCATAAATGTTATTGATCCAGACTGAAGGAGCAGCATGACCCATGTAAGAACACAGGAAGTGCCCTCCTGGATCAGAGCAAAGGCCCATCTGCTCCACCATATTGTCTTCCACAGTGGTTCCGCCATAAGAAGAGCCTTGATGAATGGAAAAACTGGAGAAAAGGATACAAATTGCTTGTTGGCAGGGAGCGGCATATGGTGAGGTGCTGAAGCACATAATGTATTGGCTGCTGAGGAAGAGCCACAGCTTAGTGGTAGAGCAGCTGCTTAGAAGGTCCCAAATTCAATCCCCACATAGGGCTGGGAATGGGGCCTGCCTAAAACATGCTGCCAGTCTGTGCCGATAGCACTGAGCTAAATAGAGCCACAGTACAGACTCAGCAGAAGACAGCTTTATCTATTCTTATGTTCCACAGGCCCTCAGAAAGCACACACGTCTCGCAGGAAAGCAGCGTGCAGGATAGGACAATAATGATGCCTGCTGAGCTTCCCGATTCTGTGTATCTTCAGGACCCGTGTACTGTAAGTGCTTTCTTTGTTTGCTTGGCAAACATTTTCTATATTTCGCCTCCCTCTCTGCCCCTTCCAGGCCCTTCATTGTTTGGAATGCCTCCACCCCATCAATTCCTCTTGTGTGTTTACCCTCAGGAGCTAGGCAGCTATCACCAAGTCAATTCCCTCTAATTTTATTTTGCTCTGTAGACTGAACCAGATGAACTACTGAGATGACATTTTTATAAAAAGTAATGGCGCAAGAAACCTTCTGTGTTCAGGTGGATAATTAAATATAATTTCTTCCAAGGATTGCATTTGCAGTTCTTCATGTCTGCATTTTCCAAAATGGAGACACCAGGCTTTCAAATGCAGAACCAGCAAACATTCATTTTTTAAAAATGAATTTCTAGCTTTGATTTCATTTTCTTTATCGAGTGAAGATGATGAGGAGAGTGTCAGTCAATTGTACCAAGCATTCAAGGCAGTTGGAAAAACAAAACAAAAAAACCTTTAGCTCACATTTTCCTTTAGCTCTGATTCAATGTCCAGATCCCAGATTCAGAGATATGTGTAGAGGGGCTTTGCTGGGTCTCTGGAGCAAGTCCACCTACACGAATCCCCTCATCCAAATCAATGATCCCTCTACACAAAGAAGACTGTATAATGGAGGTACATCAAACTGAAATAAACAGGGAAGTCCACCTGCACTGGATTTCTACATGCTTGCCCACAGAGCATATAGGATGTTTGAGCAGGCAATTTTGTCTCCTTTCTAGTGAATATAAGTCTGGAATAAAGCTGGAGGATGAAATATTTCTCTTGCAGTAAGGCAAGGCGTTTCCCCTAATTTATATAGCCTTGGTTGGAGGAATTGACTGTTTTCCACTTAAATATAATCACTCAGTTCTTGTCTGTCACCGGGAGTCATATTACTGTAGAAATTGTTCTGGCACCAGCTAATGAAATAATGCAATTTTACTGCACTGGTGTAGACAGAAAACTGTCACTTTAGAACTGGCCAATAAAATTCGCATTGTTTTGGAAAATGGTCACAAGAACATTTCAGAGAGTACACAGATTTCCCCAAAAACAACAATGGCTGTGTTTATTTGGGTTAGACTTTCATAGAATGGACTGTTAAGTTTTCTGCAGGTGGAATGTTGGAGCCTGGCAGGATTCCTTCTCCCTGCCCCTTGCATCTATCTGCTCTGCTCCTTATATTCAATTTCACCAGTAAATATCACCATCCAAAATGACGCCTTAGCAATCAACACACCACAAAACAGCTGATATGTATTTTTTCCCCTAAGAAGAGATAGTGTGTAACATTTGTCAGGCGTATCTCAAATTACAGTGATATGAAACTCAAACAAGCTCCCTCAGTCTTTATTACGCCAAGGGTGAGATTAATTTGCTTTCCACTCTTACTTCTGATAAGGTTCTAACAATAAAACATCTCTTCTCTTGATGTAGCTGCTTACGCTTCTTTCTTTCCTTAAAGATTAGAGACCCTTCAGGATTAGGGACCACTTTCCTTTTCCCTTCCCTTTTAACAACAACAACAACAACAATAATAATATTTATACCCCACCCATCAGACTGGGTTGCCCCAGCCACTCAGGGCAGCTTCCAATGCATATAAAAACACAGTAAAATGCCAAAATGCCAAACATTAAAAACATTTTGAACAAATAAACAGATGAACTATACTTTCTTGTTGTTGTTTTTAATCTACCAACTATAAACGTGTCAAACAAATACGTGTTTCCCCTCAAGTATATCACAATTTTAATGATAGCAAACTAGAAATGATCCATAAAATTACAATTCATCTCAGGACCAGATACAGAAGCCTAGAACACTGCATTTGGTTCCTAGGCCCAAGGTTCCCCAACCCTGCTGTAACATGTCAAAGAAGCAGAACACAAGATGAGGCTATGCAGATCGAAGCAGCCTTGGTTCCATGGTTTCCATAGGCAGGAAGCGGGCTGATCCACAACTTTACTTTCTTCCCTACACCTGAATAGCTGCCATCCATTCCTGTGGGAAATGTAAAGTGCTGCACTAGAGGAACTACACTAGTGGAGCCAAACCTGACCACCACCAACAGTGGGTGACCCAGAACCAGGATGCAGGAGATGGCGATGTGTTCCTGAAACATCTCCGCTCACCCTCCAAGACTCAAATTCTTGGGAAGATGGTCAGTAAAGAGCACTTCCTCCTCCCATGCCCCAAACATCTTCTTGGTTGGAGGACGACGCATACCCTGATGAGATGTGAAGACCTTGGTAGGTATTGATTGTAGGGGTTCTGTGGAACAGAGGTAGGTTTGGGAAAACCACACTGTTTTCAGTGATGGATGGATGGATGGATGGATGGGTGAGAAAGGAAGAGTACGAGGAGAAGTGGAATTGACGAAAGAATGGAGATTCCCCCTTGCTTCCCTTCTCCCACCTGTCACACTTGATGGACCTTCAGCTAGTCCGTAATCATTCAATCAGCTGAAACCTTAGAGTTAAGGATTTTAATGCATACATTAAGCTTGCTGATATGCAAGCTTCAAGTTTCCTCCGGGCTATATTTAGAGTCCAGGTTATGTTAGATTTGTTGATCATCAAATATTTATCCATTTTGAACTATAAAAAAATAAAATAAATTTCCCTCTCGCCAGTTCTTTATTGCTCAAATGAGAAAAACATGTTTGATCATTTCCCTTTTACTACCATTTCCTAGGCTGTAAACACTGTGCCAGTGCAATCCATTCCCCCACCTTTATGCACATTAAACTGATGACTCTTAACACAACTGTGCAATGAACATAAATTATCCAGACCCACCCCCACACTGCGTGCTTACATAAGTTTGCCCATATTCTGCTTACAACATTTCTTTCAATGAATTAAATATATGTGAAATGCTTTCAAGTTCAAAATATATTCAGCATTTTCAGTGTATGCCGGGATAAAATCTTTACTGAATTTTAAGCAATACACAGCAGATTGGAAAAGGACACCTTACAAACATTTCCATATTCACACACACATATATATATGGGGGAGAAAGCAGAATGGGAGAAACGGAAGGGAGCCATGGTTAGGAACAATCACATTTAATACAAATGACATCAGCAATAACAACTAGCCTTTGGGGAGAAGGCAATCAAGGTTATTTTCTTTGTTTCACTCAACTATCTTATAAACTACTGTAGTTTTATAGAGCTGGAAACAAAAGGAAATTCGCCCAGGCAGGCTCATTTTGTGATCCCTTGAGAGCGGTGAAATACCTGACACAGAACACCAGGTGTTGGGTGATAATCGGACCAAATCTTTATTGACTAGCAGCAGGTAAGCAGGGTTGGCGTGGCAATAGGGCAAGGATCAGTTGCTCACTCCACTCAGCCCTCTGTTGGGTTGGAACTACCCATCCCTTTCCCTGGGAGTTGCCCAGTGTTGAACCCTGTTGTGGTGTAAACCAAGCATCTAGGATCTTGCTGTGTGACCAAGGTGGGAGATTCCAGCAAGGCAGGGGCCCTGACCTGAGCTTAGGGCATGTGATGGCTAAGCCCCCTCCTAGGTCCCTTATGTGGGATCCCTTTCCTACTTCTTCCCATTTCTGGCCACAGTTCTAATAAAATGAACCCAATGCCTAGCACAAGGAAGCCAGATTTCACTGAGGGAAAGGTGAAAAGCCCACCAAACAAGGACCAGTTGAAGTTTATAGGGGGGAAATCCCTTGTTGACCCTGTCAACCAGCAACCCCAATAGCTCAGTGAGATGCTAACCTGAAGGTGGGTGGGAAGCTCGTGGGGGGGGAAATGGCTCCAAAGACTTATGGGTGAGACCTGTAAAGTCCTTGGTCATTTCTCCATCGAGTGAGATCCCACAGGATGATTGTAGTCTTGTGAGATCTCATGAGAGTCAGCAGGGAGATGCAACTCAGTCTCTCCATTGCTTTCCAGGACCAAAGGCAGTTTGCATCCCATAACCATGTTAAACTTTGTCTTTGAACTTTAGACATAACCTTGGACATGATTCAGTGCAAGTTAAAAGTATGTAACTCCTACAGCTTTCAACTGGATATAATTAAGCATGTATTTAGCTCTTTTCTTAGGCTCAATGAGATCTAAAAGTGCTTCACTTTGGTTGAATCATTATCTAATTCTTATTCTTCTTTGGTATTCCCCTCCCCCATTCTTCTTTTATTTTTTTATAAATTGATCATTGCAAGGAAGCATATTTGTGAAACCAGAAAGACATTATGCACTATTACAAGGGTGTTATCATTGGCCAGCAACCTGATAAGTAACAAAAAGTAATAATGAGATTACATTACAAATATAGTTTTCACTCAGACCTAATAACAGCATAGTTGACACTGAGGTTCAGACCTAGCAACCAAATTTCCTTATTGACAAGACACAAAGAGCTATATTATATGTTTGCATAAGCAAAGGTCACTTCTGAAGTTAGATTATGTAATATGTCACTGATAAAAATAGCTTTTACATTTGTATTTTAAATAAAAAATAACACATACCCCACAAGTGTTCCGGGGAAAGGGGACATCCTAGCTTTTTGCGTGAGAGCACGGTGGTCATTCTCTCCCCCCAAAAAAGCCCTTTTGGGGGGGCCGCTATCTTGCATGGCATCCCAAAATGTGTGTTTATGAGCACTGCTCAAGCACAACCCCAAGAAAGTGTGTCTTTTGGGCTCCATGATCTCACACAGGAGCATGGGTAGGAAGACTTGTATCCCAATTTGGGGGCTCATTATTTTGGTAGTTAAAACCAAAGTTCTTTGTGTAGGGAATCTCTGAATTTGCTTCAGGTTTGTTTGTTTGTTTTTCCTTCAGCTGAGTGACACAACATGAAATTAGATTATTACTAACTGGCACATGTTTGTGTGGAAAGTAATTGGCATAGGAGATATTTTAAATTGACTTTTTGTGCAATAAACCGTCATGGTGTTGTTGTTGTTTTAAAAGATATAACTTTTATTGTGATATTGTGTCTGCTGCTTTTTCTTTTCCTCTGCTGTTTATTTGTAAGAGTGTCCCATTGTGCTCAGTATGGTTTAGTCTCAGCTACCTGTTGATAAGATAGGGATGGAGGTGTCTGTCAATTTCAGCTTCTCATTTTTTCAATCTTAAGTTCATGTTCTCCACATTTCCAACTCAGTTTGTGAATTTCAGGGTAAGGTTCACTGGACATCTCAACTGATGTGCTGTTTCGGAACAAAGGAAGCTTCCTTATGATGAATCAGACTGTTGGTCCACCAAACTACGCTGGGGGTTTCAGACTGGGGTCTCTTTCAACCTTGCTTGAAATGTGGAGGATGGAACGCATAACCTTTTGCATAGAGAGCATGTCCTCCATCACTGAGCCATGATGCCCCCACTTATTTTCTTACCTTTTATGGTTTTGTTCAAATACATAATTAGACCCTCTGTTCTGTCTACCTTTAAGCTGCAGAAGCAGGCATCTCAAGGAAGCACAGGAAAATCTGCTGTGGCATAAATCTAGTGCTCTAAATCCCAAGCTAAAGTTGCTTTAATGGTTAGGCTGGCCTTGGATTATGCCTCTCCTCCAAATATGCTCCAGGATGCTGTGTTAGTCACAAACTCCAATAATTACAAAGGAGAAGGCTAGCCTCAAGATGAAATAATCATAGTAGATACCAGGGGTTGTTTTGTGGGTTTTTTGCTTTCTTTTGTAGATCAGAAAATGACAGAGAACAGCCGTTTCAAAGCTATCATTATACAGCCGAATATAAGGAACAATCACAAACCCCTCCTGGAATTACATTCAGTTGTGTGCCAAGTCATTAATTCCAATCTGGAGAACTTATCTATAACTGTACTGTTATTGCACATTGTTGGATTCCATTGTTCAGCTGGCTTTTGCAAAGCTGGTTTTGATGTTTTCCCTCCCCACCCCACCTCAAACACTTTTAAAAAGGGAAATTGCCACCTATTGGTATTTGAATTGGGAATGGGCAGCATTTTTTTCTTCCTTTAAGAGAACCACATGCAGGAATAAAAATTAATATTGGGGAGAGGTGCCTCATACATAGTTCTGCTTGACTGGAGAAACATAGTTAGATTTCCTCTTAGACAAGCAGGATCTGTAATGTAACCAAACCCCTGATCCTGTTAGGGCTTCAGCCCTCTCAAATGGGACTCTGGCATGTGGGAAAAGAGAAAGTTTCCCTGTCAAAAGTTGCAGTGCTGCTCTTCAGGATTCCAACCAGTCCAATCCATTCCCCTTTCCTGCAACAGGGAGGGCTCACCCACACTTCTGCTTGTCTCATACCTTAAAAACACAGATACAAGCTGTTTTAACTTTGCCCTCCAATTTCCCCCTCTGTGATGAAATGCTTAGCTAAAGTGTGGGGTTGTGTCCAGCGCTGCCGTTGCCTTAAGGCAGGGTTTCCCAAACTTGGTTCTTCAGCTGTTTTTGGACAACAACTCCCATCATCCCTAGCTAGCAGGACCAGTGATCAGGGAACTGTAGTCCAAAAACAGCCAGAGAACCAAGTTTGGGAACACCCCTGCCTTAGGGCACGGCTGAGCAACCTGTGGCTTTCCATATGTTGTTGGACTCTCATCAGCCACATGGGCAGTAGGTAAGGAGTGACAAAATGTGCAGTCCAGAAACATCTGGAGGGCAGTAAGTTCTCCAGGGGGCTTGCCTTAGGGCAGCCTTTCTCAACCTGTGGGTCCCCAGATGTTGTTGAACTACAACTCCCATCACCCCTAGCTAGCAACCTCTGCCATAGGGGAACGCACTTCCACTTGGGTAAGTTAGGGCCCCTGTTTTTCACTGATCTCTCCTACTTTGCCCACCCCAAACTCCTGAGAACTGTAGAACTCTCTGCAACAGAATGGGTGATGGTGCAACAGACTGCAGCAGAAGGGGGCGGGGGGGGGCAGAATCAGGGGGGGGGAAGGGTGCTGCTGCTTACATGAAACAGTTTTCACTAAGGCAAAGCCACCACCATTGTATACACCAACCCACTGTTGTGAGGCAGTATCTTCACAGTATTAGGACATCTGATTTTATAACTGAAATCTTACCCTTTAAAAACAAAACAAAACAAAACAAAACAAAACCACCCAACTCAATACATATATTAATGTACATTATTGTGAGTCTCAGCAGGGCTCCAAGGCTCTGTCGAATATTTCAGAAGCAAATTGAATTTCAATTCCCGACATTCCGAGGCTAGCTGTTCTACCAGCCAGACAAGGTTGGTGAAAGGGGGATGTGATCTGATTAGAATGCAGTGAAAGAGACAGCTTTGTTAGTGGCTCATTGCACCTGTGTGACTGGCAAGATGTCATGTGTGAGCACAAGTCTGCATAGTCTGTCAAGCACCAGAAATCAGAGTAGACTAAACACAGTGCTTTGTACAGTGAAGGAGTTGGGGGAGGAGACATTCTCTTGCTAATCCTCAGGTGGAAGGAAAACGGTGCCATTTTTGAAGCAAGCAGAATTTTTTTGTATAAGCAACAGAAGACTGAAAGTTTATATGTAAATAGTTACAGCCATGCTTACAATCTAGAAAAACATTACATGTGTGGATTTCATGGACACCAAAAACCAAAGTATTCCTGGTGAAAAATAAATAGGGCCCATCCACACAAATGCCCACTTCTGCTTTCCATTTCAGCACCCTAGCTTAGGTGGGAATAGTCACTTTGCTGAGGCCATTATTAAACAATTGAGTGTTGGAAACCCTGGCCAATCTAATGCAAATAACCCAAGGGTCTAATAGTAGATCCCAGTCTTCATTCATAGCACAGGGGTGGGAAGCCTTTTTCAGCATGAAGGCTGCATTCCCTCAACAGCAACCTTCTGGGGACAACATACCAGGGGCAAGTGTGGCTAGAGGCCAACTAGAGAGGCCTGAAAAGCCACATTTGGTCCTTAGGCCTGAGGTTCTGCCCTCCTGTCTTAGCATAAACATACATGCTTTCCACCATATGATGGGCATATCCTGAGTTCATGAAAAGTACCAACAATTAGATTGCTACAGTCATGCCAGAAGTGATAAGGAGAGAAAATGTTTAGAGTAAATAAGAAGTATTCAGTGAAAGATATGTTGTGTTAGCGCAAGTCAATTCATCACACACCAGATGCTCTGGATTTAAAATTCCAGCAATTAAAGAAGTAATGTAGCTCCAGTACATCTCAGAACTAATGAGTACTCTTCCAATAACTGATGCTACACCTAGAATTTGCATGACAATTAACGAAATTATGGTGCACATGCTTTGGTTTTAATGAGTGGAATGTGTATACCTTATATTAGCTAAGAAATATAAGCATATTGGTCTAAATAAAACAAACTTTGTACAGGTTTTTTTTAAAAAAATCATAAGCTGAGTATGTCATTCCAAAACACAGCTCCCTTTTTTCCAGTACTAGATTGCCAGCATGGGGAAGAGATTGGTACATAACTCTCAGACAAAATACTGGGGCAACCCAGTCAGACGGGCAGGGTACTACTACAACTACTACTAATGATGATGATGATGATGATATGCTCGCTGGGTAGGTGTCCCAGAGGTGATAGGATAAAACAGATCTCCCTCTCCAAGGGCAGAGAGGTCCTTGTCGGTCCTTTCACCCTGCCATGGTGAAAACCTTCACAGTCCTCATCTGACAAGCTTTGGAACCCCAACATTGGTAGAAGTTGCAAGGTGGGACATGTTAGGGTGGATCGGGGAAAGGCTTGGGTCTCACAAGATCTTCCCAGAAGCAGGAAGCCACCACAGGCACATCTCACTTCTTCAGTGGCAGCGGTGGGGGACAGGGGGACAGGATGATGTGGTGGTATACCTCAGATTCTGCCACCTAAGGCAGCTGCCACAGTTTGCCACATGGCCAGCCCAGCCCTGGATCAGAGGTAGTTATTGGCTTTTTCATTGGGTTTTCTGGGCCTCTTTCTTACGTGATGCCCCACCCTCTCACAGCCACGGATTGTCCTGTTCCATCTAACCTGACCTGTAGCAATCTGTGGTTGTCTGAACCTTATTGATCCAATGCCTGGCTCCCTCTGAAGATGCCTAGCTTTGCTCAGGCCTCAGACAGTTCCTGTGCACAACCTTCACGTTTACAGACCTTTAGCATTGAAAATGCATGAATGTAGGATTTAAAACTTCAGTTTAATAATATACATAGATGATATATTTAACGTGAAATGAGTGGTCACGACCTAGCCAAAGGGGAACTTTTTAAAGTTGCATCGAAGTCAACAGCAGAATTAAGCAACTGCCTAATTTTCTTCCACAGAACTCAATGGAACTTTAAAAGTGCTTTAACTTCGGCTGAATTCTGACTCATACATTTATGTTAATGTGAGTACATAAATTCATCCCATAAATAAGGTTTCTGTAAAATTAGAAGCCTAAAGGCACTTGTCCCTATTTTAATAAATTATTTTGCTCCTGCTACTATTGGCAGAGAAACCAGAGGTGGGAAGTTGAGAACACTGGAAAGAAAGAAAGAAAGAAAGAAAGAAAGAAAGAAAGAGAGAGAGAGAGAGAGAGAGAGAGAGAGAGAGATGAGAAGAAATCTCAAGGGTGCACAAGAATACAAAATATCCTTAGTGCTAAATGTTTCAAAATATACTTCTTCTTTGGAGCACAACTAATAAGAACAAACAAGTTATGTAATATAATACTACTAAAGCAATTATACAATATAATAGGAAGGGTGAGATTTATATCACTGAAATATCATTAGCAAGAAGTATTTTTTCTTTAAAAAAAACAACCCACAACTGCACCACTGTTATTAAGTTATGTGATACTAATATTGGTGGAAATATTTGTAAACTCCTCGCACTGAAAGGTGGGGATATAAATGTTTTAACTAAAAGTGCAAGTACTCCAGGAGTTCACATCTGGGAGAAATTAACTCCTTCCATCTTACCAACCCTGATCACAGTAATATATTTGAAGAGTTGGGTATGATTATAGCCTGTATGGATGGTGGTCATCTTTAGTAGGATGGGGTAGGATTTGTCCTTTTTATGTTATTGCAAGATGAGCATGTTCAGCTAATTTATCTTTTTTTAAAATGTATTTTTAATTCTATATGTATTATGTATTATTATTTTTGTAAATCGCTTAGGGGCACTTTTGTAGTAGGTGACAAATAAATGTAATAATAAAGAAGTATTTTATTCATTTATTAAATTTCTGTCCCACTCTTCCTTCCAAAGGAGCCCAGACTTGCATCCTTGGAATGCCTTGTACCTTATGCAACCACAGAATCATAGATTTGTAGAATTGGATTGGACCTATTTGGAGAGCTGTCCTGCCCAAATCTGGTTTAAAGATGAAGAATTATAAGAAGGGAAAGCTGCAGAAGCCTTGAAGTTGCCCGTAAACAATGAGAACACAGGGCCAACCTTTTGCTATATGGTGTGATATACTGTATATCCATATAAATTATAGTGATTTTTAAAAAATACATCTATACATATAAATCGGCATTTGCAGACATGGTGCAAATCAGTGTCTTCTTTTGGCCTATTTTTTGTCTTCTTTTTTTTCTGATACCTAAGTGAAAAAGCACCCTGGTACTGATCCTGATTTAGGTCATTGCTGCAGGAGAAAGATTTTCAGAACAGCCCTAGACCAGACAACAAACTGGCACAAAAACAATTAAAATGTTTTCCAGAAAGAGTCGTGCATAATTGCATGCTTTTTTTTATAAAAAAAGCAAAAACTTAGCAGATAAGTTTTGTGGTTTTTAAAACACATGCTTGCGCACGCACGCGCGCACACACACACACACACACACACACATGCTCATTAAGCTGCTTTTGTGAATTAGAAATCAAAATTCATTGTTCTCATGGTTGGTTATCTGGTGGATTTCCACCCCCGCACCTGAGGTGGTTGTTTTGTAAGCAGCTCTTCACCCACCACTGCCATCTTTTGGCAGCCTGATAAACGAAAGCTGTCTCTGAGAGCCATTAAGTCTCCCACATTATTACAGAGCAGCATTTAAACTAATTAAGCCACTCAGCTTGAAGTGCCTAGTGGGAAAAGCCAGCCAACATTCCCTCAGTACCTGGAATCCCCAAGCCTGAATTAAAGGTTTTGTTGCAGAGTCTACCAATAGAGGACAATACAAGTCTTCCCTACTGTTTAATAATGCGTGTTTTTCTCCAGACAGTCATAAATGCACGGGTGTTTGTGGAATGCTCTGGTTTAGCTCCTATAGTCGAATAGCTGCACGATCAACAGAAAAGCTGGTTAGAAGCAACAATGTAAGAATTTTTTAAAAGTAGCTGAAGAAGTGGAGGAGTGCGACTCATGCAACACGTTGCCGATTAATATACACAGAACAATAATTACACATACTTTATCAACCTTCTGAGAAAAATACAAAACATTAAACAAAGCCACAAAGACTTGCGAACCACCCAGCCTAAAATGAACTTATAATGTCTGGTTTCAATAGATTTTTCAAATGCTTAAATCAGTCTTTTAGATAAGTTCATGAAGATACCAACAAAAGATAACTTCGGTGATATTCACAATACCCAGAGATGCTAGTGGAGTTGTAGACAGAGACAGGGTGCCAGCGTTTTGCACCTGTTTCACCCTGGCAGTCCAAGAAATCAAAAGGCCGCTGTTCACCCCCAATGGGGCCCTTTAACTGGGGCTTGCAGGTAGCACACTCCCAAGATAGTTTTCTGGGCTTCTTCAGTGGTCTAATCCCAAAGTCTTGATACATATATTGATATTCAATCTTATAGAGAATAATCTTTCTTGGCTTAAGTTTAAGAGACTGATTTGCTTAGCAAATCAACTAACCAGCCTACAGCAGGGATATATAATTAGGACTTGTCAGCATAGTGCTGAACTGAGTGCTGAACGGTCATCTATGGGAGATGCCAGTGCTCCAGCACCCTTGGTCCCCAGCTACCTCATGGTGGCAGTGAAGGGTGGCCATTTAGATTTCCCACAATACCCTTTATGTAGCAGCCCTTTGGGCCACCTAAGGAAGCTGCCAAGGCCACAGGGCCAACCAGCATCCTGGATGTCCATCTGTGGTTTTACCTCATGGCAGTAATGGTGGACATTCATTTACATTTCCCATAATGCCCCTGGTACAGCATTGCTCTGGGGCATTGTGGGAAATCAAAATAGAGAAGCAGGGCCCACCAGAGGGCACTTTGCTGAGGAGCCCTTCAAACCAACCACGGGGAGATGAAAGGCAGCTGCTGCTACTCAGAGTATGGATTTCAGGAACTTCTCTAATACAATCAAAGAACAGCATTCAGAGAGGATTGGATAATGATTCCATAGTGGCTGACCTTGTGAGGTTAACAAAATATAAAGCAAGTCATCTGGGTATAGTAGGATATGTGATATCTTAGCAGGCCCAGAGTCAGCCCACTAGGACATCATTGCTCCCCACATTGGGCATCTGCACTTGCTGCCACATGCCCCCCCCCCCCCGCAGCACAGTTGCTAGCTGCCAGTCACCTCGTCCCCCTGGATGGGCCTACTCAACAGTGTTGGCAGTGGTGTAATGGGATGTGAGCCAAGTGGCTACTTTGCCATGTTTAATCTCCCACAGTGCTCTGCCCAGTGGCCAGTATGTCAAGCTACAGCCTTGCATATTACATTATTGGTGTCCTTTCCTTCAGCATGCCAAATATAGATCAGCAGCACAGCTCCACAAAATACAAAACTATACCCATTAAAGTATGTGCTGCCATCTAGGTATTATGGACTACCAACTCCCATCTGACCATTACCCATGCTAGCTTGGGGCTGATGGAGAACATCACATCAGCTGCTCCTTCATTAAAGCATTGTCATTTTCAGCTGCTGGCTGAGAGTGCAAGCCAATGCAAGCTTATTCAAAAGCAGACCCCCCTGGGTTTAGTAGCTTTTACTTCGGACAGCCAGTATAGCTTAGTTGGTTACAGCGTGGTGCTGATAAGGCCAAGGTTGCAGGTTTGATCCCCGTATGGGACAGCTGCTTATTCCTGAATTGCAGAGGGTTGGATTAGAATTGACATAACACAACAAAAAATCATAGGAAGCAACTTGATCATTTGCCATCCCTGGCAAATAAATAAGATATCTCAGATTAAGGAAACTTTACTTTCATTATTGAAACTGTTCACCTTACTCCACCTTTTCACTGGTCCACAGCTTGCTTCGTATGACATTTATTTAATTGTCTTTGTTGCAGATGGTATCTTGATGGTTTTATATATAGGTTTAAATTATTATTTTTTTCTGTTACTGTGGATATGCTGGCTTATGCTTTGTTTTTTAAGAAAAGGTTTGCATCAAAAATCACTACATAAAAAAAGCAGGTGAAAGCGTCTCTGCTGTCCCAGACCAAAGGACCATCTAGTCTAGCATCCTGTCATCAGTGGTGCCAACCAGATGCCTCCAAGGTGCTCAAAATTATCAGCTCTTCTGGCTCCTCCCCCATGGTTTTGTCTCCCTTCAACTGGCAGTCAAAGCTATGCTGTCTCCAAGCACAAAGGTTCCATTTAGTTATCATAGCTAAAAACCGCTCCCCTAATATATAAGCATGGCATAAATCTAATTTGTTCAGCTTTCTCTTCCAAATTCTGATAGATGTCACCTTCCAGAGGCCAGGAAAAGACATTTCCACAGCCATCAAGGAACATTAATGTTATTTTGTTAAGTCTTGGCCACCCCTTAGCTGCCAAGTGCTCAACTGATTCACAGTAATCAAGACAACCAAATAAACTTTCTTTCTTTCTTCCTTCCTTCCTTCCTTTTTCAAATGATACAGAAGATAGGTAGTAATAAAAAGATGCACTACTGTCCCCAGTCAATAGTTCACATTGCAAGTAGAAAAACTGCACCCCCAAATGTAGCTAGGCATCCCTTTCAGGACTTGGATACCTTGAACCTCTCAGATTGGTCTTAAAGCATATAATTATAACACCAATTATGCTGCCATATCTGCTTCCCAAACACTGAGCTATGTAAAAACAAGTATAGCACACTGTTTTGCTCAATGTCTGGCTTGGGCACAAGCTAAAAGAAGTGACTCTTCCTTGTTTTTAAAATTACGTCAGTAAAACAATGCCCTGTATAATCATGATGTTCCAAAACTAAATATTCCAAACAAAGATGTTCCAACTTCTAAGTTTTGGTCACTTGACATGATTGAAGGGTTATGTGCATCAATAAAAGCCAAAAGAATTTCCTTACTACGACCACACTCACTGACAATACGGACAGCTTTTGTAGTGCTTCCTAAGAGTAATTGTTCTCTAATGAAGCTTGATGAGTTGTGGATATAGCTTGCAATTATAGTATTTATCCTTTTAGCATAAATGGCTGCCAAGACCTTATAATATTGATTTAATAAAGATTCTGGATGACATGAAGCTGTCAACTTAGGATCTTTATCTTTCTTATGAAGCATAATAATTACAGCCTCATTCCATGAATTTGGCCTTTCAGAAGAGGTCGAAACATTCATTACAAAGAGTCTGTAGCAAATTCAGTAGCAGGTTGGCAAATGGTCTATAAAACTCAGCAGGAAAGCCATCTAATCTTGGAGATTTATTTGGCTTCAGGTTTTGGATGACCTATTGTATTTCATTCTTGCAAATGGTAGCACTTAACTGTTGCTGATCTTGTTTAGAAAGTTTAGGAATATGATGCTTGCCAAGAAACTCATTAATTAATTCTAACTTTTGAGGGTTGATCTGGAGATTTATGAAGTGCAGCAAATTCTAACACAATTCCATTCATTATTAGTAGCAGTCTTTCTCCCCCTGTCCTCTCCCCCCCCCCCATGGATTGTTAGTATTAATCTACTTTTCTGTTCCCATGCTGATTTGTGAGCTAATAACATATTGGCTTTGTTGTCCTTTTGAAAATATTTGTGCTTTGTAAATGTCAAGGCTTTATCAGCCTCCTGTGTATTCAGAAGATCAATAAGATTTCTATATGTGTCCAGTTCTTATATATGTTCAGATTACTATGTAGTGAGTGTTTGGGTGTTATCTCGGGGGGGAGTATCATTCTTTTACAAAAAGTTGTTTTTCTGCTTGTTGAGTTATGAAAGATCTCACCCTAAAAGGCCCCGGCCCCCAAAATGAGTTTTAGTAGCATCCAATATCAATTTCATGTTGCATCAGATGTTCAAGAAAACACAAAATACTCCTGAATTTCCATCCAATAGCTGTTAATCATTTCTTAATCAAGAGAAAGACACTGAAATCTAAATTCTTAGCCTCTGCCAGGAAGAATGATATATCCAAGTTGGTGTTTTGTGCATGATCACTTATCAGCAGTCACTCAATTTTGGAATTCCAGAGAGGAAAGATGGCGGACTAGATGTCTCTTCTTGACACTGTCAACAAGAGATAATTATGTGGTGATTAATGATAGCTAAGTTATAAATCTTGGTTATCACATTTTCTCTGGGAGAACAGAAAAAAAACAGGGGATTAAGATCTGATCCTCTCCATGCTGGGATTCTGAGAAGCTTCAAGATGGAGTACAAACTGCAATTGCACTCAAACACCACATAATAGCCCCGAGGGTCAGTCAGAGAAGGTGACCCTCTAAGCCATTCTGAGGATGCAGACCCCACTCCAATAAAAATCCTTTTCTCACATCACATGGCAACCCCAAATCAGGGCTGAGTGAATAGGTGTGCAACCTCCCTAAACCAAGTGCTAAACCTCCCTGAATACATCAGACATGGGTGGTCTAAATAAACCAAGCACTGTTCTGAATCTACCAGTCCATCTACCATGGCATTGACCATCCCATTGGTTGTGTCTGCTCTCCTCAAATTCACAAATCACCCTCACCAGTGACTGGCGCTCTGGTGAAGGACCCCTGCAGTTAGAAAACTGTCCGTTCAAAGCACAGCAGGCTTAATTCAGAGTTAAGTGTGCATAAAGAGGGTGTGGGGACTTCCCATCCTCCACACAGTAGCCTTCAACACCTCCCTCAATGCTAAGTGGGGGAAACAGATAAATGGAGCAGACTAAGGCATGGGAGATGACAGGGACACCCCATCCTAAAATCAGGTGGAGGAAACTCACACAGGCAGGAGGTGACATGGGGGGGCAAAGATGTCAGCTTCTACCACTTCTGTTATGCATCCTTGATACAGGATCCAACTCGGTATATTTAAGCTCTTATTTGTCTCAGCTAAGTCAGTTACATAATGGTTTTATATTCACCGAAATCAGAAGTTGCCCTGAGTAGGTTTAGTCAATAGAGTCTAAGCTAACAATAATTACTTTTCTAAAAGCTGTAAACAGAGATATCCCCCAGAAAGGCAATTATATTTATTGTCAGAAAGCTATTGCTCATATTTGTGTGGGTGGGTGGGTGAGGGGACTGCTATTATTTTAGGATTGCAGCAGCGTCTTAATACCACTCGGCTTGGAACAGGCGAGCTAACTTGCTTCTTTCTGCTACCTTTGGTTCCCCTCCCCTGCAGGATACCAAAGCTTCTGTTCAGTGTGAGAGGTGATGTCGTTGCCAGTGGATGGGGAAGGTGCTCAAGAACATGGGGCATACTGCAAACAAAGCAGACGTTCTTAATGCTGAGCACACACACACAACCTGTATGCTGGTCTATGACCATAATAAAGTACTTGAACTTGAACACACACACACACCCTGATGAGCAATTTGATTTTCTATGAGACAGTATTGAGGCATATGGGTCAAAAGGTCAGAGAAACTGAATAACTAGGCTGAGGAGGAAATCCCCTCTCGCCGAAATGTTACATGAATGATCTGACAGATAGAAATATAATCAGCTTGTGGGGAAAGCCACAGGAACCTAAAGTACAGGAGGTATGAAACATTAGAAAATGGTTTACTGTAAAGAGTATAAGAGTAAAGGGAAATAAGGACAGGTTAGAGGCTTTTAGATCTGGTGAAAAGGTCACCAGTGATTTTAGCAAGGGCAGTTTCAGTGGCAGAAGCTGGACTGTGGGTGGTCAAGAATGGAGTAGAAGGTTGTTGGAAATGTAAGGAAAATGAAGGAACATTCTTTCACCTCTGGTGGACTTGCCCTAGAGTGAAGGCCTTCTGGGAGATGATATATAACGAGTTAAAAAAGGTGTTTAAGTATACCTTTACCAAAAAACCAGAGGCCTTCCTCTTGGGCATTGTTGGCCAGAATGTGTTAAAGAAGGATAGAACATTTTTTATGTATGCAACAACGGCAGCAAGGATACTGATCGCTAAGAATTGGAAGACTCAAGATCTACCCACCCTGGAAGAATGGCAGATGCAGCTGATGGACTATATGCAACTAGCTGAGATGACCGGCAGAATCCGAGATCTGGGAGAAGAGAGAGTTGAAGAAGACTGGAAGAAATTTAAGACTTATTTACAAAAATATTGTAATTTGGCTGAATGTTGACAGGGATGCCAGAACAGAAATAATTGTCTATCACTAAACTAGATTTAAGTTTAACTATATTTTAATGACTGAATCTAAAGACTATGAACAAAATGATAATTTGCTTGGAAATAATTCTATAACGATGCAAGTGTGTGGGGGAAGAGTGAGGGAGTCCAAAGTTATGATGAAAAGATGTTAAATAATCAACGTTGTTTTACTAAATATGCCTTTTTGTATTGAAAAACCTTAATAAATATATATTTTTTTTAAAAAAAGAATGGAGTAGAAGGAGACAAAGGCAGGAATAAGCAGCATCTTATAAGAGCCTGAAAGCAAAGATATCCTCCAGAAGACCTGTTTTTGAGCACTCATCCTGATTTGTTTGCACAAAGATTATATGGAACTTAAACTATAGCCAGACTTTATACAGCATTCATTCTGATAAGTTTGTGTGGTGTTTGTAAGTCTTCTGATTAATTTTTCAGTGCATGGCCATGCCACTTTGCTAACCACAAAAAGTTCATGCGGGGTTGTTGTTTTTAGCAGATTTGTTGCATTAGGGTGCATTAGGGCGACAAAATGCACAAAAAACCCCACATGAACTTACCTGAATTTCACAAATCTAAATTACGAACCTAAATTTTGCGTCCTGCAAAATACTGACAGTCTGGAGGTGACCAAAGTCAAGTGAGAAATCATCTCACAATAAGAGGATTGGGGACTACAACTGCCTTTTATCCAGATGCAAGTAGAGGCTTATCTCTGATTTTAACGCTATGATGTTGAGCACTGAAATTGGAGAGAAGAGATCTCCTATCTCCAATCTTAGTACTTGGTGCTTAGGTCAAGGCTGGGGGATTGGTGGAGGGACAATGAAGTGTGGTCAGAGGGAGAAGAAGACGACGGGAGGAGGAGGTGTTGGTAGCTGAAGGGTTGAGTGAGCAGGAAGAGTCTGTGGCAGAGAGCAGTCTAGAAGCAGAGGCAGGAGCAGAGGCTGGAAAGGAGTGGGGGAGGCAGGGATGAGTCAGGCTGGTGAAGAAGCCAGGGTGTTTCCCCTTCCTGCTACAACCAATTCCCCTCTCCCCTGGTCTCCCAGAACAAAAAGAGGTATGAAGTGGGAGGAGCAATAACAGGCATGGCGACCAAGTCTCAGATTGCTTGGGAAGGACACAGGGGAGGAGGAGATTTAGGCAACTGTGGGAAGGCGCCGACCTTCAGTTCCCACAACTGCCTCATAGGGCCAAAATCTACTGGGACAGGTTGCTGTGCTTACTAGGCCAGGCCTCCTGAGCAGACTTCACTTCCTTCAATAAAGAATTAACTTCACTGACACCATGTGAGTTATTGCTGACCCGTTCCTTACACCTACAAGGCAGGCCCTCTTCTGACAGAATGGAAGAGAAATGGTGGAAGACAGAGCTTTCCCCCTGTCACCTCTCTTTTCCCACACACCCTTGTCCAAAGTACTTTTTCTGTTGGTGTTTGAAGCCCAGCAGTAAAGTTTTAATATTCACATTGGAGCACAAAATAGCAAAAAATAAAATAAAATGCATATATCTTTGAACATATTCTAAGCATGTAGAGACATAAATATGAGGAAGCAAGAAAACAATACCTTTAGACGATCGAGTAGATATAGAGGAAAGCTTTCCAAAAGTTTCGGTGTTTTTCCAATTCTATTAAGTAATTCAGAAGACCATCTGCCATAATTCCATAGTTTCAGCTTCAAGTCTGTCAGAACAAATCAAAACGTAAAATGTACATCAAAAGTGGTGACTAGTGAGATATAATAAACTTAATATGGGGTGTGAAATTCAGCCCTGCCCCCCTTTTCAGGCTTCATTCCAGTCACTGAATAAACTGCTAATGTGGAAATTGTTTTGACGTCAGCTGGTCTGGCCTTTGTTAAAGACTGCTAGGTATTCTGCCAAGCCAGGGCAAATTTGTTTACTGTCTAATACTTAACTGAATTAGGCTAGAAAGATAGATGTTTTATGAAGCACCAAAAGAATTGATTTGTTCTGAACAATTTCAATCACAACTATTCCAGAAGCATCTTACAACTCAAAAGACAGTTCAGAAGCTTTGGGAAGACTATTGTTGTTGTTGTTGTTTAGTCGTTTAGTCGTGTCCGACTCTTCGTGACCCCATGGACCAGAGCACGCCAGGCACTTCTGTCCTCCACTGCCTCCCGCAGTTTGATCAAACTCATGCTAGTAGCTTCAAGAACACCATCCAACCATCTCATTCTCTGTCGTCCCCTTCTCCTTGTGCCCTCCATCTTTCCCAACATCAGGGTCTTTTCCAGGGAGTCTTCTCTTCTCATGAGGTGGCCAAAGTATTGGAGCCTCAGCTTCACGATCTGTCCTTCCAGTGAGCGCTCAGGGCTGATTTCCTTCAGAATGGAGAGGTTTGATCTTCTTGCAGTCCATGGGACTCTCAAGAGTCTCCTCCAGCACCATAATTCAAAAGCATCAATTCTTCGGCGATCAGCCTTCTTTATGGTCCAGCTCTCACTTCCATACATCACTACTGGGAAAACCATGGCTTTTACTATACGGACCTTTGTTGGCAAGGTGATGTCTCTGCTTTTTAAGATGTTGTCTAGGTTTGCCATCGCCTTTCTCCCAAGGAGCAGGCGTCTTTTAATTTCGTGACTGCTGTCACCATCTGCACTGATCATGGAGCCCAAGAAAGTAAAATCTCTCACTGCCTCCATTTCTTCCCCATCTATTTGCCAGGAGGTGATGGGCCCAGTGGCCATGATCTTCGTTTTTTTGATGTTGAGCTTCAGACCATATTTTGCGCTCTCCTCTTTCACCCTCATTAAAAGGTTCTTTAATTCCTCTTCACTTTCTGCCATCAAGGTTGTGTCATCTGCATATCTGAGGTTGTTGATATTTCTTCCGGCAATCTTAATTCCGGCTTGGGATTCATCCAGCCCAGCCTTTCGCATGATGAATTCTGCATATAAGTTAAATAAGCAGGGAGACAATATACAGCCTTGCCGTACTCCTTTCCCAATTTGGAACCAATCGGTTGTTCCATATCCAGTTCTAACTGTAGCTTCTTGTCCCACATAGAGATTTCGCAGGAGACAGATGAGGTGATCAGGCACTCCCATTTCTTTAAGAACTTGCCATAGTAATATGTGGGTAATATTTTGCACTATTTAAACAGCATTGGTCAGTAAAAGAAAGGATGCTTCCAGAATGTCACTATTTTTGGGTGGGATCCAATCACATGCTGGCAAATTCAGGTTGTGCAATTGGGAGGCCTTGTGCAACAAACCCACTTCTCCAAAAAGGTCAAGCTTTTTGTGACAAGGTAAGTAATGGGTAAGGAATGTGTGGGGTGGCACTTGCTTTGATGCAACGTCACCTAACTTCCCCGCAAGCGCATCAGAGTGCATGCTCATTAAATAGCCAACATCACCTGATCTCCAAACCGGGATGCAACCTCAGTTAAAAGGTCATCTGGAAGTGCCCTAACTTAATCAGGCACTTAATGAATTAGAAATAAAACAAAAACAAAAAAACCCGCACATTATTGTTAGTTTTCCATAAAATGTTTGTTTGCTTGCTTGTTTTTCAGGAAATGCATATATTGCTCTTTGCCAAAAGGTCAGAAGGCATTTAATAACATAGAAAAAACAATACAGTACAAACAATGGGTTGTATCTAGAGAAGGTGTTTCATTTGCTCAGAGGCTTCTGTTTGCACTTCCCCTGCCTCTGATCCCCTTATGCAGTCGCCAAATCCATTCTGGGGGTTACCCAAGATTCTGAAGAAAAATTGGGGTGTGGGGTGTGCGGGTGTGCGCGGGGAGAGAAGAGGGAATGGTAGTTCAGTTGCGCAAGTGGAAGTCCTTGCCCCAATGGGACTATGCTGAATGCAGCCCAATTATAACTCAATAGTTGCAGCATCAAAATATTAATAGATTAATAAACAGTTTCTCTCACCCAAAAGCCTGGTGGAAGAGGTACATTAATATATATTATACATTCCACTATTTACACAAACCCCTATTGAACCGTAACATTTCATAACTCATTCCACATTTCAACAAGCATAGTATTCTTGATACTATCATTTCTCCTGTGTATCATATATATTAATTTACCTATCTCGGATTTTTTTATTATTTTTTATTGCTGAAATTAATAAATTAATTAAGGATTTCATGCCCTTTGGGATATCAGCCTCAATCTAATTAAATAAAATCAGTTTAGGACTTAATCTTATCACTGTAATTTCTGTTATCATACGAGTTGTTTCCAATAATCATACACCACTCAATATTCACTGGGGCATGAAATAAATTTAATATCAGTTTTGCTTGGAAACCTTGGAAAGGCAAACTATAGATACATCTATAGCACATCTACAGCACAAATACATATATAATACATAAAGTATATAAATAGTACATCCTTTAATATGTGTTACTTTTTATTGAATTTGAAATATAATCCTTTTTATTAGGATTCATATCACACCATATATTTATACCTCTTACAACAGATTTATACTTATGTGAATCCAAAACCATGTTGAAATCTCTTGCCATTATCATTTCCCCTCTTACAAATTTCTAGATATCTTTGGTTAACTAGTGAATTTTTTTTGCTACTAAATGATTTGGTGCATACACAGCTTCAACAGAGAAATCCATAAACTGTGGGATAACTTGCAGTCCCATATAACTAGCACGTGTAGCTCCAGTTAATGCATGAAGGGGTTAAGACCACAGAGTAAACTGTTGTTGCTAGACTTGACTAGGTCACACCTCCTTACCTCCAATGAAGAAGGAAGTGAAACTTCTTTGTTCACTCACAGTTTACCATGTAAACTCACCAAGATAGGATGTGCCTGAGGCTGCTCGCTACAAGCTCAGACCGTGTGCTTAGAGCTATTTCATTATATTTTGTATCCCAAGAATTTTGCTGCTGCATGAAATAACACATGAACCTGACCATTGTAGTTTGCAAGTAAAGCATTTAAACTTACTAATGCTGTGGTCTGTTCCTTGTGAGAGGGGTAGAGAAGGAAAACATTGTAAGGGGACTAAAATGGCATATTAAAAAGGTCTAACAGCCTGTTATTCCCATGCTACATTGCTGCTTGCTTCTGCGACTTTTAAACTCTGCTGGAGGGTTCTCTCTTGCTGGAGAGTGTGTTCAGCACCACACTTTGAATTTAGGGATCCAGCCAATTCTTTTATTAATTACCCCAGACAGGTGATTTGTATCGATTGCCACTCTACATAAACCCCCTCCAGACATCCTTTCTCTTGCTAATTTGTGATTATTTGTGCTCATGATACTATTGGTGTGGTCACAAACAGTGTCGATACTGTTTGGCTCTTTTGATGCAGGTCACACTGCTTCATTTTTAATAGGGCAATATCCTGTCACTTTCTGCTGTATCCTATAACTTTTTATACCACAAACGTTCTGGTTTATTTTTGTCCCACTTTTGTTGCATCATTGGCCCCCACCGCCTGGAGGGCAATAATGTGGAAGCATTGGGGCAGCATCACAGAAAAACTAATAAAAGCAAAATAAATCTACCACTATTATTGTGTCAAAAATATGGGTCAGAATACACCTGAAATAAAACACAGTCTGAAATAGCCCCAAGAGGCCAGTGATCCTTTCTTTTGTCAAATATCTTCCTTCAATCTTTCTGTATTGATCTTTACATTCCCATATCCTGCTCCCGCAAGACCACCATAGCAACTCCTTTGGTTTTATTATACGCACATGAATGATATAGCTGACTTTTATGAATCTTCCCAATAAATGACTGTCTTTCTATGCTATGTGTATTTACTCTGGACATACACCACTTGCTTCTTGTCTTTTTATCTGCCAGGAGATCTTGTTCCTCATGACTGAGTGATGTAAGCCATTCATATTACGAGAGATACATTTGCCATTAAGACATTTTAATCATAAACTAAAATTATACAGATATTAAGCTTCCCCATGCTATTGTTTTCCTTCATATACCTTCACTTATCATGTATGAGTCAGTACATATATTTACCAACAGTGCCCTTTGAAATGTATTACCCATCCAATGGTGGCATGTCCTCCCCTCCCCCCAGTTATTGAAATATTTTGTTTTTCCTTGCTCCTTTTAACTCCTTTTGGTTCTAACTCAGCTTTCAAATTGTTAAGCTGTGGGTGAACATATAAGACGACACAGCGATTCTTCAAACGGCTCCTGTTTATTCACAGGCCAGAACAGAACTGAACTGAAGGGTTCAGCCAGCCTGCTTATATAGAGCTCCACTACAACACAACTGTAACAAATTCCTGTAACTATCCAATCACTGAACGTCACTTTCAATCCCTTATTTGCATATGTGGACCTGAGTGAAAACTATCTACAGTATCCCCCTGCTGGCCCACGGTGAGAACTTCAGTACATAACACAAATCTTCTTCTCCTTGAAGATCCCAGGTGAGAGCTGGGAAGGTTCACTTCTTTCTGTGTGGGACAAGGGTAAAGATCTACCTGAGAGAGAGGACTTTGCATTTTTCTTTTTGCTCAGATTAGTTTGTCTGTTATTGCAATGTATTATGAAAAGCAAATAAAATCCTTTTTAAAAAATCATTCCCTTCTCATGACTCAGTCCTAATGTTTTCTCTAGCTAGATCAAAGTGTGATTTGCCTTTCTCCCCCACCCTCAATTTTTTATTTTATTAATACATATCAAAAACAAATTGTACCATATACTTTAATTTCATTTATGCTATCTTTATGTCTTAATATAATTGTCAGGGATTCTGAAGCTAAAGTTTTTGAAACTATCCTGTTTGTACATATGTTAGTTTGTGGATGTATATCCATGACCTAAAATTATCACAAACACGACCAACGGAATATTGGTACTTAAATGGAGGGCTGCCTGGAGACATTATTTTCTTATTCCTTAGTTATGAAATCAGAAATGTAAATTCCCTAAATTCTGTAAACACCAAGTGTTTTCAGATAATTAATTTGATTCAGTATTGGCCATTTGATCTGGATTTTATGATTTTTTACTTTATGCTTCCGATAGCTCTTTTATGCAACCTTTAATAAGTAACTTCTTTCCTGCCCAGTATTGAAAGTTGACAGCTTCCTTTAATTAGCAGTGACTGCTGTATATGCCTTGATTATTCAGGCATGTATGATGAATTAATAAAAACCCGTATTTCCAATGCTTTCTGGCCAGTGTACAGATAGCATGCAATCAGCATCTTCCCTCTTCACAAAATGCACACATACAGTGTATTAATTCAATCCTCCTGGTGTGTGGGTGTGTGTCTGTGTGTATGCACATCCAAGAGAAAGAGACAGATATGTGTGTTGTGGACAGGGTTGCATTGCTGCAAAAAGCACAATAGAAATTACAGGTTCACATAAAACTTACATATACTAATTTATATGATTGCCTCCTTAGATTTATTACCTCCCTCCATGCTAGAATCCTAATATGCATGGGGTTGGGGTAGCACTGATAATTTGCATAAACAAAAACACCCTAAACTTGAGGGTGCACTTATGGAGCTAAAGTAACATCTAGTCCATGGATAGGCAGATTAAGGCCCGGGGGCCGGATCCGGCCCAATTGCCTTCTAAATCTGGCCCGCAGACTGTCCGGGAATCAGCATGTTTTTACATGAGTAGAATGTGTGATTTTATTTAAAATGCATCTCTGGGTTATTTGTGGGGCATAGGAATTTGTTCATTTTTTTCCTTCAAAATATAGTCTGGCCCCCCACAAGGTCTGAGGGACAGTGGACTGGCCCCCTGCTGAAAAAGTTTGCTGACCCCTGATTATAGTCTGACAGAAAGAGCAAGAGAGAGCTGAGTATGGATTCTGTGAGCTAAAAGCATTCTGGGATGCTGGCTACATCCTCTGGTAGTCTACTGAAGAGTTTAAGCTGTGCCTTCACTTACAAGCAATCAGTTTATTTGCAAATTAACTAAAATACTACATTTACACTGTAAACTTCCAGTGACCTCCTTCCAAAGGAAAGACAAACTTGGGCAACTGCTGCATCCCCAAATCTTGCCAATGCTTGTAAAATTGGAAATACCGTAAATTCCGGCGTATAAGACGAATGTTTAACCCCGGAAAAGAGGTTTAAAAGTTGGTGGTCATCTTATATGCCGGGTATCCGCCCCCCGCTGCTGCTGTGGCGGCTCAGAAGCCGCCACAGCAGCAGCGGGCTCCACTCCACGCCAGGAGAGAGCCGCCCACCGCAGAGCCTGCCCACTGCTGCTTCAGAAGCAGCAGCAGGGGTGGCGGGCTCCGCTCTACGCCGGGCAGCTTTCTCCCGGCATAGAGCTGCCCAGCTTATTAGGCAACTGGGCTTATAAGACGAACCCCCAAATTGCAGCTGCCAATTTGGGGGGTGGTCTAATACGTCCAGTCGCCTAATACGCTGGAATCTACGGTAATGGGAATCTGCATTAATACAAGAGAGCACAGAAACTAGGAAGTAATAAGCTAGATATACAAGTCGGAAGATAGGTGCTATGATGAAAGATTGCCTGCTACTACTTCGAAAATAATAAAACTATTCTTTCTGTGTGTACAACTGTCACATAAAGATTGATTTTTTTATGGGGGGATATAATGACTGAATCGAAGCTTTATTATTCTGAGCATTGCTCTGAGTTTTGCTTTAGCGAAGGTGGTACCAGCTGTGGGCGTTTCACTAGTTTAAAAAACACTTTTCAGCAGGATTTAGACAAATCAGAGCTTAGTCTGCCAGAAGAGAAAAGCACATTTCTCTAAAAGCCTCAAAATATGATAGATTGCCAGTTGCCAAGCCTGGCACATGGAGCCTGAATGCAAAACTGCTTTTAAAACAAATGTTTTTGCTCTGCCCAACAATACTCACTTCTAATCTTATTGCTGGAAATGAAAATCTGTTTTTTTGTTACTTTTGAGTCTTCAACTTGAAAGTGCACAGAATTCCCTCCTGTCCTTTGTGGAACAGCATGAACATGAATAAGGTCTGCCTGTGGCTTTCTTCCTTTCTCTCTTAGGTAAAAACAAACACCAGCCAAGTCTCCATGGAAATAATGCAAATCTGCATTAATACAAGAGAGCACAAAATAAGCAGCGTTTATTCCCAGGACAGGGGAGAATATAGTAATAAAAACCTATACTTTGCCAACCACAATAAAGAAGAAATTCAGACAAAGTTGTACAGTATTATGAAAGGTTTGTGTGAATTTTAATAGAAATAACCAGGGACAGTTAGACAACTGGAGGAATGTACATAACAATATCAGCCAATGGTTGCTTCACATCTTAAAGATTACCAACACCACAGTAATTCACATGGAGGGTTTTGCATGAAATTTGTGCATACATCATGTCTAATTATGTGAGGGTTTTGTTTGCACATGTGGAAAGTTCACTCGGAAACCCAAGGTCAGTTATAATATTTAGCATGCATATAGACAATTCTGCACTTCTTATGACTTGGGGTGGAGGGACCTATCCATTTTGGTTCTCGTATGGTCTCATTTTTCCACTCTTATATTCAGTTCTCCACATTTCTGCAGCTATTTACAAAAAATCACCAGCATCTTAGTGCGAATTTCTTCTAATTAAACCTCTTAAATGCAGTTTTAAGTAATGTTTTTGCAAGCCATTTTCCTTAATATAATGCCTTTTAATGCTATTTTTCACTAGCATGTGCATTCTTATGCACACTTTCCCCTGATATGTGATTTTTTTGCAAACACGGGTTGATGAGAGAACTGCATCGTGAAGTTCAGAGAAGTGTGAATTTTGTAAAATGGCTTTGTTTTGATTCTCAGGATACTGTAAGCCCACTCACCTTTTCTGATGAGCGGTGTTGCTGGTGCTGGGTGGGGCCCCACTCAGGGATGGTCCCATTGTCCAATCAGTGCCAGCAGGAGGTGTGGCCAAGGGAAATATAAACCGCAATGTGGCCGGGGAGCCCTCCTCTCAGTTAGGCATTGGGTAAGCCTTTGTTTGTATGGAGGAGAGGTTGTAGCCTCTGCCTGCCCCTCCTCATTATGGGTATCCTGTTAAAGGTATCCAGGAGTATGGATTCTGTCTGATGCCCAGAAGTGGGCTAGGGCTATGCCATGACCCCAACGGGGACCCCTCGGAGTGCCCCTATTTGATGTAAGTCATAGGGCTCACCCTATCGGTGGTTTACCCTTAGATGGACTCCCTGCAGACAAGCAGAGTCAAGATATAGTCAAGATATAGCCAATGCCTAAGCCAAACCGCTTACATCTGTCTCCAATATAGTTGTGGCCTATTTGAACCCATAAACCTAAATACTCATGTCCGTCTGTGTTTATTATCCATTAGGGAACTTCGGTTCATCAGGCCTTGGCACCCAAGATGTAAGGCACTCAAACAGGTCATTCCACCTACTATCCCTACACACAGTTTTGTACTCAACTCCTAAATATGCTGAATCCTCATTGACCTTTGGTCCTCTTAGTTGCTGGTATTTTTAATTTTTATTTTAGACTGGCAATCTCAGGGTTCTCTTGAGCACCCTGTTACCTCTCTCAGACCCTCTTGTTTTTTCCAGTGGCACTATTTTGGCTCTGTTGGCATTCAGCAACTGAGTTCACTGTTACAGGGACCAATTGCAGAAGGAGACTATGAATGAAAGACAGCAACTTGTCGAACACCATCCATTGAACTGTCGTCATCAGTGGGATTTAAAACAAGTACTTTTCAGTTCTCAGCTTAGTCTTTTAACTACTAAGACACTACACTAATTTCCTAAACCAAGCATAGCCTTCCATCACATGTACACAAAGTCAGATATATGAACAGGTACACTGAACAGGTTTGTCATGCCGTTTTCTCAATGGAAGCTACATGTGAAGGCCTGAGGGTGCAGTCAGTGAGGCCAGAGAGATGAGGATGGGGGGTGGGGTAGTGAGCATGGCACCATTTCTTCCCCTACATATTAGAGATGAATGCCCAGTATGGGTTCAGGAGTCCATACAAATGATCAAACTACCCTGGAATAAACTCTCTTAGCATAAAGTAGCATGGTCCTTGTATATATTCCTATCAAGAGGTAAGGAAATTCTGAAAGCACACTGGCTGCCAATGCATGCTAAAATGGTCAACCAGGCTCCATATCAAAGCAGAATCTGTCTTGTTGCTCAAGTGCCTCTTGGGCTGCCTGTCCCCTCCCCCTTTCCTCTATCCTGCCATTTGCTCTACAGAAGAGAGATGGTTCCCCTATTATCATAATGGAAATTGGCATGTGATCAAAGAAAAGACATGAAAGAACAGGCTGTTATTCATTCTCTTCATCAAAAGACGATGCTGGAAACGTGCCTACGGTAAAAGAAAACAGCTACTGCAAAGAACTGGCCTCCTCACTTTTCTGCATTTCTGTGGGCTTCTTGTGCTATGGGTGGTAAACAGAACTCCCCCTTCCTTTCCTTGCAAGTTCCTGCACCAAGATTAGGGAACCTGTGGCCCTGCAGATGTGGTTGGACTCCAGCTGTCATCAGCCCCTGACAAGATGTCCAACGGTCAGGGATGACAGAGAGTTGTAGTCTAGGAACAACTGGAGGGCTACAGGTTCTCCATCCCTGTCCAACACAACACTATTATCCTTGGAAAGAAAGGAGACCCAGAGGCCTTAAGTCGAATATTGTGTTCATATTAACCCAACCGTAAGAAAGGAAGAAGGCATGTGCCTATTGGAGTGCCAGTTCCCAAAATATGTCACCGTAGTTAATAAACAGGCAGCCACCACACAAAACATTTTATAGGGCAATAATGACTGCAATGACCTATGCAGGTTAAGAAGGGAGTGGGGGTGTTGGGGGCTCCATAGGGAAGTAGAAACCATGCCTCAAATTAGGATTCTTGCATTTCTTCCATGTAGCTTCCCACCTCTTCCTTTGGAGAGACAGGGCAGAGAAACTCAAATTTTCCTGATCACAAAGTTTCTAATGTCCCCACAGAAACAGGGAAACTGGTCTAAACTTTCTCAGAGAGAGGTTCTACTTTATGCCCCCCACCACTTGTGGAATGCCCATGCTTGTATACTTTGATAGCAATTATTTTGTCCTAGGCTTTTGCCCTTGAATCCTGCTGATTTTCCAGACGGGAGCTTAATTTGCAAACTGGTCATTGGCAACACAGGTATTTAAAATGTCTAACCTAGAACCCTATTTCTCCCTACCCCCAAGGTCTCAGGAGCAATGGTGGCAACCCAGAGCTGCAGGAGGACCCTCTGTTTGGCTGTCAGTACAGGAGCTACCTGGAAGGAAAGACCTACTCAGGAGAAAGGTGGAAAAGCTAGCTGTAAGCCATCACCCAGGCACAGGCAGTGACCAGAAAGATGATCATGGGAGGACAGTGATCATAGAAGTTGGTTCTGGAGCTTTGCTGGGCTTTCAGAGCTCCTTAATGTTCCTGCTCCATCCACACTGCTGATTCTAGCTCCACCTTCCACACCTGTTGCTTGCCATGGACACCCAGTATACAAGAGCAGAGGATCAGCTTGTCCATGCAGCCTCCCTTCCCCCTGGTCCAAGCCTTTTCCATGGTATGCCATGGTGAATCAAATAGAGACTTTATAGCCTCATAGAGCTTTTATGGGTCTCCGAGAGGAGATTCATTTTCTCCTGATTGGTATCTTGCTTCCTAAGCCAGCCATTTAGTTGTGTTTTATTAAAAGCACCTTTTTAACAATCTCTGAATTTGGAAATCTGCTTCATCTCCTGGTGTGGCTGTTGCAGCAGGCAATTTTGTGAAATAAAGAACAATTTATAATTAGGCTTTCCTAATGTTCCATATATATATGTATATATATTAAACAGAGTCAGTCAAATGCTTTTAAAGTATTTTTAAAAATCCAATAGCAGTTCAATCCCCTAAGAGACATCTAATAAATGTTATGACTCAGAGGAAATGACTACAGATGCCTTTTACAAAAAGTGAATGCCTTGAGCCTATGGTAACAAAAATCTATTTCTAATTCCTATTAAAATGGCATGTTTAATAATGAAAGACAGGCAGCAACAAGACTCCCATGTCAATCTATCTGTGGAGCCAATAAAACAAAAGCTGCAACACCTCCAGCAGCTGTGAGATCTTGGAGGATGGGCAGCACAATGGGGGAGGGCACTGTGCCCAGGGGACTGCCACTTGGTTAGCTCCCTGCACATCCTTGTAGGCAGGGCAGGCTTGCCCATATATAGATGGCTGGGGGGGGGGAGAGATAGTGGCCCAAAGGACATTCAGAGGGACAGTCCTCACTGGGCTAAGCTGTAGGGAAGGGTTGGAGGTCTGCAGGCGAGAATCTGCTTTGCCTGCCAAAGGTCTCTGGCATCTCCAGGGAGGTCTGTCTGGGAATGTCCTTGAGAGTTTCTCCCAGTCACTGTAGACCACAGGTTCAAGACCCTGTGGCCTGTCAGGTAGGTCTAATGTAGCCTACAATCAGCTGACATCACTCCAATGGGTGGGTAACGTCAACTGATGGTCGGAGTTCAATTCTGCCAGTTCTGCACAGGGCAACCAGAAGAAGCTTATCCTTTTTCTTTGAAAGTGCTATTAGTCTAGGGCTGCCATACGTTTTCCTGGACATTACCAGGATTTCAAAAGTGGAATTGATGTCTGGAGGGAATTTCTGAAAGGCAGTGGTTTGTCTTGTCTCAGGCAAATCAACTGAAAAATTGCGGGGTGGGGTGGGGTGGCGGGTTGGTGTTTTTGTAAAAAAAAGGGGGGGCTCAACAATTCCAGTGGTTCCCTAAAAAAAAAAAAGCTGGAAAAAAGTTTTTCCTAAAAAGAACTCATCAACTTTTGAGGTGTCCTAGTTTTTACTTTTTGAAATATGTCAACCCTATATTAGGTCCAATGTTACATGTAATATCTAGGGTTGCCTTCATCAGTCGCTTATGGTAAGTAATATGACATTTCTTTATGAATCTATGAGACATTTCAAAGCAAAACTGAAGCATACTAGATAACTTCTGGATTGCTTCAAATGTCATGGGGAGGGGTGGAGAGAAAGGAAGAGTCTTGAGCTCTGCTGAATGGCATCTGTTAAATATAGTATTGTTTCAACAGAGTTTTCTTTCTTTTTTCCATCAGTGGCACGTGTCCCCATTCCTATTGATTCCATGAAGCTGCACAGCCCCATCGGCTTGACAATCACATTAAAAGTATTTTGAGAGCTCCCCCAACACACAAACCATGAACAGAGTCTGTAATTTAATTTTGGCAATGTTGTAGCAGATGGTACACAGTCTGCTCTCTTTGCCATTGAATCTTGAGAATCTTGTGGGTGTTGATGGCAACTGAGTGAAACTGTAACAGCTTCAAAATATCCCCACACTTTCAAAGAACATTCTCCCATTCACATTTTTTAAAAGAAAGATTTCAAACGACCCCTCTCATTCTTCTCCACAGCTACCACCACAAACCCAAGAGGCTACAGATGTTGTGAGGTGATTGGAATGAACGGCGGACTAAGCTCACCACTGAAGTTAGTTAATTGATGCAGATGCATGCAGCATGCTGTGAAAGTCTGCCCCTTTCTTCACTTTACTTTTAATGTTTTTTCTTTCTGCAGATTCCCTACAGATTCCCTGAAGGAATTGAGCTCACAAGTACTTGTAATTGTTTACAGAAAAACAAGACACATAGCTGTGGGTTTTCTATTAAGGAAAACCTTTCTTTGGCCCTTAGTGACTTGCATGAGTGGCGGCTAGGAATGGGGGAGAAGCTCGATTCAGCTGGCATTTAAAGGTGGGCCTATCTAATCCATGCTTTCTAAAATACAAACTGAAACACAGCCATTATTTGAAATTCATACTTTTTTGAATTTTGCACTGCAGTTCTCCAGCCAAGTAATGTGTGCAAAAATGCAAATAATAGGGTAAGATGTGCAGGAAAAAATCCAGGTATTAGAGTAATCATAGCTGGGTAAATGTCTTTGCAAGAAAAATGTGTATTTTGGGCAATATTGCATGTAAAAATGTGTCTTTTAGGAGAAACCGACACTCAAATGCTGGTGATTGTTTTTTAATTAGGACTTTTTTTAAAAAAAACCCAAACTGATATGGAAATGTGGAGACTGGAACTTAAGATTGGAAGAATGAAACAGAGAAACTGAAATTGACAGATTCACCCATTCCCAGAATGAGCATGCATAAATTGGGTTGACTTTGATTTTTTAGGAAACCAACATTTGGCTCCTGAGTGATGCAGCAAGAGAGCCCAGATGGAAGCTGGTGTGTGGCTGATGAAGATTGGCAGAATCTGGTAGGTTAGAGAGCAGAACCCAGGGAAAGGCAAGATGGAATTGGGTCATAGAAAGAATCAAGGGAGGGAGGGAATGAAGCAGCAGGTCTGTTTTGGACCAAATTGAACCTTGTTGGCTTTTCAGGTCCCAGTATTTCGGGTCCCAGTTTGCTGGCGTGACACTTTTAAAGCTGAGGTCACTAAAAGAGTATTTGGTTGGCTATCCTACACGTGAACTAGGCCCAGAACCACCAGGTTCAGAAAACCACCTGGACAGAGATGGAACTGTTTGTTGCAGATTTGTATAATTACACCTGAACCTCTAGACATGTCCACTTTGAAGTAAGTCTCACTGAGTTCAATGAGACTCCCCAAGGAGGTTTGCATAGGACTGCAGCCTAAACCTCTGTTTCTGTATGCTGCTTCTCCCCGTACTCCAGCAGGATTTTTTTGTATTTGTACTCACTAAGTAATTTATAATGCCAGTTTCATCTCAAGAGTTGTTGGGGCTTTCCAGTTTGATGGCTTGTTGCATTAGGGAATCAATCACTTCGGCTCAATGTTTTTTCCCAGTTCATGGCTCAGATGATGACAATCTTGAAATACATAGAAATAAATAAAAAGAATTAAAAAATTGTCCAGTAGCACCTTAGAGACCAACTAAGCTTGTTCTTGGTATGAGCTTTTGTGTGCATGCACACTTCTTCAGATAGGTATCTGAAGCTCATACCAAGAACAAACTTAATTGGTCTCTAAGGTGCTACTGGACAATTTTTAAAATTCTTTTTATTTATTTCTACTGCGTTGGACCAACACGGCTACCTACCTGAATTTAAACACATACAGAGAGAGAGAAAGGGAGAGGGAGAGGGAGAGGGAGAGGGAGAGGGAGAGGGAGAGGGAGAGGGAGAGGGAGAGAGAGAGAGAGAGAGGGAGAGAGAGAGAGAGAGAGAGAGAGAGAGAGAGAGAGACCAAATGACTAGGAGGATAACAAATAATGTGGCTATTTGGTTTTTCATGGGACTACTTTGTGAAATATCAAACTTGGGGCATCAGAGATCATTGCTATCATGTGTTTACTGGTATCTATGCTGAAAACTGGATTTCTGTGGTGTTAACTGGGGTTCATTGGCAATTGATTTTTGATCCCAGTTGGACCAATGCAGCTTAGAAATGCAGGTATCCTCATGCAGCTTAGAAATACTCAGATCTGCAGATCTGTTTCTGCTTGTGTTGCTTTCATGGAAATGGATGCCACTGTATGCACATAGCAAGCGTATCCTTTGAAAGATGCTTCCTCCAACTTCTTGTAGTGTTGATCATATGAAGGCGGAGGAAGCCCATTCAGCTCAGTTGGTACACCATGAGACTCTTAATCTCAGGGCTGTTGGTTCCAGCCCCACATTGGGGCAAAAATATTCCTGCATTGCAGAGAGTTGACCCTTGTGGTTCCTTCCAACTCTACGATTTTATGATTATATGAAATCCATCCCCTTTCAGCTTCAAACTCTAGTGTTTGAGTCACGCCCCTTGATCTCATTGGCATCATTAGCAGTGAGGGGAAGCTGGCCAAATGTAGAAGAGCCTAGCAAGGGAGTCTCCTCCATGAGCTACAAGGGAGCCTCAGGTGACGCAGCATCTCTGTCTCAGTGGCAAAGCTAGGTTTAGGTCAGGCAAAACCCAAATGGCAACAGCCAATCAGCCAGGTGGGGAAAATTCCTGCCGTGCCCCTGTCCCAACAACAGATGACACACAATGTTCCTCCACCCTGCCCTGCCTGCCTGCCTCCACAAGAGGAGAGTCTGCCCAAATCAGGTCCTCCCTTAAAGGGGGCACGTATTGCGGTGAGACCTGGACAACCGACACCCTGTGTTGTGGATGGGTACATTGGTCAGCCACAACACCCGATTGGTAGGTCTCTCGAAGCTGGGTGGAATCTGGCCAATGGGATGCAGTCCAAACGGTTTGAGGGACCTATTTATACCCATGCACGTGACCCAGAGCTTCCTCTTTTGGTGCGTGCATTCGGAACACCCGCCCACCTCACCCTACTTTTAGGGCTTGCTGCACTTGACCTTGCTATGCCGTTGTGTGTCGTGTGTCATTGGGACGGGCACAGCAGGAATTTCCCCCACTTGGTTGATTGGCTGTTGCCGTTTGGGTTTCGCCTGCCACGTAGCAAATCGTCACAACTTGTAAGGTTGCAGATAGGCTCTGGTTCAGGTGATAGGGATGGGAGAACGCTCTCACCATCCCTATGTGAAGGGTATTCCATTAAAGGAATCCAGGGACTCGATGATTTGGTCAACCCCTGTGAGGGGGTTGTGCCCGTGCCTGAGTCCAGGGGGACATTTGGGTGGCGGAGTTAGCCCATTTCCAGCTTTCCGCTTATCCAGGTGTTCAGCCTTGGCTGACCTATGCTGGAACCCTGGGTCAGCACTACCTGCATGGCAGGGAGCTAGCCTAACCAGAGCCTATGCAACCAGTCACTTTCTGTAATCAATAAAGTTGTGGCCTGAATTCTGCCAAAAACCAAAACCAAAATTTGAGTCAAGTGTGAATTTATTTAGAGGGGAGGTTTCTGGCAAATGGCAGATAGTCAGCAATATCCCCAGTGATAGCAGCCACAAGAAACCCCTGAAATGGGGTGGAGAAGGGAGTGGAGATGAGCCAGCTCAGGATCCACTGGATTCTGAGCCAGCCCTGCTGCCTTCATGTGATGGCAACAGGTTTGGGATCTGGCATAACGCCCAACACTCACACAATCTTTCACCCAGACTGGCACAAATGGAGTGGATGCAGCAGTGGCCAATCTGCTAAACCCTGCCATAGCTGGACAAAGGTTTGGTTTGCATTCTTAAGCAGAAATTTACTTCCGCATATTAGAGGCCACTGTGTGCAAGGTGACCTGTCTGTGCCTGCTCAGTCTGCTGTTGATAGGCAGCTTCAAGGACCCTGGTCTCCCTTCTCATGGTTCTTTGTCTTTAAGCCAGATTTGGACAGGAGAGCCCTTCAAACAGAGGACACCTCAGTTTGAAGATTATCCTCTAAAAGCCCTCCAGCTAGAGTACTGCCCTCTACAAAATTGGACATGAGCCACCATAAATGAACCAAACACCTTCTGTTTCTGACAGAAGATAGCTGACTGTTCTCTTCACTCTATGCTTGCTTCTTTATCTGAAACATTGCTGTTCTGAGAGGAGCTGGAAGTGGAATTAAAATGGCGGTTCCACACAACACTTTGTATCTTTCTATATTTATCCAATAGTGCCCTTCCCCGTGTGTGAGATTCACCTATCAGGTGTACTCATTGTATATCCCATTCAGCAAAGGTCCTTCCAATGTTAATTAAAAGCTTCAATAGTGCTATTGAGCTGTGTAAAAATAAAACCAGTAATTAAAAGCAAGTACAGTCGTACCTCGGGCTAAGTACTTAATTCGTTCTGGAGGTCCGTTCTTAACCTGAAATTGTTCATAACCTGAAGCACCACTTTAGCTAATGGGGCCTCCCGCTGCCGCCGTGACACCGGAGAACAATTTCTGTTCTCATCCTGAAGCAAAGTTCTTAACCCGAGGTACTATTTCTGGGTTAGCGAAGTCTGTAACCTGAAGCGTATGTAACCCGAGGCAGGAATTTCTTCAGGATTACAGCAGGGGAGGAAAGAGTTGAAACTCCCCTCCAAACCTGCTTGAAACTCTCACTCGCACCCCTGGTTCTGTTTGCAATTTAGATGAAAATACTTCTCTGTAAAATAAGATGTTTGCAAGGATTGGCAATAATAGTGAACATAGCTCAGTTGGGGGCTATGATACTATTTCTAGTACCCGTGGGAAATATCTGTCAGAAATTACTGATCAGTTGTTCATTTCATTCTGTTTCCTTGGCTGTGTACACACCATATATCTAAAGCGTGTCCCCACTCAAGAGAATCTGGGAACTGTAGTTTGTCAAAGGTGCTGGGGAATTGTCAGTTCTCAGAATCTGGGGTGGGGGTAGGGTTGTGCTATAACTATGCGTTAAATGCATGGTGTGTACATAGCCCTAGTTGTCAGAAACAAGACTGAATTGGAGAGACAATCTCTAGTGCTTTAAATTGTTTTATACTGTTTTTAACATTTTATTCAATTTTTTAAACTTGCCCTTGGACCTTATTGGAAAGGGAAGCTAATAAAATTGGAAACAGGTTACTTAATTTTTCTGCAGTACTGTATTTCTCTAGATCTTTTATTGTATGATGGATTATCTGTCATGATGGATGACGATTGGTTATGATCTTGTGCATTTGGGACTCTGGGATAAACAGTGGCAGCTTATAAAAAAAAATCCCCTTTCAAAATTATTTCAGATAGAAGTAATTAATTAAAGATGGAATTGCACATGTGAAAGAAAATGTGACTGACCATTGATACCAAGCGAAACCTTTGTGAAATGAAACAAACCATGAAACTGCTTATCTAAAGAGATCAGCGACCTTCATTAGTTAAACTGTTAACAGGAAAGAGATCTGTGGTGAACTGGAACTACATAATCGAAATGATTTCCCCTAGTAAAAAGTACAACAATTTAAAACAAGGGAGCAATTAAATCAGGAAGTTCAAGTTCAGGGGTATGCATACATAAACATGTGCGTCTTTAAGAACCGGTGGAATGCCAATACTGATGGGGCCTTTTGTAGGTAACTACACATTTTGTTGTCTTTGTCCATGGAGTTTTCTTGGCAGGGATACTGGAGTGGCTTGCCGGTTCCTGCTCCAGGTGGATCACGTTTGGTCAAAACTCTCCACTATGACCTGTCCATCTTGGGTGGCCCTGCACGGCATAGCTCATAGCTTCTCTAAGTTATTCAAGCCCCTTCGCCACGGCAAGGCAGTGATCCATGAAGGGGCTCCCTGCTTATTTAACTTATATGCAGAATTCATCATGCGAAAGGCTGGGCTGGAGGAATCCCAAGCCAGAATTAAGATCGCCGGAAGAAATATCAACAACCTCAGATATGCAGATGACACAACCTTGATGGCAGAAAGTGAGGAGGAATTAAAGAACCTTTTAATGAGGGTGAAAGAGGAGAGCGCAAAATGTGGTCTGAAGCTCAACATCAAAAAAACGAAGATCATGGCCACGGGTCCCATCCCCTCCTGGCAAAAAAAGGGGAAGAAATGGAGGCAGTGAGAGATTTTACTTTCTTGGGCTCCATGATCACTGCAGATGGTGACAGCAGTCATGAAATTAAAAGACGCCTGCTCCTTGGGAGAAAGGCCATGGCAAACCTAGACAGCATCTTAAAAAGCAGAGACATCACCTTACCAACAAAGGTTCGTATAGTTAAAGCTATGGTTTTCCCAGTAGTGATGTATGGAAGTGAGAGCTGGACCATAAAGAAGGCTGATCGCCGAAGAATTGATGCTTTTGAATTATGGTGCTGGAGGAGACTCTTGAGAGTCCCATGGACTGCAAGAAGAGCAAACCTACCCATCCTTAAGGAAATCAGCCCTGAGTGCTCACTGGAAGGACAGATTGTGAAGCTGAGGCTCCAATACTTTGGCCACCTCATGAGAAGAGAAGACTCCCTGGAAAAGACTCTGATGTTGGGAAAGATGGAGGGCACAAGAAGAAGGGGACGACAGAGGACGAGATGGTTGGACAGTGTTCTTGAAGCTACAAACATGAGTCTGACCAAACTGCAGGAGGCAGTGGAAGACAGGAATGCCTGGCGTGCTCTGGTCCATGGGGTCACGAAGAGTCGGACACGACTAAATGGCTAAACAACAACACACATTTTGTATGTTAACTTAGGGCCCCACCAAATGACTTTTTATTGTGCATTCATGATTATTTGTGCTATCAGGGAAGTCAGATGTGATTGTGCTTTCAATTTTATCTGCACCTGGAATTGTTTTGGAGCTGTCATACTGCTTAATTTCCAATCAGTGCATATCCCATAACTTCCCACTGCAATCCTGTGACGTCTCATACCACAAATATTTGGGCAGGGTCTGTCCCATTTTTGTTGCATTGTAGCTCCTCCAGAGAGCAATATTGTGGTAGCATAACAGAACTAATAAAGCAGTATCAATGAAGCACTAATGCACTATTGTGTTAAACGCAGGTTGCAGAATACACCTACAATACACCAGTCTAAAATGGGCCTTACATTGTAATTATTGTGAGTTTTACAATAAATACAGTTTCCACTAGGGAAATGACCTTTTGATGATGTGGCACATGATAATTGTGACCAGATTGTGTATTGCTGTCGATCAATGACCCCTTAATATTCAATGTCCTCTTTTTAAAGCATTAAACCTTTTTGAAAGCTAATGTCTTGGCATGTTTTCAACAAATGACTCTCCTTGAATCCTATTCTGCCAAACTTTGTTGATGTGATCACATGCCAATCTCTGCTTCTGTCCATATGTTGTGGTATGTATCTAGCAGATGCAGAGACATCCACTGGGCATCTTCCAGCAATTAAGATGGTCTACAAATTAAAATTTTAAATACTAAAGCATTTCCCCCTCAAGCATCAAAACTGTCCATATGGTGACCTGTCTTTGACACACTGTTCCCGTAAATGGTAATAAACTTGGGCATGTTTCTTGGTTAACATCTGAACTGGCCCTATTAAAGAAGCCTCTGCGGAGCAGAGAGAAGTTTAGCTACAGTCTTCCATACACTTCCTTGATTCTAGCTTTGTGTTCAACTAACAGCTTTCAGAATCTCATGCATACAGAAGGAATACAAACCCGTAGCTAAGTGATAAAGCAGCATGTTCTTACATATTTACAAAGGGGGGCGGGCAGAATAAGAGACAAATTCAAAGAAGAATGGAGGGAAGAATACAGAGGGAAGGGAAGGGTGAACTTACTAGTAATTTAGTGGTATAGGGTTTGGGGAAACATTAACAGAGATGACAGGTAGATAGGCATTATGGGAAAGGGAACATAGGGACTGCCTTTTGGTCCAGTAATAGATGCTGATGCTCAGTAATGCCTGTGGCTTCCATTTCCTCTGTGGCTGGGAAAGTATGTCCTACAGATTCATTTCTTTCACCTCTCTTCTAGATGGAGGTATCAACATTCCCTCTCTCTAAAACAAGAAGTTCATTTGTCAAATTTGGGACATGTTTAGCTTTCCAGGGAACCTAGTGATATAATCTCAGTATCGATAGAGGCTAACATATTCACCATGTCCACATTTAAAAGGCCATGTTCCTATGGCAGTGGTATCAGGGAGAACAAAGCTGCCAATGTCTTGTTTAGTGTTATGTACATAGCTGTCAACTTTCAGATTTGAAAATAAGGGATCAGCAGCCTCACCTGTCCCAGGGGTGGTCTACGGGATATCTAACAATCCAGGATAGTGGTGGGAAACAGTGGGAAACAGCACTGGAATAAGGGAATTTCCCGCAAAAAAAGGGAAGGTTGACAGCTATGGTTATATATTCTTTGCCAATATGAACCACTGGGCAGGTCTAAAGTTATATGCACCATAGGGCCACTTTGTTATCACACGTATAGCAAATGCTTGTAGCTCACGTGTGTTTCTGGTGCAGTCTGTGAGTGGCTCAGTACACACTCAAAAGGCAATTGCTGCTGAACTAATCATCATCTTGTATCAAGTCTAGAATATGTAATTATTTGGAGTACATTTTTCCCCCATTATAAAGTGTGAAACCGCCCTTTAAAATCCATACATGCCACTTAACACTTCAGAATATTACCCATGTCATATAAATTATTTCACTTATGTAAATATGCAACATCAAGTGAAACCATTTGTTTATATAGCTCAGTATTGTCCATATCTGCTGTAAATAGCTCTTCAGGGGTACATAGTATTACATTTGGATTTCCAAGGACCTCAAGGCAACACACACATCTTTCTGTGTATATGTCTGTATAAACGTAAATCTTATGAGGTAGACTAGGCTGAGGGAAAAAGACTCTGACTCAATGCTATTTAGTGAGTTTCGTGGTTGAGTGGGAGTTTGAGGACTCTTCGTCCCCTCCCTACTGAAGAGTGGGAGATAGGAAAGGACCTTCCACCCTTTCCCTTAAGTTCTAGATTTCTACCCTGATGGTCTCCTCAGAACTGCTCTGACACCCTAAACATTATGCCCCACAGTTTCTCCTGGAGGCCTACAGATCTGGATTTGCAAAATGGTGACAATCAAGAGCCCTATACCTAATCTCTAACAGACTAGTCTAGTCCTAAGCACATTTCCTGGTAAAATAAGCTTAGATCAGAAATAAGAGCCATTGACTGAGCTCAGTCAGATACAATTTCAAATGATTCCTGATTATACAAAGCACTTAGAAGAAACATCTCCCAATATATTTACTCCAAAATTAATTAACAGAGTAAACAAAGGACTGTAAATGACCAAACTATAGAGGAGGGAAAGTGAAAAGTTATTTACCCAGTCTATGTCATTAACAATTTGTTTGCAGTGTATTTATTTAGGCTGCAATCCTATACATGCTTATTAGTGAACTCAATAGGCATTACATCTGAGTGGGCGAATAGAATTGCACTGTTACTGGACAGGCTACCAAACAATTGTATAAGTATCCAAGGCACATAATTGAATGCAGCATATTTGCTGCTTAAATCAATATTTACTCAAGGGGGAAATGGCTCTCTAGCTTTGAGAGTATATGGTTTACTGCTAGAACATTGGTGTATGATTGGTAAAGTAAATGCTTCTAAGTGGGCTTCTTTGGAAGCAAATCCAGAAAGCTTTTATCATTTAGTCTAGTCTCAGTATTCATTAAATGTGCTTTGTGAGAGCATCTGTGCCTATCTGGCTGAAGATTTAATTCAATGGTAAAACGGAGGATCAATTTATGCAATGACACTTTTGGTGCTACTGTCCCAAATACCGTAATTACTGCAAGTAATGGGTTCTGCTATCCCTGACTGGCAAAGAAACAGCTTCTCTTCCTGTGAGACCATCACCTAGCTTAAGTACGGCATCATTACCTCTTCCTTTATTAAAGCAAGATGCAAAATCTGGGCAAGGTGCCATTGGCCTTGATGAAACTCCAGCTAGTCTCAAAGGCCACAACTCATCTTCTAGTAGATAGAATATACTGAAAATAGCATGGCTGTCATTTATTTGCCACTTTAAAAAATGTGGCTAAGTGCTTCACAGCTTTGTCTTAAAGGTAAAGGTACCCCTGACCGTTAGGTCCAGTCGCAGACGACTCTGGGGTTGCGCGCTCATCTCGCTCTATAGGCCGAGGGAGCACAGCATTCTTACACCAGGGATGGGTCCCATAAAAGATACCATCTCACTGATTCCTCCCTGCTCTTTGAGCTTTATGCTCCTCAGCTAGACAAAAACATGTGTGGGATCATGAACTCATAAGGCTGAATGCCCTGAGTAATTCTGCTGCCCCCTGGCATTCATGTGTACACATGAAAATCTCCAGGGAGGGACGCTTCATGCATGCATGATGCTTCTACGTGATCTGCAGGTAGTGAAACAAAGCTTGAACAATCTGAGCAAAGTGTAGTATTTCCCATGCAAACACCCCCCCCTCTACCAATGCTTGCCCTCTATGCATGAGTGCCGGGGGTGCGGCTACTTGACATGGTCCCACCCCCATGTTTATCATACTGGTTAGTATAATGCCTCTTTCTCTCTCTCCACTGAACAATGCCCAAGTAGAGTTTAGCCAGCCATTAGAATTTTGTTATCTAACTTTACAGCCTTTTAAAGCTGATCCGGCTTTGCATAATCGTTACTCCCCAGGTTTTCATTCAAACCCAATGAAATGGTCACAGCTGTGCTGATAGGACTACAATGGGGCCCATTGAGAGGAAATTCTCTCCATTCTAATACTCTCCAGATAAAAGCAGGGTTCAAGCTTCCTGCATTATATTATATTCTCAAAGTGCTTGCCTGCCAATTAGAAAATGCAAATTGTGATGACTAGCGCTTTCAATATACATTTGAGGTCTCAATTTTTTATATATATAAAACAATGCTTCATGTGCATTTGTTCAAACAAAGATCACACCTCAAGGATTGTAGCCAAGCGAAATAAAAGCTGCCACTCATAAATTGTCTTATAATAGTACAGCTCTCGTCCAGCTGCTTGCCTCCTCGGGGTTTTCCCTGCAGACCTCACAGAACTACCCTAGCAGAGAACAGCCTCAGTGCCAGCTTACCGGGTGGGAGGAGCAATAAAGTTGCTACTGTGCAGCCATATTGGTGGAGCCAGTCCAGGCCTCCTAAGAAATGTGCCTGCAGAGTAGTGTGACCTTGCCAGTGGCTCATCCCTTCCCTCTCTGCCACTTGGTAAGTAGCGGGGATCCTGCAGCTGGAAAACTAACATCACAGCTGCATTCCACCTGGTGAACCAGATTATTGCAGGTATTAACAACTGGATGCATAAAAACTGACTCCTTTTGGAATAAAGCATTGCCCAGGCCCGTAAGTTTGATTCAAAGCTTTACTTGGAAAACTTCCCTCAACACAGAACAAAAAACAGTAAATGATACATCCAGGCAGTTCCATAAGATCAAGTGCATGTTCAGCACAGCTGCAGCATCTTAGAAATAACTTTAAACAGAATTGAGATCAAAACTCTGTCTCTCCCCCATTCCAGCCTGAGGTAATATACTCTGGGAGAGCTTCATTATCACATCTTACTCCCAGTCTAGCTGGGAACAAAAGACCAAAGGCAACTCCCTTCAAAATGGTGACTTGCAATTCAATTGCCTTTGTCTTCCAAACCAACTACTCTATTCCGAACTTAAAAATGGAAAGCGTAATGCTGGTGGTCAACAAAAGAGGTTTAAAGACTGTCTCAAGGCAAATCTAAAACAATGTAGTATAAACACAACTGGGAAACACTGGCCTGCGAGCGCTCCAGTTGGAGAACAGCCTTTACCAAAGGTGTCATGGGCTTTGAAGACACTCAAACTCAGGACGCAAGGGAGAAACGTGCTAAGAGGAAGGCACGCTTGGCAAATCCACACCATGATCAATTCCTGCCCAGAAACCAATGTCCCCACTGTGGAAGGACGTGTGGATCCAGAATTGGCCTCCACTGTCACCTACGGACTCATTGTTAAAACCGTGTTTATGGAAGACAATCTTACTCGGCTACGAGTGATCGCCAAAGAAGATGATGATGCGATCTAAGGTTAAACACCACATTAGAGCTAGCAGAGTACAACAGCAGTTAATTATCAACCCATCTAGGGACCTTAATATACCCCATGGAAAATCCTCATGTTATAGCTTTCAGAAATACACATTTAGGCATTTTCCATTAAGCAGTTATACTTAACAATAATCACCACCATCATTCTCATTTGCATTTGAAACAGGAAGAAAACAAAGAATGGCAATAGTAATAAAAATAATGACCATACACAACAATGACAAAATCCATTGCCAGCTGATACTGACAGTAAGACTACTCCTGTTTTAATTGTATACATTAATATAGGCAGTCCACCTAAGTGTCTAAATGAAATTGACAATGATAAGTCATCTGTTGAACAGAAAGGTCAGTGAGATCTTCAGACTACTGGGTGATAGATGGTGGATGTTTTTACTCCCAGCCTTGCAGTGTAAGTCCTTAGCCACTGTTAAGGCCTTGCATAACCTACATTTGTTGTCCATTTGTTATGGACTATTATGGACAGGAATATAATTAAAGAGTATGCAAACATCTGTTTTCTATAATACGAAGCTGTTGTGAGCAATAATTCCTGACCAAATGTTTTTGCAATGGATGTGGCTCTTACTTTTGTATAGAGAGCTACATTCTAACAACTGATTCATACAGAAGTCAGAATTTTCAACATACACCTCTCCTCCGCCCCCTGCCCACACATACATTTCCATGTAGACAACCAAGAAGCACGATTAACTTCAAGGTTATATTCCAGCAAAACTAAAGTACTCAGGGAAACTGTGGAGCAGGGAAGGAGAAGGAGTGTGTCCTGCAGAATTTGGGTGGTCCCGTCAGAGACCTAACATAGGGTTGCCATATCTTGAAGAGCAAAAAAGAGGACACCCCCCCCCTGAGTCGCTGCCTGCCCAAGTAGGGGAAAGAGGCGTGCAGGCACACCTCTTTCCCTGGCTCAGGCTGGCAGCAGCATGCAGAGCACCCACGTGCCTCTTTCTGCAGCTCAGCCTGGCAGTGGCTGTGGCGTACAGAGCAGCCCATGCCCGAGTCCAACCCCCCCCCCATAAATAAATAAATAAAGGTAAAGGTACCCCTGCCCATTAGGTCCAGTCGCAGATGACTCTAGGGTTGCGGTGCTCTATAGGCCGAGGAAGCGGGCGTTTGTCCGCAGACAGCTTCTAGGTCATGTGGCCAGCATGACTAAGCCGCTTCTGGCAAACCAGAGCAGCGCATGGAAACGCCGTTTACCTTCCCGCCAGAGCAGTACCTATTTATCTACTTGCACTTTGAAGTGCTTTCGAACTGGTAAGTTGGCAAGAGCAGGGACCGAACAACGGGAGCTCACCCCGCTGTGGGGATTCGAACCGCCAACCTTCTGATCGGCAAGTCCTAGGCTCTGTGGTTTAGACTACAGCACCTAATAAATAAATAACCCCAAAAAACCCCCAGACATGTCCTTTAAAATTTAAAAATCTACACAGATCGGCATGTTGGCCCTCCAAAAGAGGACATGTCCAGGATTTCATGGACATATGGCTACCCCACCTAACAGCCAGATCAGAAGTCCTTATTTGGGCCTGAGGTTTCCTGCCCCTGACCTAAACTAAAGATGGAGCTTCATGATGAGTCTTTCTGGTGAAGAGCCATTTGAAAAGCTTTTACCTCAGAAAGTCTCCTTCTCACAGCGGAAAAGGAACACACTGTCTCCTGCATTACGACTGATATTAGTGGTCCCTATTTCGTGAGCTAAGTCCATTCCTACTATAATGCAGTTACCATCATTCCTGTAGTATTTTTAATGGCACCTAATCTAAGATAAAAAGCTGCTTATCACTTTGAGCAGCCTGTTCCAGAAAGCAGCTTCTCCTCAGAAGAGGAGAGTTATCCTAGACCCCATTCTATGAAACTGCAAATGAAGTGCACTCTAGAAGAGTTGGAGATTATTTGTGACAGGCTTTAAAAATGTATATAAAATGCAAAAAAAAATATCTTTGAAACTAAAATGAGTAACGGAAAATCTGTTGCTCGAGGATGAAACTCCAACCCAAGGCAACAACAGCCTTGTCAGCCTGCATAACCAATTACAGCCTGCATAATTCAGAAACGCTAATTAACCAGAGTCTCATTTGCCCTTTGAGGACCATGAAGTTATCAGTGGAACAGCTCTGCATTGTAATAATTCTGGGCCATAAAGCTGGATTTGGATGGTTGTTAACAAATAAACAGTGTGTAAAAATAATATTCTGAGGGTTTGTGTTATTTCCATATTTTGTTAGCTCAACAATCTCACCGAAGCAGCAGTCTTAACAGGTTTTCATGCTGATGCAATATGGCTTCCATATCCACAAGCAAGGGCAGACTGTTCTTTCAGTTAGTCTGCTGTTGAGAATGCATGGCTGTCAGAGAATTGCACAAGCTCTCACTGTGGGCTATGTATACCATATACCTGGCATTCAGCTCTGAGTGTGTGTATGTCTGTCTTGGGGCAGTACATGGGAGTTGCCATTTGGATTTGGCCAATCCTGCAAACGTTCTGTTTTCTCTTTTTCTTTTGTTTTACTACTCTTTTGATTTAAAGAAGAAAAAACATTTGAAGATCTGGGATTCAGAAATACCCTAGCTGTATTTCAGGGTTTTTGTTAGCAAGTTCCTTTCAAAAAAGAAATAAATGAGATCATCTGAGTAGCAACAGGAATTAAACCAGCCAAGAAGCTTAAAGAATGCTATTCAGCCCACATCATCACCATTTGAGATAATGGTTAACAAATGATATGCCTATTCATCTGATAAGCTTGCCTCCAAGGCAGGTCCGATAAGACAGCTGCTATCCTTGTTGATAGTTGTTTTAAGCTATCATCGCACAGTAGTTGCAGCTATCAAGAGATATGAATCAGCCCTTATCTAGGCAATGGTAACTTAACATGGAAATCCTACAACAGCAACACTCATACACACAATTGAACACAAAACAATGGAAATACTGTACTTTTTTTGGCTAGAACTATACTGTATATTCTTCCACAGCCGGAGCTGACAAAGCGACCACCATATGGAGACATTTGGGGCACCTGATCATTAAACATTCATCCTGATTTGTTTGCAGGGAGATTAGATGATGGCAAGGATTATCCTATACATTCCAGCTTTTTCCTGTCCATTTCCTTATCACAAAAGTCTGATTTTGTTGGGGAAGCACATTGGTTGCCCAAGATCTCCCAATCAACACCCATTATGCAGCCTGAATTTGCCCACCTGTAACTGCAGGGCCAGTGAACCCATTAGGCGAGGTGGAATGGCTGCTTCGGGCAGTGGGAACCCTTGAGGCGCTATCCCCATGTGCACCTTGCCGCCTCCACTGATGGCAGAGAAGTGGCACTGGAAGCAGCAGTGATTCCAGGTGAGATTGTGCCAAAATTGCTTGAGATCTTGCAGGGCACATTAGATCTTGGTCAACTCCAGCGAGATATCACTGGAAATTGCTGCCCAAAATGGCTGCCACTTTACTGCAGGTGATGGAAGTGGTGGGCTGGGTGGGGCAGGCAGCAGCCCATGGTAGCACTTCCTGTTTTGCCTCAAGTGGCAAAATGGGACATGCTGCACCTATGTGATTGAATCCCGCCCAAAAACAGCACAGCAAGAGTCTGGAAGCCCCCTTTGTAAGTACGGTATTCCCTAAAGGCCTCCTCCACGAAGCAACTGTTTATAGATAGCAGTTTACCCCATGGATGGTGGGATTTTCTTCGTAGCACCAAAAATCTCCAATAACAGACACTGTAGCACACCCCAAAAGTAGTCAATAATATATACAAGCTGATTCAATAGTCACTGCTGGATTGAGTTCCTGCTGAGCCTGACAGGTGAATCACCATCACTAATATTAGCTTGCTTTCTGCATTGAGTTCTTTGAACCCAGAGTAGTAATTTTCCTAATCAGAGCATGCAAAAGTTAACAGCAGATTGCTGTGCCTCAATGAGCAAATGTTTTTACAGATCCAGTAGTTAAGTTGTGGCAGCTAAGTGCACTGTGTGTGTGTGTGTGTGTGTGTGTGTGTGCGCGCGCACACACACACACACACACACACTACAGTTTCTGATTTTCTGGGTTTGTATTTAGCAATGCAGGGACGCGGGTGGCGCTGTGGGTTAAACCACTGAGCCTAGGACTTGCTGATCAGAAGGTCAGAGGTTCGAATCCCTGCGACGGGGTGAGCTCCTGTTGCTCGGTCCCTGCTCCTGCCAACCTAGGAGTTTGAAAGCACATCAAAGTGCAAGTAGATAAATAGGTACCGCTATGGCGGGAAGGTAAACAACGTTTCCGTGCACTGCTCTGGTTTGCCAGAAGCGGCTTAGTGATGCTGGCCACATGACCCAGAAGCTGTACACCGGCTCCCTCGGCCAATAAAGCGAGATGAGCGCCACAACCCTAGAGTCGGCCACGACTGGACCTAATGGTCAGGGGTCCCTTTACCTTTACCTTTTTATTTAGCAATGCCAATGAATAGTTTTCTGTTTTCTGTTTTTGTTGGCTACTGGTTACTTCTTGTTGAAAAGACCCCCCTAGAGCATCACATAAGTGTTATTTGCAACTGCGGATTGGGGAGGAATCTGCCGAACTCTGATTCTAAAGCAGACTTGCTGGACTCAGACCAGACTGATCATGTTCTGGATCAGATAATGGATCCACTTCAGAATACACAGTCCTGCACATCGCCTGCTGAGGTGGTCTGTGGCTTTAGCATTGCCTCTCTGGTGTCAAAGCTACTTCCTGACTTGCAAAATTTCAAAAACAGGTAACCCAGCTGCTCATGACTTGGACCAGCCACTTTGAAAGGCTCCTTGCCACCATTCACTTTGAACACAACACAGGAAGTTCCCTCTGAGAGCAATGGAACTTGAAGACATTCCTTCACTCTCAGAGGGAATTGTATAGGGGGGAGGGAGCATGAATGTGGTACCATTACCTGTTTTTGAACTTCATAAAAGGGAAGAAATAACTTTTACCTGAACAAAGATAGCCTCGGGCCACCTCCTAAGTGTTTGGGGTTTGGGGGTTTTTTCTTTTGCAATCCTTATTTCCTCAGGTAGATTTTTAATTGTTTTTAATCCTTTAAAATCTGCATGGAAATGGACGAGACAGATTTAATCTCATCACTATGTGGCGCTGGGATGGGCCAGGCTTTAATGGTTCTGTGTCTCTATTTGAAATGAATGCTTAACTAATTTTCAAATCCCCCTAGTTGTGCATGCATGTTGGCCATGGTGTGTGTTCAGATTGTTAAGCACCTGTTTGGCTCAAGTGCACAATACTAAGAGAAACCAATCCATTCTGGGGTTGGGGGCAGGATATCTCATAACTTCAAATGCTTGTTTACGGGTATCAGTAAATGCTGACATATATTGCTTTCTCATAAAAGTAACCACAGAACTGACTATTCAAAAAACACAACTCTCTTTCCATACACAGACAAGAAGCAGAATTGTTTTTAAGCTGGATTTCTCAGCTATTGAAATAACAGGTGCCAATGTAACTTGCTTAGACACACAGTTTTAAAACAAATTTGTAAACAAAGGCAAGGTCCCTAAAAAGCAAAACAAAAAGTGTGCCACACGGCTTTTCTGAACATTACTGCATTATTCAAAAGATGAATGAAAAGTTAAATAGCTTTATCTGCTGAATTTATTCTGGATCCTGCCTGCGGACAGTCCAGGAATCGCCACGTGGATCGGTGTGGGGATTCTGATCGTTCGAGCTGCGCCATTCCCCACCCCCCACACACACTGTGGCAGCGTCTCCTCCCTCCCTCCTCCTGGCTTCTCCCCGCCCTGCCTAGAGGAGGAAGGGGGCTGGGCTTTGTTGAGCCGTGGTTGGCTGAGCACCATTTTAAGCAGTCCCTCTCCAGAGCCAGCCCTTTCACGTTGCTCATCATCCCTCTGCCACTGCCAGCCCCTGTCGCTCACAAGGCACAGGTAAGCAGCCACCAGGGCTCGTCCGGTGCTGTAGAGAAGGGAGGGGACAGTCATGGGGGGATTTCCCCCCCAAAAAATATAGTAAGGCCCCCCACGAGGTCTGAGGGACAGTGGACCAGCCCCCTGCGAAAAAAGTTTGCTGACCCCTGACTTAGAGGGTATGTGCTTGGGGGTGCATGGCTACCTTTGCCTCAGGTGAAAGATTATGGAGTTTCTTGAGCACAGCTATTGCCTTCCAAACCTTCTCTACTTTCTTCTGGTCTTTCTCCTACTTGCATTGAAGAAGCAGGTCAGGAGGTATATGGTAGACAAGCAGACTCATGTCCAGGTATCTGGGATATTATTATTATGGAGGACGGTGTTGGTTGTGATGCCAGAGATAACAATAGATGCCATTTTAATTTTTTTTCCTCAGAGACCGCTATGAGACTTCTGGTTCTGTCATCATAATGGTAATGCATAATGCTGTATGGATTTTTGGATCCATACAAATGAAGGTCTGGTCTTAAAAAAAAAGAATATGCAGGTAGCTGCTTCAAATTCCAAAGATTAGGATTCAAGACTGTGCACAGTCCTATCTGCCGCAGGCACTCTGCAAAGATCAAATGGCTGTGTCCTTGTACAAGTTTTTTCTCTCTTTTAAGGTGTTCGGTAAATAAAAAAGAGAAAAGATAAACCCCTTGCAGCCATTGCATAAGGGGGCGGGGAGGCTAAAGTAATAGCTTCGCCACAGACTTGTTAAATAACAGAAGTGATAAAAACAACATAATCTCATTTTCATTTTGACATTTTGAAAGAAAGAAGAAAAGTATTAGGATCAATCAAAGGTACACATAGCTTATTGTGGAGATTGGAAAATATGTAATTGCAATCTTCTAAGATACCGTATTTCAAACAACTATTTACTGAATGCAGCTAACACAGCAGCAGATGGACCCATCCCTCAAATATAGGAGATGGCTAATGACTGCTGTATGTGGCATTTAACTTGTGGGGAAGTATGGGGTTGGTCTGTGTTCTTCTGAGGCATGCGAGGAATGTTTGGCAATCTTGATGCAAATGCTCCCCTTTCTGGAGAGGCAGCAAAGGTATTGCCACTAACTCCCGCCTTGCACTTGAGGAACAACTGTGGCACTTTATAGAGGACATTATAAATATCTACCAATACTTTGGCCACCTCATGAGAAGAGAAGACTCCCTGGAAAAGAACCTGATGTTCGGAAAGATGGAGGGCACAAGGAGAAGGGGACGACAGAGGACAAGATGGCTGGACAGTGTTCTCAAAGCTACCAGAATGAGTTTGACCAAACTGCAGGAGGCAGTGGAAGACAGGAGGGCCTAGCGTGCTCTGGTCCATGGGGTCACGAAGAGTCGGACACGACTAAACAACCAAACAACAACAAATAAATATCTATGTTAGCTAATGTTTTCAGTCAGAATGGTGTACAGTCAGATCCAACTCTCCAGGATTATATTATTATTATTATTATTATTATTATTATTATTATTATTATTATTATTAAAGCAAGCTTCAGGAACCATCTCCACTGGCACTGCCTACTTCTCCAGCTGAGAGATCAGAAGAGAGGGGGAAAATGTGATTTAAAAATATTGTTACGGAAAGGCTGGAACAAGCATTAATCGAATGCATAAAATGAGAATAATGAGCCCTGCTGAATCAGACGGCAGCATGGCAGAGGCATTGTGGAAACACACAAGCAGGACATATGGTCTCTGAATATAGATTTCTTTTTCATTTCATTTTTATTATTCCTGGCAGACATCCCTATTGATCTAATTTCCCTTTAAAGCCATTTATGCCAGTAGCCATCACCAAATTTTGTGGTAGAAAATCCCATAAATTAATAGGATGCTGGATGTGCTTAATCTTGTCTGTCCTGAATCTGCTGCCAGTCAGCTTCATTGGCCAATTTCCATTTTTTATTAGTACTTTGGGGGAGGGGGAAGAGGGAGTCTCAGCTTTCTCCACACATGTCTATTTATAAACCACTTTCATATTGTCATTTTTCTCTCTCTAAAGCAAGTCGTTCAGAATGCTTGATTCTTTTCTCATAGGATAGGTGCTCCATTTTTCTGTTCCTTTCCTAGCTCTATGATTTCCTTTTGGAGACTGGCCAATGAGAAGTCTATCCGCTACAGTATGCCAAATGTGGCAGTACTATCAATTTGTTAAATGCCCAGGTCTAGAAACTAAAGTGCATTATTTAATATGGGAGCTTCACTTTGGATGAAGTACTCTGGTGGGTTTAAGCAAAGTTAACTACAATGAAATAAAATTGGGTTATAGAGATATAAAACAATTTGGTATAATCAGTGAGTAGACAAAACTGACAAAGTGGAAGTTAGTAAATTAGGAAGTGTGTGTGTGTGTGTGTGTGTGTGTGTGTGTGTGTGTTACAATTCTATTCCTTCATCAGATCTGAACCTTTAATGGGTGTTCAATCTAATGAAGAGTAATAGTCAAAATCTATTATGACAGTCAAAATCTATTACTAAAAAGTACATTATCCACAAAGAAGGAAATTAAATTAAAACAGAATTAGTGACACCTCTGATAAGAACAAGAAAATAGTCTAATGGACCTAACAAAAGACTTTTGGATTCAAGATGGTAAACATCAATGAAAAAAATGTTTTAAGAGAAAGTTATTAATGTTTTAATGGTTCTGTTTTAATAAAACAGTACCATTAAAACATTAATAACTTTCTCTCAAAACAGTACCATTAAAACATTAATAACTTTCTCTTAAAACAATTTTTTAATTGATGTTTACTATCTTGAATCCAAAAGTCTTTTATTAAGAACAAAAAATATATATCTATTTTTTAAAAAATAGATTAAGAATAGCAGAATGACACTGACTCCCAGATCTACTAGACAGGGGAAGTAAGAGGTGCCTTCATAACCCCACAGAGGAGAACTGCACATGTGGGCAGGGGGAGGGCATGACTGCTGCAAAGATCCTTTCTAAATCTACAGAAAACTCAGTGGAATAGAAATACCATCCATTATATTCTTGCTGGCTATACTAAGTGTACAGCTCCACAGTGGGGCATTCCAGGAATAACTGGAGATGAAACAGGGTGGCCTTGGATCCACTGGATCACTCATTCTCCGGAATAGATAATTTTCCTCCACTGGAACCAGGAGGGATTAAAAAGAAAAAGATCTGCACAGCAGCAACAACGAAGTCCACCCTATTCCTCCCATCTAATGTGCTACTTCACAACCACCACCATCCCATCCTATTTAGTATGGCACCATAAACAACTTTTTCAAGACCCACCAGTGGGAACATACTGTATTTTGATGAGTCTCTTTGCATTTATTTATTTTTTGCAGTGAAAGTTTGACATATTTATATTTTTGACTTTACTTGACAAATAGTCACACTCTCTGTGTCTTCCCTCCCAGAGCATGGATTTTTACAGCAGTGCAGTTTTTGTCGTATGTAAAAAAAAATGGTGCTTCCTTGTAAACTGTTGCTAGGAACCACCGAGCAGATTCCTTGAAATGTGCTTGTTAGAGACAAATAAAATCTGATTCCTTCTGAGTGACAGGAAATTTACAGCTTAATGGACTGGGTTTTTTGGACTTGCAGTCTCTACTTAGTATGTTAAACAAAAAATGAATAAACCAAAGCCCAGAGGTACTAATGCAACAGATGCCACCGTAAATATAGGATATATATTTCCATTGAACTTTATTTGACTTGTAATTATCATAGTGAACAATAAGAAACTCTTACAATGTCAAGGACAGTCTTTGTAATCTGGAAGATTCATCCTGGTTTGTGGTGGATCTGTCAGAGAAGCATACTTCTCTCCCAAATTCATTTACCCAGGAATAGAAAACTAATTAATCCATCATTAGGAAATGGACACTTTGCACCAAACTCGTAATGGGAATTAACTGCAATGCTTGCCACTCTCAGCCAGCCAGGATGTTTGCCATTGCCTTCAGCTTTTGGAATAGGGAGTGAAAAAGTTGCCCTGTCATTGCTAACTGGACTATTTGTTTTGTTCTCAAAATGAAATTATTATGGTGCAGGTTGTGGCCCAGAGGACAGAGCTCTGAAGGATGGGCTACCTGCCCCTTCAATGAGCTCTGGGCAAATGAGCATCTTTAGATAACGCTACTCTTCCAGTTGCCTCCCCTCCTGTTTTGGAATATGATGATACTTCTCTGCTAGGATGTGAATGGCCGGAAGGAAAGAGGGATGTATAACCTAGATGGTTCTCTCTCTTCCATGCCACATAAATCCCTTCTGCCTCAGCTATCTCACTGGTCTGTACTCCACTACCAGCCAGGATTTAGATGAAACCTGTTGCTCAGCCAATGATGTGCAGCTGGTGTGATGAGGTATGATGGCCATTTTGAAATAGCTAAAAGGCTGTCAAATGGAAGATGAAGCAAGCTTGTTTTCTCCTGCTCTGGAGGGTAGGACCTGAACCAATGGATTCAAGTTGCAAGGAAAGAGATTCCTAAGAAAAATCTAGCCAGTGCTATTCAGCTTCTGCTTTCTGTTGGAATCTGGCCGGCAGTTTGCTTTTCTTTCTTTGATCAGTGCTATGATAAGGAAGCTTAGCTGTCTTACTACTATGTTTGCATTCCTTTCTCTAAAACCTTGCCGGAGGTATTGTGGACTTCCAAGGGAGCCTGCAGGGCTACAAGAAGTCAGGTGGGTTCTAGAGAAACTGGCTTCATTCAGGGCACAGCATGGGGTTTGTTTTGATACAAAGTACTCAGTGAAAGAAACATTCTCTACTGGAGGCCAGGGCTGAAAGATGATCAGCCAGGGCATCACAGAGCCTGGTATACGCAATGAAGCATGGAGCACCTCTAGGCTGTGAAATACAGCTGCTCTGGCAACAGTGCAGGTTTCTTATCAATGCATGTTCTCAGAAATCTCCGTAATGAATCTCTGAAGTATGAATGTCGGGAAATGGAAACAGGACTGCCAATTGATTGTGTTTGCTTATTCATCCCACGTGCAGAATGGAAACCAATCCAATATATTGTATTCACTTTTGTTGACCACAAATGTTATGTACCGTATTTTTCGCTCTATAGGACGCACTTTTTCCCCTTCAAAAATAAAGGGGAAGTGTGTGTGCGTCCTATGGAGCGAAGACGCCGTAGCCCCGCAACCCTCTCCCGGCTGGAGAGGTGAAGCGCAGCTATGGCAGGAGCCTCTACAGCCCCACGTCACCTCTCCAGCCGGGAGAGCGCACGCGGGGCTAAAGAAGCACCCCGCGCGCGCTCTCCCGGCTGGGGAGGTGACGCGCTGCTATAGAGGCTCCTGCCATAGCTGCGTGTCACCTCTCCAGCTGGGAGAGGGTCGCGGGAGGCTGCTTTAGCCCACGCGCGCTCTCCTGGCTGGGGAGGTGACGCGCTGCTATAGAGGCTCCTGCCATAGCTGCGTGTCACCTCTCCAGCTGGGAGAGGGTCGCGGGAGGCTGCTTTAGCCCCGCGCGCGCTCTCCCGGCTGGGGAGGTGACGCGCTGCTATAGAGGCTCCTGCCATAGCTGCGTGTCACCTCTCCAGCTGGGAGAGGGTTGTGGGGGGCTGCTTTAGCCCCCCCCCGCGCGCGCTCTCCCAGCTGGGGAGGTGACGCGCGGCTATAGAGGCTCCTGCCATAGCTGCGCGTCACCTCTCCAGCTGGGAGAGGGTCGCGGGAGGCTGCTTTAGCCCCGCGTGCGCTCTCCCGGCTGGGGAGCTGAAGCGCGGCTATGGCAGGAGCCTCTACAGCCCCATGTCACCTCTCCAGCCGGGAGAGCGCTCGCGGGGCTAAAGAAGCACCCCGCGACCCTGTCCTGGCTGGAGAGGTGACGCGCAGCTTTAGAGGCTCCTGCCATAGCCGCGCGTCACCTCTCCAGCCGGGAGAGCGCTCGCGGGGCTAAAGCAACCCCCGCGACCCTCTCCTGGCTCGAGAGGTGATGCGTGGCTATGGCAGGAGCCTCTCCGCTGCGCCTTTCCGCTGCTCCCTGACCTGCTCTTTGGGGCTGGTGGTGGGCTCCCCCCCCCAGCCCCAAAGAGCAGGTCGAAAGGAACCTGAAGCCTGGAGAGCGAGAGGGGTCAGTGCACACCGACCCCTCTCGCTCTCCAGGCTTCAAAGGTAGCCGCCTGAACGCACCTTAAACGGCACCTTGTTTTAGAGCAGGAAAACAAGAGGGGGAAAGTTCTCCCCCTCTCTGTGCAGCGCCTCCTGCCGCTTCACTGAAGGGGCGCTGGGCAGAGAGGGGGAGATTTTTTTCCCCTTGTTCTCCCCCCTCTAAAACAAAGTGCGTCCTATTGTCCGGTGCGTCCAATGGTGCGAAAAATACGGTAATCAATTACATTCTCCTACCATCCAAACTGTTTCCTATGAATGGGGTGGAATACCTTAATGACATTTACGTAATGAAAGTGGTATGATTTTGGCATGGTGGGCAGTGAGACAAACTGCAGGAGAAAGCATTAAAGTAGCAGCAGTGTGGGGAGGAAAAGTGTAAATAGGACATGTTTTTATTTGTTTCAGGGGTTTGATGCTAATATCCTGTCTTTCTATGATCAAATCAAACACAGGGCGGCTTAGAATTTTTTTAATTAAAAAAAACAGCAACAAAACAATAATAAAAAACAAAATAAGCAGCAGTTAATCAAAATTAAGCCACATGGGTTGCTTCCAGATGACCAGTATCTTGAACACACATTCTGATTTATATGTGGGGAGGTTAGACAATGCTGCATCAAGCAAATATTACCCCAAACTTTCCAATGCATTTTCCTATCATTTTCCCTATCTCAGAAACCCATTCTTTTAGGAGGGGGAATAGGTTTGTTGCACAAGAGTTTCAAGCAGTCTAGAAGCACCATTAGTAGTTATCCATAGCCTGCTCATTGCTACTTGTGGTTATCAGCCTTCCTGTCTCACATATAATGGGATTATTCAAAGAGAAATAAGAGAAATATCACATTTACTGGGTGAGACCACTGATAGATAGTAAACCCTTAGCTCTTAATGCAAAATGGCACAGAAATCTAATCATTGCACCATAAGAAATAATTATTTAGTACACATTCTAGGAGCGCAAGTCTTCCCATGCATGTTTGCTCAGACTGAATTTAGTGGATCTTATTCCCAAATAATTATTCACAGGATTGCATTCATATACTTTGCTCTTCCACCGTGAAAACTCCAGGGTGCAATGGAGATTTGAAGTATGCATGACCCTCTCCAGCAAATTCAGTGGTAGGGGAACTTCACTTGTGTAGTGCTTATAAAGAGAAGCTCCAATACAGAAACAACATTTGTCTACACAAGAAAAAAACAAAGAAAATCATAGCTCTGCATTCACATTCCCAATTGCATTACAGCTCCTCCAGTTGTACAATTTTGAAATTGGAACACTGCAAAAGTAACCTCCATGTATAAATAATGCAATATTGAAATGGGCTCACCCTTTTCCCAATAGTGCCATTTTACAGGTAAAGAAAAGCTCTGATGATTTAAAAGACTGTGGTGTATAAGCAGCAATTAAATTCATAGCAAAATCAATTGACTCTCATATTAGAATTTATAAGCCAATCTTATTAGATAGGTTTATAAAATGCAACCACACATACCTATGGAGTCATATGTAAAAATAGTAGACACACTTTGGCAGTCATGACCAGTGGCGTAGCGTGGGGGGTGCAGGGGGGGCCGGCCACACCGGGCGCAACATCTGGGGGTTAGGGTTAGGGGGCGCAAATCCACGGGTTAGGGGGTGCAAATCCACGGGTTAGGGGGCGCAAATTACTTGCCTTGCCCCGGGTGCTGACAACCCACGCTACGCCACTGGTCATGACTGAATCATGACCAGAAAAGGGGGCAATTGTTATTGACTTTTAAATACTTGAGGAACTGCAGAAGATATTAGAACTGAAACTGTGAAATGAAATCTGAGACACTATAGATCAAACGGAAGACATAATATTCTTCAGACTTCCTTTATTAAAAGAATAGGAGTTTGTATATTCCACCGAAAGTGCTCTTGTTCTAGAATTTTGAAAACTGCAAAGTGATTCCACTTTGATTATTTTGAGGTGTTTTTGACTTTTGTATCTCTTCCATCACATATGTCAAATAGCAAGTATGACTTGTCAATTTTCAGCTGTGCTTAATGCAGCCTCTCAACTAATCTCCTCGTAGGATGTCATTTGAAGACCCATGGCATGATGCAAAAAATGAAATGGAGTTTCCAATTCAGCCTGTAAGATCTTCCAAGTCCATAGTCCAGGGGTAGAGTATATGCTTCACATGCAGAAAGACTTGTGCAGAATTCTGGGAACTTTCCAGTCAGGCTGGTAAAGGCCCCTGTCAGAAAACCCTGTAGAGCCACTCCCAGTCAGACCACTGGTGGTCCATCAAGTCCAGAATTGTCTACAATGGGCTAATGCTCTGACTCTTTGATAGCTTTCTAGCTGCCGAAGAATTTTTGTTTGCCTAGGACATGATTCAGGGACATGATTCTAGTAGGGAACGTGATTCATAAATCCATCTTTGAAAGCAGATTGAGAATTTTGCCTGCTTACCTCGACTAATTTGTGTGTGTGAGGGGGGGGCGGCACAAATACATAATACTGTGCCACAATTCTGACGGGGGGGGGGAGTATCTGATTTCTGAAAGCACCACAGGAGTAACTTCTTGCATATTTGTACTTCTCCACTCTCTAAGTGGTAAAATAAGTTGCTGTTGACTATTTTTTTAAAATAGCATTTTATGCCTGGAACATTTGCTAGACGAGACTGCTTCATTGACATTTTTTTAAAGTGTCACAGCACCACCAGTGCTTAAATATAATGTGCTACAGTGAGGTATTTAGACCAGAGTTTATTGACTTGAAAAAACTCTTTTAAGTTGAAAATCTTTTTAAAAGCATCTTTGGGTGAGTGCTTTCTGCATAAGAAGTGTTACCTAAAACACCTCAGCCAGCATGGCCAATGGTTAGGGATGATGTAGTCCTTCAGTTTTTCTCAATGGCTCAATCCCATATAGGCTATAGAGACCTGTGCAACTAGTTCCATATACTCAAAGAAGCTTTTGAATTTTGGTTTCTCAGAGAAAAGTCAAAGGACAAACACTTTTTTATCTGAGGAGACTTACCAAAGCAACTTGTAATATGCATGTACCTGCACTTGCGAGTAATAAATTCCTCTAGCCATGCTCAAATCTTTGAGAATTCTGAAGTAGCTATTTATAACCAGCCCATAAGTGATTTTATATGGAGGCGGGGGAGAATAGCCTTTCAGTCTAATGCCAGGTGGTTGCTGCACTGACAGTAAATGCTCAGAACAGGCTCTTCTGACTTAGTACAGAACCAATGACAACCCAAAGTCACTGGAAGGATGTTGTGGCATGCCAGAGCAAATATTTATTGTCAGACATAGATAAGAGCTAGCAAACAGTACATGTAGTTCCTTCTTTGAACAGACCTTGCAATGCTATGTCAGTATTAAGTCCGGGTAATTATTCAAAGTCAATACATTAAAATAATGGTTTTACTTTAAAGATGAGTAACACAACTACCAAAAAAACAAACAACCCCAATGTGGTTATCTAACTACTATTGGGAGTCTGTTTCCAACATTGCGTTTTGTGGATGTGTACAAGTGATAAAGTGAAATGTGTGACCAAAATTGCTTATTTTAAACACTTATATCCTGCCTTTCCTTCTGCAGTTCAAGGCCGTTAAATCATAAAGCGAAAACCAATAAAACATATGAAAACAACAACAGAAATAGCAGCCAGGAAATAAAAACAACAGCAAGAAAGTACCATAAGAGACAGAAGGATCACATACCAAATACGGGAAGGCCTGTACTGTAACGCTACATATAGTCACATCCATCTCTATCATAATCTAAGCAAGCAAGAGGCATTATCAGAGTTCAAGGACACATTTCAGCCATGCATAAACACTCAAGGAGAGGTGCAAGGCAGGGCCAATGAGGGGTCTCGCCTGAGGAAAGGGGTGTGTGACTAGGAATAGGGTGACAACTTGGGAAGAGTCCACACACAGAGGCTTGGAAGGCTGCATTCATCCTGAGGCTTCCCCATTCCTGCTGGAAAGGTCAAAGGTCTTCGTAAACAGGAAAGTCTTCAGGCAATAGCAGAAGGTTGACCAGGGAGGGGAAATAAAATTTCCCCCAGGTAGAAACAGGAAAAGCCCCCAACGCCTTCTGCCTTATTCCAGCTGAACACTGGTTTCAAACCAACAGGAGGTGGCCTCCGTTTCAAGTATTTCAAAGTTAGCACATGCATCATCCAGCTACATTGTTTCAGGGAGCCAGAATTGGCCAGAGCTCCCTGGAAAGTGTGCATTTGGTGTCAATTAAGGATTTGCTGTGTAATAAATGAAACAGCTCTTGTATACAAGCTGTTACTCAAGACATTCCAAAATACAGTATTATTTGCCCTTGACCTTCGTCATTTTTATCTGGCTCATGTACCTCCTCCGCCTCCACATTCTCTGGAAATGGGACCCAAGTGCCAAATTTGGTCCTATCTTAATAAGGCCAAAGTATGCATAATGCATGGCTGACTTTGATATTGTTCTGTTATCAGCATACATAACGTATTCCAAAACTGCAAGAGCAAAATCTCAAAAGAGTAATAGAGTAGATTTAATAGATTAGCAACTTGCTTGTTTTCTTAACCCAATTATTTGCAGGAAATGCCCCCTTCCCTTCAAAATTCTAAGACAAATCGTTAAGTGCCAAAAACCAAAACAGTGATCACCCAGCTTGCAAAATGCTGAATAAATAGAGAAGGAGCTAATCACTTCTCAGGGGGCAAATAAAACAAAATGGGGATGGCTTAAAATGGCACAACTCTTGTTTAACAACTTTCTACAGTTTGAGAAGTCCAAGGTCTTAGTTACATTTCTTCAACAACAAAAACAAAACACACACGGATACACGCCATGTCCTTTGGTGTTAATGTAATCTGTTGCATACAGATTGGGGAGGCAGTTTTGTTTTTCAACAGCCTTCTTGTATTTTATTCATGTCTAAGCCCTGTTCAGGTCACAAATTTCAAGCAGTTGTCATTAAAAAATCCCTTTCTGTGATCCAAGCTTGACTTGAAGCATCTTCAAGTTGTCAGTGTGCCCAGAATCTGTTCTTTTCAAGCCAGAGTGATAAATAATGTACCTAGACAGTGGTAGAGTAGTATTTCCTCAGCATGCAGAAGATCTCAGGTTCATGCCCAGGCAAGGCTGGGAAAGAACTGTGTCTGAAATCCTGGAGAGTCATTGCCAATTAGTACGGATAATGCTGAGCTTGATGGACCCAATGGTTTGACTCAGTACACAACAGCTTCTTATGTAGAGCAAGCCTTATGTTGGCTTTCCACCCCCTCATTTTGATACAGCTTTCATGGCTGCAATTCTATGCCCCTCTGGGACTCACTCCCATGTAAACGTGCATCAGGTTGCACTGCATGCAATTTCCAGAAAAATCTTGTGGTCTCCGGCATGTTTGTAGACCAAGTATCATTTCCAATCATAGTTGCCACAAGTACTGCCAAAGCAGAAGTAGGCAGCATAAGACCACATTTCCTAGGAATAGTCCTATGTTGACTTATCAAAATTCTTCCCCAAGTATGACTCAGTTTATCTCTCTGCCCTTGGACAAAACCAAGGATAGCTTGGCTTCAGACCCCTAAGCAGCTGAAATGTCTGCCAGAGGCAACAAGTGCACATAAGAGGGAATACTGGTGCCACTGGTCTGCTTCCTCGTTTCTTTCCTTCTAAACTTATTTTGAGAAGATAAGCAATGAGTCAAATTCAGGGAGTTATTAATGGTTTATCAAACCCTAACCAACTTAGGGCCTTATCTTTATAACTGGGCAGATTGATATGAGAAGGATAGCAATCCCATATCAATTAGCCCCATCTGGTTGTTCCAAAGCCCAATGATATCTGCATCTAGGGGAATTCCTAAAGAGGAAGGTCCCCTCAAAAACATCCCCAAACAAAACCCAGTGAGGATGAGCATGCTCAGTGGGAACAGACTACTAAGTGTGTTGTTTTGAGGTAGGCTATGGAAATCCAGGGGGGAGAGAGAATGGAATGGGACATTGTAGAATAGCCACACTACAAGCTGCAAGATTTTGCTGCAGGCCTCACATGTCAAGAAAAACATATAATGAACTTCTATGTACCCATGTGGCCTGGGAAGGAGGAGAGAGAGAATGGATCATGAAGGCACACCCAGGAGACCCAGGTGGTGTTACAGCGCAATCCTAAACTTGTCTACTCTGAAGTAAGTCCTATTTTATTCAAGGGGGCTCCCTTCCAGGTCAGCGGTGTTAGGATTGTGGCCTTGGCCTGAGTTTCATCTAATTAGGTCCAGTCAGCTCAATATTCCCTTCCAGCTGAAAATGCCAGCAGACCACTCACCTCACCCAGTTTATTTACATAAGTATTAAGTAGCTAATATGGGGTACATCTGCGCATAGAAAGAAAGAGGCATCATCAAGCCACAAGAAAGCTTTTCATAATGCTTTAATGAAATGCTTCCTCAGTTTAAGTGTTTATCCTGTCTCCTCTTCTTTTAAATTAGATCATTTAAGACAAAAATACCACTTCCAAATACATGGGGGAAAGACAGAAGAACTGAATAAGCTGGCACCTAGAGAAAATGGTTTCCCAGCAACAGCAATCGTATGGAGGTACTGACAGCTAGAGAGATGCCATAATATTACTTCAGAGTCGCTCAATACCTCAAGGTACGTCCAGTGTTATTCTAGTCTATTAATATGACAGTGTTAACATCCATGAAGTTGATGGCTTCTAATAGCACACCTCCTAGCACCAACTTGCATGAGTCAGCTGGAAATATTGCTCCTGGAGTCGCCTCTTCTACTGATCCGAGGGCTAGCAAAACCTCCACCATTTCACAGACTAAAAACTGGGGCAGTGTTATGTACTGAGCTGAATCCTAGAACAACAGGATCCAGAATGCAGCAGTCTGATTGGTCCTCAGGAGCTACCCAATCCAGCTCCAGGTGGAAGTGAATCTGCAGCCTGATTGGCCTGCAGGAGCAGCCAATCTTGGAATCTTGAAGGACCTACATTGGCTCCTAGTACATTTCCAAGCGCAATTCAAAGTGTTGGTGCTGACTTTTAAAGCCCTAAAAAAAACCCAGACAGATGGGTGGGGTATAAATAATAAAAAAATTATTATTATTATTTATGTGATTAATGACCGCAGCAGTAAGCCACAGCACATCTGGAATTAGGTAGCAGATAATTCATCCCTCAGAATGTTCCACTTCCAGGGAGGCTTGAGGCCTGGCTTTTCCCTTTTTACCCCATTCAATGACAGAAAATTCATTTCTGCTAAGCTACAGCCAATACTAGCTCCCAGAAAAACACTGCTTGAATGGTATATGTTTGCAAACACATTTTCCATATTCACAACGTCAGGTGTAGCACTAAAATAACAACACTATAATGAACATTAAGCGGCATGAGTCAATTGCTGTTATTTCCTTTCCTACACTTTCTCATTTTTGGATCGCTATCCAAACATACCTTTTCAGCTATTACTTGAGGCAGACACCCTGTTTTCCGGTCTAGCTCATCAAGATGACAACAGAATGAAGAGCAAAGCTTATATATCATATTATGCAACTGAACTGCGCACCATTTTGAAATGCTTACACAATCAATATTGTCGATTGTCATAACAAGCCTTTTGCTTATCACCCACTATGGTAGCAAGTCCTTTTTACAGCCTTATGCAAACGAGCAACATGCCTGGAAACATTAACTGGAGGCTTAACAAGGAAGTTCATGACTGGCTGTTTCGCTCTAGTTCCTCAGCTTTTGTTGATAAGAAGGCATCATCATTCATTCATCTTTGAGGTTTTTTGTTCTTTCTGCTTGGCACTCACTAAAACAACATTCAATCAGACCATGAATATACATGTTCTATATATAGCTCAAAAACTACGGCACTTTACCAGGGATGGGCAAACCAGTTGATTTCAGTTTCTCTCAGTATCTCATTATTCCAATCCCCACACTTCAGCTTATGATTTTAAAGTCCTCCTGAAAATCCTTAAGGATATTAGTGCAAATTTCTCCAAATATACACACTTTTTATGCAATTTTGCCTAATATAATGCATTTGTGTATGCTATTTCACTAATATACACACTTCAACTTAGTGTATGCATATTTGTACTCATTATTGAATGAAGAACTACATTAAATGGGAATGTTGAAGAATGGCTGTTATGTTCAGAATTACCTTTCCTACAATTTTATGGAATCATTATGAGTTAATTAGTACTGCAAACACTGACTGAATGAATTATGGGTTGTTATTTACAGTGCAATATAATTCCCACTTGAATGAATTCCCACCCCTAATTCTATAGATGGGCTCTCTGCCCTCTCATATTATTGAGGAAGTAGCTTCAGAAAATTCTGTAGAGAAACGGAATGAACCCTATCTAGATTATGACTGAGCAACTACCCTAGCCTGTGTGGTTATGATTACTATCCAGATTGTTTAAGTTTAAGGCTCTTTCATAAAAGTTTATGTGTCCAGCACGTTCTATAGAATGGCAGCTACACACAATGAGGAAGATATGCAGAACTACATCAAACAGACATGGAGGGGCGGATTGTGTTATGCACCACACATCAAAGCAAGCAAAAGTTGGATTTTACCATTAAATAGACTTCAACTTTTGTATGTGCAAATAAGGCTTTGAATAACCATATTTCTTAAGGGGGAAAGCTATTGCATCTCATGAGTCATCCTGAAGTCTTTCGCCTCTAAATATTACCATCTCTCCGTCCTGCTACAGTGTTTCAGGTAGCATTACAATGGCATCACATGGGGAAAAGATTTCTGTGCCCATAGGTACATGCTAATGCGCACATCTTTTAAATTGTAGTGCTCCTCTGGAAAGGACATACACTCACTTAAATTAAAAAGAATTTTTAAAAGGATTTCCCTTAGACAAAATCCAGCCAAAAATAGCATGAAACTGACCTGCTTTGGTAAACAAATGAAACCAGTGCTAGATGGAGATGCATTGAACCACACATGTCTAGCTGCATACAAGGTTGGGAAAGACACATATCTTGACATCCTGGAAAGCTTTTGCCAGTTAGCATAATAAAATTATAAAAAAATCCTTCCAGTAGCACCTTTAAGACCAACTAAGTTAGTTCTTGGTATGAGCTTTCGTGTGCAAGCACACTTCTTCAGATACACACGAGTGTATCTGAAGAAGTGTATCTGAGTCTATCTGAAGAAGTGTGCTTGCACACGAAAGCTCATACCAAGAACTAACTTAGTTGGTCTTAAAGGTGCTACTGGAAGGATTTTTTTATTTTGACTATGACAGACCAACACGGCTACCTATCTATAATAAAATTATGTCTGTGAAGCTCAATAGTCCCAGTCAGCATAGCCAGTCATCAGGGCTGATAGTACAATAACACGTGGAGGGCACCAGGTTGGCCCCTCTAAATTGGACAGTATGTAGCTAAGCTGAGCTTCATCTGACCCTGGTTAAAGCTGCTTCCTCTGCTCACTTTTTCCTTCTGGATAACCCTTACAATGCAAAAGCCTTCTCACCTGGACAAGTGGAAAAATGAAGGTTCCATTTTCTATTTGGAATACTAGTGTTCACAGGTTATGTTATGTAGTCCTGTTTTTATGAGCTGCTGCTAGCTAAGTATTAACAAACAAAACACATTTTGTTAGCTATGCTTTCAGAAGCATCTTTTTTATTTCAGAAAAAGAATTCACAGGGGTTAGACACATTGGATCACGTTTATCCCTGGTCTGTACCTCCTAACAGAATTATGCCAAGAGAGCATTTATCCCTTCCATTCTCTTTCCACTGTGCTTATATAAATGTTCTTTTTTTCTAATTGTCACAGGAAAATTGTTCTCAAACAATGGGTGGCGTCATATTAAGCATTTTGTCACATGACAGCAATGAATCGAAGCTGATTCATTAATTATTTTGTTAGTCATTCTAAATCCTAATCCTAAATTGCCATTTTATTTCATAGCTGCCTACCTGTCCTTTAAAAAAGTGCAAATCTTGTTGCAATATTGTGTTGTTTTTTAAGTCTCTTGCTTCTGCTTATGTGGATTGAAATCCAAAGGGTATTATACATTTGTCCAGTTTTGTATGGCATAATATGACCTTCCCAAACAAATGGAATCTTCAGATAGCTTACTTTGAATAGTTACGCACATTAGGCCCCTGTGTATTGTTGATTCATTTGGACAATTTATATACTGCTTACATTTTACAAATATCTAAGCAATTTACAGCACAGGGCAAAACATCTTAAAATAAGAGACAATAAGTATCAGAACATTTCCACATTAACAGCCAAGCAAAGCATCCTCTAGCATAAAAATCGCTGCAAAACTAGGAAAATTCTACATTTAAAAACATAATAAACAGTGGGTGTTTTTCAAATTTGTCCTACTAAAAATAGACCCATTGAAATTAATGGATATAACAAACTTAGGTTCAATGGGTCTATTCAGAGTAGGACTTAAATGACGACCACCCAGTTAAACCAAATGCCCTCAACATTGGGGAATAAGATACTACAAACCAAATAGACTAAATAGTATAAATTCCACATTTTTGGTTGGTACGGCGTCAAACATGATCCAATAGTATTGAGGGTTCCATTGGCCTACTTCTCAAAATGGGCTGGTGGGTCCATTGCACATCTCATGAACCATTTGCAAAGCCATTGTGCCTATCTGACAGGAGTTGAAATCCAAAAAACTGAGAATTTGCACTTGGTTAGAGATAGGTTTGGTTTAGTCTCATCATCTCCAGGAATACCTACTATCTCACTTTCTTTCTGTGGGTCATGGAAAGAAAGTAGCAACCATTCATTTTTTATTTTGAGGGCGTTTTTATCCCCTGGGCTTTGGCAACTGCATCGCTTTTAGAAAGAGTTTTCTTTGCTGAAATATTATTACTGCATTATTCCCACGAGGTGAAGTTTCTGACAGGTCTGCAGAATTCAGCCTCTGCTTCAGGAGAGCAGAAGGATTGTTTCCAAAAATGATTTTAAAAATAAAAATGGATTTTTCTGGACTATGAAGTTGCATAAAATATCCTCATCCCAAATAGCCCTAGGCCACACTCACAGCATATATGTAAAGCACCATGACACCACTTTTAAAAGTCAAGGCTTCTCCCTAAGAATTATGGGAGCTGAAGTTTGTTAAGGGTGCTGAGAGTTGTCAGGAGACCCCTTAGTCCTTTCCCAGAGCTACAATTCTCAGAGTGGTTTAACAACCAGCCCCTCTTCCCAGGGCACTCTGGCCATTGTAACTCTGTGAGGGGAATTTTTGATTTACAAAACAGGGCCTCACATCAGAGTCTTGAAGCACAAAAATTGACATTCACTGCTAGTCTTAACTTGAATTGTCATAACTAACTTAGGTTCATTAATTTCAATGGGTCTACTGTGAGAAGGGTTTAGTTGACTATAACCCACAAGTTACACCAAAGTAGTGGGCAAGAGAGGTGCTGGCTCCTTCCTTCTCTCCCCGTGCCAACTCCTCCCCAAAGGCTTACCTCTGATATTGGAGCCAAGCATTTAAAAATAATGGCATGAGAAAGGATCACAGTAGGAGCACCTTGGTAAGGGAGAAGGTTCAGCACACCCCTCACTCTGCCACCCACCACTTCTTTGAGATCAACCCTCCCACTTCTGTGTGAAGTCAACCCTACCCTCCTGCTTCACAGCAATGCAGGCCTGCCACCGAACAGGTAGCTCAGTTCTCAGGCAAGTTGTTTTGCTCTCTTCCACCCTGCTGGGCGGAAATTACATGAAGGACCTTGGGAAAGAGTTTGCCACCACCTGATGTTCCTTCTGAAGCGGCAAACCAAATCAAAGTGTTAACTCAAAGTGTACAAAAGCTAGCGGTGTTCTGGGAAAGTGCCTTCCCTGCAAACTTCAGAGCCTGCCTCTTTCTAGCTGTGTTCCTGTGATGATTAAGAAAGCCATTCAGGTTGTCGGAGCATCAGCAGCATGCGTCCCATCTGATACCTTTGAAGTCCAGCAGGCGCCATCCTCTGAGAAGAAGCCAATCCTTTTCACAAGATAGTGTGCCGCTTTCTGGAAATGATGCCCATTTGTTTATTGTACATAAACTAAACCATGCACCGCTTTTGAGCAGCAGGAAAGTGTGTGCGTCGGTTCAGAAACTGTGATGCTTTTGCACAAACAGGATTCCATGTGCAACACACTACAGCGTAAAGAAGAAACTCTACAACCAGCCATTGACCTTCACACTCTGCATCTGGAGAAGGTAGGTTGCCAATACCAGGCGCTTCAAGGCAACCTATCCATTTAGCATTCATCCAGTGTGGTGTAGTGGTTAAGAGCAGTGGACTCGTAATCTGGTGAACCGGGTTCAATTCCTCGCTCCTCCACATGCAGCTGCTGGGTGACCTTGGGCTAGTCACACTTCTTTGAAGTCTCTCAGCCCCACTCACCTCACAGAGTGTTTGTTGTGGGGGAGGAAGGGAAAGGAGAATGTTAGCCGCTTTGAGACTCCTTTGGGTAGTGATAAAGCGGGATATCAAATCCAAACTCTTCTTCTTCCTGATTCATTGGCTGGGATTTTAGACAGTGTTAGCTATTTAAGAAGCATTCGTCCTGGTTTGATGGTGGAGAAGTTAGGTGATGCTTGCCTGCATGTGCAAGTGAGCTGCATACCTCAACCAGTCTGAGCCACAATCCTGCTCCGGCTTTCCTCAAAGGAGCAGCACAGACAGCCACATTGTGATTCTGGAAATTTTTAAGACATTCAGGTTGATTAAACTTGAATGTTTTGACCTTTACATGTTTTTCTCCCAGTGTAGTTGCCAGCTCCTTGACTTCCTTTACAGCTGCTGTTGTCGGTGACAATCATGTCACTCAGAGAGGAAGCCAAAAACACAGCCCATGGGATTTTATCCATTCATTTGCCAATCGACAAATCATGGATTTACAATATCAGCTCGCCATCTGTCATGGGCTGTTCTTTCAAACGCTGTTCTCATTCCCTGGGCTCACATATCGTCCCATTCCAATATTGGCCTTGAAGACTGTGCAAAGGTTTCCTTGCTTGTAGAGTGCAATTGGGGACAGAGGGTGCCAATATTTGCTTGCTAAGACAGAGCTCTCTAGAACTGAGACAAGTGTTTTGGCAAAAGTGCAAAGAACATGACAGGCTGTTTCCTAATGCGCACCCCCAGAAAAATCTGCCCAAAGGCTATCCTTAGCTAACTCAGTTGTATTTGTTTCAGATTTTATTGCAGTTCATGAGAGTGGCATAGTGTGGGGGGCCAGGAGGGCCATGGCCCCAGGTGCAGAATTCTGAGGGGGCGCAACCAGGCATCCCCACACAAGTGCCAGCTTTCATGGGGATCCCTGCCCTAGCGAAGGCAATAGAACAACTCAGGCCCACAGTGAGCAGGCGCAGAGAGAGGCAGGCAGGCAAGGGGTGACCCCAGCCTGGCCTGGCCCTCCTCTCCACAAACAGAGGAGATTCTCCCACCAAGGGCTGAATTGGCCGGTTGGGCTCCCCCCTGCGTGGGCAGGCAATGCAGCATAGAGCAGCCCCGCTTGACTCTGGGGGGGTGGGGGGCACTCCAGCGGCATTTGTGACATCTCACAAAACTGCCTTGATATGATCAATTATGGAAGCAGAATCCACTTTGTGCAGAAACCATTATTGAGAGTGGATTTAGGAAAAGTGAGGTAAGATGCCACACAGGAAGCGAATGTGTAGGTAAGTTTACTCAAAAGTCAGAGTGAACTGTATTTAACACATTTATGTATCTCCCAGGGCCGTCTTAAGCATATCTGGCGCCGTGGTGCAAAGCTCCCTCTGGCGGCACGCCACCCCCCAATTTCCCAGAGTTGTCAACTTTTTTTTAAAGGAGGATGGCGCTGCCGGCAGGGAAGAGGCAGAGGCTGGATGCAGCGCCTCCCGGCTCAGCGGGCCGCTTCGTGCCACAGTGGCCACGGTAGATGGAGGCTCCAGGTGTGGCACTGCTTTGGCGCGGCATGGCGGAGGTGGGCAAGGGTGGCGAGCTGATGCCAGGAGCTGCCGCATCCAGCCTACGCCTCTTCCCTGCCGCCCCGCACCACTAGCCTCTATGGGTAAGATGCCCCTGGTATCACCTTTCTTTAAAGATTACAGGGAATATGATGATCAATCTTAAACTTCAAATCATATCATTGGCAGAGCTGTGGCATCATCCACAGTTCAGTGGCAAACTAAGAAAGGAATGGCATAAGGCCTGCTGCAGAGACAGCAAAATCATGGCATTCCTCCATATATTATGCCTGCAAAGAAGCCTCCCCCCCCCAATGGCTCGTCATTTTTATTTCACGTTCAGATAAAATTAATAGCTCATCAATATTCACATTCTTTAGTCCCTTCCTAAATGTGCACAGCTAGTAATTAACTTGGGCTTTATAGCTTTGCTCACATGTCAGACCTATTGTTCAAGGAGATTAACAGAATCACAATTAGACCTGCAAATAGTCGACAAGTTCCTTGTTCACCAGAGCAGCCACACACCATCCTTGGCACGTAGCTCACACGGGAAAACCACCATGCGGTAACCCCCAAACTTTGACCCAATGATAGCAATCTATTTCCTCAATTACAGCCGCTGCCATGCCACCTCATTCTTGACTGATGGTCAACATTCTACAACTGCAAGACAGCTCACTTTATGTTGCCTGCAAGTCCCCATTGCCCCATCAGAGCTAAAAGCAGGCTGGCACTAGGGATGGATGACTGTCAATTTTCATTTCTCCCAGTTTCTCTTTTTTATTTTTCTTAAATTCAGTTCTCCACATTTCTGGAGCAATTTGGATCTTTTTTTAAATTCTCATGAAAATTTGCATACATTTTTGTGTGAATTTTTCCTAAGAAATGCATTTTGCATTTTCCCCTAATATAATGCATCTTTGTATGTTATTTTTCACATATCTTTGTATGTTATTTAACACATTTGTATGCACACTTCAGCTTAACATATATGTGGGTGTTTTTTTTAACATTACTTGGTTAGAGAACTACATTGCAAAATTCAGAAAAATGAAATTTTGACAGAAGGCTGTGTTGTAGTTCACTTCTTGTTTGGGGGCAATGGTGATGCGTCCTGCCTTATCCTGTCCCTTTGAGTTGTAGCATGGACTATATAATGCAAATTATAAAAAACCTTCAGCTCCATCAGGCCTCTTCTTTCTCAGCTGTGGGCAGCCATTCCTTCAGACTGCCTCAGTGGGAGAGACAGGAAGCAAGGCTCATTGCATCAGCTTTTCTGGATGCCCAGCTCCATCAGGCACCCCCTGCCCCTGAATTGTGCTCCTTGCTAAACAAAGGTATGGTTTTCACCACACATTGCTAAGCATGTTTCTGGTGCTTCCCAGCATGTGCTGGAAGTCAAATCCTACATTTCTTGGGTCAAGCATGAGCACACATAATGGGATCATCATGGACTGGGAGCTATGACATGCAAACTTTTCCTTTGGCCACCATTTGCCCAGTGGTCATGTAAACAGTTCCTAAAACATCACCTTCACCCTTTGGCAGGGAAAATGGTTCCTAAACCAAGTAACATCTTTTTGCTAAAATAGCATGGGCCATTGAGTTTCATCAAATGCGGGAAGCTCTCGTTTTCTATCCCAATGGATTCATCCTGCCCTATTGAGTCCTGGGAGAGCTGTCAATTAGCTACTTGAGTTTATGTGCACTTTTCATATAAATCTAAACACCGAAAAGGTACATTCACAGGAAGTGCACTTACAAATACTTCTGCTAATAAATGTATAACCAATTTGCTAATACCTGTGATAGCAAGAGCAGTAGTGCAATGAGTGCAGGACTTGGGGGCAGGCATCTTGGGCCCTCTTAGTAAAATGATCAGGAGGCTCCCCAATTGCAGAAGAAATGGCTTGCATGTTTTGAAGAAAGCAAAGCACATTACCATCTAAATAGGGGGCACTCCTCTAATACAATTAAGACCAGAATCTAAAATGACTCAAGTATACTGCTGGCAACAAGGGCTGATACTACAATGGGACTCCTAAACAAACAAACAAACAAACAGCAGGGCTGCCTTCTATTAAAGCCAAATGGTTCAAAGTGTGCAGATTATAAAGGAAAGCAGGATTATGCAGACAGTTTCAGAAGAATCAAACTGTTCCCTTTGGTTACTTGTAGCTGGGGGATTACACAGAGCAGTGGATGGGTTGATGAAGCTGGGAAGGTTAGCTGAACTAAGCACACATTTGAGAGCCTGCTCAACCAACTGGATGTAATGGTGGCAGTTCTGTGTGATTAAAACTGGAAACAGTGGGCATAGTCTAAACCTCCCTGCGTACCAAATTCTAGCTCTTCCCAACCCCTCTTCTGAAATATTTTTATCCAGGGTCAATCAGTGGTGGGAAGAGATGGGGGTGGAGGATAAGCTGTGGGGCAGGTGCATTATTAGGTGCTGGTCCAGGGACCGAAGCCCCAAGTCTTTTCTTACAATCGTCAAATCTCATGCCCCAGTGCTTCCTGGTCAGACTGAAGATGCCTACCTGTGTGTGCATGGCAATGTGGACACTCCACTTCTCTACAATGGAAATAATCAAGGGAAAGCAGGAGAGGTGGCCCTCATTGCTGAAGAAATAATGCTTGGGTGGCTCAGAATTTTTAAAGTATCTTTGCATAGAGAGGAGCTTTGTCTTTAAAAGTAGGCCTAAATTTGCACCACTAAGTATCAAGTAGCATATGCATATTGTATGCAAATTTGTGTCATGGTGCTGTGCTTGAAATCTTTTAAGGATCTAGCATTCGGGTTCAGACACTGTACCCACCTCACCCTTTCGTCCTTTTTCTACTGCTGAAACCAGACCCACACTGTACATCCTGCTTTCTCTGCAACTGAACTGTTTATGGGAAAGGAGCTCCTTTACTAATGATTCACTTCAAAGACAGTACAGAGAGGATTACCACTCCGAGGCATTACAGTTTACTTCCAAAGCTTGCTTTCAGTTGAATTATTTAGAGCCTGGCCAGTAGAGATTTTTTTTAGCAAACATAAATCGCTGGTATCTGGCAGGGAAAGCATTTGGCTAGAAAATACTATGGTAAGTGGCCATGTTTCCTGCAGTTTGTTTCAAAACATTCCTAATTAAGCATTCCTCAAAACAGGAGGTCTGGCTAATGAAGGGACCCTGGACAAACTGCACAGGCAAAAAGAGTGCCAGCCTTTTAGTTAGTCCTAAAGCTTTATTTGTCATCAATTCATAGTCTTCTGTATATTATAACTACAGGCATAGTTTTAGCTACACACTTTGAGCATGTTAGGTGCCATCTCTGAAGGTTTGCGGTGCTAATAAGCTGAATGCTTAGCTGGGACACACATTGTCTGCCTTGCCAAACCAACAATGCCCTAAAAATAGCTCAACAACAACTTTCAAGGTGTCTTGGTTTTTACTTTTTGAAATATGGCAACCCTAAATGGACAGATCCATCCATTTCTGTTCTGTGCTGATTTTTTCATGAGTTCATTCTGCTCCATTTTGTTACCACATGAATTCGTGCTTTAAAAAATTATCTATGAAAACGTGGGTGGAATTCAACTAATGAGTCCCATCAACAGAAACACTGTGCAAGAATTTCTGTTTGTACAATGAGAGGATCCCTACGTACCCCATGAATTGCCTTTGGTGGAGTTGCTAGAACCCCCAGAAAAATGCACAGGGGAGATGGGGGGGTCATTCCTCCTGGCAAACTAAAAAACCAGCCCTGATTAATTTGTTCAAATTGGGACTGCCAAAATTCATGCAGATGTTGGGGAAATATAGGGGTTCAGTACCCTGTGGGTTCAGCCTGGATGGCTAATAGAACCCAGACGCCAACTGTCAGTCTCACACAGGATGCTTATTTAGGCATTGCAAGGCCAGTGTGACATAACCTCAGTCAGCAACTAGCAAGGGGTGGTACACCAAATATGAAAACAGCACAGGCAATTTTACACTTATAAGCAAAGGAAAGCAAAGGGGCAGTTATGTCCATATATGGCAACACTCCCTTCTACCAGCTTCTACTGGTTTAGTCACAAGGCATGGCAGCTTTCTTCTATTTCCCTCCCTCCTCCTTCCTCAGCAGTTATAACAATAGCTCCTGCGTAGGCGTAGTTCCGTCCTTCTCTCATGGTTCTCTTGCAAACACAACCTTCACATTCCAACCCTTTGCTTGCTTCACCCTTCTCACACACACATTTCAAATTGACCCCACAGGGTGCAGTCCTACAAAGCAGAAATACTAAACACTTTCCAAGATGTTCAGGAAAGAGTGTGTCTACTCTAGGCCCGATCAAAGATTGGGCAATTCCCAATGCAATTATGAGGAAGCAATGGACTTATAAGTTGCCAGCTTGGCTGCTCAGTATGATCTCAGTTCTGCGATGAAGGACTGGAGTGCTTTTTGGAGCCCTTTTTGAATGACAACAGTGCAGTTAGGTAATGTTATATTCTGGACGTAATATTCTTACAGGGGCTCCCTTTAGGAGCCCCAATGTTGTAACAGACATGATGCCACTGGTTCCCCCTCTTTAGATACAGTGGTACCTCAGGTTTCAGACACTTCAGGTTACAGACTCCGCTAACCCAGAAATAGTACCTCAGGTTAAGAACTTTGCTTCAGGATGAGAACAGAAATCACACGGCAGCGGGAGGCCCCATTAAGCTAAAGTAGTACTTCAGGTTAAGAACAGTTTCAGGTTAAGAATGGACCTCCAGAACAAATTAAGTTCTTAACCTGAGGTACTACTGTAGTTATAATATGTGTTAGGTAACTTACTTCAGAGTGTGGCAGCCAGCCCTGCTGCATTGGGGTCCCCACCTGCTCATTCTTCTGAGAGGAACCCTGGATGAACACTCAAGTCCTTCCTTAACAGACGTCACTGGACAGTGTTCAGAGCAGGGAATGAAGATTAAACTGTTCTGTGCTCTTCTTTATATGCACTCAAATATAGCAAAAAATATCAGTAAGGAAACAAGCCTAAGTATACTGAGAATAATCAAAAGGAGGAGGGGTAACCTAAGGAGGCAAAACCAAAATAGTTTGCACTATCCGTCTTTTCCCCGTAAGCCTCTTTCTCTCAGCTCATCTCCTACTGGATTCCATCAAACGTGAACATCTTTTATTTGCTTTCCCAACCGCTGACCCATCCTTCTGATCCTCTCTGTTATCTTTCAACGCTTCTCTTCCTGTACCCTCCACACCTACAAGCGTTGGCGGCTTCTGCTGACCTTTAGCAAACCTGTACGAAAAGGAGATTGTTATTCTTTCTTGCATGCTGCCTTCTGTTCTCCTATGAAAGAACTCTGAGACGTCAATCCATTCCTTCTCATAGCACCCTTTGCTGTGATGCCTACAGGATATTCCCCTTTGCCCTACAGGTCCAGGCAGCAGGTGATCCAATCACGATCACTATTGACTTTTTCTGTCAGACAAGGAAGCTCTGAAGCAGAATGCAATGAACGCAACCAATCAAATTTCCCTTGCCTCTCTCTCACCGCCCACTTCTCACGAGTCCTCTTTGTATTTAGCATAACTCAGAGTATAATTAGATGCAGATTCCAAGCAGAGCATTGAAAAAAATATCGCATGTGGCATTTTCATGAGAATATACAAAACCTGGGCCAAAGAAAACTGAATAAGGTAAATGAATGGAACATTCTGGGACAAATACCGATGGTAAGGGATTTTAAAGCTGCGTGATATCAGGACACCTTTGACAAGGAGCCTGTGGAGCAATTGAATTGCCTCAGCTTCCTTTCTTACATGGAGGCAGCAGACTAACTGGTGTGATGCAATTAACGAGAACATTTTTTTAAAAAAAATGTAAGTAGCAACTGTGGGGGGGTGGGGAGGGGCATCAACACTACAGAAATGATATTAAGATCCTGCCCCACCCCCAGCTGCTAGTTCCATCAAGAGAAACATCTAATGGCAACTTCCTTTTATATGATAATCCAAATGTGTGTGTCTGCACTTTAACTGTGTTTCATTTCACTTACAGTTTTGGAAAGTGAAAAATTTGGTAGATTTGCCTTTACATGTAAATCGAATTTAATTCCACTGCCCCACCCACCACCCACCTGTTTTCACTCTAATCCATTGTTTGGCATAATATTATGTGCAAACTCTGCCAAAATAAACATGAATAAATGGAACAATCAAAGATATAACAGGTCTATTTCGTGTAATGCAGATCTGAATGTTCTAAAGGTATTTCAAAAAGCACCACTTCAGCTCACTTTCAAAAGAAAGTGATACGTCATAATATGGAAGTGAAACAATTTACTAGAGAAAAATGTCTGATGTGATGGCAGTTAAACCAATACAAGATGCACTGCAGAAAATAGCATTTCATCCATGGCCCTTGCATAGGAAATCATTCCTCAAATACTATGAAGGAGAGAAGTGCATAAACAGATTGCCAAAGAATGGAATATCATTTTCAAATGTAACTTGAAAAAGCTACATTTCCCACTTGGCTGTGTTTAGGTGGGAGCATGACACAAACACATTGAAAGCAACAAGAACTTCAGCATTTGGGACTGAATATGTAGATGAAAACCCACTTATATTTACGAATAAAAAAACAGATATACTCAATATTCTGTCCTTTACTCAGAATATTCTTCTGAGGGAAAATCCAATCTCCCTGACAACAGAATGCAGCCTTTTGTATTGTGAACTGTTGCCATTGTTCACTGGAAACTCCTGGCTTGTTGTCAATGGGGAAATATAATTGCTGAGTAAAGCTAGCAAGCCATGTTATTACTGGAGATAATTAACTTTAGCTCCCCCCCCCCAAATATATGCCTATAATCTACGAAAAAGAAAAGCTCTCCACATGATAGCCTTTGAGATATTTTCTCAGAAAGCACTACAGTTAACAAAGTGCTCATTTTCATTACCTTGGACTCCTTCAGCTTTCCTCCTCTAGCAAATACATTTTCCTTCTAGGCGGCTGTTAAAATTTTGCAGTGTGGGAGGCTCTTTTCCATGGCAACTGCACTTTTAACATGCTGTTTAGTCTATAACAGCAAAAAGTCCTGAAGCACCTTAAAGCACCTTGTATGTTGCACCATTCTTCCAGTGGCATGAGCCAACTTCTGCAAACTTGGTTCTCTCCAGATGTTCTCCCATTAGTCTGCAGGGAGTTGTAGTCCAAATGTCTGGAAGACACTTGGTTGGAGAAGTCTGGTGTGACCTTTTGTGTACCAGAGCCTTAAGAATCTAGAAGAGCCCATCTGAATCAGACCAAAGGCCCACTTCACAAAACAACTGGATTAAATCAAGAAATACTTTAAAAACTGATTTATGGGTATATATCCTGAACCCCTGGCCTACCTGGCAGCATCAGAATGACAAGTCCAAAGTTCAAGGGCCAATTCACACAAACAAAGTCCAAAGGTCAGGAAAGGATGTTCAGGGTCAATACAATGAGCCAAGTCTGAAGTCCAGAAGTCACAATACAGTCCAGAATCAACACCAAAGCACAGTCCTGTAGAGGTCCAGGAGCATTCAAACCAAGGTTCAACAACATGGGCAGTTGAGCAGACACAGCACCTCAGCTCCTCAGCTCTGATTCCCTTTTGTACTTTGCATGTTAATCTGGGCTTGATGAGGCAGGTGACCCTCACCTGTTCTGAGCCTAATCCAGCTGAGGAATCACACACTTCCTGCCAGAGCTAGTCAGCCCCACCTGACCAGCTAGGGAGCTGGGCTGTAGGCCCTTGCCTGTCTCAGCCTCCTAGAGGGCCCTGCCTGCTGCTCCCCATGCCTCAGAGCCCACTGTGTTCATGGAGGCAGGGGCTCCCCTGGCTCTGGTGATGGGGCCTGCTGCTCTGGTTCCTGTGCAGTGACCCGCATTCCCTCACCATCCTCCATTACCCTATGAATACGTCCTACAACAAGCTCTCCTTCCTCAAACCCAGCTTGCCCCAGTGAGTCCCAGTTCCAGCTACACCCCTCACTGGTATCCTCTTCCACCAGATGGGCAGGGTATAAATAAATTATTATTATTATTATTATTATTATTATTATTATTATTATTATTATTCCTCCTTCTACTCCCAGTTGTCCTGCCAGTATATCTTACTCATCAGTAGTGATGTCACAGGCACTAGGCAACAGATGCCTGTGACAGCCATCTTTTGCATCAGTGCTGGTCATACTAACTTGTTGGCATCTGGAGAGACAATGGAGTGCGCTTCTGGGGGTGAAGTCAAACTGCTGCCTTTGCAGTTCCGAAGTGACCTCCTCAGGGCGCAAGCCTGGGCAGTGTGTATGGAGGTCCTAGGCTGCCCAGATGACAAGACCACCATCTCAGCCTCGCTGATGTTGTTCGAAGGAAAGGAAAGCAATGTTTTAGCACCAGCTTGGCTGAAGAAGTTGCCGGAAGGAGGCATACAAGATGCCAGCCATACTAATAGAATCATAGAGTTGGAAGGGACCACTAGGAGGCAGCTTTGGCTCTTCCCAAGTGTTTAAAGTGCTATATAAGCTGGCAACAATGTTTTGGCCACCAAAGGTCCTGGGGGGGCAGGCTGAATGAGTATGCATGCCACAAGTAATTATGGTTGCATAGAAGGGACAGGAAACCTGTGGTGCTCCATAGGTTGTGGAACTCCGGCTCCCATCAGTTGCAGCCAATGTGGTCAATGGTTAGGGATGATATTGGGGGCCACAGGTTCTCTACTTACAATAAAGTAAGGCCTATAACATTCTCAAATGCTATGTTCTGAACACAGCCTTGGACACCTGTACATTGCTGGAGTGTACAGAAGAGTCTTTGTTGAGATGTATAACAGAAGAGGAAATGATATTCGGAACATAGATATTGCATTATCAGGACCAGCAATCTTATGGTTAAAGAACTGGATTTTAAAAATTGTAAATGGTATATTTAAAAAGACTAGTGGGAATGGGAAAAGTCTAATTCTGTATACTGGATATGTTTTACGTACTACATAACATTCCAGCTTGCATGGAATCTCTTTATATGCATCCCACCTGCATTTTCTGTTCCGTAAATATTGTTTATGTGATTGAGTAATAGTGAACTGAATAGGATGATTAAAATTCAAGCTAATTTACCATAAGTATGCCTAATCTCCTGGAAATTTGTAAGCTACATCTCTCCCTTTTTTTTGAATTGGAGGCTTTCAGATTGCTTATTATACCTGCCTAGCAGATGCAAAACATATGCCTGATTGCTCTCCAAAGGGGATAATTGTCTTACTGCAATAAAACTAAAAATAGGTTTTAACAAGAGATGTTTCTGGCATTTTATCAGATTTACCCAGAATGATACAAACGAATACTAAGGGTATTTGAGTGAAATGTGATAGACGTGATTTAAGAGCATGTAGGAAACATAACTCGCCCCTTAATCAGTATTGCACTTGCTAATTTTCAAAGGATACAGATGATGACAACAGTATGTCATCATCAATGTGATGCTGGTCAACAAGAGTCAGCTCAGAAATGTCATCTTTGCTACACAAGGTTTCAGGTGAAAAGAGGATGATTGAAACTATCAGGTATCTTCTGAGTTTTCTCTCTCTTCTATTTCCTGCTGTCTTTAGGTTTATGACAAAAATGTACGAGACCCACTGTTCTTCATCTGGTAGTTTTACTGCTTGTTTGGCTTGCAACTTGCTGCTTGCAATATATTACTCAAAAAACTTAATAAAAATATATTACACAGAAAACTCTATTTGGATAGCCATATCCACACATCCCAGTAGTTTATAGCACAAGTACTCACCTGTTTCAGTGGTTTTATGTGGAGCAAGTATAATTCTAGAAATGTATGGAAAAATAAAGCTATCCAAAAAAAAATATAACCCTACGGCTCGTCCACACTGGAGTTTAATTTGGATTTGGAGCCGCTTGTGCCTCTAGTTTGTTTGTTTGTTTGTTTGCTTGCTTGCTTGTTTGCTTGTTTGTTTGTTTTTGCAGTTCCCAAACATTCAGCAAGCAAGGTAGAAGATGCCAATTGACTAAAAGCAATGCCCCCCCCATCAGCCACCCATAGAAGTCACCGGTGAACATGCAACAATGGAAAAACCACTAAGATGGCGTTACGGAAACCATCCTACACCCCAATGTCATAGTACACTATCAGGAAGATGGTGTACAATCGCTCACCCAGCATACGTCTCAGCACCACGGTGTTAGGATGGCACTCGCAAGCCATTGCACTCTGCTTGACAAGGGCTTGAGTCCTAGGGCAGCCCTGGCAGTAGTCACATCCACACCATCTGTTTAATGCACATTTAAAGCAAATGGCTTCCCCCAAAGAATCCTGGGAGCTGTAGTCTACCCCTCACAGAGCTACCATTCCCAGCACTCTTAACAAACTACAATTCCCATGATTTCTTTAGAGAAAGTCACGTGCTTCCGGTGTGCCTTAAATGTACAGTGCAGATCAGCTCAAAGTTACCAAATGGCTCTTTTCCTAGAGGAAAGGCCAGCAGTTTACAAAAAAGATAAGACAATAAAATCAAGAAAAACTTCCAACTTTAAAACATACAAAAGTTAAACTACTAAAATAGATTAAATTTACCTCAACTTTCTAAGCATCTGGGCAGGTTCATCTAAACAATCATTGTTTTTAGTAGCCACCAAAAAGAGGAAATCCCAATAGTCGGTCAACATCACCCCCAGTGGCCAGGGCCTGCATGTGGAGTGTGTCGGTGACAGCAGGTAAAGGTAAAGGACCCCTGGACGGTTAGGTCCAGTCAAAGGCAACTATGGGGTTGTAGCACTCACCTTGCTTTCAGGCCGAGGGAGCCAGCATTTGTCCGCAGACAGCTTTCCAGGTCATGTGGCCAGCATGACTAAACCACTTCTGGTGCAATGGAGCACTGTGACAGAAACCAGAGCACACGGAAATTCCGTTTACCTTCCTGCCGCAGTGGTACCTATCTATCTATTTGCACTGGTGTGCTTTCGAACTGCTAGGTTGGCAGGAGCTGGCACACAGCAACAGGAGCTCACCCCGTTGCGTGGATTCAAACCACCAACCTTCCAATTGGCAAGCCCAAGAGGCTCTACTCAGTAGTTTAGACCACAGCACCACCCCCATCCTGCCAGTGACAGCAACCCCATTGCAGCAAGAAAGGAACAAGTCACATACTTCAGAGATGTGAACTCAGCCCCCACAAGGAAAAGCCAGTAACAACTTCTTTTTAGGTAGAAAAGAGAGCGGAATATATAAAGGCATTCCCTGGCTGGAAAGGGAGTGTGATGGCACTATCTAGAAAAGCACTATCCCATGGGGATTTTAGCTAACCTCACAGCACTTGCCTAAAAACATGCATAATAAACCTGTAGTGTGGTCATCTCTTATCATGGGATTGCAGCCGACTTGCATCATTGGCAGATAGGATCTGCCTATTAGCCTCTTGCTGGGTGCTCCTGTCACTGTATCAGCACCAGCTAAAGAAGCACACTGCCTTAACATCTTAAGAAATGGGAAAGCTTGGCACAAGTAGACATCCTTGCTGTCACTCCCATTCGCAAGATAAATCATTTCATGACAACTGGCTTGCGGCAAGAGCCTGTTGAAATCTGCAGAAGACGTTTTCTCTTACTAGAACATATACATTTGGATTTTTCATTTTCTTGTGGCGGGGGGCGGAGGACAAGGACTCTAATCAATATTGCCCTGCTTCTAAAAATAGGATTTATATATATTTGAAAATGTTGGAGATGCATTAATTCTGTTACATCAAGTTCTCTGTGCTAAAGTACAAGGAACATGCTGTTTTTTTCTAGCTTATGTTGTCAGTATGAGGTACAGCAGTGGATAGCTATAAGGCTATTTAAACCTATTATGCACTTGCAGCCAAGCAAGGCTGTCTTTGTGCTAAAATCCAACCCTCCTAACAGTGGCCTAAGTTAAAGAAAAAAAGAGGAAAAACCCTAAAAAACACACACACTATATTTTGGACCAGTTTCTAGTTTTACAAGGAAGCCAAGCAAAACTTGCTTTGCTCAGATATCAAAATGATATAGGGAGTTTGGGGGTGAGGTGCCATAAGTATGCTGGAGACACTCAGCTCTGTTTCTCCATAACATCTGAATCAGGAGAGGCTGCACAGTCTCTGGGCCAATGTCTGGACACAGTGGTGAAATGGATGCCACCTCATCCTAGAATAGGGAACAACAGACCAAGGCAGGAAAGTTATTGAGAGAGTTTAGGCTGATGTTGGATGCTGGAGATACAGAGGCTTGTCTTGCTTTGTGCTGGATCCAAAGCTATGGATTGGGGATCTCCTTGGGAGTTGAACAGGGAGGCAAGACCCGCTGGAGTGTTAATGCTGTAAGCCCCTTCATCCTAAATTCAGGTTGTATATATGTGTGAATCAAACTATGTACAGTGGTACCTCGGGTTACAGATGCTTCAGGTTACATACACTTCAGGTTACAGACTCCGCTAACCCAGAAATAGTACCTCGGGTTAAGAACTTTGCTTCAGGATGAGAACAGAAATCGTGCGGTGGCAGCGGGAGGCCCCATTAGCTAAAGTGGTACCTCAGGTTAAGGACAGTTTCAGGTTAAGAACGGACCTCCGGAACGAATTAAGTACTTAACCTGAGGAACCACTGTATCATAAAGTCTCTATTGACCTTCATTTCAAGGAAGCCAACCCCTGGGGACCCTTGAAGTCCCTTGCCACTTGGAGACTAGGGGACAAGCAATGATACATCAAATTGCTGTATACTGTTACGAGCCTTTGCAATAACTATGAAAGGAGTCAAATCAAGCCACGTTTGCTATAAGTCCAAATTCTGCCCCGCAGAAATTTTGTCACTCTCCAAAACAATAGTAATTGCACACATCTGCTTGTGTGGCATGATCTACTCTACTTCCAAAACAAAAACGTTTTTGTTTGTTTGCTGGCAAGGACCTGTAGCAGAATAGTAAGAGGCAGTGAAGCCAAGTTGATGACAATATGTCCTTCCAAAAAATTTTTACCAGGCCAGGCTGCTTGTCATTTTTTGTAAAGCATTTCCTTTGTGCAATATGCCCTTTCACCATAGGCCCCATCACCGAAGTCCCCATTTGTGTCTCCCAAGTTCTGTGTACATGAGGTCAGAGTGTTGTAGCTCCAAGCAAGGTCCATTCCCTCACTAGGGTTTATCTGCCACTGTGGAGGTGAACCTATGGGCCACAGAGTCAGTTCCAACATGGTCAAGGAAGTGGAGTGGGAAGCCATTGCTGAAATACAGTTCCATAGCCATCCTGTCTCCAGCTTACAAAGGCTGGTTAAGGGCAGGATTCCAACCAACCATTTTGGAACTAGAGGTTCCTGGAAACATGCCAGTGTGAAATGCCACATCTTCACAGCACCACAGTTATGCCAGTGTCATGTTGCATATACAGCTTGTGGTGGAACGCCCATACAATAAGCTGGGTGTCGCAAATGTAGTGCTCTCCCTATATTATTGGAGCACAATTCCCATCACTTCTGACCACTGGCCATGGTAGATGGTGCTGGTGAATTTCATAGTTCAACGGCATATGGAGAGCAGCACGTTCACTACCCCTGGTGTGAGCAACGGGCTACAGTTGTTAAGGAAGAGTTATGTGGCTACTAACTTAAAGTTTAGTGGCCAAGCTATCTATGAACTATGTGTGCTCTTCTAAGACTTCTGCTCTCTCTATGTAAACACTCATCATTTGCCTTCATAATGTAGTGTGATAACAAAGTTGCAATAACTTAAATAATGTTCTGAAAAACAATGCCGTGTTTATTAGAATAAAAGGGAATCAGCAGTAACTCTTCAGTCATAGTTCCTAGACATATCACGGGATGTGAAATGTTATGATACAAACACCGAGGGTGGGAGGAACTAAATTGAGTGGTCACAGTCCTGTTGGCTTATATGCGCCTCATTCTGTGTTGGATTGTGGCCACTATCTCTGTTTATACAGTCCTCGGCGGAAATGGATACATCATTCTGCAAGTTCGCATGCAAGAGTAAGACAAGTGAAAATTAACTGCGCAGGGAACCATATCGCTCATAAAATCAAAACATTTTGTAAATGAGTATGCAAGGCAAATCTATTTAAAGTGGTGAATATTGATTTGCTTTTGTGGTGTCTTGGCACAGAGAGGATGAAATAACTGAGAGTTTCCAACAAAGCCTGATTATAGAACAGTTAGTCACTGCTTTGAAAAATGGAGGCCTGTTGCATGTAATATAATATATTGTCTACGTTAAAATGCTGAACATGGAGTAGTGTATACTGTTTCAATAATTTCCCATTTATTAGGAGCCTCCACAAAAGTGTTTCATAATTTTTACCCCCTTTTTTTGACCCGGAGCTTTCCCCTGCTCTTTGGTGCTAAATTGGAGCAAATGGCAATCTGCAGAAAACCCGAATTGCCATTTGTTGCACTTCAGCTTTAAATAGCAGGTTTTAACATGGAAGGCTCCAGGGCAAAAGAGAAAATGTTTGGACAAAGAGCTTCAGAGTGTGGACCTGTGCCTGGAGAGAGTGGAGCAAAAGGTATGTGTGGATAAGCTGAGTCCTGGAGGTTTTTCCAGGGAGCATCCCAGTGCTTCTCAATGGCCACCTCTGCTGACCTCCTCCATTGGGCAACTTGGAGAAGCTGTAGCCACACACCAGCTCTGAGGGACAAGCAGAGGGCAGGGAGAATGGAGAAAGAGAGCACAAGAAGTCTTGATTAAAAAAAATATGCTTTGTGCCTCTGCATCTAATCTTGCCTCTTTCTATTTTATTTATTGGTGTGTGCTTTGTTTTATTTATTGGTGTGTGGGTGTTATGGTGGTGGCACTCGCCCTTCTTCTGATAATAAATGCTCTGTGGGGGAGGGGACAAAAATGGGGGAGGGGTCAAGGAAGGTCAGTTGGCAGGGAATGAGAAATGTCCCTATTTTCATCTGAGGGATATTGGAGAGTATGCACAGATATACTGGTCTCATACTGTCTCTACCTTCTGAAAGGCAAAGTGTGGTCAATGGGTTGGTTGCTCAGTCTGTACAGTTTCCCATTTACTGATTCTGAACAGGAAATCAAGTGGTTAAGGAATTGGATATTCGGTTTTCTTGTTCTGCCTGCCTGCCTATTTTTTCACCTTGTAATCTCAAAAGATTAATTTGTCATAGATTTCTGAACAGCTCTGTGTGAGCAGAGAAAGAAAGAAAAAACAAATAGGGGAAAATTAGACTCTGTGCTTTCAATATGCCTAGAACTGCATGCTTCAGTGGGTTACAAAAAGGCTGTGTGTTATGTTTTGTACATTGGTACTTATCTCTGCATTAATATCCCTCAGCATTATTGGAAGGCATGGAATTCTGAAAAACAAGCCGAGCATTATCAGCAATCAATACAAGGAGGGGAAATAGTTGCAGTCAAGGCTCTAAGCCATACCAGTTGCAATGGGTAAAATGTGATAACCCTAATATGAGCAATACAGGGTTGGTTTCAATCATACTGTTCAAGAGGGCTAACCGCATTAGCCTAGCCCTATACATATGCACGCAAACCTAGCAGTTCGAAAGCACGTCAAAGTGCAAGTAGATAAATAGGTACCGCTCCGGCGGGAAGGTAAATGGCGTTTCCATGCGCTGCTCTGGTTCGCCAGAAGTGGCTTAGTCATGCTGGCCACATGACCCGGAAGCTGTACGCCGGCTCCCTCGGCCAGGAAAGCAAGATGAGCACCGCAACCCCAGAGTCGGCCACGACTGGACCTAATGGTCAGGGGTCCCTTTACCTTTATACATATGCACATGCAAAAATATGCCATTTTAAAGCTTAACAGACATATTATAGCATAAGCTTATACCACCACAAGCCTGATATTCTCTAATGTGCCACTAGACTGTTAGCTTTGTTTCTCACCAGCTGACTTTTTCTTTTCATTTCATTTTAATTTCTTATATTTCAAAACTCTCCCTTGTTCCGCAGAAAGCCAGTTTACCAAGTAAAAATTAACACCCATACAGTAAAACCTATTAAAACACTACAACAAATAGTATCAGATCAACAGTGGTCAATAAAATACACTTAAATTTGTAGTCTTCCCCGAAAGATGCATGCTCAGTTGACATTGGAAGGTAGCCAGTAGGAAGACAGTCTGGGAGCTGCCACAGGAAAGGCTCTGTCAGAGTCTGAGGTCTCTTACCTGAGTCATAGTCTTTTTCCTTGGGAAGTGAGAAGTTGGGCTTCCTGGTTTCCAGGCTCAAAAGCTATCTTTACAGATAAGGCTGCCTTTATACAGAGCATGGACAATTAAATGCAGGGGTTATCTCCTTGTTTTAGCCTTTTTATAAAATATATATTAATAAGGTCAAAAATAAGGATGGGTATTAAAAAAACATTTGCCCATATAATCCATTTCCCTTCTCTTAGTCCCAATCATAACAAGAAAGTAGGCAATCAAGAACACAGACACAAGAGAATGATGCACCCCAACTTCACCATCTCAGTCTCTCTCTGTATCAACCCTTTTCTCCACTACCTGCCTCTTGAGTTTGTAGCCCTGGTTACTATCAAAGTTCAGGAATTCAAGCTTGCTTAGCAACTGTCAAGTTCGAGCTGATGATTCTCCAACCCAAGCTCCCAGATAACACAGCCAAACAGGAAGTCTCTCAAAACATATGCCTGAGAATTAAGTACAGCTCAGACTCTTCGCAAAGGTGATAAAATGGCTCCCCACCAGCATGGCTCTCTTTGGAGAGTTCAAGTCTCTGCTGAATGGCTAAATATAGGGTGAGCAACCATTGGGGATCTGTCACAACCCCCTCCTAAAGTCACCAAACAATGGGTCGCCATACAATCAGGGAAGCCTGAAGAGCATAAAGCCCAGATTGGCAGATATAAGGAGAGGTGCTCATTCAAGAATTTGGGACCAAAATCATTTGGGATTTTGTATGTTAAAGTTTGAACTGGTAGCAAACAGGCAGCCAGTACAGCTCTTTCTGGATTGCTGTTACATGGTCTCCCTCTAGCAATTAGTACATCTGCCAACAGCATCTTACGGACCACCTTCAAGGGTAGCCAAAAGTAGAGTGCATTACAGTGGTTTGCAAGTATGCTTTATGGTTATGGTTTTACAGATGTCCACAGGGGATCTCTTCATCCTTCTCCAGCTTTTGAATGATCCATTGTATATCAGGTATAATCAACCTTGCATGCCTCCAATGAGTAGAGGGCAGGGTTGAGACTAATAATAATACAGTAATAATAATAATTTTATTCTTTATACCCTGCCCATCTGGCTGGGTTCTAGGCAACTCCCAACAGAGGACTAAAAACAGAACAAAACTTCAAGCATTAAAAACTTACCTAAACAGGGCTGCCTTCAGATGTCTTCCAAAAATCAGATAGTTGTTTATTTCCTTGACATCTGATGGGAGAGTGTTCCACAGGGCAGGCACCACTACTGAGAAGGCTCTCTGCCTGGTTCCTGTAACCTCACTTCTCACAGGGAGGGAACCGCCAGAAGGCCCTCAGCGCTGGACTTCAGTGTCGGGGCTGAACGATGGGGGTGGAGACGCTCCTTCAGGTATACTGGGCCAAGGCTGTTTAGGGCTTTAAAGGTCAGCACCAACACTTTGAATTGTGCTTGGAAATGTACTTGGAGCCAATGTAGGTCTTTAAGGACTAGTGTAATATGGTCTTGGTGGCCGCTCCCAGTCACCAGTCTGGCTGCTGCATTCTGGATTAGTTGTAGTTTCTGGGTCACCTTCAAAAGTAGGCCCATGTAGAGCGCATTGCAGTAATCCAAGCGGGAGACAACTAGAGCATGTACCACTCTGGCGAGACAGTCTGCGGACAGGCAGGGTCTCAGCCTGTGTACCAGGTGGAGCTGGTAGACAGCTGTCCTGGACACAGAAAAGATAGAGGAATTGTGGTTTCCCACTGGCCTTGTGGTTTCCCACTGGCCACCCAAGCTCCGCCTCTTCCTCTTGATCATCCTCTTCCTTCTCCCTCTTTCTTGCATGAGGGTGCTATGAAGGTACAGTGGTATCTCGGGTTAAGTACTTAATTCGTTCCAGAGGTCCGTACTTAATCTGAAACTGTTCTTAACCTGAAGCAACACTTTAGCTAATGGGGCCTCCTGCTGCTGCTGTGCCGCCAGAGCACAATTTCTGTTCTCATCCTGAAGCAAAGTTCTTAACCTGAAGCACTATTTCTGGGTTAGCGGAGTCTGTAACCTGAAGCGTATGTGACCCGAAGTGTATGTAACCTGAGGTACCACTGTAGCTCCAATCGTGTAGTGTAAAATCTGAAGCCATCGCTATAAAGATGAAGTAACTCTAAGTAAAGAACCTTTTCTGCTTTGCCAATGGGACTCTTGTGTGTTGTATTTTACCTTTTTAGGAATGCTAGTGATATGTGAATGAGACAGGCAGTGGGTGGTGGGGCAACTCCAGCTTCCAAGCTTTTTAACAATTTTGTGTTGGTCAGCTCATGTTCTGAAATCTTTTCTGCTGCTCTGAAGAGCTGATAAAGTTCCCAGCTCATCTTCTAATTCAGCTCCAAATGTAAACATCTGAATGGTAAGCACTGTGCTCTGAGATCACATGCAGTGTTTAACACAAAGTCAACCCTTTGAAATCGTTCATTCCAAAAGGGCTGAATTACTAAGAAGGATCATAACTTGAGCGTTAGCATTCAGTTGCAACTCAGCTCCATCCACCAACACACCACCCGTTTGGTCTCCCCAGTTGTGTTCCCTCTGCCCCCCACTTTGCCATGTCCAGTTTGGTTTGGTTTTGACTGATCTATTTGTGCGACTTGCTAAATGGGGTTCTGCGATGAGATGAGATGGGGCAAATGATTATGTAACACAGAAGTATGTGGTTGGAGAAGAGGGTTGTTCTTTTAATTTTTTGTTGTAATCTTCAAAAAAAATTCAACAAGTAAATAGGGTTTTTTTAAAAAAAAAATCTGAATGGCCAAAGTCTTGCAAATGCAAGAATCTGAGCACATGTTAAACTATTCCTTAAAAAAAAAAGCTAGGAGCAAGCTGAAAAAAGACACATTGATCTTACTTAAATCCATTTGGGATGCTCTCAGACTGCCAGTATTTTCAGGGGCGAATTCAATCACATGCCAGCAAATTCAGGTTGTGTAATTAAAGTTGGCTTGCAGCTCTTGCACAACAAAAATAAAAAGTGGGTTTTTTGCAATAAAGAAAGCTGTGATAAAATGCACTGGAAAGTGTGGAATAGCATTTGCTTTATGCAATGTCATCTAACCTCCCCACAAGCAAATCAAAATGAATGTTCATTAAATAACCGAGGTCATCTAATGAAGATGGATGCCCAATAAAAAGGTTGTCTGGAAGCAATCTCACACATTCCCACATCAAACACAAAGTAATTGGAGCCCTCCAGGCTGGTGGGTTGGTTTGGTTGGTTTGGTAGATGTATTCTACAACATCTCATTGCAGAAATAATAATGCATTAGTAGTGAATTGATACTGGACCAGCCACACATCATTCCACTTGATTAGTTGTTCTGTGATGCTTCCCTAGTATTATTGTATTATTGCTGTCTGGATCAGCACTCTTGCACAATAGAGCAAGAAAATGGGGATTAGAACATCCATGGTCAGCCATCCAGAAAACAGCTAAAATGAGCTACAAGTAGCATGGACTGGAAGATCCTACTCTGCTAGTACTAATCCTCATTAACACAAAGATCTAGCTGAAAGGGACAGTCATTAAATAGCATCAGTGATCTGTTGTTGTTCTAATTGTATAAAGCAACTGAAATTAGCCTTGCTGTTGTAGCATTGGGTCTTGTGCTTTTGAAAGTTGCTTGACAATTTATTTTTATTTTATTTGTTAAATCTCTATACTGCCTTTCACAAGATCACAGAGTCGTTTACAGTATAAAAACTATTTTAAAAAACCATAGTAACAAATGAATGCAATGCCCCAGTTTAAAAGGCCATGTTGTTGTTGTTGTTGTTGTTGTTGTTTAGTCGTTTAGTCGTGTCCGACTCTTCGTGACCCCATGGACCAGAGCATGCCAGGCTCCTGTCTTCCACCGCCTCCCGCAGTTTGGTCAAACTCATGCTGGTAGTTTCAAGAACACTGTCCAACCATCTCGTCCTCTGTTGTCCCCTTCTTGTGCCCTCCATCTTTCTCAACATCAGGTTCTTTTCCAGGGAGTCTTCTCTTCTCATGCGGTGGCCAAAGTATTGGAGCCTCAGCTTCAGGATCTGTCCTTCCAGTGAGCACTCAGAGCTGATTTCGTTAAGAATGGATAGGTTTGATCTTCTTGCAGTCCATGGGACTCTCAAGAGTCTCCTCCAGCACCATAATTCAAAAGCATCAAAAAGGCCATAGATTGTTTAATTAGCCAAAGGTCTGGGAGAAGAGAAGTGTTTCTGATGCCTAAAGATATGTAACAAAGGTGCCAGGCAAGCCTCCCTGGAGAGAGCGTTCCTCAAGCAGGGAGCCACCACAGAAAATGCCTGTTCTCATGTTGCCACCCTCTGGATGGTGAGGCAGCAGTTCTGGCACCCTATTCTTAAGTAAAAAAGGGCTGGGCCTGGTTATAGAGAAACGTTTTCACCTGATGCCTAAATATATGTAATGAAGGCGCCATGTGAGCCTCCCTAGTACTCTGCCTAATGGTAGGGCTGGCCCTGCCTGTGAATTGTTGCATAAACTCTGTTCCCTTCCACACTGGTGGATTTTTGTGGATGTATCAGGCAACATAGGGACGCGGGTGGCGCTGTGGTCTAAACTTGCCAATCAGAAGGTCAGCAGTTCAAATCCCTGCGACGGGGTGAGCTCCCGTTGCTCAGTCCCTGCTCCTGCTAACCTAGCAGTTTGAAAGCACGTCAAAGTACAAGTAGATAAATAGGTACTGCTCCAGCGGGAAGGTAAACGGCTTTTCCGGGCACTGCTCTGGTTCGCCAGAAGTGGCTTAGTCATGCTGGCCACATGACCCGGAAGCTGTATGCTGGCTCCCTCGGCCAATAAAGCGAGATGAGCGCTGCAACCCCAGAGTCGGCCACGACTGGACCTAACGGTCAGGGGTCCCTTTACCTTTATCAGGCAACATGTCATTGATGCCATGTCAGTGCATTAGTGGTGAATTGATACTGGACCATCCACACATCATTCTGCTTTGTTAATTTTCCTGCATTGCTTCCCCAATGTCACCACCTTACAGTGGTACCTCGGGTTAAGAGCTTAATCCATTCTGGAGGTCTGTTCTTAACATGAAACTGTTCTTAACCTGAAGCACCACTTTAGCTAATGGGGCCTCCTGCTGCTGCTGCACTGCCGGAACACGATTTCTGTTCTCTTCCTGAAGCAAAGTTCTTAACCTGAGGTACTATTTCTGGGTTAGCGGAGTCTGTAACCTGAAGCGTTTGTAACCCGAGGTACCACTGTATTTTGTGGACAGGAGGGGCATTCCTGTCCACAAAAGTGGAACAACCACAACAACCGCAATGAAACCTGGAACATTTGTGACACAAAAACTTGTAGGATTTCAACAGGAAGCTACGGGATAGGCACTGGTTGGAAAAGAAGCAGTATGTCCACCCCAAGCATTTGCAGGAACCAGCAGTACAACTTCCCCGGCACATCATGAATACAATTCATCATGAGTGCACAATCAAAAGGGGACCTCTCGCAAGCAATCTCTACCCTGCATTGTGAGCATGTGTGGCATGGGCCATTCATGCCACCCTATTGGTATCTTCCTCATTGTAAATGACAAAAAATAAAAATTCTCCAGTCAGGTAACGCTCTTCATTTCCCTCTCCTATGTTTTCCTCATTGTTGTGGTCCAGCCCGTTCTATCTGATAACATTGCTATAAGAAAGCTGAAGCCCTCTCCAATCTGCCTGGAGTCCTGCTGAATCACATGGGTTCAGTTGAGGCTTCTGCTTTTGACTTTTGCCGCACTCAGAGCTGCACAAACTCACAACTCTTAAGACACATGATGTTGGAGGAAGAACGGCACAGGGGCAACCTGCTCTCTCTCTTTCTCTGCCAAGACATTCCGTCCTTTCCCTATTTAGTCCTCTCTCTGTGTCTTAATCTTCCCTCCTCCCCCAACTTGCCTTCTGCTGAAATTCTCCCAATTAATGCAATGTGACAAGTTTGCCTCCTCCTTTTCAACCCTTGCCCCAGGCTTCTTTCGCTTGAGAATCCATAGCACTGGGCAACTTTAAAGCCTGTCATCTGATAATTGCTTTCCTTTCATTCAGATGAAAAAGAACCCTCTGTTCATTCACCAGATAGGTGTGTGCCCACATGCAGGAATAGGAACATCCTTGTCCCAGTTAATGATGGTGAATGACGTGCACTTTGTCATTCATAAATGTTGAATGCAGCACTTCTTAATATTCATGGCATTTAAGCCGCCAAGATGGCAGGTTGAGGAAACCTCTGTTAATACAGTTATTGTTAAATATAGCATGGCTGTACCTAACTAGTCTTTCTTCCCACCCCCTGGAGGTAAATAGTCTGCAGTCACTAGCAGCCTGACTACAGTGGTGCCTCGCAAGATGAAATTAATCCGTTCCACGAGTCTCTTCGTCTTGCGGTTTTTTCGTCTTGCGAAGCACGGCTATTAGCGGCTTAGCGGCTATTAATGGCTTAGCGGCTTTAAGAAAAAGGAAACAAACTCGCAAGAACTCGCAAGATGTTCCATCTTGCAAAGCAAGCCCATAGGGAAATTCGTCTTGCGAAACGACTCAAAAAACGGAAAACTCTTTCGTCTTGCGCGTTTTTCGTCTTGCGAGGCATTCATCTTGCGAGGTACCACTGTAACTCTAACTACCCTCTGCTTTGTTATCAATTGTTTTTTAAAGAGCTTCACACTTCCAGTTGAAATAGGCCATCTTTAGAACTACAAAGCAGATAATTTTTTATCTCGATTTGACTTGGGGTGTTTTCATACAGGGGCTCAATTCTGTAAATGGTTTGTTCCGACACTGCAAATGAGTCATTGACAATATGTGGAATTTTTTAAAAAGAAAAAAAAGGTTCGGATTCCTCCCAGAAAGGGTAAATCTGGATTAAATGGGGAGGGATATGGGCTGACGTTTTAATGTGTGAACACTGAAAAATTTGCATGCAGGAGAAGCACCAATCCCACAATAAATACCCATCTGGAAGCACTCTAAGACTCTTGACACTTCAATATCGGTATAACTGCAAGACTGCCCGTCATTCTCACATGAATAATTTTCCATGGGCTGAATGTTGCTTAAATTGCTGCAGAAAATGAAAACGTATAGTTTGTTAAACCAAATTGCATTGCATATAATTTCTGTATACTGATGACATTCAGGACTGTGTGAGATTTGTATGAAGAAGATACAAATGCCGAATGCATTTGCAGATCCAGACAACACAGGTTCTTTCGTGTTCGCCATTCTCCATACATACCAATGATGCAAATGTGATTATAGCCCCCGAGATATATTGTGACTTACAGTATGCCATTTTCCTACTGATATCATTAGCTATTTTTGTATATTTGTTCAGTTTAAGAAATGGGGGAGGAGGAGAATGAGGATTCCAGATGGCTATAAATAAAGGCAACATGAAGGGATGTTAGCCAGTCTTGATTTAAGGAGGCTGTAGTGGGGCATTATTAGACCCAACAGACGGGAAATTATCAGCCAGCCTCCAATCTTCCTGATCAGAGCATGTTTCTGGGATGAGCGGTTGCTTGTAGAGCTCCAAAGTCTTCCCAATGAGACTCATCGCCTAGATCAGAGGTGCAGATATTGGATTGAATTACAGTGCTTAAAGTGAATGTCACTGCTTTGCACTTGGAGCACAGATTCTGCCAAGGAGCAACTTTATGCCTGAGAAGCTGCTCACATTCACCTGCCCCTTTGGAGGCATCTGTGCTGGGTGTGTGGGCATTAAAGGCTGGGCTTGCATAGGGTACAGGAGCAAGAGGTTGGCGTGGGAGGTTCAGCCCTCTATGGAGTTGCCTTATGTATGAAGGGCACATCTGAATGAAGTTCTGTGTGAGTTTGTGGACCAGCTACTCATGCTAGGTTTTTTTCAAAGCAAACACCTCCGTTAGTCCCAAACCATCCCCTTTACCTTGACACAGTGGACTCCAAGGCAAAGTGAGGGATAGTGAGCACTCCCCTAAGAAGCGGAAGGGAAAGGCCTCAGCTCTGCTTTGCATGCAGAAGGACACCCACCTGAAACCTTGGAGAGTGGATGACCATTCAGTGTAGACCATACTGAACTAGATGGACCAAGGATCTGGCAGGCAGCTTCCTATACTTACATGTTTCCCATCACCCCATCAACCCTCCACCTTGAATGTTTATAGCACTATAGCAATTGATCCCTGCTCCCTTAGTAATGCTCTTTGTTATTTTCTGGAGTACCCCAACTCTTTAATTGCTAGAAGTATGTCCCACATGGTAGCAGTACATGTGGGAAGCATAGGAAAATGCTCCAAGATCTGAGAAGATGAGGTATGGATGGCTCCTGTTTTGTAATACTATGATGAATGGTTTGTTGTTGCTGTCATTAGCACAGGACAAGACAGAGGTGTTCAATCTTGTGAACATTGTTATCTGTTTGTTCTTTTTGGAAATACCGTATTTTTTGCACCATAACACTCACTTTTTTCCTCCTAGAAAGTAAGGGGAAATGTCTGTGCGTGTTATGGAGGGAATGCCTACGGGTGGCATGCCTACGGATTTTCCTCCTCTAAAAACTACGTGCGTGTTATGGTCGGGTGCGTGTTATAGAGCGAAAAATACGGTAAATGAGAGTGGACTGAAGCAACCTGAAGTTGATTAGATTTATGGAGCTGGTCTTATCATTTGGAGAATCATTATCTTAAAATTCTAATCTAGCTCTCCGAATCCTAATTTGTATTTATTGCAAGTACTTTGATTAACGCTGGAAGATTGGTTAGTGCATTGTTATAACAACTATAGAAGAGACAAAGTTCAACAAGTCATTTAGGACACATTTTTGTACAGTACTTACATAGTGCCACTACGATAGTGGAGGCAATCGTGGGCATTTGGAGGATGTTTTCCCAGAGGAGGGGCAAGGTAAATAGTCAGACTTGCCATCTGAAAACTGGCTTACCATTTCTGGTCTACATGGGGCCCTCCTGCTTGCCTCCATCTCTGTCCTCCTCGCTCTCCAGCACTGCTGCAATGGAACAGCAGCAGATGAGCGGTTCTCCAGATTCTACCCTCACGCTGTGGTTCACAGCATCATCTGTCAGTGGCCTCACAAACTACTGTGTGACGACACTCTTAACATTTTATTATATGTATGTAAGATAACCACACCAGAGAATGTGAATTTGCGACCTTCCTACTGGTGATTTATAAAGATGTGGAGATAAAAATCCTATTTATCCTTTTTTTACAAGAGTACAGGAATAATGCACAAAGGAGGAGGACACGCATGTGCTCTCCGCCAGGTCAGAAATTGATTCAACACTATGCTGAATAAATGAACTGAAACCACCAAGCACAGATGAAAGGACTGATGGGGTGGCCCATCTTTGAAATGTTCATGATGGATTAACAGAAATGCAGCATGCACATTACACGATCCTTCGGAGGAATGAGGTAGCTTGATGGGAGCCAGGTCCTTTATATTCCAAGGGTCAAAATGTAGGTCATTATCTCCATTGTAAGTAGAGAAAATGCAGACGTTGGTTTTCCAAAGTGAGACACAACAGCTAATTGGGTGTAGTTATGTTGCCGTGGCTGTGTTAGCTTCTTTTCATATGGTGTGGTATCATAGGATTTCATTGGCAATAAAAGTGCCATATTCTAAATATTAGAATGTTTCTTGGATATTTTTATTCCCCCCAAAACCATGAACGAACGGTAAGACAGCAATACTATGTAATACCTACTAGTGAGTAAATCCCATTGACTTCAGTGCATGACTGGGGTCCATGATGTTTTGAGTGTGTACCTAAAATGTAACGTGCAAATGCAGCAAAGGTGCTGTGATGGACATCTTCTCCCCATTGAGTGTACACTCAGTGACACGTGTGTTTGCCCCTGAGACTATGTGTGATGCAGATAAAGGTATGTGATGGAGCTGCTGCTGAACACAGCATCCCTATATTGGACAGTCCCCTATCTGCCTGCAGGGCATTTCCAGACAACCTATGTATTGATCATGCACGTTGATCTGTTTTTTAGAAGATTAAGTGACATTGGCTACATAATGAGCATTCATTCCAATGTGCTTGCAGGGAGGTTAGATGATGTGGCCTCAAAGCAAGGGTGACCCCCGCACATTCCAGGACTTTCCCCTCCTCTTTCCTCATCGCAAAAAAATAAATAAATGATATTTTGCGGAAGCAGGTGTGTTGCACAAGAGCTGCAAATCGACTTTAATTGCACAGTCTGAGTTTGCTGGGATGTGGCTGAATCCCACCCACAGCTTGAAAACTGTAATATTTACATTTCTCTGCTCCCTCTCCCCATCACCGACTGCCACTAGTGGGTGCTGAGAAATGACATGGGTTTGCCAACATTATATTACTGGGCTGTGGGAGTGGGAGAAGGACTCCCCACAGCATTGCCACCAGTAGTGGGTGGTGCCCATTGGGTCTGGTGGGGTGGAAAGCAGGAAGGCCCACAGTAAACAGAGCCAGAGCCAATGACAGGTTAAGACAACTAATTCTAGTTTTCTCCCCAGCCTCCTGCTGAGTCGCACAAAGGCCACACTGAGACTCACGGGGCAAAAGCTGACAGGTAGTACCATCCCCGGCCTGGTTGTATGTAAAAAGGCAGGCAGGAAGTGGCTGGCTGGCTGAGAGCAGACTGAGGTTGGTGAGGCAGTTCCCCATTTGCCTCCACTGGCTGCCACTCTGTGCAGCAGTCCACCTCTGCTTAGCAATATGCTTCCTTCATTTTCAGAGTTTGGAGAGGAAAATGAGTGTCTTCCTCAATGCCCTTCTGAAATGGAGCAGCCATTGTACAGTGGCACTGATGAGTGAATGCTAAATGGAATTGTTTTCTCATGTAAGAATAACATTCAGCATTCACTATACACACGGAAACCAAAACAGCTTTGTTTCTGCAAACCTCAAGTGAGGAATTAGTGGAGAGGAAGGGACTTCCATGGATATTTGACGCTGAAAGCTGAACAACACTGAATGCTGAATGATGCATTGTTTGCTTGGCCTGCTAGTGTAGCCTATGCCAATTAGATTATGCGAGCTTAGCCATCCTTTGGCATTTCTAATGTCTGTAAGGCATATCCTAGGAAAGAAGATCCTCCAGGGAAGAAAAAATTCAGTGACGCAAAAGGTACAGACAATGTGGAGCAGATTCATGCAACAGATGATAGCAACCATGTATTGGGGCGGGTGCTCAGGCATGGCCTAAATATCCATTTTGAATTATTCTCTCGCAAATTTGATATGGTATGGTTGCAGTACTACACAACACTTATCTGGAAGTAAGCCCAATTGAACATAATGGGTAAACGGACCTAGGAGCAGGCTGCCTACCACCACCACTGAACCAAAGGAGGTCAAAGGAGGCTACCAGGCTATTCTTCTGTGCCTCAGCTGAAAGAGGAACCAGAGCTAGTCATATGAATGGATGGACAAATATGTCAACTTCCATTTCTAGCAATTGCTCGTTTTTTCCTATCATAAATTCACTTGTCCACATTTCCACATCATTTTATGACTGTTTTCTTTATAAAGAAGTCCTCGTGAAAATCCATCAGCATTTGATTGTGAATTGGTCCCAAATATACACATTGTTGCAAAGCAATTTCCTTTAATATATGTATGCTATTTTCACAAATACAGTGGTACCTCAGGTTAAGTACTTAATTCATTCCAGAGGTCCGTTCTTAACCTGAAACTGTTCTTAACCTGAAGCACCACTTTAGCTAATGGGGCCTCCCACTGCTGCCGCGCCACTGCTGCACAAATTTGTTCTCATCCTGAAGCAAAGTTCTTAACCCAAGGTACTATTTCTGGGTTAGCGGAGTCTGTAACCTGAAGCGTATGTAACCTGAAGCGTATGTAACCCGAGGTACCACTGTACACATTTTTATGCACACTTTATCCTAGTATATGGGTTTTTTGTGCACATTGAGAATTACACTGCAAAATTCAGAGAAGTACAAATTTCAAAAGGATAGCTGTGTTTTGGTTCACGTATTTTTTGGAAAGTGAGATCAGATAGATTTGCCTTCAGATGTGACCAGAATCAACCCCCCCCAATCCCTAGTGGTATGGCCCGTGTTCTGCATGTAGGAGTTCCTGGGTTCAATCCCCAGTGTCAGGTGGGTAGAACCACTAGAAAGAATCCCTCTTGGTATTCAGCTCAACTCCTCCATTAAGAGTCTTGATAAAATGCTCTCCTTAACTTAGAGACCCTTGGTGAGAAAAAGAGGCCTTTAAACTCTTGAAAGACATCAGTCATCACATTTATTGCACCCAAGTGTCAAGGTGCAAGAGGCATTCACAATATATCATTTTCATTAAAACTTCCTTATGCATTAAAGAATCATCTTAGAAGCTAATGCCCAATTAATACCTTGCTTAAAATGCCACCATGAAATGAAAGCAGATCACTAATATTCCAACCGAGCAGCAGTCATAGCTATTCATTATAATGAAACTTTAAAAATTATGAGCTGAAAGATATCAAAGTTTCATTCATTTTAATGTCAGTTTATCCACTAACCCAGAGCACATGATGTTTTAAAATTTACAGGGTGGTGCTCACCTTGGGGCATCATTAAGGCAGACAAACATTCATCAAAGTGCACATGTCAGGGACACTGCGAACATTAGCTGTGAATATTAAATATAAGCACAGAGGTGAATTATTCAGAGGTGAGATTTTGTTGCTGTTTAGCAAATTCTATCATCAAATCCACAACACAGGTAAGTTTGAAGCAAGGCTTAAGACATTTTGCCACCTGATTTAAAGGACAAGATGACAACTCCCCATACCATTTGCAGAAGCCAACTAGATTGGCAGATGAGTCTTACTTTGACACTGGTGATAGGATGGCATCTTCTACCACACTAGGGGACAATAGCCTAGCTTGGGGGATTACAGGGCAGATCATGTAGCACACATGGCTCTGTCCTCCAGTGCCTTGTCACTAGTCCCTGCCGCTTAGCACCTGCTGCCTGAGGCAGCTACTTCATGCTACATAATAGTAGGGCCGGTCCTGGCTGAACATAAGCCATTGGCAAGACAGGTTGTAGGTAACAGTGGTTGTGTGGCAGGATAATGTCATAAATGCAGCTGTGGTGTGCAGGACTTTAGAGAGAAGTGACATAGTTGGTGGGGGAGATGTACACTGTTCCATTAGGTGGGGGGTATCTCCCCTCACCTCCTGACACAATGATTTCCCTTGCCTGGCTAGAGCCTTTTCTCTCCACTAGATAGCTGTACAAAGAGACTCGCCCATCACTTTCAGAGAGAGATAAATTAGCCTCATTCACATGAAACAATAAACCATGAGTTTGCGAAATAGAAATCTTTTGCATCTTTATCTTAGATCAGTGTTTCCCAACCTCTTTTGGGCAAAGGCACACTTGTTTGATGAAAAAAATCTCGAGGCACACCACCATTACAGCCCCGTGACGTCAGCGTGCAGCGTCACGCCGGGAGGGACGCATGAAAGTGAAAGTTTTCAATTTTTTCCCCTCCCCCTTGCCGGGAAACCTCCAAGCTTTGGGGGTGGGGGGGGAGGAGGCAGCAAAGTGAGGCAGGAAGGAGAGCGCGGCTTGGCTGGGTGAGCTTTGGCAGGGGCAGGGAATGAGAGCCGCGAGGCAGGCGCTGCAGACGGAGGCGCTGCCCGCCGAGCTCGCAGGCAGCCAGGCAGGCAGACGGCGAGAGCCCCGCGCTGGGCGGCCTCTCCTCGCCGCCGCCGCCCCGCCTCTCGCCGCCCGACTCGCCCGCCTCCCTCCAGGCAACATCTCGCGGCACACTAGTGTGCCGCGGAACAGTGGTTGGGAAACACTGTCTTAGATGACCCAAGGGTCATCTAGCCCAACCCTCTGCAATGAAGGAATCTCAGCTAAAGCATCCCTGACAGATGGCCATCCAACCTCTGCTAAAAAAACCTCCAATGAAGGAGGTTTCCTGAGGGAAACCATTCCACTATCGAACAGCTCTTACTGGCAGAAGGTTTTCTTCATGTTTAGTTAGAATCTCCTTTCTTGTAACTTGAAGCCATTGGTTCGAATCCTACCCTCCAGAGCAGGAGAAAACAAGCTTGTTCCTCTTCTTGTAGGTCTTTTAATATCTTATATACAGTATCTTGTAAAATCATTAAACTTTTCTGTGTTTATAAAGCAAAATCCAGCTTGTGTTGTTTTATTTTTGGCTACTGCTACCTCAACATCCTAATTACTATGCTACTGTTAGTATAACTAAGGAGGGGATAGAAGTCCCATCTAAATTATAATCCTGTTTAGCCTTGAGGGCCTCCCAGGAATAGATATTTCATCCACAGTCAAGTGCGGAAGGAATTCAGGGGGGCAGAAGAGGAAGGAGAATGTTAGCCGCTTTGAGACTCCTTCGGGTAGTGATAAAGCGGGATATCAAATCCAAACTCTTCTTCTTCTTCTTCTACCCACTAGTGCTGAAAACACCACAGTCTTCCATTGGGAGGATAAATATACAGAGCATTCAACTGAACTACTTCCATCAGTGGCAGTGAGATTATTAAACTATATCAGCAGTGAGGAAATTGGGGTAAGGAGGATTTTTTTAAAAAAAACCATTCTATCTGGAATTTCTCTCACTAGGTAAAACTGGACACATAAACCACATTTTACATATACAGTGGTACCTCAGTTTTTGAAAGTCTCGGAAGTAGAATGTTTCAGTTTTCTAACACTGAAAACCTGAGTTCAGTTTTCAAACACGCCTCGGAAGTCGAACAGAAAATGCTGCTTCCATAGCTGTCAGCTATTGAGTTTTGGTTTTCGAACGTTTTGGAAGTCTAACGGTCTTCCAGAACGGATTACATTTGAAAAACAAGGTACCATTGTATAGCATTTATGTATAATCTACAATGATTCCTATATGCTAATAGTTCTGAATGTGGCTTTGCTCTCTTTATAATTAGTGGTTAAAAGTGCTTAAAAAATTTTGAGCAGCCATGATAACTCACTAATATTCTCATTTATTGTTGAATTGCAAAACGGTTATGTTTCATTGCTCAGGCACAGATTTCATTTGACATCCACATTCCAACAGAAGGCAGTGCTGCTTTTGTTCCTTAACAGAATAGGTAGCAAAATAAATTTCAAATGTCCTTCTGCTGTAACAGCATAAACTTGCAATGCAGCAGTCTTTGGGGCGCGGCTGGAGCGAACATAAAACAGATGTACTCCAGTGTCATGAAATAGCCCAGTTGGCACTCCAGAAACAAATAAATGAAATTTATAAATGAAACAAGGGTTGCAACCCAAGCAGCTAATGCACCTAGACCACCAACCTGTTGGGATACTGCCAGGGAGATAAAGTCCATCATGGCCCCAAGCCGTCTGCCGGATGATCCATCGATCTCTGGTAGGCACGCAGTATCATCAATTTAGCGACATGAGTTTCTAGGAAATATCTTGCCACATTCCAGAGCTCATGCACACTCTTATCAGCAGATAATGCACAGCCAAAAGTCGCACCCAGGAGAGCATTATTTACAAGCTTTATTCAGCGTTGATCAGAACAAAGAAAGACATGACTGCCTGCGTCAGTGTCTCCAGCAGAGAGAAAAAATGAAAGCAATAGAAACTTAAACATCCTGTGAACAGAACATGCACGGACTCTCTGACTCACAAAGCCTGCTCCCTTTTAAGGTGGAACGGAAATATCCTAACACAACCTTCTGATTAACATCCAGACACACTGGTCCATTGTGCTACGGGTCTCTCAGTTACTACATATCAGAGAGTGTAACACCCAGCCCTAAAGCCAGTGTGGTGTAGTGGTTAAGAGCGGTAGTCTCGTAATCTGGGGAACCGGGTTCGCGTCTCCGCTCCTCCACATGCAGCTGCTGGGTGACCTTGGGCCAGTCACACTTCTGTGAAGTCTCTCAGCCCCATTCACCTCAGAGAGTGTTTGTTGTGGGGGAGGAAGGGAAAGGAGATTATTAGCCACTTTGAGACTCCTTAGGGTAGTGATAAAGCGGGATATCAAATCCAAACTCTTCTTCTTCTTCTTCTAAAAACAAAGGCAACACAGAGAGAAAAGCTTGGTTGCAGTGATCACATCTTAGAATATTGCTTAAGGCTGCCAGTTCCCGGGGAACAACAGCGGGAGAGGCCGTCATGTTTTGCTTGTGAGCATCTTGTAGGGAACTGGTTGGCCACTTCGAAGGCAACAAAATGCCAGTCTAGATGGGCCCTTGGTCTCCCCCATTGTGGGCCTCTTATTACATTATAATATTCTGGACTCTCACTTAATCACACAAGAGTTTGTGCTTTTTACCTGGGTGAGAAAATGGAACCATGAGACACAAGAGCAGAGGCAGAAGGACTTTGAAAGTCACTCACCCACTGTGATCTAGAGGGATCGCAGTCAGTGCTTGCACTATACGCAGTATTGGAAGGGAATCGCTCGTCTCAGCATCCAGAAGTTTCCACAAGCACAAAACTGGCTGGCTACGCAATGTTAAAGGAGAAGCTCAAAATGTGTTTTGCTCTGCTGTGAATCATCTAAACCTTGCCTAAATACCTCTCTTTAAAAGAGTGCCTTGTTCCCTTCATTCAAGCAGGGTTGTCTTGATTAGATCTTCCCTCTGCTACTATTTTTGAGGCTCAGTCATCACCTTATGATAAAAATAAAACTTAAGAATTTTCACTCTTGTAATGACTATATGTTTTTATCATCACACAGTTTGAGCATTTTGTCAAAATGACAGCTCTGCAGAAATAAGTGACGGATGATGTTATCAAAAGTGAATGGGGTTGTTTTTTCTCTTCATTTGAAATTTAGTTGTTGGAAGGTGCAAATCCGTCTGATGCAGTGATTCTTATTTAAATAACTAGGGGCTTTGCCATAGCTCAGTCTGCATTCTAGCCCCCCTGCTATTCCCCATTATCCACCTTGAGTTTCCTCTTCCCACCCCATGCAGTGACTAAACTCTCCTTTTCACCTTCCCAACCTCATTCTGAAACTACTTCTATTTCATTCTGCAGCACAAGGTTGCTTCATGTCATCAGCTCCTCCCGGCTCCTTTGGTGGAACCCTCTAGCCCACAAACCACTCCACAACCATCTCCTGCATCTTCTTCCTCCTGCACATTTGAACTGCCAATAACCCTTTTCACCTTCCACCCAGTTATGAAGAGACCTTCTCCTCCTATTCTGCAGACCCTTCCATGCCGTGGCTTCATCTTCAAAATCAAAACCACCAGAATGCCTATGTTACGCAAAACCAATTGAAAAACCAATTATTAGAGAATTCTTTGACTTGTAATGCAAACCGACACATGGTGCAGTGTACGCACTTAAAAAAACCCTCGTGGGGCTGTTCCTTTAAGAGTGAATGAACATGAATTATCTGCACCTGTTGCCTTAATTAGTTTTCCCCCCTTATATTGTACTCAGACTTAGTGGTTACCTCAACTGAGAACCTATTACGAATAAATTCCATGTAGATGTTAAATAGAGTACCGCTATGGGCCTGGGCAGGCCAGGTCATCCTCTTGTATACCTGCTGGGATGGACAAGGCATCTGACCCTCACCTGAATCTCATAGCTCTCCTGTAGCTGCCTCTGATTAATTATCATTTAACTCTTGTCATGTCATGTGCATGGAATTTGCCGAACCAATTAACCAACTAGAAAGATTACTGTTAATAGAACCAGTTTTCCTATAACTCGATATTACTGGCTAGTTTTGATAAACTGCAAAAGCATTTTTAGTTTGCTTTCTGTTACCATCCTGAAACTTTTCTTTATTAGTGCCACTTTGTTTTGTACGATTCCTTGCAAGTGAAGGGAAACAACTTTTCTGCTTGTATATGTTGATAATATACCGTATTTTTCGCCCTATAGGACGCACTTTTCCCCCTCCAAAAATGAAGGGGAAATGTGTGTGTGTCCTATGGGGCGAATGCAGGCTTTCGCTGAAGCCTGGAGAGCGAGAGGCATCGGTGCGCACCGATCCCTCTCGCTCTCCAGGCTTCAGGAAGCTATCCGCAAGCCTCGTGCGCCCGGCAGGAGGTCCCGTCGGGCGCGTAAGGCTTGCGGGCGGCAGCCTGCAGCCCGAAGCACGGGGTGCGCTGCAGAGCACGCTCCGTGCTTCGGGCAGATGTCCACAAGCCTCGCACGCCCAGCAGGGAGGTCCCTCCGGCCGAGCAAGCTTGGGGCAGCAGCCTGCAGCCCGAAGCACGGGGCGCACTGCGGAGCACGCCCCGTGCTTTGGGCAGATGTCCGCAAGCCTTGCGCGCCGGGCTCGCAAAGCTTGCAGGCAGCAGTCTGTTCTGGGGGCTGGGGTCAGGGGAAGCTTGGGCTTCCCCCGCACCAGCCCCGCGCCTGGGGGGGAAATAAAATTTATTTCCCCCCCCAAAAAAAACTAGGTGCATCCTATGGGGTGGTGCGAAAAATGGGGCGAAAAATACGGTAATTTTGGTTACTGAGGACAAACAAGATTGTACAAAAACAAGATTGGGTACAGGCCTGGCCAGGACATAGGCCTTCTGTATGTGACCAAAGTGACCTGTGTGCTTGCTTGCTTGCTTGCTTGCTTGCTTGCTTGCTTAACAGCTGTTGGGAATTTCAAGGTCCCTGCTCTCCCTTCTTATGCTCTTTGTACTGGACCTGGAGGCTCCAATAGAGAGCATTCCATGTCAAGAAGGAGGGCAAGTGGGCACTCTATCAAATGACAGGGCAGGAGTTACATGGAGCAGGGCCTTTTCCCTGGTGGTGTCCATTGTATGCCTCACTCTCTTTTGGCCTGTATTTTGGAGCTTTATAATTTAGGAAGACTTTGGAAGAAATGGTTGACAAGTCTTATCAGTCGATGACGTATGAGCAGATTTTATTTGGTGTATGAGCAGATTTTATTTGGTGTTATTCTGTGCTACTGGTGCACCAGGGTTTACACCAGTGTAATAGAGTTGGCCAGGATGCCAGAAGGGATACAATTTATGAGCATTCTCCATTATCTGCACAGCAAGGGGAGTTCAGTCAACAGTGCAAAGGCTGAGCTGAAGCATTCCCTGCTGGTTACCTGCTTTCAACAATAGGGGTCGCTGTTTGGTAGTACCCAATTGGTTATCTGTCAGATTCTAGAGTTCCCTATTGGTGGCTCTTAGGTAATTCACAAAATACAGAGTCCATTCATAAAACACAGTGTTCATTCATAAAGCAGTAACATAAATCTCCATTGCTACATATTGGGTGTATATTTCAGTGGTTGAACGTACAAGTTTATGGCCATGCTGTAGTGTAGTGCTTATGTGACTGTGAATAAAAGGTGGCTGGGCTCATTGTCTCAGGGTTTGGGGGGAGAGGTGACAAAACTGATTTCCAATAAGTGCCCCCCTTTCTTTCCGTAACAAGTCCTTGAGTCTGTACTCTGAATGGTGACACCAGGGACCTAGAAGGTGCAGGGCTTGTCAGTCCAACCCCTGCACAGTCTCATCAGGGCTGACCTTAAGGCAATTGGAGCAACTGGGCCAAATTGGGCCCCGTGGGCCGCTCCTAAGCCCCCCCCCCCCCGCACCAGGGAAATCTAGATGGATTTTATTTATATCTATAAGATTTTGCAGACTTTGGCTGTGAACTGGGGCCCTACCCTCCCAAAAAAAATCAAGTTGCACCCCACTGCTTCAAATTGGGCCCCACTGGCTAGCCCTGAAGCTAATAGTTGCTGGGCCTGAGTTGCCCTGCCCTTGCATGAAGTCTTGGGTTTCCAATTTTGGGAGAGGGGAGACTGCAGCACCGGGGAGTGGGCAGGCTGGCGAGCAACCACACGCTGCAACCACAGCGTGGGAGATGGAGGAGCAGATCTGGGAGGTGAAGGAGCAGGCAAAGCCACCGATACCTTTTCCTCCCTGTCTCATTGGGAGATCTGAAGGTACATGATTCTCCTCTAGCTTTCAACAGAGGAGGAGAACCTGTGGTCCTACAACTCCCATCATCCCTGACCATTGATCATGCAGACAGGAGCTGATGGGATTTGGAGTCCAACAATATCTGTTATTGTTATAGTGAGTAGTGGGCCCAGGTAAGCAAGCCAAAGGCATGAGTCCCATTTTGAAAATAGTGACTATGTGACCTTCGCTGAGAGCATTGCTATGGTTACTACAAAGCACAAGCGACAATTGCAACAAATGCTCTTAAAAGGCACTGTTTGGTGGTGGCTTTATTATTTTTTTAAAATCGTGAGTACATAAAAGAAAAGGCACAGAACTCCCTCACTGAGCCCAGGAATCCTTTCTCAGAAAGAAGTCGTGTGGAGCTCCATGGATAGGACTTCCAAGTAAGCTACGCATAGGATTGCAGTCAAAAGCAAACAAAGTACTCAGCATTTATAACCTGCATCCAGATGGCTTGCTCATGATACCGAATACTGCACAAGGCGATATTTTGATTGCAGAAACTATAGACTGCACAGACTACTCTCCGCCCACTTATTGAAACAGGAAGTAAAAGCATTCCAAGCAGTTTGTTTTCAAGCTGCTAAGGGTATTCTGGGAAGGTTTTAGATTAGGAAAAACTCCACTCTCAAGACTAGTCAAGTGATCGTCCATGGACAACACTGGAGTGCAGTACAACAGGTTGGGACAAAGAGGGTGTAGCTAAGAGGAGCCATAGCTCAGCAGCAGAGCCCCTGATCTGTGGGGAGAAGGTCCCAGGATCAATCCATGGCATCTCCACTTCACAAGGATCAGGCAGCAGGGGATGGGAAAAAGAGCTCCCTGAGAGCTGCTGCCACTCTGAGCAGACAATACTGGGCTGAATGGACCTATAGGGTGGATCTCACACAGCTTCCCAGTTTATACCAAAATGCTTGCTTGCTTCTCATGTTCGCATTGAGAGCCAATATAGCACAATGGCCAAGAGACAGTTTATATCCCACATCTACCACAAACCTCCACAAAGTCACTGTTACTAGGCCCTTGCCTTGTTCTTCACTGTCTTAAAGATGAACCCGGGAATCTCCTGGAAGCATAATTAGCCCCCTCACCCCAGTAGTGAGCTTTGGCTTTTAATAAGAGTGCCAGTGGCTAAAGGTGGTTCCCTTCCTTGGTCCTGTTGGGGTGGTAAGCAATGAGCGTTTGGTTCAGCACCACTACGTCTCACCAGCCTCCTCTGTGTTTCTCATTTCTCCCCACTTCCATGAACAGCAGTGGTGGCAAACCTGTGTGGCCGTCCAGGTGTTGTTGGACTACAATTCCCATCAGTCCCAGCCAGCATGGTCAATGGTTGGGGATGATGGGTGTTGTCATGCAGCAATTGGATCTTTACCTCCTGCCCTGACCTGCCCTTGTGTGGTCTAAGTAGATGCATTCTTGGCCAAAGCCAAATGACTCCAAGAAATCAGCAGAGCCTCAAACTCTCCCTTCCCGGGTCCAATCAGGAGAAAGAAACAAGACTGGCTCCTCCTCCAGCAGGTCAGGTGTGTAAGTAAACTGCTGGCTGAGAGAGGGGCTTCAACATAATGCTAACCCAAAGCCTGCTTGCTGGCCAAGTGGTACAAAGCCACTGTGGGTGTGGCTCCACTGCTTACTCCTGGCACAGAGTGTGGGCCAAGTCACCCCCTGCAGGCAGCACCTTGGGAAGTGCTGTTCACATCAGTCCAGTACATCTCCTTCAGCTTGTGCTGAACTGAAGAATGGCCATTCTTTTGGGGTCATTGGTCAAATGTGACTTCACAGCGTCTTAACGACACAGTATATTGATTGAAGTCTCACAAAGAACAGTCCTCTGATGTTGCTGGATGCAATTTTTTAAAAATCAGGTTCTGTCTAAAACAGAAGCTGTTATCACAAACCCTCCAACGTTTCTCCGATGAAAATAGGGATGTCCCATTGCATAATGATAATTTTACTATTTATACCCCACAGATCTTATTGGGTTGTCCCAGCACCCCAGGCAGCTTCCAACGTATATAAAAACATAATTAAACATTTTTGTAAAAAACTTTCCTATACAGGATTACCTTCAGACAGGTCAGGGGTCAGATAATGCCATACACTCTAACATTTCTCCAATGAAAATAGGGACATCCTAACGGAAAGTGTGACATTCTGGGATCAAATCAGAAATGGACAGCTTCTCTAAATCAGGGATGTCCCTGGAAAATAAGGACACCTGGGGAGTCTGTTATCAGGCATGCTATCCAAGTAGAAGAAAAGGTTCTACTCGGTCAACACACACAGTCCATTCCAGTAGCCATGCCAGGAATGCTGAAATTGTACACAAAAGGGGAGGCCATCTTTAGGACATTTTGACTCATGGGCTGCTGCCATCAGAACTCCCCACAGAAATCCAGTGAAACACACTCTGAATGCGGATTGGAGAAGCATCACCACATTGTTGAAAATAACTTATCTGAACTGGTGTTCTATCTGGCAGGTGTAGTCACTGATTTCACATCACAAACTGGAATGTGTCATATGAGCTCTTTAAACAAAAACCCTGAAAAACCGACCCTTTTTATCAAGCAGGGATTACAGTGGTCAAAAGCTCACTGCCATGCTGGTGTGTCACTTGCGAGAGAAGTACATTGCCGTCAACAGCTACTGCTTGGGAACATGTCAGGCCTTTGATGCAGAGCAGTGACAGCAGCGCGTCTCAGAAGTACCGAGCTCTCAAGGGCAGAGTGATGGGTGGGGTCTGGAACAGAGATTCTTAAAAAGAATGTTTGAACTGGCAAGTCAGAAACAAGGCAAGAAACAACCTTAAAATTAAATTAAAAACTTATTGCAATTTTTAACATTCTTGTTGGGATGAAAGTTGCATTTCATTTTTCTATATTACTTAGGGGTAATTAGAATTATTTTTTTGTCCTCACCTAACTCAGTGTTTGAGTGCAACTTCAGAGGGTGGGTTACCTGCGTGTGTGTGAGGTGTGGGTCTTTACTTCACAGGAGGCATAAAGGTAAAGGGACAGGACTTCCGGGTTGGCGCGAACAGCTAATGGCGGATTCCCTCCGAGCTCCGGAGGGAATCGGCTCTGCTGGGGACGGGTCTTGCCGCGACGGCGACGCGGGGACCCTCAAAAACCTCAGGCGCGGATGCCTGAGGACCTGGTGACTCGGTGGGCACCTTAAGCGCCCTCCCCGACCCACGAAGAGGGTACGGAGAGCGGCGTGGTGCTGGGAGTAGACCGCTACCCCAGCGGAGCGGAGCCGTGTGCCATGGCTGAAGAGCGCTGACTTTTTTCCTCAAATTTGGACTCAAAAAAGAAGCAACCCGTGAGTAGATTGGAACCTGGACTTTAAAATACTGATTCGTAAATTTGGTACGACCGGGGGATGTGTCAAAGGGAAGTCCGCACCCCCCCTCCTGCAGATTATTTAAAGCAACAGCAGGAAAGCTAAGTTGGAGAGCCTACCCTTTCGGGGTGAGTTTAAAAGGATAGTAACTTCCACGATTGGATGAAAGAAGCGTGGAGCTGGAGTGCAAGAGTGGTGTTTTGGAACTTTTTCTTTTGCCGTTTGTAATCCCCCCTCCCGGGCCCGGGAGAGTTCTGCTTTTAAGCCTGTTGAAGAGGAAAGGAGTTTGACAGCTGTCAAAAGCTGTCAAACGGGTGACTTAAAGTGAAAGAGTTTGTTACCCAAGATTTCGCTGGACTAAAATTGATATAAATTAACTAAAGTGTTTGGATACAAAGAAATAAATTAAGAGGAAAAGGATTGTTGGGAAAAGATTATTGTAACTAGATTCCCCCTAGGGGGAAGTCTGAGACATTACAATGGCTGTGGATGGAAACTTACTAGCTGAGCTAGAAAAAACATTCTATCTTGTGGGAATTCTACAAGAGCAGAGTTTTGCCATGAACAAACAACTTATGACCTTGACTGCTGGAATAAGCAACTCTGTTGAAAGTATGGAGGACTTGAGTGAGAAAAAATCTGCAGCCGAGTGGAAAGAGATAACGCAAGAAGGAAATGAGACTAAACAAGACCAGGAGAAAGTACAGATGGAAGGTACAAATCAGAAGCCCATACAAATGGATTATAAACAAGAAGACCCTTGGATTATGTGGAGTATAAATCTGCAAAAGATCCGCAAGATGAAGGAAAAGGCTCCTGGAATACTGGGAATCCAAGAATTTAAAAGAAAGAAGAAATATGACTGGGGCCTTTATCTTTATTTTCATTCTGACTCTTATCTGTATCTCTATTCTGGTTTGGAATTTGAAGGACTGGTGGAAATTTTGCAGCAGCTGGTTTCAAGTGATTTTGTGGGAAGAAAATCTGGCCTGACTGGGATACAACTCCTTCGAGATCCGAAGACCAACATGAAGGATTACCAACAAAACCGGCGGAGAGGAACTGAAATAGATTTGAAGGCCTCAGACGTGAGGAATCCAGGCTAAGAAATGCCATTTTGGACTTGTACTTGGGAAGGGACGGAAACCGGGGATGGGAGGAGGGGAAAACAGAATTTCAAAAAACGCCTATGATTTTGGTTTTAGTTAATGTGTTTTATGTTTTATAAAAAATGGGAAATTGATGGAAGAGACTTTCGAGTCCAACTTAGGAAAGAACTTAATTTTTTACAAAAGATGTAATATCAAAATGGTAAGAAGATAAAATAATAATTTGCTGATATAACTATGGGAAGTGGAATGCAGGAGGTGGGGTGCGGGGAAGTCAACGACCAAGGTTAAGAAAGTAAGATTTCTGAAACTGTACGTGTTCTTGTCTTTGTCTTTTATGTGTGTGTTGTGTTGTTATAAAAATTTGAAAAACCAATAAAAATTTTATAAAAAAAAAAAAAAATAAAGGTAAAGGGACAGTCATGACTGACTCTGGGGTTGCGGCGCTCATCTTGCTTTATTGGCTGAGGGAGCTTCCGGGTCATGTGGCCAGCATGACTAAGCCGCTTCTGGCAAACCAGAGCAGCGCATGGAAATGTGTTTACCTTCCCGCCGGAGTGGTACCTATTTATTTACTTGCACTTTGATGTGCTTTCGAACTGCTAGGTTGGCAGGAGCAGGGACTGAGTAACGGGAGCTCACCCAGTCATGGGGATTCAAACTGCCGACCTTCTGAACAGCAAGCCCTAGGCTCTGTGGTTTAACCCACATCGCAGATTAAACCATAGTTTAAAACTGACAAACTATGGCTTAAACTATGTACACATTAGTGGCTCAAAACACAGTATGGTTATTTCCCCCGCACACGTACACACATACACAAACACACAAAACCACTGCATTTTAAGTTACATCTACCTCAGTGCTGTCTACACTGACTGGCAGCTGCTCTTCAAATATTGAAGCCAGAAATTGATTCTGAGAGAACTGTTGTGCAAAGCGTGTGCTCTGACGCTGAGCCATGCTCTCCATTTTCCATTATATAATTCTGATATCTGATACACTAGACTCTGTATAACAACACGGATCTGAAAATCTTCCCTTAAGGAACACGGGGCCGAACATCTAACTGAAGTTTATTAATAAAAATGAGTAAAATGCCTAGGCATTTATTATTATTATTATTATTATTATTATTATTATTATTATTATTATTATTATTATTCACTACCTCCATGTGATTGGAGCCAGATTGTTAGGGCAGAATAGAATCTGCATTCTGTACCTCTGGCATTTTGGCATGGAACTGAGAAATTTATGGTCTTTATTGGGTAGATGTCACATGTTCTGTACCTTTGCTTTTGTTAGCATTCTTGCTCCAAGGATAATAACTCTGCAGGATTGTTTTGGAGACTATGGGTTCAAAATGATTTTGCATTTTGGAACTGGAGTTCCCCATTGAGGCAATAATGAAAAAGCATAAGGATCCAAATTTGCAAGGGGACTATTTGCACCCAGCACGGCACTGTGAGTGTTCCATGCTGCTATAAATGTTGTCTAGTCTGGAATCCATCACCTGTGAATGTTGATAAGGTGAGGCAGCAAATGGAAGAGAGCAGTTTTTAAATCAGACGCACATGATAGGCAATGCAGCTCCCCCCGCCCAGTCAATTTATAGGCATAGGGAATGCAGAGAGAGAGAGAGAACATCGAACATCTAATTCCTTTAAAGACGTAGAGTAACGCACAGTTGCCAAACCTGCTTTTGCAGGTTAAGGAGGGAACTAACCGTAAAGTAGTAAATATTTATGCAATTTGAATGTGTTCTAACTTCTAGCAGAGGACAGACACGTGGCATAGGAGGGGCCTCCTCCGCATCCCCCTTCGTTCAAATCCAAGGCAGTTCACGGCACAGGAGGAACGTGGGGCAGCAGTACTGATCAGTTGACAGCACAGGAAGCGCTGCCATGGACTTCAGAGCCAGGTGAGCTCCACTCCGCTTACGAGGTCTTCTGGAGGGGGTCTCCAATCATACCCCGCAGATGAAATGAGCCATACCGTCCAGTCTTCCTGTCTGCGGCGGCATTCGGTGGAAAGTGCTGCCCCCTAGCGCCCGCCGGCTGCAACTGGCCCAGACTTTCCAGAGCAGAGTTTTCCCTGGCCATATAAAACAGCCCAAGGCGGAGGAATCCGCGGAGCGAGGAGCGTCTTCTCCGTCCTCCTCCTGCGACCCCGCACCTGCCTCGCCGGCTACTTCTTACTCCGCCTCCCGTTCCTTCTCCGTCGGCTGATCCCGCGCCAGGTTTTCACTCTTGCCTCGCAGCGCCCCTCTCTTCCCTGTCTCTCTTCTCCCCGATCCAAAGCGGATTTCGAAAGGCTGAAAGCGAGGATGGCGAGGAGGAGGTGACTTTCCAGCTGCGCTCCGGATCCCGGGTCCCGTCGCCACCCGGAGCGCCCAGAGTGCCAAAGGCGGACTTCCCAAGGTGAGCGGCATAAGCCGAGGGCGAGGGAGGAGGAGGCGACTTGGGGAGGGGTCCTCAAAGGCGCTAGTCCTCAAGGCGCTCTCACCCGGAGTCCGTCCCAAGCAAGCAAATGGGGGGGGGGAGGAAGCATGCATAGGATCGGGTTGCGGGAGCTATGAGCTAAGCAACCGTCCCCACCCCCCACCGGCTCGCGGTTCAAATCCAGTCCCAGCCCCTCTCCTCTTTCTGCAATATAGTGTTCATTGATGAGGGGGCGCGAAGTGCTTTGGACCCCGTACACACTGGCTGTCCAGAACGTGTGCCTCATCCTGTCATACAAGTTCCCGACCCAATCGAGGGATTTCTGACTTTGGCCGAGGTTTCCCGTCCTCCAAGATCCGTTGCTTCCCCTGACTTGGAGCATGTGCAGATATTTTTATTTTTATTTGGCCCTTGGCTCTCATGTGTGCAGGAGGGCTGGGGAAACCTGTGTTGCTGGACTCCACATGTTGCTGGGCTCCAGTTCCCATCCTTCCTGACCATTGGCCAGTCCACCATCCTCTGCCGGGCCACAGGCTCCGCAGCTGGTGGCTGCAATTCAGAAAAGCGACCTTTCTAAAGCAGGAAAGGGGAAGAGCCCGTGGAAGTGGAGGAAACGGTTCTGCAGAAGCAGGCAGGCAGGGCAGCCGAATTTTGGCTCTCAGCAATAGGGGAAGCTTCCTAAGTGGTTTGACCATGGGCCAGGCTGCGTTGGAAGGCGGTAGGAATCCCTTCAGTATTGTATTTGTTTATTTATGTTAAATTGCTATCCCGCCCTTCCTCCCAAAGGTATTTCAAGAGGGGCTAGAAAACTAGCTCTCAGATATTGCACTTGAGCCCTGGGGTTGGGCTGGATGGCCTCCCAAGGTCTCTTCCAGCTCCATGATTCACTGAGTTAGTGTGGCCATTAAAGGAAGGACTTGGGCTCCCATGCAGTGCAATGAGCAAGAGCACCTCCAAACCCAGCAGGGCTGGCATATTACTGTACCACAGTTTTGAAGTCCGTGTAGTTATGCATAATTACTGTACTTTGGAAAGAGGATTGGGCAGGAGGGTTCAAAGACCTTTAAGTCCAGAGTTTAAGATGACCTAAATGTACCACTTCACTGTCATGGTTGTTGTTGTCGTTAAATTCTGTGATTGGGGGTTGTGTTCGCTGTATGGAACAGGGAAACGTCATTCAATGTAGACGGGGATTTATTATCTTTCTGGCCAAAAGGAAGCTGAACATAATACAAATCGGGGGAGGGGGAGGGGTGGGGGATAGGCTCCTCTGTGTTCTCACAGCTGAGTCACTAGACCAGGAAGCAATCAAAAGCAATATCTTGTCAATTTCAGCCAGCAATGCTACAAAGTGCCTAGTCGAGAGTGGAGCATCCGTCACCTCCTTTAGATATTGCCAGAAGAGAGTTAGGCCACCGTGGAGGAGCCAGTGGGACGTCTTCAAAGTTTCTTTCACCTATTGATGAAGGAGGGGGGCAGTTTATAGATTACATTGAAGCACCAGCACAGGTCTCTTCCCAACTTATGTTGTTCTTTCAAATATCTCCTTGGACATGACTTGCTTTGTGTACAAATCAATCAGCATCGCTGTTTGCGTAGAGCACCTCCCTCATCCTATTGTGCAGCGGTCCATCTAACTAGGAAGGCAAACTGTACCTGCAGGAAGTCCCACTGGAATCTAAGGAAATGCCTCAGGATTGTGAGGTGTGAATATCAGATTTGCCCTAGTTAAGTGGTAGAGCATCTCATTGTGTGCAGAAGGTCCCAGGTTCAATCCGAAGTAGAACTGGGAGTGCTCCATTCTGAAATCCTGGAAAGTTGATGCCAGTCAGTGAAAACAGTACTGAGTTACATGTGTAGGGCAGTGTTCTATGTTCCTTTGGGAGAAGCAATGTGGTGTAGCGGTTAATAGCGTTGAACTGGGACATGGGATACCAGGGTTCAGAAAATCCTTACACAAACCTCTGATAAATCACTAGGAATGTATTTATTTTATATATGTTTATGTTGATACCCCACTTTGCTCCAAGAAGCCCAAATAAGTGTGTGTGTACTGTCTTCTTCACAGCAACTCTGCAAGGTTGGCTGGTCTTTGAAAGAATGACTGGCCCAGTGGTCAGCTAGTGAGCTTCATGACTGAAGGGAGGACTACCACAAGAGCACGCCAACCACACTTGCTTATGTGAATTCACCCTATTCCAGCAACATATGTAACTGTTGCAGACTGAAATGTGCAGATAGATGTACATCTATATTCAGATGTTCATGCAGGCCCTGTCCAGAGGTGTCTTTTTTGAAGAAGAAGATTAAGATAAAGCTCCCCTTATAGTTCCACTCATTATTGCATGTGGCATCAACTGGTTCGGGGCCAAGATGCTCCTGCTTCTGTGCCAAGGACTGAGCAAGGTAGCATTCAGGATTTCTTCCAGGTTGGCAAAGTGAAGCATATCGTTGAATTTAGGTTGATTTCTAACTTTGTCAGTATGAAGCATGCATTTGGAAATGTTCCTGTATCATACCACAAAAAGGCTGCCTGGATCAACCATACAGGTCACTACCTAGAAACCGTCCCCTGTGAATGTGCAGTACTTCTTAAGGGCATGCCAGCCCACCATTCCTGGCCAACAGATGCTGGTAGTTTGGTTTCCCATGGACAGAACATGAAAGTCTGACTGTCGTCACCACTAGGGACTAAGCTGTCAGCAAGAACATTCAGGCACTCCTCAGCTTCTCCAAGGAGCACTTCTGCAGTGTGGGTGTTGGCAGGGTTCCAGCCTTAGCCAAGCGAGGCAGCAGGCAGGCATTCAGCTTTAAGGTTATGGATGCTGAGAAGGCGGTTCTAGTGTTTTGCAGATGATAGTTTCATTCATTGCACTGCAGAGCTGCATGGGGTGGAGGAAGAAGTCACTCTTTTCAGCCCAAACTTCACCTTAATTAGTGGAGACGCCAGAGTCTTGCCTAGTCTGCTGATGCTACATAACTAAGGCTGCAATCCTAATCTTAGTTACCTGGGTGTAGGCCCCTACTGAGCACAGTGGGATTTACTTATGACTAGACATGTTTAGGACTCTGTAAGAGTTAATATACCGGTATATATATATATAGAGAGAGAGAGGTGTGTGTGTGTGTGTGTGTGTGTGTGTGCATGAGTGCCAGCTGAAGGTAACATTTCCAATTTCTGATCACGAAGACTTCTAATCTATAAAACCTTCTGCCACATGTTAATCTTCAGTGTCCTGCTGTCTGTATAGGCAGAGGCATGACACATAAATAAGAGAGACTGGGTAAAAATTATGCCAATGATGGCAGCTGCAGAATTAGTGAGTAGACAAAGTTTTTTTAAAAAAAATATAAATGTCTTCTAAACATAAAATATCATAAGAAGCCTCTCTGCTGGAGACTATGAAGATATTTTTAAACCATCAGCTGTGCAATGGGTTCTAATTTATTTACCACCAGCAGCAGCAGCGCTTTTAAAAATCATTTTATCACTGGCAGCTACATACCTCGCTGCTCTTTCATCCACACGGTGTAATAACTCCCAGAGTAAGCTGCATGCATTTCCATCTGTTTTATTTTCCTGGGGTGGGGGAGCTTCATAATATGCGTTCAGCTCTCCCTGAAGATGTCAAGACAAAGTAAACTTACAGCTTTTAAACTAGAGGAGAACTTGAGGTGTGATTCCCCCCACTTTTTAAAGGACCTATTTTCATCAGGTAAATCCCATCAATTTAGTTTCAGTAAGTATGATTTCTTCAGCATCATAAGATATTCTGCATTCGTCTCAATGAACATGTGGAATTACCCTGCCATTTTAAAAGTTCCCCAGTGGTAAATTCTTCTTGCAGGCACTTTCAAGTATTACTTTCACCATCCCACATGTTACAGATGTAGTTGTTTTGTGCCTATTCATTTCTCAAAGTCTTCTACCTTTCACACTGAGTGTTGCATTAGCTTTGTAGAGGTTTCTTTTGTCCTCGAAAAAATAATGTAAGCACTTACAAAACAGCTCCTTGGAAAACAACTACAGTTTTTCATAGACAAAGAGCAGAATACTAAGCACCGAGGAAAATCCAAAATGCTCTTGCTGCATCTTAATTATTCTATATCTTCCATACCCTCCAACATTTCTCCGATGAAAATAGGGATGTCCTAAGGAAAAGCAGGACATTCTATTCCAGGGTCAAATCAGAAACTGGGACAGCTTCTGTAAATCCGGGATTGTCCCTGGAAATAGGAACCCTTGGTGGGTCTGGTGGTTCAATATACTTTGAAACAGTGTAAAAGATATATATGAAGAGGGGTCTTTTAGTTCAGGAAGTAAGGTCCAAGAACTCTCAGTTCTGCACACAAGCCAAATAAGTAATTGCCAAGCTAGCCATGCAGTTAGCACAATTTTTTATTTTTTTAAAAGTGAGCTGCAAGCATAGGAACGTAAACTGGATTTGGTCCCTGATAGGGTTGCCACCATTGTTCTGTACAAGACAGTGTGGGGGCTGTTGGGAGGTGATTTTTTTTCATCTGGTGCTGAAGTAACTTCAAAGCAATCCGTTGCAATCTATTGCAGCCGAACAGAATGACCCTCTAGAATTTGTCACGCATGCACACATGCACATGCATACACATGGATTTGTAATTCTGTTATCCAGAGCTTAAATGCATGACCATTGAAACACCCTTTCAAACACATGCATATGGAGAGGATGCCTAATTTAGCAGAGAGAGGGCGGGGGAGAGGGAGGGAGGAAGAGGGAGAGAGAGAAGACCTTAAATAAAGGACAAAACTGTTTCTGTAAATGATGTAACATTTTACATTGAAATAAGGACAATCCTGTATTATACAGGAAAAGAGTTTGGATTTGATATCCCGCTTTATCACTACCCGAAGGAGTCTCAAAGCGGCTAACATTCTCCTTTCCCTTCCTCCCCCACAACAAACACTCTGTGAGGTGAGTGGGGCTGAGAGACTTCAGAGAAGTGTGACTAGCCCAAGGTCACCCAGCAGCTGCATGTGGAGGAGCGGGGAAGCGAACGCGGTTCACCAGATTACAAGTCTACTGCTCTTAACCACTACACCACACTGGCTCTCATATTATACAGGACAGCTGACTTTAATTCTTTCTCCCTTGCTCAGTGGCGTAGCGTGGGTTGTCAGCACCCGGGGAAAGGCAAGTAATTTGCGCCCCCTAACCCGTGGATTTGCGCCCCCTAACCCGTGGATTTGCGCACCCTAACCCCCAGATGTTGCGCCCGGTGCAGCCGGCCCCCCTGCACCCCCCACGCTACGCCACTGCCCTTGCTGCGACCCCAGTTTAGGTTGGGCGTCTCATGTCTTCTATTTGACACATACTATTTGACCGTAAGTTGGTATGGCTCAGCATCTTTACTCGGATTATTCAGTACTTTTATAATAATTCAATACTATTGTAATACTTCTGTCCCACTTTTGAGTATTCAAAAGTGAAAACTCAGCTTAGGGCAGTTTACAAAAGTAACTGTTGTATTAGTTTGTGGTTTTAATACTTCAGTCATTAAATGTAGCCTTTGTTAACAGCATTGGCACAACAAATATTAATTAGTTTGTTTAAATGAATAATTATAAACCACTGAGTCATTTTATTTAAAAAAGCTATGTACAAAAAAGTAATTAAAATATCATAAAGCCATAAAATACAGATTAAATGACTGCCAGGGGCTTGTCCACTCTTGTCCCATGCCTAGAAAGTTTTCTGCTTGTTCTGCACTCTCCATGCACAGGTCCAAGCAGTTTTTTCTTTGTCCCACCTCTTTCCCCTGGAGAACCTGCTCTTTAGCGACAAATTGGCAATCTGTGTAAAACCCAATTGTTGTTTGATCCGATCCAGTGCTAAAAATCTGGTTTCCCCAGGGGAAAGCAGTGGGGGAAAACCGAGGTGTCAATAAGCCCTGTTTCAAACTAATTCTCTAAACCTGCTTGGTGAAACAAGAATATCAATGGCAGAGAAGGGAGAAATGAACCATTTCCCAGCCCAATACTTTAAAGTGCCAACATGGGGCTGCCAGCATCCCTTGTGATTTGGTCCCTGCTGCTGCATTGCCAGGGCAGGATGCAGTTTGATACCACAATCACCCTGTCACCTCTCTTGCTCCCCACCCCAGATTTGCAGCGGTACTGTCAGGGAACTGACATCAGAGCTAGAGGCGGAGGGAAGGCTCTCAAATGATGCTGGAGAAGGGCCCAGCAGGGAGAGAGGCAGCTCCGCAGATGGGGAAGCAAATCAGCGCAACACCAGGGATATAGAGGGGCTGATGGGGGAATCGGCGAGAGGGCTCCAGGACTCTTCACCGGACACCAGCGGGGAGAGCACGGGTCCTACGCTACCCACGCCCTCCCTGCGCAGAAGACTTCCGTGCAGAGAGAGTAGGAGGAGACTGGGTGTCAAACAACTTTTATGTTGGAAATGATTTAAGAAACGCCCACTGACGGATTCTGCTAGCGACTGAGGCAGCCACGAAGTGAAGGGCTGCCCAGACTGAAAGGTTTAGCAAGGCAACAAAGCCTGGAGAGGCGGCAACTTACGCACGAGCAACCCATACACATTACAGGTACCTATTAGGGATCCTCAGGGTCTGTGAGGACAAACCAAGCCCAAGACATGGTGAGCTCACAGAACTGGCAGAAGCAACCATGGTGGTGGTTTCTTGAACAATGCAAGGTTATTCTAAGGCTGGAGGACCAGAGAAGAGCAAGTTCACCTTCCTACAAGACCTATTAATATTCTGCAGCATGAAGGGTGGTTTGCGGCTGCTTTTTCTTTGAAATGGACACATTAATTGACTGATTAAGCAAGAGCTCCACATGTCTGTCCTGGATGCTTTAGCTAAGATTCCTGCATTGTAGGAGGGTTGGACTAGATGAACCTTGGATCCCTTCCAATTCTATGATTCTATGTAAAGAGTTGGGGGGGGTGTCCATTCATCTGAAATCATTAGATCTTCACTGAACTCCTGTGACACAAAAGGCATCATCACTCGTAGGAGAACACTGAACTTCAGTGGGAATGTGAGCTACTATTGCCTTGGCAACCTGAAGGCTTTCAAGAGATTATAAATCAACATGACAACAGTTGTATCTTAATAGCATGACAGTGGAGGTTTTAAAATAATTAAATCCAATTTTGTTTTCTTGGATGGAAAATGGCTCATTTGGTGGGTGGGGGGTGGAATCACCAGGATGTTGGCAACCTAGGCACTACAGATCCTCCTAGTGTCCCTATTTTCCAGTGACGGTCCCAGATTTAGGGGGACCAGTCTAGCTTCTCTAGGGAGGGAGTTCTGAAGTCTGGGGGCAGCCACTGAAAAGGCCCTCTCCCACATCCCTATGAAGCATGCCTGTGAGGGTGAGGGAACCAAGAGAAGGGCCTCCTCTGAAGATTTCAGAATCTGGGCAGTTCATATGAGGGAATATGATCTTTCAGAGAGCTCAGACATAAGCTAAGTAGAGCTTTATAGGTCATAACCAGCACTTTGAATTGTGTCCAGAAACAGACTGGTGGCCCATGGAACTGTTGAAGCAAGGGAGTTGTAGACTTTCTTCCTTGCTTGATAGGCAGCGCCTGCAAACCCTCTTTTGGTCTGCCCACATCTTTACCTGCTCCACACCTGACTTCAGGTGTGGGGCAGGTGAGCCTGGCTTGTCCAGAACAGCCCCACAGGCCAAATGGGAAAGGCAGGTAGATCAAATTAGGCTCAGAGACTGAAGATTCCCTTGCACTACTATATAAGAAGGGCTAAGATCTCCAAGTAGGGCTGGGAGAGATTTTGTGTCTCATACCTGGAGAACTGTTGCCAATCAGTTTAGACAGCACTGAAGTAGTTGAATTGTTGGTCTTACTTGGTACAGTGGTACCTTGGGTTACATACACTTCAGGTTACATACACTTCAGGTTACAGACTCCGCTAACCCAGAAATAGTACCCCGGGTTAAGAAATTTGCTTCAGGATGAGAACAGAAATTGTGCTCCGGCAGCGCAGTGACAGCAGGAGGCACCATTAACTAAAGTGGTGCTTCAGGTTAAGAACAGTTTCAGGTTAAGAACGGACCTCCGGAACAAATTAAGTACTTAAGCCAAGGTACCATTGTATAAAGTAGCTACCTAAGTGCAAGGTCCAACAGGCTTGTATATCATAGCCATTTTAGTAGTCTTTGTTCCACAATTTTAATGAGTCCAAGATAACATCAATGATGTTCCCAGGAGCAGCTCTAGCTACAAGCATCCTTTAGGCATCAGAAACAGAGAGGAGTGAGCTACCTGATAGCCCCAACCTTTCATACAGATATTGTTCGCATTTGGCAAATAGTGCCCACCAGAAATGCAGATTTGAATAAAATATTGGGGGGGGGGTGCAGGCAAGCCCCGCACCACATAACCAATCACATGCACGCCATTTGAATGGCAATGCCCATCAATTTGGGGAGAGGGTAGCCCCCTCAAATATTATATTGGAGGGCCCAAAGGGACCTCGGCCCCTAGGAGTTGGCTCCTGTGATGTCCACTGCCCTGAAGACATGAGCCAGTGGATTACTGGCAAGTCCTCATAAAAGGTGCAAGACGAAAGGCTTATAAGAAGCTGTTTAGATAAACTTTGCTAATTTGAGATTTCTGCTCTGCCTGCTAATTATTGTAATGGCTGTGGGAGGGATACCAATTACCACCTCTGCAGGCTACTTTGGCAGAAAATGGGGACATTTCTTCAGAGTGGTTCCCTGATGTGTAAGAGGTGGTACCACAATTAACTAGCAGGATATAAGGGGTGAAGGCAGAGGAAGCTTTGACTGTTTAGTGACAGACGCCGACCCACAAAGGAAACGAAACAGATATATATATATATACAGACTGCTAGGATCCAACCATGTTGGCAGTGTGGCCAGCTCCTACTTTGGAATTTGAATCCTAGAGAAAATGGAAGGTAGCCAAGTCAAAGGAATTATGGCAATCATATCTCATGAATGTCCTAGTTTGTGAAAAGCCTTCGGATCAATGAGCAGGCTCACTGACTTAGTGCTATGTTACATGCATCCCTTAGTGATGTATGGAAGTGAGAGCTGGACCATAAAGAAGGCTGATCGCCGAAGAATTGATGCTTTTGAATTATGGAGCTGGAGGAAACTCTTGAGAGTCCCATGGACTGCAAGAAGATCAAACGTATCCATTCTTAAGGAAATCAGCCCTGAGTGCTCACTGGAAGGACAGATCGTGAAGCTGAGGCTCCAATACTTTGGCCACCTCATGAGAAAAGAAGACTCCCTGGAAAAGACCCTGATGTTGGGAAAGATGGAGGGCACAAGGAGAAGGGGACGACAGAGGACGAGATGGTTGGACAGTGTTCTCGAAGCCACAAACATGAGTCTGACCAAACTGCGGGAGGCAGTGGAAGACAGGAGTGCCTGGCGTGCTCTGGTCCAGGGGGTCACGAAGAGTCGGACACGACTAAACGACTAAACAACAACAACAACATGCATCCCTTGGTATAAGTGTCAGGGCTCAAGCCTTTCTAGCTATGCAAAGAATTCAGAACCATTGAAATATGCTTTTTAACCCCTTTACCTCTTTACTTCAACTAACCCTTTCTCTCTTGCTGCTTGCTGCTTTACTATCGTTACTCTCTTATGTTTCCTTTCCCTTTCCTATGCTATAAGCTGGTGTTTGAAAGCAGTGGAATACCCAAGGTGTTTTGACCATTAGATTTTGCTTGGAGACAGAGGGTCTTCTTCTGGTCTACCAAAATCAAATTCGTGGCTGGAGTTGATGGGGTCTCACTTCCACAGCCCCAGTGTTCATGCCACTCAGGGCAGACGTTGAGGGAGGCAGAGGAAAATATCCATTCATTGTGCGGGCTCTCAGGTTGGTGCAGCAAAGAAGCCCAGATCAGATCCAGTGGATGACAGTGTTACACTGCCTTCCTGACACACACACACACTCAACATCCCATTTCTGGGTTTCCCACTGGTTGCTGTAAGGGGGAACCTCACTGGATGCAACCACCACCTGCCTCCCATTTGGGCAGGTGCAATGAGGTGCTTGTCACTGGTGGGACTTCAATGCCACCAGCAGTGTGCCCTGATGGTGGAGTCTGGCAGAACCACCCCATGCAAACCCACTGCAGCGTGATGGATCAGGAGTTCAGATTGCTCTGTGCTGGTACTTTGGTTTAGTGATTCAGTTTATTTATTTATTTAAAGCATTAAAAACAGGAACATGGAGAACCATCTTTTATTCCTTCCCTCCCCCATTTCTCATCCAGTCCCCCAAAGCTTCACGTTATTAATGTCTACAGTATAGAAATTATTTTTTCCCCCTCAGCCATAGTTCCACACAAAATAACCGGGGGCAATTCTCATCCAAATCATTTTCTTTTGGCTACCCAGGTGTAGCCAGTACAATGATCTCCAGATGTTGTTGGATTACAACTCCATCTAGCATGGCAAATGGTCAAGGATAAACGGTGATGGAAATTATAGTCCCCATCGGCTACCATTTTGCTTAAAATTCAACACTGAAGGCCACTCGGCACGCTTCAATTTGACTGTCTAAACAGAAGATTTAAGTGTCAGCTGTCACGATACTTTCCTCCTGTGGAATGTTTCTTCCCCTTCTTCTCCTTGCTAAATCACACGCAGAGAGAAAGGGGCTGACATTTAGTAACTTGAGCTTATTATTAGGAATCTCCAGCTGCTGAAATCTGTGTGAAACATCATCCAGAGTCTGACAACCTGAAATACAAAAAGCCTCAAGGCAACAAGACAATTTTCTTTACTTTGTCACATCACTATGAGGAAATGATGGCATTTTCAAGGCAGCAATATTATTGAAGAAGTATATAACTGAGGCGAGCACTGGTGTTAAAAAGAAGGTCTCAGGGGCAAGAACTTTTCATTCAAGGAAGAAGAGATGTTCATTTGTTCATCCATTCACTGTCTGAACAATTCCACCACTCACAATGTTAGCCTTAGCTGCCTTTAAGTATTTCTCTTGTTCTGGCATTGCTTTTTTTTAAAAGAGCTTGATTACACAATATGTTGTGGATACTCTGTGACACAAAGGTGAAGTTTTCATTCTCAGGAGAACTAATTACTTTAACTCATACAATTGATAATTTTTCTATATTTCACTGAAAGAAGTCTTCCCAACTGTGTATCTCCTTAATATTAGTTGAAATTCAGGGGCTATTACTGAGGGCTAGAATCCATGTCTAGCATGGAGCCAAAGGAGGGAAGAACAAACTCGGGCTCCAAATTGTTAGGGTTATAAGGTTCTTATAATAACCAGCTGGGATGGGAACAGGCTGACCACAGATCAGAAACAGGCCCTGGGAGTCCCTGAGAAATAGCCTGGTGACCTGACATTTCCTGGAGGTGGCTTCAACATGGCCAGAGCTTATTGACCTTACAGAGTGGGGCCTCAGCCTTCTAAGGCCTGTTTGGAATCTGTTGGTTTCTTGTCACTTGTGTTAGTTGGGGTCTAGTTCAGGCTGCCTCAACCTCGGCCCTCCAGATGTTTTTGGCCTACAACTCCCATGACCCCTAGCTAGCAGGACCAGTTGTCAGGGATGATGGGAATTGTAGTCTCAAAACATCTGGAGGGCTGAGGTTGAGGAAGCCTGGTCTAGTTGATACCATCAAGGCCAGAGCAGATAGTATGGGTCTGAAAGAGTCAGTCAGGGATAAGGAGGGCTCACCAGTTGGTGAAAGCAGCAGTGACTTGAGATGGTGATTTCTCAGGAGAAACATCTGGCATACATGTGTTAACTCAGGATGCCCTCCAGATGTTGTTGGACTCCAACTCCCATCATGCTTGACCATTGGCATGCTATCTGGGGCTGTTGGGAGTTGGAGTTCAACAACAGCTGGCCCAGAGGGTCATACAAGGTTGGTTATCCATTTTTCATACTTATTGTGCAATCCTTGAGAATGTGTATTTTGCTGACAATGAAAGAAAACAGGCTTAATAGCTGAATGTCTGGTCTGTGAATCAGGGGAGTCCTGCTATGAATAGCTTTCCACACTTGGCTGAATTGCAGAAGGCCTCTGAGGCACTAGAGAGGCAAAACACACACCAGGCTGAAGAGCCTGCCTTTTCTTCTGTTTTTCAGTCAGCTAATACAAAGATGGTCTTGTTATAGCATCCCTAGTGAAAGCCCTTTCTAAAGATTTTTAAAAGAAGTTTAATGAAGGTAAGGAAACAATGCAATGCAGGAAGGCAGCACATTCAAATTTTTATATTCATTGAGGAAATAATTGTCCACTGCCAGGAAACGAACAAGAATCCATTTTATAAAACATCTTTAGGCTGCAGTACTATACTCACCTAGGACTAATGTGACAGTAGAGATAGAGAAGGAATTCAGTTCACATTTAAAGGTGAACCTACTTACAGGTAATTCACACTTTATTAAACAATTTGAGTTCCAAAATAAAGCCATCATTTGAAGTTCACACTTCTCTGAATTTTTCAATGCAGTCCTCCAGCCAGTGTTGACAGAGATGCATGTATTAAGGGGAAATCTGCATTAAAATGAATGTATTCATTAGTATAAAACACAAAAATGCATTATATTAGCGGAAATTGGTTGCAAAAATATGTACGTTAGTCAAAACTGCATGAAAAAAATTGTTTATTACAGGAAATTCACACTGAAATGCCTGCAAATTTTCAAAGTAACGTGGAAAACTGAATTTAAGAATGGGAAGCTGAGAGAACCGGAATTGACAGATCCATCTATTTCTATGTCCCATTGTACTTAATGAGGCTTAACATCTAGGTAGATGGGTAGAGGATTGCATTATACATTGGACTACTTCGAATTCTTACTGTCCGCAATCCTGCAAATAGCTTTTTAAAAAATACAAAACTTAAATTTCACATTAAACTGTGCTCTCTGCCCTCACAAACACTAAGATCACTTTTTCCAACTACGGTACCCAAAGCTAGTTGAGGTATAGTTTTCCAAACCCACCCGCCTTACCAAAATTCCTGGTTGACCCAAACATGATGATATATATGTAAGAAAATGTAACTTTTCCTCATAGAGGAGTTGCTCCATCCCATTGCCCTTTTCTGAACCTTTTCCAGCTCTACACTATATACCGGTATATTTTTGAGGTAAGGGGACCAGAATGGTACACAATATTCCAAGTGTGGTTGCATCATCGCTTTGTACAACAGCATTTAGATATTAGCAATTTTATTTCCAATTCATTCGTAGCATGGAATTCGCCTTTCTTTCACATGTTGGGTGCCCATACATCCCGGGCTGAGGTAAGGTTAGTTGCATCCTTCTGTCAACTCTAGCAGATCCTGCCTCAATAGAGCAAATGAGACAAGGTGTAGTGATAAGACTGATGTAAGGCCGCCTGACATTTTTGACCCGAGAATGCAGAATGGTTTGCTAGGCAAAATTGGGGAGGGCAGGTCCTTGGGAACTTGGTCATTGAGAGAACTCGAGTCTTATTTTAAGGCCAGAGTGTGAGGTTTAGTTTCAAAGCGTGTGTTCCTGTGACATTTCACAGTTCCTTGAGAGATGTGATTCACTAGCCCCCACAAGCCCCATGTGCAGCATGTACCCAGCACTAATAAGACAACTTGCTTTTCCTTGGGGCACAGAGTCACTGTCCTACAAACAACCTACTCTTTGGCCTTCTTTGACTGGTGCGAAAAGGGACTTGCACAGTTTCTGCATTCTTGGAGATGACATTTAGCATGTCTAAGAAAATTTTGACTAAAAAAGAGGGGGCTGATAATATACAGAAGAGGGCTGAAGTGACGTGGCATATCAAGGAAGATTATTGGATTCGGGACAATAGTTGTGGGCACACATGTGCACACAAATGGTAGATCTCAGCAGTTCCGGGACTCAGGAAGGTCGGGCTACTGGCCAGGCTGAGCAGGAGACACACATTTTTAACCTGTCCGTCCCCCCCGCAACTTGTAGCAGAAGACTTGTGTGTCAAACAGACTTGTGTGTCACACAGATAAACAAATTTATGCCTGTGATGGACCTTAGGTTTCTGGGAATCAAGGTAGGTTAAGGAGTTCTAATTTAGGGATGGGGACAACAGTACACAGTACAGATACATCGTCTCATGTGCCTCCTATCAGCATGGATGGACAAGATTGAGACAGAGTTCAGTGTTTATGTGTGGATGGATGTGCATGAAAGCACACATGGAAAAATGGGATCTGTGTAACCCATTTGTGCATCAGCACTCAGGTGTGTACACAGCCATAGTCCCAGCTTATCCAGTTCTATTCCTTTTTACTGAAAGAAAACAACAAGCTTCTGACCTTTGAACAGGGTAGTTATAAAAACTTTATAACAGAAGCAGACAGGGGCCTGGATTGTTTGTTTCCTTTTCCTCCCCCCCCCCCAAAAAAAAACTGCACCAAGAGGTGTTGGGTTGGGAAGAGTGTTATTTATTTCAGACTTATCCTTCCGACAACATGTTATGACTGTTGGACGTACCTATATTTTGGCATCAGCCCTGTTGCATAGCTTTCATACGTATGCTCAAAAATGCACAAAAAACAAGCATTAAAAACAACAACAAAGGCAATATTCTGCCCATGTTAAGCACATTATGCCCCACTGGTCTCAATGGTGCTTAATTCTCATTTAATGGACCATAGGCTAAAAATCTGAACCCACTTACCTGCCAGTAAATCCCATTAATCTCCATGGAACTTGCTTCTGAGTAGGCATGGGTGGAGCAGCACTGGAAAATGTACATCTCTGGGTTTGATAGGCATAAATTAACAAGTTAATACAATTCCCAGTCCTCCTCACCTAGCCAGTCTCTAAAGATTCCCCCTTTAATGGCCATTTAAGCCATTGTGGACACAGTTAATCTTTCTTCTTCACTTCCTTCATTTTAACTAACACACACACAACTTTTAGCTCAGCCTCCACAGTGAAGGCTCAGGTAAGCTGATATTTGGGAACTGTATGGTTGACAAAGTGGACCCTGCAGCTTGGAAGATTAACTGTTTCTAGAAGGACTTATTATTGCAGCAAGTTGCTTTTGGCTGTAAAGACCATGCCCATGATTTATTTGCTTGTTTGCACCATATTAAAAGGATGATTCATAATGTTTAACTTGCTAGAGGTGGTTGTGGCTAAAGGTTGCTGTGCTTTTCAAAAAATTAAGCACTTCTAGGAAAAGTGTCTGTACAGATTGTGCCATCTTACCGACAAGCCTGCTCATTGATCTGTACTGGCTGTGAGCGCTCTTGCACTGAAATTTGCTGTAACAAGAGAAAGTGGAAGAAGAAATGTATAAACTCTTTATCCCCCCACCCCAATCTTGCTGCTTCAGGCCTGCTATTTGAACTCAGTTTGAGGCTACAGTTTCTGCTTGTCTTAGTTTTATGCTGTTCTGCCCATCCGTGCCATTCCTCTAAGTACAGTCATTAATTTCTGAAGAATGAATTGCCAGTGCTGAAACAATGTTTGGTGGAAGAGGTTGGCTGTAGATATTCTGGGGTGGTCCAAAGATGTCCTCTGTGAAACTTCAGAGGAGGTTTCCTATTGGTTCACATCTTCCAAGGCATTCAAAATAGATTCTGGGCATATAGAGATCCCATCTCCTAGCTTAAGCTCGAGCCATTTAGAGTCTAAATCAAATCCAAAGGAAGGCCATTGCCCCATTCAGTTTGATGGTGATTAATAGGACGATCCTAGGCATGTTCACTCTGAAGTAAGTCCCAAATTTCATAGGGCTTATTCTAGGGCAAATAGCTTTTTAAGTACAGTATATATTTATTCATTTCTAAAATTTTTAAGGACTATAGCCTTCCCAAGGTGGGTTACATTAATGCATATATATATATATACCCTCAAGGCAGTTTTGAAACTGCCTCTGTAGGAAGACATGCTGCAGCATGGTGAAAGCAGAGTTGAAAATATCTCAGTTGAGAACTAAACTTGCATTCCTTGCAAATACGCAAAAAGTCATCTATGCATTATTATTTTTTTAAAAGTGTGCATACAGTTTTGGGGGTGCAACTGCAATCTGAAATTTGAGGTTGTGGATAGGCTGTGTAAGGCAGAGCCTACAGTTCAGCTGAGCTTTGTCATGATTTGCCCTCTCTGGTTTGATTACCGAGTTCTGTCTCGCTTTTGCACAGTCAGGAAAAATAAAGGTTGTTGGAGAGGGGGGGGGTTTGTTTTGTTTTGTTTTGCTTTGCTTTTTTAACAAGCTTTTTTGGCGGGGAAACAATCAGTGAAGAAAATGGAAGGGGACACTTCAGTGGAATGACTAAGAATTAAATGTATGCATCTAGTTCCATGGGAAACAGGGGTGTGTGGGTGTTTAGGGCATGTGATAGTGTGGATCTGGGCCTGCCCGCTACTGGAACATAGTCTCTGACAGCCTGAGTAATAATAATAATTAATTTTATTTATATCCCACCCTCCCCAGCCAAAGCCGGGCTCAGGGCGGCTAACAACAATCAAATAATCCAACATTCTAAAAACATTTCATTATAAAAATTAATTAAAATCAAATTGATGGCAACCATTAAGCAAAATTCTGTGCAGATTGCCAGAGGAGGGAGTCAGGCTGCGCCCTGACCAAAGGCCTGGTGGAACAACTCTGTCTTGCAGGCCCTGCGGAAAGATGTCAGGTCCTGCAGGGCCCTAGTCTCTTGTGACAGAGTGTTCCACCAGATTGGAGCCACAGCCAAGAAAGCCCTAGCTCTAGTTGAGGCCAGCCTAACCTCTCTGAGGCCTGGGACCTTCAGGGTGTTTTTATTTGCAGACCGTAAGTTCCTCTGTGAGACATACCAGGAAAGGCGGTCCCGTATGTATGAGGGTCCTAGGCCGTATAGGGCTTTGAAGGTTAAAACCAGCACCTTAAACCTGATCCTGTACTCCACCGGGAGCCAGTGCAGCTGGTATAGTACTGGATGAATGTAATCTCGCAGCAAAGACCCCATAAGGAGTCTCGCCGCGGCATTCTGCAACCGCTGGAGTTTCTGGGTCAGTCTCAAGGGCAGCCCCACGTTGAGCGAGTTACAATAATCCAGTCTGGAGGTGACCGTCGCGTGGATCACGGGGGGTATGTCAGGGCGAGAGAGATAAGGAGCCAACTGCTTAGCTTGGTGGAGATGAAAAAATGCCACCTTTGTTATAGCTGTAATCTGCGCCTCCATAGAGAGGGAGGTATCAAAGATTACACCCAAACTCTTAACGGACAGTGCTGGCACTAATTGCACCCCCGCAAGGGATGGGAGTTGCCCCCCCAATCCCATATCATCCTGTCCCAGCCAGAGGACCTCTGTCTTCGAAGGATTTAACTTCAATCGGCTCCCACGTAACCATCCAGCCACAGCTTCCAAACATCTGGTCAGTGTGTCTGGGGCCGAGTCAGGATGGCCATCCATCAACAGATAGAGTTGATTGTCATCGGCATACTGATGGCAACCCAGCCCAAAACTCCGGACAAGCTGGGCGAGGGGGCATATAAAGATGTTAAAAAGCATCGGGGAGAGTATTGCACCCTGAGGCACTCCACACACCAAGGAGTGGCGCGATGACAATTCCCCCCCAAGCGCCACCCTCTGTCCCCGACCAGAGAGAAACGAGCGCAGCCATTGAAGGACTGTGCCCTGGATCCCCACGTCGGCAAGGCGGTGGTCCAGGAGTTCATGATCGACCATGTTGAAGGCTGCTGACAGGTCTAGAAGAATCAGCAGCCCCGACCCACCTTGATCCAGCTGCCTGCGGAGATCATCTGTTAGGGTGACCAGAGCCGTCTCAGTCCCATGACCAGCATGGAAGCAGGACTGGAATGGAATGGATCCGGAGCCGATGTTTCATCCAGAAACCTGCCAAGCTGTTCAGCAACCGCTCTCTCAATCACCTTACCCAGGAATGGAAGATTTGAAACCGGGCGGTAATTGGATAGAGCTAAGGGAGCTAATGATGTTTTCTTTAAGAGTGGGCGCACCACTGCCTCCTTCAGTTCCCCTGGGAATATCCCAGATGTAATGCAGTCCTTGGTTCTCAAAATGTTCCCAAGCCTGGTCAACACCAATTGTCAGTGCTCTCCACAGTCTCAAGCAGAGATCCTTCCTGTTATGTAGTGAAGTTCTCACCCTGGCCACCAGGGGTATTGTGTATGTAGTTTTCACTCAGGTCCACATCAGTTAATTTAGGCGGGAAACCCTGGGGTGGTGGTGTTACGATGTTGACAGCCGGCTGCCTATAAAAGCAGTTCAGTTCAGTTCAGTTCCAGCTTACTATAAAGAACCACTTGGAGAAATCTCTGTGTCGTCTGCTTTGTCAACCCGCTACTTAATACTTTCCACCGCCTATTTCAAGATCGTTTTAACTGGAAGAACCTTCTCTATGCAATGCATTTGCTTTATCACTGAGGTATGATCCTCCTGAGAGCTCACAAACAGGGCATAAAAATTATGGCTGCTGCCACCACCCGGTCATTTGCCTCAGCACTTACTACACAGAGGTTTGAATGTGGACATTCCATTTAACAATCATAGCTCATAACTATTGATGAATGTCTTTGTATAGCAATATGTCTATTAAGAGTCATTTAAGCTGCTAGGAAGCATAACCACAGTGAATGTTTTTAATGGTTTCCTGCCACACATCTTATAGTTAGCACTTTGTGAGAACTGAGTTCCTGCTGGGAAGGGAGATAGGAAGAAGACCCCCACCTAACCCTCAGTCAGTCAGCTGATCAGTGCCAGGCATTGATTTGGTAGTGCATACAATAGAAAGTGCAGAATCTCTGCATGTACATTGCACAGCTGCTGATACTGTCTGGGGTATCCCGCCTCCCACCTCCTCCTCCTCCTCCTCAGCTTTTGGGCTGCTCATGCTAATTTTTGCCACATAATTTCACATTCTGATGCAACAAGCAAGGATTCAGTTCACGAATCAAGCTGTCTTGACTTGGTTCTTTTTTGAAAGACAGAATAACATGTTGTAAATAAAATCAATACATCTAGAAAGCAGAAGCCAGAAGACCCCTTTTAACAGACAAGTCAAAACCAAGATGTAAATATTGACTAATGATAAACAGTGTGTGTCTGGGGACCTTGAACTAATTTGGTACGATTAGCTCTGGGTTAATTCAGCTAGCATTATTTCCCTCAAAGCTGAATATGTCAGAAATAAGGGTGGAAGGTTTTCTGTGAACGAAAACTCTGTGTGTTTGTGTGCAGTAGAACTCATAGAGCTCTAGATCTGAGTATTTAAATAATTATAATGCTACTGTTTTCAATAGCCTCAAGTGACAAGGCAGAAGTTGGTTCCAATTTCTTTATTTTTTACCTCATCTACTGCATACTTCTCATTCAGTTCTTTGATTTTATTCAAAATATGGGTCACCCTGTATAGATTTTATAAGAACAAACAGCAGCAAGATTTTTAATCATGAGATTTAAATAGTGTGGGAGACAGCGCATGGGAAATTTGTATAGGAAATGTAGGTCAGATCTGAGAAACATAGATGGTATTCACCTAAGTAATAAGTGTAAGTGAAAAGACTTCTGTTTGCACAACAGAACTTCTGTCCTGTCCTCTCCACATTCATGCCTCATGTGATCCTCAAATCTGCTCTAGAGGTTTGGTGGAACCCCCAGAACAGATGTAGGGGCTGCACAGGGGAAGAAGAAGGGTAGAAGTCCCATTGTGGAAGCACACAAGGAGCTACTTAGCACAACCCATAGCCAATTAAAGAACTTGAGAAAATCCACATTAAAAAGGAGTTTGTTACAAGATCAAGTAGTTCAGGACCATGGAGAGCAACCCAAATCAATATCTGAACCAGCCAGCCACAATCTGGTGGCCTTCCGGTTTTGCGACTACAACTCCCATCAGCCCCAGCCCATTGTGGTCAATGGTCGGGGGGATGGGAGTTGTAGTTCAACAAGGGCAGCAATCCAGGAAAGTCCAATTTGAACAATAGAAGAGAAGACCGTAACTCTTTTTATTTATTTCACAAAACTGTATATATATAAAAAAGACCTCAAATTGGTTTACAAAGAGTAACTAAACATTATGTTAGCCATGCCTTCAAATGCATGCTTTTTTTTAAAAAAAAAAAAAAACATTGCCACTGTGGGGACCCGGTCCAGACTAGGAGTTCCTAATGTGGGGTGAAGAGGGTGGCATTCAAGTAAATGAGATTCCCCCCCCCCCAATGCAGATTGCAGGCGTGGGAATGCAATCCAGATTGGGATCATAGCAGGGTGCAAATTATTAAACCCCATCCGGCTACCCACACTAGACTCCCTGTCTGAATTAGGCCCCCGCACTGTCATTTTGTGTTTTAAAAAGACCCTGAACTTAAAAGTGCAGCTGCGTAACTCATGTGATACTTGCTTTCCTCCTAAAAATCCAGAATTACATGTTTAAAGCAAATGCTTAGAAAAGTGGGCACGTAAGTAATATATTCAGTTGTCTATACAAGATCCATATTAGCCTACCAGCTGGAATGGTTCACCTATATCAATTACATAAAACACACAGAGGAATGATGTGTGACCATCAGGCAACCTTGTTTTCCTTTTCCAGATCTCAGTAGTGCTCAATGTGTAAAATATTCAGTGCTTGGAATCTATGCCCTCTGAGCTGGAAGCCTTTTCCCATGACCCCAGATATATAAGTGTTGTTCTAACAACTCTCATGTAGACGAAAAGCACTCTGCACCTGTTCAGAGGCACGATCCCATTCTATCAGTGTATAGATTCAGAGAAAAAACACAATTAATGACTAATTTGGAAGACTGAGGTCCCACCTTTTTAAAAAGATTCCTGCAGCCTATCACTGGTGAGTCACAGAAAATTAAGCAGTGAAGCTGGTTCTGCCTGCTGTACTTCCTGTGAAATATGGCACCACGTGACCACAATATGTTCCTTACGACGGGAACTAACCCCTTGGAAGTGTAAATTCCAATATACTGTTGTAAAATACAAAATAGTAGGGTTCTAGAACATTTGCAGGGAAGAAAGGCGTATTGCTTTTCTTTAGGAAGAACTCTTAATTAAAGTACACTACATGTTCCATTTTGTGTTTGACTCCTTATAATGAACAAAATTCAGTGCTTCCTGGTTTGTGTGTGGGTAGACTACAAGCAACTCTCTGATTTAAGGTCTGACCCTCTGCACATTTCAAACATTCCCACACTTGGTCAAAGGCAATTTATCCTTTTTATTTATAAAAAGTGATGTTTCCTAAAGACAGTGCTTCCCTGGGGAAAAAACAGAACCATTCCAAATGTGCTGAACTTCAATGAATCTCAGAGGCTTGTGTTTTTTTAACAGGATGCTCCTTGGGGAGTTCTTGTGGTTTGCCTCCATTTTGCTTTGAATGCTTGTTGCATGGAACCTTTCTTTGGGGGAATATCTGAATCCACAACCTATAGAAATATTGCCATGTATCAGGACTTGGGCGTGCCCTGACCCCAGAGCCTAGGAGTTGTCAGGTGGAAATTCAGTCCATGCACCACCGATATCTAACTCAGGCCAAAGGAAGGCACTGCGGGTCTCCCTGACCATCAATGAAATCTCCTAGCAGCTATAGGCCAGAGCAAGTCAGGTGATGCGTCCTGGCCTTATTGTGCTTTTTGGCCTTCAGGAGCTGCCTGTCTTCGTACCTCCACCCCCTAAGCACACAGTTGTGCAAAGCCTGATATAATTATTTCCTTCACAGGAAGCATGTTGTTATTAATATACTAATATAGCCATATTCAAATCTCTAAATGGCTGTCAAATGGAAGATGACGCAGGCTTTTTTTCTCCTGCTCTGAAGAGTAGGGCCCGAACCAACGGCTTCAAATTACAAGAAAGGAAATCCTGACTTAACATCAGGAAGACCTTTCTAACATAAATGAGACTCTCCACAAGCAGGCCTTTCATTTCTTTTGCAGCCCAACAAGTTCCTATATCTCAAGCTATAAAGAAGCTGAAAGTCTAAACATCTTGTTACAAATGATCATCCAAAGTCATGTACAAAGACTAATAGCGAGTGAAAGAATAGTTCTAAAAACACGATTAAAGCTTTAGTGCTTGTTAGTGAACTCTCACAGCAGTGGTCTGCATCCATCAAAGAAAGCAGCAAAGTCGCAGGCAAAAAAAGTACGTATGGCTGTGTGTGTTGCAAAGACTTACTCAGTGGGATACATGGCATGTTCACAATAATTAGAGCACACCGCATAAGCTCTGAAAACAGGAATGGGCTGTGTACACAAAATTTTATTTTTGAGGTGAAAAATCATTAAATCTTTGCTTGACAGCATCTTATTATAAAGTCTGTATTTTTAGACTGTTCAAAAGATTGACACCTAAATGTGAAAATATGTTATGAAAAGCTAGCATGCATTAGCTTAAGTATGGCTTTTCTGAAACATTTTACCTCTTGAAGATACCACTTGAAGTAAGTCGATTAATTTGCTTGTATTACCACAAATTTTGTGTAGCCGTGAAGAATAAAGTTCAGATTTGACTCTGCTATGAATGTATTAAACATCAGATTTATCTGAGACGGAACTTACTTACAGAAATCTCTAACACAACCTAAAGTTCTTAGGAGAAGCTTCCCATTTTATTTTATTTTATTATTTTTGGAATCCCTATTAAGGGTTTGTCATCATGCGAAGTTTGTTCTGCAGATGCGTGAAGCAGTGCCTTTTCTGTTGTGGCACCCCGGTTGTGAAATGTGCTACTTACAGAATTCCACCTGTTTACATCACTCCTTAATTGTAGGTGCCTAAGCAATCCTTTCTATTCCACAAAGCCTTCTGCAGTGGGTCGCTAAGGAGGTCTTTGGTTGTTTCATAATTTAGTCTGAGTGTTCAATTTGTATCTTGTTTCAAATATTGAATTTTTTTTAAAAAAAGAATCTTTTTTTGCCGCTTTGGGTATTCTTTAAAACAAATAAAGAAAAGCTGTCTTTAATACTTTATAAATAAACCAATAAATTTGGAAGATCTGCTATTAATAAACATCCTTTTATCTTCCAGGAGCAAGCAGCAAACTGGAGGGGAAAGCAAACTGGATCTGAGGGGAAATGTGACATTAGGATTTCGTATTCCAACTCCGAAGTATCCTTAGTGATCTTCCAGAATGGAGGAACTTTAAAGCTTGGCACTGCCAGGACCTAGGAGGCACCAAACAGTTTGTATTGGTCTGAAAAGATGAATCACACCAACTTCACACCAGAAGCCGACGTGGCTGTCCGATCCAAAACTATCACCGAAAACATGCTTATTACCGTGTCTCTGTCCATAATTACAACCTTGACAATGCTGCTGAACTCTTCCGTCATTTCGGCAATCTGCCTGACGAAGAAGCTGCACCAGCCTGCCAACTACTTGATCTGCTCGCTGGCTGTTACGGACCTGCTTGTCGCCGTTTTGGTCATGCCCTTGAGTATCACATACATCGTGATGGAAAGGTGGACTTTGGGATACTTCCTGTGCGAGATATGGCTGAGCATAGACATGACCTGTTGCACGTGCTCGATCCTTCACCTTTGCGTCATCGCGCTGGATCGATACTGGGCGATTACAAATGCGATCGAGTACGCCAGGAAGAGGACGGCCAAGAGAGCTGGAGTTATGATTGGCACAGTGTGGACAATATCCACGTGCATCTCCATGCCTCCTTTGTTTTGGAGAAACCACAGCGCCGACACCAATTCCAGCGAGTGTCAGATTCAACACAACCACGTCATCTACACCATTTACTCTACGTTTGGGGCCTTTTATATCCCTTTGACCCTCATATTGATTCTCTATTACAGAATCTACCACGCGGCAAAGAGCCTTTACCAAAAACGAGGTTCGAGCCGGCACCTCAGCAGCAGGAGCACCGACAGCCAAAACTCGTTTGCGAGTTGCAAGCTCACGCAGACCTTCTGCGTCTCAGACTTCTCCACATCAGACCCGACCACGGAATTTGATAGGATGCATGCTTCGGTGAGGACCTCCCCCTTTGACAACGACCTGGATTTGGTTGGAGACCGTCAACAGATTTCCAGTGTGAGGGAGCGAAAGGCTGCACGCATCCTGGGCCTCATTTTAGGCGCCTTCATTTTGTCTTGGCTGCCATTTTTTATCAAGGAGCTTGCTGTGGGCCTTCAGCTTAGCACCGTATCGGCGGAAGTGGCTCACTTTCTGACGTGGCTGGGTTATGTGAATTCTCTTATCAATCCTCTCTTGTACACTAGTTTTAATGAAGATTTTAAACTTGCCTTTAAAAAGCTCATTAGATGCTGGGAACACTCTTAAAAATGATTATGGACAGCTACCATGTGACTTATTGGCCTTAAATATGAGCTGTGGGGGAGGGAGGGGATATCTGAAACTGGAAACCTGTTTGAGTTTATTTATTTATTAGCTTCGTTTGGAGGTTTTTTGCTCATAAAAAGGGCTTTGTTTTGCTTGTCTTTTAAACTTAATTGCTCCTTAGCTTGTAAATCTGTACTGCTGTTTTCTACCTCTCTGTACCATGAGCATATGAGTTTCTATACTATGAGTCTGAAATACATTTAATTACACAGGCCTCTTCCCCCCACACCGCTCTCTTATTTTAAGACAACATGCAAAATAAAGAGCCCTGTTCAAAAGTTGTATTGCTGCCACTTCTAATAAATGAATAGCCCTATCCCCCCTCCCAGGCACACTGACACTTCAGAATAGCAGCCGTTATTTACAACAGAGGGCCTAGTACACAGACCCACTCCTCGTTCTTGCTCAAACTAGCCTAGCCTGAATGTGATCTGGTGCCTCTCCCTGTAAACATTGGCTGACATGCCATAGGGGATGGGAATGAACCCACTTCTAAAGCACAGCTGTGCCTGTGAGAGAGAATACCTTATAATTTCTTTCAAAAATTGTAACTATACAGACAGGCATGCTGTATATGTGGTCATATCCAAAGCAGCCAGCCTCTTCGTGCAAAAACTTTCACCTGTGCAATGGAGCTTCCTGTCAGGACTGGCTCCAGGTTTTGGGGGGCCCTTAGCCCTCCTCTTCCTCTTTGGCCCCTTTCTCCCTCTTGGCCCCAACCATGTGACCAAACTTTATACAGGCAGGAGAGACTTTTAGGACACGATAACTGTACATTGATTAACATTTCCACATGCAGTGCTATTTTTCTAGAAAAAGAGGTGCCAACACTCACCCTGAATGCCTCGCTTGTTCTCTTAGAATGCCAATGGCACCTACCTGAGAGGTACCGGAACTTAGTTCTGGCGAGTTCCAGCAGAAAAAAGCCCTGTCTACACAGAAATAAACCCTTCTGTATATGAAGGGCCTGATGAGCAGGTACAAGATTGCATTGGTTAGTCTTGCAGGTGCTATGCAGGACTGTTCACAAGAAACCTAAAAAGCTTCTAGAGTATCCCCTCCACCCCAGGCTGTCCACTTCCACATCTTTTTTTCAAGAATGTGAAGTAAGGTGAAAGGATATTAGTGGCTTAGGACCTCAAAGACCAGGGTCCAAATCGCCACGCAGTAATGAAGTTGACTGGGTAACCCAGGGCTAGTCTCTGTCTCTCAGCTGAGACCTCACAGGGTTGTTGCAAGAATCCAATAGGGGAAGAGAAGAAGCATGAATGCAACCTTGAGTTCCTTGAAGGAAAGTTGGGGCATCAGTATAATAAGAAGCAAATAAGTAAGTCTGTCTCTACCCCGCAGGTCCCAAAAGCCTAATAATAGTCCCACTAAATCCAATAAGGCCATAACAAGCTGGGGGAAATAATTTAATCCTAGAATTTAAAGAGACACGCCTTTGAAGAGATACACATAATTGGGCGCATAACAAGAAGAAATGAAACAGGTGAGTTCCCCCTGGCCCATGAGGCTGCAAACCAAGCATATTACCTGCCAGTAAACCTCATTCAACACAGTGGGAGTTACTTCTAATTCAATATGCATTGGATTATGTAATGATAGGTAGGTTTCACCTTAACAATGTCTTCTATGAAGTAGTGAAGGCAGGGAGGAGAAAGAGTTGTTAACCAAGAATGCATGCATGCTTGTTTTCTCCCCAGCAAGTGAATCAACCGCTCTTCAGCTCTCTCCAATGGGTTAGGAGGAATACCTGGAAATGGGGGTTGATGCTGGAGGGCAAAAGTAGCAAAAAGTTGCTAATGGGGAAGAGGTGTAAGGCTGCTCAGATCAGCTTCCAGCTAACAGTCTGGCTCTCAGGTCATGCTGGTTTTCCAGCAGCAGCAGCAGCAGCATTTAGCAGGAATAAGTGCACAGCTTGTGTATGTCCCCCAGTAGCTGGGGGAACCCCTAGAACAGATTTGGGAAGTGTTAGGGCACACAGTGAGAGGACATTCCATCATGCTGGCAAAAGTCTAGGGCAACTTTGTTGGATACAACCCATTATTGCTACATAGGGCTGATTTTTTTAATACTTCTATAAATGTATTTTGGGGTCATTACTGAATACTTTAAAAATCCCAGTCATGGGAATTATAAAGCAGAAATTTGGGGGCAACAGTAGCAACTTCCCATTTCTGTTTTGTAATCACCACAGCTTGGGTTTTCAACGTCTTCCAATAATGACCTTTTCCCTGAAGAATTACATGTCTCCTGCAGAATTAAGGAGCTGGTACACAGTAGTAAAAGGCCACGAGTGATCCTTACTCATCATGAGATATGCTACTGCAGGTTCAGAAATGGTGCTAATTGTTTTTTACAGCTGCTTCCACATCTGTGCTGGTTGCTACATAAACTGTAATATTCAGTACAACATAATCTTTGATCTCTCTCTCTCTGCCATCCGTACCTTCTTTCAAATTGTCAATTAGCATCAGACCTAAGGCTGTACATAATTAAAACAAAGAAGATGTTTATTCTTTGCCAGATGGCTTGAGATTACCCGATTAAAATATTTGTGAAGCACAAAGCCACATTTTCTAAACAGCATGACGAATGAAGATGCATGTGTCTTCCTAGCCGCTTCAATGCCAGCCAGGGATGAAAAGCAAAAGTGCTATTGAAGTATAATCTCAGAGGTTCTTAGCCAGATGTTTTCAGCAAAAGTGTCCCTCTGTCAATTTCTGCAAGTCCTGACTCAAAGGTAATAGCAGAATATCTACCTTTTGCTCACAATGGATTGGAGGGTGGCCTTGCAGTTGTGGGCACAGCTACGTTGCTAACTTTACAACTGGGGACAATGTCTGACTTGGCACGTGAGGTTTGCACAAGAAGAGGTGAAACAGGTTAGGCTCAAGGCAGAGTCACAGAATCACACAATTGTGGAGTTGCAAGGGACCACAATGGTCATCTAGTCCAACTCCCTGCAATGCGGGAATATTTCACCCAACGTGGGGCTCGAACCCATGAGCCTGAGATTAAGGGTCTCATGCCTTGACCCCTCTATCCAGGCTGCAACTTCTGACTGGTCCTCCTCACATGCTTTTTTTGTTTGGCTGGCTGGCTGGCATGTGCCCTTGAACTGCGATCATAGGAGAGAGCAATGTAAGCTGGAATGTAGGCTACAGTACAAAGGCACAACACACACCTTTTACTCTCTTGCTTCTGGTCACAGGCACCCAGGAAAGGACCATCCATTAGGCAATGTGAAGCCATTTCCTTCAGGCAGCAGATCTGACCCCTGTCCCAACCCCACCATTGCACTGCTGACTTGGTTTGCAGAAGGTGGCATTGTGGGGGTTATTGGGCAGCATCGGGGCACCTTGCCTACAGTGGCAAAGCATCTTTGGCTGAGCCTGCACCCACCAGTGGCATGCAGCCCCTTCCTGAAGGTTGTGCGGCCCTCAGGCTGACAAACACACCCACCGTGTGAAGCATCTGCCGCTAATGCCTCTTGGCTAAGCTTGTATTATTACAAGGGATGAAAATGAAAGCCAATACAGTGGTACCTCAGGTTACGTACTTAATTCATTCCGGAGGTCCGTTCTTAACCTGAAACTGTTCTTAACCTGAAGACCACTTTAGCTAATGAGGCCTCCTGCTGCCGCCGCTCCGCCAGAACACGATTTCTGTTCTCATCCTGAAGCAAAGTTCTTAACCCCAGGTAATATTTCTGGATTATTGGAGTCTGTAACCTGAAGCGTATGTAACCTGAAGCATATGTAACCCGAGGTACCACTGTATGCAGTTACATATCAGGACCAGGTTCCTGTAGCAATAAGAGATGTGTATCATTCCCAAGGTAAAGGAGTTCTGCCCTTGTCTGCATCTGATCAGCAGCTTCATATCCCCTAGTTACCTAGTCATTCCCCCCCCCTTTTTTTTACTGCCTTCTGCTCCCATGCTTTTCACAGTAGCTTAATTTGCAAACATTTCCAGGTGATAATGCTTATCTCCATTCTGTTAAAAGCTTCACCAGTTGAGTTCTGCAGAATCGCTGGTGAAGGCCAGGCCAGGCTTTGCTTTGCTTGGCTCCATTTGACAACCCAGCTATTAATTCAGTGTGGAGTATAGGTAGGGAACTCCACATTATGTCAACAAGAAACATCAACATGCTTTAATGGGTTTGCAGACTGTGGCAATACCACGCCAGATCAATGGCTAAAGAAGTGATGATACAAGAACCAACAACCACAGAGAAATGCAGTAGCTAACAGTGGAGGGCAGATGGGTCACTGCCTCATCAAGCCCAGTCTGCCCTCATCCAGCTCCCTGCCCCTACCCTCTGCCCCTCCCTGCCTTCTTACTCAGAACCAGGCCAAGGGGTCGTAATGCCTGTCTATCTTCTCCCACAGTGTCTCCCTTGTAGAGCTCAGGAAGGAGGAGAATGGGGACAAAACTGGAATTGATTGGCTCTTTCTATCCTTAGCTCTAGCTCCACCTACTGTTTGTCTCCCTGCCTTCCTCCCTATCAGTTCCAATGGGTACTAGCCACCACTGTTAGCTATTTGAAAGCAACAGCACAGAAGAAGAAATTAAATCAGAGGAAAACATGGAATGCTATCTTCTTTCATTATTCTTAAAAGGGCTTTACAAGCCCAGAGAGCGACAGAGTTCAATTTTATAGGTGACAATCAAGCTTTTGATACCTGCCCCCATCTCCATGGCATATAATGAAAAGATTAAGAACTAGGGGTTTTTTCCCCTTTAAAAAGGTGAATATATGAAAGAGGACGCTAACACGGAAAGAAGTGCTTCCATTTATTCCACCTTGAAGAGAGCCATTAACCCAATACAAATAGCATCCTCCATTAGTTCAGACTAAAGTGTTTATTGATGACACACCTTCTGAAAGTAATGAGAACAAGCGCCGGTCCTATTCAGTGAATGAGAACAAACAATGGCAGCACCAGTTACTACTCAGAATCCGGTCAATTGAAATGTTGTGTTGATAACAATTAAGAGAGAATCAATGCATCCCTTACAGTCTATAGCCATTAAACCCAGAATGCAACAGCTGGGATTTCTCCTTGGGGCTGCCTGAGCCATCTCCCATGAGTGGCCACAATTCACAGCAGCTGTTGCCAAGAAAATGATGTATGCAAAATCCTCTGAATTATATCCAGGCTGGGTAGCTGGCCTGAGCTAGACATTCGGCAATGCATTGAGAACAAAGGAGAAGAAATGTGCTCCCTTCAGTAAAATGAAGAATTGCTCCACAAGAAGACCCCGTAAGTACTGGAACTGCAATAGAACCCCTTTGCCCAAACTGGTTAGCATCCCTGCAAGAAGCAGGAAACATGGATCCTTGGAAGCACCTGATTCCTTGGTTCACAGGTGGAGGTATGGAAAATGCATGTTTAAGCCGGGCTCCAGGGATTTCTCACAGCCCCATGTTCATCCATGTCCTTATTTCAAACTGAAATCCAAGCAGGTGGATGAGACTGGCAGCATTTCGTCTGCACATGCATGTGTTGGATGAGCAAGAAACATCATATTCGCTCATGCCCTGCTTGTGGGCTTCCCACAGGCATCTGGTTGAGCACTGTAAGAGCAGGATGCTAGACTAGATGGGCCCTTGGCCTGATCCAGCAGGCCCTTTTTAAGTTATTGTACGCCACAATTTGTACTCCCTAACTAGCTGTAGAGTAAGCCAGTGGCTTCATGTAGATGTTAAAAAGCATGGGGGAGAGGACGGAACCCTGAGGCACCCCACAAGTAAGAGCCCAGGGGTCTGAACACTCATCCCCCACCACCACTTTCTGGACACGGCCCAGGAGGAAGGAGCGGAACCACTGTATGACAGTGCCCCCAGCTCCCAGCCCCTCAAGACGGTCCAGAAGGATGTTATGGCTGTTGGTATCAAAGGCCACTGAGAGAGCCAGCAGAACTAGGAAACAGCTCTCACCTTTGTCCCTAGCCTGCTGGAGATCATCAACCAGCGCGACCGAGGCAGTTTCGGTCCCATGATGAGGCCCAAATCCCAATTGGAAGGGATCCAAATGGTCCGCATCCTCCAAGCGTGCTTGGAGTTGTTCAGCACCCATCCACTCAATCACCTTGCCCAAGAATGGAAGATTTGAGACTGGGTGATAGTTGGCTATATTGGCCGGGTCTAAAGATGTTTTTTTAAAGAAACTGTTTAATGACCGCCTCTTTCAGCAGCTCTGGGAAGGCTCCCTCACAGAGGGAAGCATTCACCACCCCACAGAGCCCATCGCCCAGCCCTTCATGGATCGCTTTTATTAGCCAGGATGGGCAAGGATCAAGGAGAGAAGTGTTCGGTTTCACTCGTCCAAGCAGCCTGTCCACATCCTCGGAGATAACAGATTGGAATTGATCCTATGCAACTTGACTAGATAGGACTCTAGCACCCTCTTGCCCCGGCCCTGCTCCCACGGTGGAGTCTACCTCTTTCTGAATCTGAGCGACTTTATCTGCAAAAAACTTTGCAAAATCTTGTACAGGCCCCGATGGCAAAGGCGGTTCTGTTAAATTGTGAACCACCTGAAAGAGTCTCCTGCTGCTGTTTTCTGCAGATGCAATAGAGGCGGTGAAGAAAGTCCTCTTCACCATCACTATCGCCACTTGGTAGGCTCAATGTTGAGCTCTAACCCGTGTCCAGTGCGATTCAAAATGAGTTTTCCACCACCTGGGCTCTAGCCGTCTCAGTGATTGTTTCATCACCCTCAGCTCCGGGGAAACCATGGGGCTGTCCGAGCTCCATGCAATGGAGAGGGCGCTTCGGAGCCATACAGTTGACAGCCCTTTTTAACTCTGCATTCCAGCAGGCCAGCAGGGAATCAGCGGAAAGGCCATCAACACGGGATAAAGCATCCCCTACCACTCTCTGGAAACCATTTGTATCCATTAAGTGGTGGGGGCAGACCATCCGAATCGGTCCCACCTCCCTGCAGAGGGGAAGGGTCGCGGAGAAGTTCAGTTGCGCCATCATGCCTATTGCACACCTTCTTGGCTCTCTCCATCTGATGACCAAATGCAAAAGAGGACGGGGATCCCTTGCTTCCAACAGTAGCACGGAAGATAAAATTTCAGTAGGCACACCTGTCTCCTCCTTCCTGCCGCATGTAGCAACATTCCTGAACTGTGGAGCAACGGAGGTCATTGTGAAAGTGGCCCAATAGAGCTTCTTGATTTCAACCAACCAGCCAAAACTTTAGGCACACATCTCTGGTACAAATTATCGCACAAAATGCTTCTTTTTAAAGCTTTGATTATTCCGGAAAGTGATCATTATCCCGTTTCTACATATAAGGGAAAACATGAAAGGTTTGGGTGAAATGTCCTAACATCACATATAGCTAGGTGAAAATAGAAGATGGGGGAAACACATTAATTCCTTGCCCATGGCTCCCCCTACAGTCCAACTGAGGATTCTGCAGGTCATCATCTCTACTGATCCTATCACACAAGAGCATTTTGCGGTTACAGTGCTTTTTTGTGATGCTTGGAGGTAGGTTGTAACATAAATGTGATGAAACAATACAACTTGGGACTTTTTCTGTGGCTTTATTTCCTATCAGGAACACATGGAACATAGTTTATATGTCTTTTTCTCTTCCTATGTAAGAGCCACTTGGAACAAAATCTTAAAACAGGAGGTCAACACGTGTTCTGCTGACAGGCTAACAATTCTGCAAACCACTTTGAACTTGGCTCATGAATCAAATGCATGACCTTATGACCCATTTCTGTGTAGTTCACTAACAGCAGTAACATCCAGCTTCCCAAAGAGCCATACAGCAGAAGGAAAATCGCTTTTTCCAGAAGAAGAAATGGTATCCGTGAATCACATTCTGTACCATTCTTTTCATTCATCATAATGTAATATGTTAAGAAAAGAATTCAAGATGTAACTGCAATCACTTTACACACACACACACACACACACACACACACACACACACACACATTTTAAAAGGAGAATAGCCTTGAAAGATTTTTTCTAAAAAATATAATAATGTGCACCTGGAACTTAGATTTTAAAAATAATAAACAAAAGAACCTGAAGAATGAAACAGAGTGTAAACGAGCAATCTGATTGCACCTAGAGAGGTCTTGTTGTTGTTGTTTTAAAAAATATCTTTATTTCTATTGTGCTGAGTGGCTGCTGCAGTTTTTGCTACAATAACATTCTCTTTCTCCGTCCCTGTCTTTCTCCTCAGTGCCATTGTGCAACCCAGCATGCCAAAAAGCACAGAATGTGTTCCTTGAAATACTGGAGAAAGGCAAGAAGCAAAGCAAAGGATCTACCTGTTGTATGCTGAATGTCACTAAGCCAACCAACCAGGATGGCTGTAAAATATATGGATCCATTCTTTTGAGGAAGGACTTGTCACCCACGAGGAAACAATGGGTGAGATGATCATTAAGTCAGTCTCAGAGTAGAATCATGGAAGTCTTCAGTTCAGTGGGTATGCTCCAGGTATGACTGAGTCAGATACCACCCAATATATTTATTTGTTTTAATTGCATTGCTTACATCCCACATAATGGTGCCAAGTTCTCCAGGCATCTTACAGCATAAAATGTATTCAGGTATAACTACAAAATAATAAAGTGCAATGCGGCATAAAAACTTGAGCAGCAGAGAGAAATCAACGAAACATCCTATCAGACTTAACAGACATAAACTCTTTAAAAACTGGGATTAAAAGCAAAAAGGTCTTCTCTTCTAGAGCTGACGACAAAGTATGTTCAGGGGACACTCTCTGGGGAGAACATTCCACAATTAGTGTGCCACCATTAAGAAGGTCCTCTCAACAGTAGCCACCTCTCATACCTTACTTACCAGAGAGAGCCAGTGTGGTATAGTGGTTAAGAGCAGTAGTCACGTAATCTGGGGAACCGGGTTCGCGTCTCCGCTCCTCCACATGCAGCTGCTGGGTGACCTTGGGCCAGTCACACTTCTCTGAAGTCTCTCAGCCCCACTCACCTCACAGAGTGTTTGTTGTGGGGGAGGAAGGGAAAGGAGAATGTTAGCTGCTTTGAGACTCCTTAAAGGGAGTGAAAGGCGGGATATCAAATCCAAACTCTTCTTACAGAGACACTCAGAGAAGGGCCTCTAAAGATGATCTGAGGAACCAGGTAGGTACATATGGAAAGAGGCAGTTTTGAAGCACTGGCACAATACATTAATTCACCTGGTCCAGGAGCTTCTCTGCACCAGCATTACATGTCCCCAGACACAAGTAGCCCTTCCATGGAGGCTCCCTGGACTGACTCACATGTTAAGCACAGTGGTTTGGACCCAAACTAGTAAGTAAACTGCACTTGGTTCCTTTTGAAATCATTGGGGCTTCAGTCAGGGCTAACAGGATTTCAATTGGACCTAATTGCAACTAACTTAGTCTGGATCTAACCCAGTATAAACATCCCACCCTACCTGCCCCACATTTGTAGTGGCTTCCATGGGGAATTAGAGGGTTGTAACTATTCTGGTTCCACTAACACAGAAGGGACTAAATTTCCTGACCTTGTGTGTGCGTGGCTTACATTTTAAATTTACTGACACTTGCTGCCTTACACATTTTTCTTTCCCATTACAAAAACCAGAAACAATCATGAGTGTATTTGCTATTATTGATCAATGTTAACCATGTTCACCCCAAATAAAATTAAGAACAGCTGATCCTTGTATCCTTCGATGATCTGAACAATGCTTTATATACTTGACACAGGGACGGATATCCCTGCTGCAATTCCCATTAAATGCAACTTACTGCATGAGTCATGGCCATCTTGAGTCACATCTGCACTGTATGTTTAAAATGACACCACATCCACACCATACATTGAAGGCACTCTTGTGCCTCTTTAGAAGTCATGGCTTCCCTCCAAGAAACCTGGGAGCTGTAAGTTTGTGCTGAGAGTTGTTATGAATCTCCATGGTTCTCAGAAAAGGAGCTCTCTGTTTTTGCATAAGGCAAGAAGTACTTCAGAATGCCTTGCAAAAGGCTCCTTCAAAGCACCAAAGGAATGAAGTACCAATAAAAAGCAGGTGACAATGTGCATTCACTGACCAAAAATGCATTGTGTATTCACTGACCAAAAATCCAGAGGGCATCTAATGCACTGATGCGGCTCTGTGTATACATGCCCAAAGCTTGACCACATCATCTCCAATTCTAGTGGTTTGGGATGCAAAAATAATTCACAGATTGACTTGAAAGAAGCCTCAAATCTCCACAAGGAAAACGGGTGCCGTGTGGACTTTTTGGGGCTTTGTTGCGGAGAGAAGTAAAACACACCTCCTTCTTCAGGGCTCCTTCTGTTACAGGTGGTAGGCAGACAGAATGTCAAAATACACACGTTCTCATTCAATTTACTTTTTAAAAGGAGATTATTTTAGAACCAGATCTGTTGTCGATTTCACCACTAGATGGTGGTCTAAAACTAACAATGAGCCCTTCTGGTGGCAAGGAAAAAGACCCTCCACTAGAAGATGGATAAAATAGTTATTGACAACTTTGATGCTCTCCCGGAATTGGGAATGTGAATAGAACTGTTGTCATAAAGATGAACTTCACTGAACAAATGTCAAGAGCATACAATGAAAAATTATTCATGTTCATTTTTTTAAAATAGTATTATTGGTCTTCTTGCTGTTTATGTTTAGTTCTTTAATTTCTTTCTCTTTTCTTACTGAGTGTTTAAATGGTAGGATGGGAGCTTGCAACAAGTTCTGGATGGGGTTGCACTAAGATCAGGTACAGAGTCTTAGAATGGTATTGGGCTAAGGTGGTGGCCAGGATTGCTGTTAAGCAGCTTAGGTTGGTAAACCTATCCAGAGATGTCAGTCCTAGCTTCATTTCTACATATTTTGGTTATATCCAGACTAGATTACTGTGATTGCCATGAGACTGGTGTTGAAGATGAGCCAGAAACTGCAGTGGTTCAGAATGCAGCAGCAAGGATGCTGTTCTATTATACCATTTTTGTATTGGTTCCATGGTCTGCCTATTCCAGACTCAATTTAAAGTGCTGGTTTTACCGTTTAAAACCCTATACAGATTATTTGAAGGAGCACCTGCACCCACATGAACTTCTCCTAAGCTGAAATTGGCATCAGATGCCTTAGTCTTGGTCCTACCTGCAAAGCCTATGGGGATGATGGGCTCCTTTCTGGGCTGGGCCATGGGCAGTATTAAATTTTATTTAGTTAGAAAGTGTCTTAATTGCTCTATATTCAGAAGAGTCTCAAAGCAATGCATAGAAAGTAGAAATCAAATACAAATGGGACAAAGATTCGAATGCTCTGAAGTAGAGGTCAAATACAACAGAACAGATAAACAAATATACAAAATAAGGATCAAATACTATACAAGCACTCAAATCAACATACAATATCAAAATAAAATACATTGTAAAGGTCTCACAAATATACAAAGTGTAGGTCAATTACAATACAAAATAACTCAAAGCAATACAACATACAGAACTCAAAGGCAAGATAAAAATAAACAATATCCAGATTGAGAATAAAATATAGCCCGAAATATTAATAACCAAATTAAAGCCTTTTAACTCTTTTTATTAAATTATAGTATTTTGTGTTGTTCTGAAGTTTTGTTGGTTTTAGCATTTTCTCTGTAAGATGCCTTCTGATGCCAATATGACCTGAAAGGGAGGTTAGAAAATGCATTAAATAAATGCACTGCTTATAATCTAAGTATCTATTATTATTATTATTATTATTATTATTATTATTATTATTATTAGAGGGAACTTGAAAATTTATCTAAATTCAAACTCTTGTTGATGCAGGAAATCACTGCTGCAATATCTTTGAAAGGTGGCCATCCACCCCCTTGGTTAAAATCTCTAATTAAGAAGAACCCACCATTATCTTTGGCTGTCTGGTCCCCTGTCAAACAGCTCATAGCGTTGTACCAGTGTGTTAATTTGAATCCTCCCCTCTGGGGATGTGATGGCGCTTGAAATATTTGAAGATAGCCTTCATATTGCCTTTTCATCACCTCTTCTCCATACTACATATGCCTGACTTGTTTCATCTTTCCTCATAGGTAGGTCTGCAGACCTTCTGGACGCAATCAAGTTTGTTGATATTGTACTATTGGCTTGGAATAAAACACTTGATTATAGACCTGGCAGTTAAACTCAGACCTCCAAAACAGAATTGCTCTTTATAGGAACATTCCCAAGACAGCACATAAGACAAAACAGAACAAGATGATGAGAACCTCAGTTATGCACAAAGGATATGAAACAGCACCACCCTGTGCTAGGTGGTGTTACATATATAATCATTACAAATCTCCCCGCCCTCCTCTCTAAATTAAGCAGATAACTGCATTTTTGTACGGTATATAATCTGCCAACCAGAAAGTTTATTATGTTTGTCTGCTCACTGCAATTCCATTTTCAAAGGATAAGCATGTTTCAAGGATAACTGAGATTGTGTTATCGGGCCATGCTATACCAGTACTGTCTGTTGAGGTTGTGTCATTTGCCAGGGGTATCATTTCAGAGTCATTAGAATTTCCTGGCAGTCCTTCTTCAAAGTCTGGACCCCCTTGAGAAGAAACAGGTTCTAGCTGCAGTATCTCCCCCAACACTTCCTTGGGGTTATCCTCTGGAGAATTTAGCTGACCCATGGCAATCAATTCACTTTCAGTGTATCAGTTCTCTATGTTTACAAAGACTCATGAATGGCCTTTCTATAGTAGTAAGGATAAGTTGCTAAGTTTGTTAACCTCTGTATAACCCCCATCCCACGGAGAAAGGCTTATCCTCTAAACAAAGAACTCGTTTGAGCAGATGAACATAAAAACCTTTCTGGGTGGCAAAGAAAGGTTTGGATTCTTTCCTGATGGTTCCTCCAGTTGCAGAGCCGCACTTTCTTGCCTTCCTGGATGGCAACAACATAGGCCCTAGTTCCTAATTCTAGTCTCCTTGCCTTCCTGTGTTGCACCTTGCCTGACTTCCCTGTTAAATTGATCTTGGAGTGTTTTCTGACCTTTTTCCTGGAACACATTTGGACCTAGGCTGATTCTTTGAGCTTGGCATTAGTTTGTTTGGGCAGTACTGGATCTGCAACTGTATCTTCATTGGTGACTGATTTGGTGGAGGCTAAGATCTCCCGTAGGGATGCGTGTGGTGCTGTGGGTTAAACCACCAGAGCCTAGGACTTGCCGATCAGAAGGTCGGCAGTTCAAATCTCCACGACGGGGTGAGCTCCCGTTGCTTGGTCCCAGCTCCTGCCAACCTAGCAGTTCTAAAGCACATCAAAGTGCAAGTAGATAAATAGGTACCGCTCCGGCGGGAAGGTAAATGGCGTTTCTGTGCACTGCTCTGGTTCACCAGAAGCAGCTTAGTCATGCTGGCCACATGACCAGGAAGCTGAACGCCGGCTACCTCGGCCAATAAAGCGAGATGAGCGCTGCAACCCCATAGTCGGCCATGACTGGACCTAATGGTCAGGGGTCCCTTTACCTTTACCTTTAAGGTCTCCCATAACTGGAACCTTAGCCACTGAGGGAATCCCCTGGTGCATGAAAGAACAGACGGTCGAGAAATTAAAACTGAGAAATAAGGGAGATGAAGACCATAAGGAACTCAAACAGTAAGGACAACGATTCTTTTCTTGTATATAGGTTAGCCTCAGAAGAAGGGCATCACATATTGAGAATGTGAACCACTATTTTAACTGGGAAGAAAAGGATATTTTGCAGTGCTGTATTGGGAGAAGTGACTCATTCAGCCCTGACTGAAATTAGAGAGGAAAGAGGAGATAAGAATCAATGGCACAGCAAATGCCAAGGCTGTGTGCCTCATCATCATGGTGGCTGCTGAAGCTGTCAACAGGAAGGCGTGGGTGGCAGGACAAGTAGTTCAGCCTTGGACATACTGAGTTTGAAATAATAAGGAGACCTTCAGGTAGGTGACAGGTAAGTGGAGATGCAGAACTGGGCAGTAGCAAAGAGGCTCTGTGTTAGAGAGATATAGCTGGGTACAAACAGCAGATCCAAACCCTCAGGATAAAGCCAGTAAGCTAGAAAAACAATATTATTGCCGTATTTTTCGCTCTATAGGACACACTTTTCCCCCTCCAAAAATTAAGGGGAAATGTGTGTGCGTCTTATGGAGCGAATGCAGGCTCCTTGGCTTCAGCGATAACAACGCGAAGCCTCCGAAGCACAGAGGGAACGCTCCCTCCACGCTCCGGAGGCTTCCCGTTGCTTTCGCTGAAGCCTGGAGAGTGAGAGGGGTCGGTGCGCACCGACCGCTCTCACTCTCCAGGCTTCAGCGAAAGCAATGGGAAGCCTCCGGAGCGCAGCGGGAACTCGCACAAAGGCTTCGGGTTCCTTTCGCTGGAGCCAGGAGAGTCTTGCTCTCCCGGCTTCAGCAAAAGGAACCCGAAGCCTTCGGAGCGCAGCATGAGGTCCCGCTGCGCTCCAAAGGCTTCAGCCACGTGCCTGCCTGGAAGCCAGAGGAGGAACAGAAGGGTCTCCTTCTGTTCCTTCTCCAGCTTTGCTTGAAGGGGCGCTGCGCAGTTCTCCCTCTCTGTGCAGCGCCTCTCCTTCAGAGGAGAGGCGCTGCACAGAGAGGGAGAACTACGCAGAACCCCTTCAGCAACGCACCTGCCCTGGCTTCCGCCTTAGCCATGCGCAGCCTCTTCGGGCATGGGGAGCCTTCATCCCACTGCCCTGAAGAGGCTTGGTGCGGTTATCCCAGAAGCCAGAACTGCCACACGGTATCCCAGAAGCCAGATCCCTCTTGCTGTTCTGACTTCTGGGATTCAAAATATTTTTTTTCTTGTTTTCCTCCCCCCCCCAAAAAAAACAAAAAACTAGGTGCATCTTATCATCTGGTGCATCCTATAGAGCGAAAAATACGGTAGGTATGGGCCAAGCGGATGAGTTCCTTCCTCTTGGGGTTGAAAACTTGGGTTTTTCATATGAGAAATGAGTTGTAAAATAAGTGAAGAACACAGGAACAGGAGTTAGGGGTGGTATAGCTTTTTAAGAGTGACGCGGGTGGCGCTGTGGTCTAAACCACTGAGCCTCTTGGGCTTGCTGATCGGAAGGTTGGTGGTTTGAATCCCTGCAACAGAGTGAGCTCCCATTGCTCTGTCCCAGCTCCTGCCAACCTAGCAGTTCAAAAGCCTCTGGGACCATATAACACCGGTTCTGAGAGATCTGCATTGGCTCCCAGTATGTTTCCGAGCACAATTCAAAGTGTTGGTGTTGACCTTTAAAGCCCTAAACGGCGCAGTCCTGTATACCTGAAGGAGCGTCTCCACCCCCATCGTTCAACCTGGACACTGAGATCCAGCGCCAAGGGCCTTCTGGCGGTTCCCTCATTGCGAGAAGTAAGGTGCCAGGGAACCGGACAGAGGGCCTTCTCAGTAGTGGCGCCTACCCTGTGGAACACCCTCCCTTCAGATGTGAAGGAAATAAGCAGCTATCCTATCTTTAAGAGACATCTGAAGGCAGCCCTGTTCAGGGAAGTTTTTCATATTTAACGCTGTACTGTTTTTAACACTTGACTGGGAGCCGCCCAGAGTGGCTGGGGAAACTCAGCCAGATGGGCGGGGTATAAATAATAAATTATTACTATATTATTATTATATAAATAGGTATGGCTGTGGCAGGAAGGTAAACAGGGTTTCCGTGCGCTCTGGTTTCTGTCACGGTGTTCCGTTGCACCAGAAGTGGTTTAGTCAGGCTGGCCACATGACCTGGAAAGCTGTCTGTGGACAAACGCCGGCTCCCTCAGCCCGAAAGCGAGATAAGCGCCGCAAGCTCATAGTCGCCTTTGACTGGACTTAACCATCCAGGGGTCCTTTACCTTTTTAAGAGGGATTATATAATACCCCTTTATCACACACATTTTATCACACTGTATATTTCAATGCAATGGAAGCAGTAATGTGTGGTGTTAGTTTTTCCCCATCTCTGTGCTTTTGTGGAAGCTTTATATCTTATACCCCAGGATTATGTTAAGAGAACAACAGGTTTGAATTTACAGCTACCTCTGCTGACCCAGTGTTTCAGTGTAGCAAGATGTAGTATGTGACAGGGGAGTTCTTAAATAGATCCCAGAATATAGCAGGACTGTTTGGGTAGCAAAGTCCATTATTTATTATTATTATTATTTTATTATTTATTAAATTTCCATGCCACCCTCCATAACGTAGTAACAAACAAAAACCATACCCTTCACCCCATTTAAAAAGGCCATAGCCTAGGAGAAGAATGTCTTTGCCTGATGCCCAAAGATATCTAACAAATGTGCCAGGCGAGCCTCCCTGGAGACAGCACTCCACAAGATGGGAGCTACTGCAGAAAAGGCCCTTTGTGTTGCTTCCTTCTAGGCCTTTCACGGAGGAGGAACACGAAGAAGAGCCTCAGATGATGATCACAGGGTCTGGGTCAGTGTGTTATAGGATACTGGAGGAGTGTCAAACAGAATGTCCTGCGGTGCTATCATACCCTCAGGTTCCCTATAATTTCCCATGGAACCCCTACATCACTCATGGCAATTTGAAAACTGCTGAGGCCAATGGTTTTCCTAAGTCAGATGTGTTGGCATATGGGAATGTAACACAGGTATTTGCTGAGGATGGGTTTTGGCACTCTGGTCCATTTGAGATTTCCCTAGAGTCTTATTGTAGCATGAACTTTCATATACAACAGCCTACTTTGTCAGGTGTAAGGTTCAAGCATCTGTTGAAAATATAAAATGTTTCTGAAATGGCAATACCCATACCCAAATTCAAAGTATAATTGGTTATAAGAGAAACTTGAAAATTATTATGAAGCTTCTTTTCAATTGACATATTTTCATGTGGTGAGAATCATTCATTTCTATGTCTAGCACTGAAACAATGTTATTCAGTTCTTCAACAGGGGAAGAAGATAATCCACAAGTCGTAATATATTTAACTGGTTTATTTTTAAAAGAAAAGAATGCAACATATTTCTCCACAGATGGAGTGAGAAATTATTTCAAATTAGTATAGCATCCTTTTTCTCGGAGAAGACAGTTATACATTAATTCACACCTTACGTACAAAATAAACAAGACTTTGGTTGTCATGCAAAATTCTATATTTGGTTTCTAAGAGAAATAATGAAACATATTTGTCAGTTTCACTCAATGTGTGATGAAGTAAAGAGAAAACATAACAGCAGGGAATATATCATAGTAGGTAAGCTCAAAGCTTCCTTTTTTCAATCAGAAAAGTTATGATCTTATACATGCAAATAATGCAAATAATGCAAATAAAATAAAATCATTCGTTGTCATCGGCGGTCCATTCATGAAGGTCTTAAGATTTATGATAGTAGCAAGTACTGCAGTGACAATCGGTGTGATTCTCGATCTTTGTGTGTTCATGATTTGGAATGGGAGCCTGGATAAAAGAAAAGAAAAGAAAAAATAGAATTATACTTTCATTCATTGCAAAAATCAGACCCTTTTTGCAAAGAACACCTTAAAGCTTTATTTTCTCACTTAAAATAAAAGCTATGTGTTTATTATGCAATTTCTTCTTCTATATTGTGATTTGTTGTAGTGAAGTTTATGGTACTGTTTTAATTGTACACCATTTTGATACTTTCTCTCTCTCAATACATATATGAATAAATGTAAATAAAGAAACTCTGAGAATTATTATCTAGACTCACTCTGCTATCATTTTCATTGGCAGTTATAAGTAGACAGAATCCTAAGGAACACCCCGCCCCCAAACGCAATTAGTTCCCTTTGCTCAAAAAAGATTTTTCACTAGCATTTCTTGAACAGCAGCTGCTCATCTACAGGGCAAATACGTTGTAATGTAGTTGCAACACATCGCTAACTTAACCATTGCAGAAATGAGGTTGAGGGTACATTCAAAAGCCAGCTACAAGACAGTGTGAGGAATTTTCCTGTTCACCCACCCTTAATCTGGTTTGAATGTTGTGATACATATATTGCTCACTTGAATTATACAAGAGTTCAAAGTCAATACCAATAGATCTGATATTGCTATATAAGGGTTGGCGCCGTCTGGATTTATAAGAGACCTTAAGTATGTCAGAGAGCAGATTGTGGACTTAGAAGAATGGAGTTGCAGCTTTCAGGCACAATCTCCAAGCATGCCTGAGGATTCCAATATTATTCCAGGGTGGAAGGGTAACAAACACATATTGCATAGGTAGGTGTTTAGTAGCCTCATTACCTGTTTGAAGGCTCTTGCCACACAGCATGTTGCTTCTGATGTGATGTTCTTTGGGACCGGCATTGTCTTCTTAGATCTCATGGGAGTGGGATAAGCCCTTGAGAAACAGCATCCTGCACACTGATAAATAGGTCGCCCATTGAACAGCTCCGTCATGCGTGCGTTCAAGATCAGTTTACATTCAGGGCAGCCTTTCAGATATACAGAAAAGAATATATTTAGATATTAGTGCTGTTCTTGGTTCTACTTGTACTTCACATTGCAACATACGACGGGCTGGGCTGCATTCCAATCTTGAGCTGAACTGGTAGGATGGGCTTCTCATTGTGCGCCATCAATTCATGAATGGCTAAATTCACATCTAACTTTGAAGACAAAATGGTCTACAGCAATACATGGGAGCCTTCCAGATATTGATTGGACCACAATTCCCATAATCTCTTACCATCGGCCATGTTGGATGGGGCTGATGGGAACTGGACCCCAACAAGTCCTCCAGGCCCTAGTCTACAGGAAATAAGATAAACTTTCTGATCTGATCTTGGCCCTCTTTCTATCAAGTGTTTTGGAATTAGCTAAGGCTTGCTTAAACTGGTCACCTCCTCAAGATCCAAAGGAAACCCCCCTCCCCACTTCTTTCCTTTTTTTAAAAAAAAAAAATCCAGTATGGTGCCATTAGCTTAAATGACTATATGGGCCAAAATGTAGCTAAGGCAAAAACTGTGAAATATTCACTGGGAGCTACTAACAAGGTGCTCTGAAGTGGGGTTTTCAAGACAGAACATGCAATTTCACTCCTTGAACACGCAGCACATTTTCAGAAAAAGAAATGCCAGTTGAAAGAATTTGTCACATACAGGGCACCAAAACACTAAGGTATTCAAAATCACAAGTCAAGCGGGTAATTAAATGCATGTTTATGAATATGGCAGAAAATAGAGGTCATCTGTTAATCAGATTATTAACAAGTAACGTAGTAAATCATCTTTTGATGTTAGGGAAGCTTAAACAGCTGCAGCTCTTCATTTCCTACATTTGGAGATGCTGACAGATAATACTGCTTTAAAAAACAACTCAATCAAAAATATTATGTGGAAAGCCCCCAATCAAAAAAGCACTGTTAGTGTTAAAGTAAATTAGTTAATGCCATATCCATTCATTTTTCATCTTTTTAAAAATTTAATTTGCATTAATTGCAATGCATATTGTTATTTTTGTGTGGAAAATATTAATAAAATTTCTTTTTAAAAAAAGAAAGAAAAAATATAGAAAAGAAAGCATACACATGTACTAGCAGAAAGCTTTCATTAGTTTAAAATAAAAGATTTCTTATGATTATGGGGAGAAATATAATGCCTTTCTTGTGAATGAGATTAAAAGTGCTACCTATCCAATAATCTGCAGTATGAAATGGTTAACATTTACTTTCAGGGGTGTAATGTACAAAGTGCTATTCAGTCAGAAGATTCTAGAAGTGGCACACAGCCCTATCTTTTGCACATTTACTCAGTATAGGTAAGTATACTGAGTAAGTACAGTAGTACCTCGGGTTAAGAACTTAATTGGTTCTGGAGGTCCGTTCTTAACCTGAAACTGTTCTTAACCTGAGGTATCACTTTCACTAATGGGGCCTCCCACTGCTGCCACCACACAATTTCTGTTCTCATCCTGAGGTAAAGTTCTTAACCTGAGGTACTATTTCTGGGCTAGCGGAGTCTGTAACCTGAAGCCTCTGTAACCAAAGGTACCACTGTATAGGTAAGTATATGTAAGTATTCCTCTTTGTAAAGCTTTAAATGCAATGATGCAATCCAGCAAGATGCTAAATAGTTTTAACAAGAGAGAGAGAAAAGATTTTGCAACTTCTGTTAAAGTGCGGCGAAGAGGACCACTTCCATTACACTTCTCTTTTCTTTCTTATTTCACAATTTCCCATGCCAGGAAATGTCATTTCTGTTCATGGTGCACAGATGATGGGAGCTTAACTGGTAAGTTTTATTTATCCAAATCACTGTCTGCTTAAAAAATAATAATCCAATATTTAATGTATCTCACCTGGAGCGATGAACTCTCGCTCCGGCACTGAATGTAGAATACTCAGTGACACAGACAATATGGCAAAAGCAACAGCTGCATACTTCCCAAAGAACACCATGGCCCTCCTGCAAAAGAGAGAAAAACAAAGGATTTCCCTTCTAGTCGTAAGCATGTTTATTTGGAAATACATCCAGTTGATTCCACTTGAAAGTAGCTTAGGAACACAGGTTTCATCTTATTCTTAAATTCTACCCATGGAGAAGGTGCAGAGCTGTAGGACTGTTGGTGGTGCTGCAGCCTCAAGAGACTAGTGACTTATTTGGATTCTGGTCTCTGAATGTAATATGGGATAAAAGTGTGGTTAGCATCTTGAATTTACCATGCAGTTTTAACATACATGCTAAGTGGGTCCAGATGCATAAACAATGCTGTCACTTGGGTCAAAAGTTTGGGGTCTTTGTAGAATAAGGATAAGAGGCCTTTCAGATGTTGTTGGATCTCAGCTCAAATCGGTCCCAGTCAGCTTGTTGAATGTTCGGGGAGTTACAGAGCAACTGCGTCTGAAACTAAGTAGAACACCTATGAGTTCAGAAGTGGCTAATGTTTTGTGAGCTAGCCACTCCTGAACTAGAGGGTGTTTTACTAAGGCACTCCACATGGCTTGACTTACATGTTAGCCAAAACATCCTATTGGCTCAGATAGACTAAATGTTTTATAGGACTGATGTTGTTGCATAAGTTATCTGAGCGGTTTCCAGTGACATATGAGAGCTATGTCCACAAGTGGTGGTTGTTGTTTTTTTAAAAAATATTGTACACATCATGGTTGTGGACCAAAAGCCAAACAGCTATCTCACATCATAGACAGATGCAGCACAGAGAGTAGGTATGCCTCTCACTTCTTATGAGGAATACCTTGCGTAAACTTGACATATAGGCACATGCCCAGTATCTCAGAAACACATGAAGTGATGCTAAGCAATAGTTAAATTTAACATTTCCCCCTGTCCATGGGAATACTTTGGTGTAAGCCTCTAGACTGAGTAAAATATCTAAAAACATGGTATCACTTTCCAGTAGATCAGGAACAAGCTACAATCTAGCATCCTGCTCATGAATGCTCCCTGCAAAATCTACCAAAATATTTAGCTGGGATCCAAAAACCCACAAAAGCCCGACTGGGAAAATGCTCAGCACACACACATGCCACAAAAAAGGTATGGGAGCCAGATCTTCAGAGAAAAAGTGTCAACAATTATCACTAGGTACATGAGACAACTAGACATAAAATTTCCCATGCATCTTTATGAGAATCACACTTCCTAACTGTAAAAGCACTATGCTGGAGCCGGCCCTAAGCATCTTATAAGAGAGTATTTTTATTCATATTTATTCTAAACAGAAAGCAAATAACAGAAAAACTACATTCCAGAAATAACAATGCAACACAAAAAATGCAATCAGATAAGAAGATAGTGCTGTTTAGGCCATGTACACAAAAAAATGTGGAAGATAAAGGCAACTGACAAGCAAATCATTCAAAGAAATTAAATTAATAAAATATTAGCAATATATTATATTATCAAACACAATTTGTTGTTTTTATATTTTTGTTATAAAGTAATAATGCTGATGAGTCTGTTATATTTATGTGACGATTTCTAGTAAATGGGCATTTAAAAGGAGAGGACTTCCTTAGGCTGCAGTCCTAAGAACACTTAACATGGAGTAAGACGCACTGAACACAATGGGTTTTCTGACTAGACTTGTGCAGGGTTGCACTGCAAGCCTTTGCAGAAATAATCCAGGGGGAAAATGTATTAAGGTAATAGCCATTTTTCTCCCTTAATTTTATAAATGTAGTATAAGGATGGAGGACAATTTTATTAAGTTTACATTTAAAGCTGAATTTACCAGATTCACACTTTTTGAAACAATATGAGAACTAAAACATAGCCATCCTTTGAAATCCGTACGTACTTAAAATTTTCAAGGCAGTTTTCCCAACAAACCAATGTTTACCAAAAATGCATATTTTAGGTAGAAGGGTGCATAAAAATAAATATATTAGTGGAAATAATATACAAAAATACATATACCAATAGAAATTGCTTGCAAAGATGTGCGCATTAGTCAAAATGACATAAAAATTGTTTATCAGGAAAAAGCCACACTAAAGTGCTTAATTCTAATGTGGATTTTTTTAAAAGAAAAATTGCTGCAGGAATATGGAGAATCCAATTTAAGGTTGTGAAAAATGAGAAATTAGCAGATCCTTCCACTGCTAATGCAGTATCAGAGATCTAAATTTTGAGAAAGTATATGTATTGCTCTCTTAGCTAAATACTCACTAGTTGAGCCATTTCCAACACGATATGTAAGTAACACAAGCTGGTGTTGTTTTTACCCTGTCACATAGTTGCAACCAATGCCCAACCTGTTTGATGCGTAAGTTTGTTGCATTCACACTTTACAAGTTTAGATGTAAAATATAATGTGCGAAGTAGCCCAAGGGGATTGTTACTTATTAGCCACTATCCATCCAAAGTTGCTTTTTCTGATCTCTTTCCCTGATCCAGAGAACTATGACTTGTATCAAAAGAACTTCAGGTACAACAGAGCTTTCTCATTCCGTTCCCATTGCAGCCTTTTGCCCCTCACCAAAAAACAAACGAACAGAAACCCCGCTCCTGAAAACCAGGGGACTCACCAGACAAAGAAAGCATGAGAAGACTGCATGGCCACTGATGTACTCAGGGTTATGTGGCATAAGCTGCGCAAGAGAATCAAAATGAAAAGCTTCATGTGGCTCCACTTGCATTATGCCTATCCCTGGAGAGAGTTCTCCCTAACAACAACACTCTCAAAACAGTAACATGTTATACCCCTGCAACAGCAAACACAACATTTGGTGCTTTGGGTTTTTTTTTAAAGCAAGACTTTTCAGCTTCAGGTTTTTATCTAAACCATGCTCCCATTTCAGAGACTGAGATACATTGCACACAAAGAGCTGGTCACCATTTGGCTGACACGTTTTTGTGTCTTCATCAAATGATCCCAATGCATCAAATGATCCCAACGCATCTCGCAAAACAACCCTTATCCATGTTACTCACAAGTAAGCACTACTGAGTTCTGTGGAGTTTACCCCCAAGTAAGTGGATATAGGATTGCAGCCTCAGTCTATGAAGAGAATCACAGTACTTGGTCTTTTTACAAAGAGTCTGCTTTAAAGAAAAGAGATTATATTAGATTTCATATTAATAAACATATCTAAACCATTTTAACAAATAACATTACCCTTCTTCTTTTCCAGCTGAGGACAGTTGATTAAGGGTCTGAAAAAAATAGGGTTAGGAAACTTAGCGGCAGCTTGTCTTTCGACACTGAGACGGAATATACCCTGTGTTTTGCTTTTATACTAGGAAAATCAGTCATATCTCCCACCTAGATCTAAGCCAATGGATCAACTGTGATGTTTCCTCATTGGCCAACTATTGCTTGATGTAATTACTATTCCGCCATACTGATGTTATCTCGTCCTTGACTCTTAAAGAGATCACTTCCTGCATTGTAATATTAAAGAAAGGTCAGATGGTGGGCACAAAAATCAACAATGTTTACCATTTAGTTTTCTCTTGCATTGTCAACCACAGTTTACTGCCATTTTCAGTAATTGCAGCCATTAAAAAAAGAACAACAAGGACAACAGTGACTTCACCAGATTTCCTACCAGCTTCTAAAATGGCACAGGGGGAGAATGTTCATTCCCTGTACAGTGGTACCTCGGGTTACATACGCTTCAGGTTACAGATGCTTCAGGTTACAGACTCTGCTAACCCAGAAATAGTACCACGGGTTAAGAACTTTGCTTCAGGATGAGAACAGAAATCGCACGGCGGGGGCGCAGTAGCAGCTGGAGGCCCCATTAGCTAAAGTGGTCTTCAGGTTAAGAACAGTTTCAGGTTAAGAGTGGACCTACAGAATGAATTAAATACTTAACCCGAGGTACCACTGTAGTCTCTTTCCCCTTTGCAACATTATATTAAGAGCTGAAAACTAGAAAATAACATTAAAAAATTTAACAATGGACCTGCAGTATCTTGATAAATAATAGAACCAAGGAATTGGAGGGAAGTCAATTTGTTTTGTTTTGTTTTTGCATTGTTGTGGTTGTTTTTTATTTTTGTTATTTTTGGAAAAATCAATAAAATGTTATTAAAAAAGAAAAAGAAAACTACAAAATAACAAAATACAGTGGACACTTGGGTTGCGAACGTGATCCATGCGCGATGCACGTTTGCAACTCGCAGCGTTTGCAACCCACGTCTGTGCATGCGCGGGTTGCGATTTGGCACTTCTGCACATGCGCAAAGCGTGATTTAGCACTTCTGCGCATACGCAACTGCCGAAACCTGGAAGTAACCCATTCCGGTACTTCCTGGTTTTGGCGGTCTGCAACCCGAAAAAGCGCAACCGGAAGTGGCTATAACCCAAGGTATCACTGTAGGAGGGAATAGCTCAGTTGGTTAGAGCACGGTGCTGATAACCTAGCCCAGGCTGTGATTCGATCTCCATGTGAGCCACTTGCATATTTCTGTATTGCAGTGGTTTGGACTAGGTGACTCTCAGGGTCCCTCTCAACTCTACAATTGTATGATTTTATGATGCTAAAATGATGAAAAATAATGCAGTTTCAAACCATCCTTTTTGCACTCACCCTGTTTGATTCATATTGCAACATTTTCATTTCATATTCATTTCATTCATGCAATGGCTGGTGGTCCAGAGGTTGTCTCTGACAGAAGGGAAGGGGAAGCAATTATCACCAATTCCTCCTTCCCCCTACAGCATCCTCCATCACCTCTCACATTGTTGCAGAGTCATCCAAATGGAGCTGCAGGAGGGAACTGCCTTTCCTCACTTCTGTGGATGGGAGATTATATGAGTGGAAAGCTACACACAGGGTTCAAGCCACTATTTCTTTAAAAGCATTATTCAAGTACGGTAAATTATTCAGACCTATTTATATTTAGTACATAGTTCTACACATGTGCACACGAGTCCCACAGATTTTTGTGTCAGGCTGTGTCATGTCTCTAGCCTCATCTCCCCATCTCCATCTCAGAAGGGGAAGAGGTATTGCCCAGGGATCCTTCGTCCCACACTCCAGAACCTTCCAAACCTGAGGGCTTGACTTTACCTGACACCTCAGACACAGAAGACCCACACACGGAGACCTCACCATAGTTTCCAGTGGTTGCAGGTTCAGGCAATTGGCCTTTAGGAAACACAGTTTTTTTCTGAATGGGTGAGGTTAACAGCAGGTGAAAATCATGGCATCTTGAAAAGGTCACAGCAGGCTGCAGAAACAATAGCTCTCTTTGGGTGAGTTCCAACTAATGTTTGCCTTTGTGATCTGTCCAGGGTCCTGGCAAAAGATACTGCCTTGCCTTTTGTGATCCACCATAGCTTACCATAATTCCATTTGCTCTTTTAGTAATTGCCACTTCTTCAAACCAGCCCCCCCTTAGGGCCTTGAGGCCACAACAGGTTGCAACGTAAGGCAACTTAAAAAAAAATAAAGTGCCAGGTAGCATGATAGCACTATTGCAGGGAAGAATACTTTCTGTAGGTTACAATAGACCTGTATTTGAAGATAATTTCAGACCATATGGAATTCTTATACAAAATGTGCATTATATTAAAGACAGATGTTTGTGTTAAAATAAATTTTAGTAAGTATTAGAATAATTGAGTGAAGCATTAAGCACTTTTATATTCCATTTATTTCAGTGAGAGTTAAATGCATGCTCAATTTTCCATCTTTAAAAATCAAATCAAAGTGCTAAACTTTGCGTGAAGTGCACCTAATGGTTATACTTGCAACATTATGTTACTCCCTTTGCTAGAATAACTTAATTTTAGAATCACTTACTATTTTCCCCATTTTATTCTAAAAATCCACTTGTGAATCAGAAATGTTATTATGCATCTAGCTTTTCATTTGCACTCCAACTAATTTTGTTTTTCCCTGTTCAATGTATGTAATACCCCATTCAAATCAATATTCTCGTAACAGCAACTATACCTGTAGTTTGCAATCATTGATGGAACAGCAGGGGAGTTCAATTCCCTCTCAAGGCTTCCAGCTACCAATATTAATTAGGTGGAAAATACAAGGAAATATATTTGTGAACAAACAATGCTGCAGTAAAAATGCCATGGTAGAGACCATTTTTATGTACCTTGTATAGTTTTATGTTTTTACTGGTGAAAGAAGATCTACTCAATAAAGGCCAAATAAAAGACATATGTGGATAAAGAAATAATATTACAAGGCAGAGTCTACCTCTACTATTTACTTTACAGCTTCTGAGAAATGGAACAACTAATAGGGCCTCCTCTGCCCCCTGAGGGGGTCTGTAGGGCTTTAAACACTAATGTGAGCATCTGGATCTAAGCCTGGAAATGAACTGGCAACCAATGCAGCATTTTTAAAACAAGGGTTATGTGAGATCTTATTGGAAGCCCAGCCACTAATCTGCTTGCTGCATTTTGAACCACTTGACATTTCCAAGTCATCCTAAGTATGTAAGTTACCAGAGAATGTATTGCAGTGGCCAGGTTATTTATGTCCAAAAGGGGTTGTTTCTGGTGAACCAAAAAGATACTTCTGCTCCAGAAGGCTACTGTGGTCAACAGTATCAAAAGCCACCAACAGATTGAGAATGAGCAGCGTTGCACTCTCCCCATCTCTCTCCTGATAAATATCATCACCCAGGGTGACCAAGGAAATTTGAGTGTCATGACAAGGCCTGAAGCCAGAGTAGAACAGATCCAAGTAATTAGTTTCCTTCCTGAAGCTGGACCACCATCACCTTCTCAAGCACCTTGCCTCAAAAGGGGATATTTGCCACCAGACAATAGTTATTTTAACAATTCTGGATCCAGTGAGGTCTTCTTACCAAGGAGACACACCACTGCCTCCTTCAAGGCAGGTGGCACCTTCTTCATTAAAACATTAATCACTTTCTGGACCCCCCCACCAGGCAACCCCCTGAAGAAGCCAGAATGCCAAGGGTCAAGGTGGCAGGTGGGTGGCCACATGTCTTCAAGCAGGTTGTCACATCCTCAGGCTGCAATAATGTAAACTGATCCAGTAGCGATGGAGCAGACAGTGCTCTAGACAACTTTGTTAGACTTGATTTGAATGCGATCCAGCTCTGTCAAAATCTGAGTGATTTTCTCCCTAAAGTGCCTTGCAAAGTTGTTACACAAAGCCAGCAAGGGTGTCAGAGCCTTTTCATTTCTGTTTCTATCTCTTTGGTATTTCTGTTTAGAGAAACCAGTACGCCCATTTTGTGGGAACGAAGGCCTGCTAGCAGGATCTATTAGCAGGATGACCAAAATAGATCTCATACAGGCCAGCAGATTCAACCCCTGCCACTGCACTGCCATCAGCCCCATTGTGGTGCTTCCAGCCCCACTGTGGCTTTGTCTGTGTCACAGTACCCTTGTCCTCACAGCCATTCCTCACCAAACTGCTACTGCATCGTGGCAGTTGCAGTGGCGGGACTGGCAGCAGTACAAGTGTGACAGTGGGGCCAGGGAGGGGCCCTGATTCTGCAGGATGGTGAATGGTGTTGCAGGGGCGACAAAATGTCCTGCGCCACCCCCAAATATAGGATTCATAATTACAACTCCCAACTGTTTCCCCACCTAAAAGCAGCTGCAGGGAAGGAAGTTTAAAAAATCCTCTCCCTCATACCATTTTCTAAATCTAAAGTAGCCCTGAATATGCTAAAATAAAAAGCTAAATACCTCACCCCTACACGTGCTGCTTCAAAATTCAACGTACCTATAGAAAGCAAAGGTAATATTTGCAAAGGTGAATGTTTTTAGCACCCACCTTTGCAAGTTTAAAATTGTTCTCAATGCTGTTTTTATACTGTATCTTGCTCTGGGACCTTAGGCATAGCAGCCAGGTCCTAGGGGCTGAGGTTCCTTCGCCCCCACCCCAATACAATATTTGAAAGGGCCAGATCCCCACCGCCGAAGTTGATGACCATTGCCATTCAAATAGTGTGTGGGCTGCATCACTGGCCCTCCTGCCTTAGGGTGGAGGGCGGGAAGTAAGTAAGTAAGTAAGTAAGTAAATAAATAAATAAATTCGACGGATGTTTGTTCCTTTATTTTTCTTAAAAGGATAGTTTGTAGTTAAAATAATTTCCCCAAAGCTTAAACAGCTGCCGTGTCGAACAGTTTCGGAAGTTGCGGACTAGCAATAAATGCGCATCGGTTTTTGGATTCCTAGCTGCGTAACACCTGGCCTCCCTCGCAGACGGAGGGGCGAGAAACTTTGCAGCCAGGTGCGCGTGTCCAGGGAGAGAAAAGAGGGGCAAACGGAAGCGGGCGAGAAGCGCGCCGCCTGCCCGTTGAAGTCTGCGGTGGCGGCGCCGCCTCTTCCTGTGCAAGGGAGCGAAGCCGCTCCAAACCAGGCAGACCGCGAGCGAAACTGAAACACTTCTTCGGTTGACGTCCTGCCTCCTTGCCGTCTCTCCCCCCCCCCAAAAAAAAGTCTATTTGTGCCACTAGGCGCGCGCCGGCAGACGCACGTGACAGGACTAGCCCACGTTTTCCCAGCCCCTTGCGAATGCTGGGGGGCAGGACGGGTAAAGAGCGGGCGAACTGCCTGTTCGAACTCTCCTCCCCTTCGATCCCGCACGTGATTCCCCCTCCCCGGAACGTGGTATTGTGTAATCACGTGACCCCCTCCTTTACGGGGCTCGCGCCTGCGCGCGCGCGCACACACACGGGGAGAGTTGGGGGGGGGTAGGTGGGCCGTTGAGGGAGGGCTCGCGAGTGCCGTGGCGGTTGGTTGGTTGTGGTTGGTAGTGGTAGGGTGGGGGGAGGGGGGCTGCGTACGCGACGGAGCGGGGTGCGAAGATGGCGGACGAGGAGGCCGAGCAGGACAGCGGCAGCCACGGCCCTGGCGGCGAGAGCGGCCTCCTCCCTCTGGATATGCGGCGGTTGAAGGGGCGGCTGCTGGAGCTGGAGACGGGGCTGCGGGAGAGCCGGGAGCCCGCCGTGGAGGCGGCCGCCGAGTACTGTCAGCAGCTCTGCCAGGTCAGGACGGGGCCGGGGCGGGCAGGCGGGAGGGTCCTCTCTCTCCTTGCCTCCTCCTCCTCCTCCAGCGGGAGCAGGAAGGAACTGGGCCGCGCTGCTGCTGCTGCTGCTGCTCTCCTTCTTGAAACTGGCTCTGAGGGAGGAGGGAGCGGGCGGGCAGAAGTGGCCCGCCCCCCTCGCCGGGAGGGGAGTTCATCGCGGGCCCGGAATCCCCTCCCCCCGAACCTGTCTTCCCGGCAGCTCCCCACCCCCCACGCGGCTCCCTCTTCGACTCGGCCCCTTTGTTTTGCTGCTCCTGCTGCCGCCGCCGCCTCGGGTCTGGAGGGGCCTTTGTCTGCTGATGGCGGCGGCGGAGAGCCCGTGCCCCTGGCCCAGCAATAAGCCGGAGCGTGAAGGAGGGGAGGGGAAGGGTGGCTTCTTCCAGCGGGAGGAAGCGAGGGAAGGGGCCGGCTATGGGGGCTCCCTCACCCGCTCGGTTGTATCTCGAAGACTCATGCTCCAGGTGCCAGAGAAGGAAGTCCTGCCCCGGTTTCCCCCTATGCCACAAATATTTCAATATAACCACCAGCTTGCCCATGGGAGCTAGCGCGCATCTGCCCCACAGGCTTAGCCGTAAGGCTCCCTTCATATGTTACCCCCATAGACGAGCATAGGAAGAGTCAGTCCAGTGATCAGGGTTTCCGGAGTATCTTTAAGCCAGTGTTGTTGTGGTTGAACGATCTTTCCAACTGCCCTTGGATTTTGTCAATTAAATCAGGTTACTCTAAACGAACATGGTATTTGTAGTGTTTGCTCAGGATGCACACTATTGCTCTTTCCACAAATGTCTTGCCCATCAAATGTCTGTTTCCGCCAATTTGTCGATTGGGAAACTGTCATTTCAGAAATCCACTTACAGTAGTTCAAAACTTACATATTTGAATGGAAGACATGAACTGCTTTAAACAATCATGCTTGAAACAGATACTTTTTGATACAGTCACACAAAAATAACATATTGGCCTGGTTCTCGTGACACTTAAAGTATCATTCACCTAAGTGGCATGCTGTTGAAATGTCTTACTCCGGCTGCTAAGCCATAGTTTGGTCTTAATGTTATGTCTGAACCCGAACTCATGATTGGTTTCTTTCTAAATTACGAGTAGTAAACCAAGGTTTGTGTTTTGTTTACCACTCATGTGTACAGCTGACTTGGTATAAGACAGCTTTCTATTTCTGTGCATGTTCGCTCAAAAGAAAAGCCCACTGTGTTGGGTGGAATTTAATTGTTATTAAGTTTCTTTTTCTAGGTCAGAATGTTTTTTTTTAAAAAAATAGGCCTATAATAATAGATCACATTCACTTTTTGTCCCTTTGTATATATAGTCAATAGGGAGTCAGCCTTAGGATTTACTCCTCACCTCTGTCAAACCATTTACAACCATCCCATCATTTCCCATGGTTTTGTGTTGCAAGTTCACAGGTGCAAGGAGTGGTTAACAAATTAAGATCCTTTGTCAACCGAAGGATGAAGGATCCTCGTTTTTTGTTAACCATAGTTTGCATCAGTGCCATTTAACAATAACTATGAAAAAAGTCCCAGTATTCCTACAGGCTGGTCCTCTCTCGCTTGTCTAGGATAAAAATTTCTGTAGAACAACTGTCATAGACTAAATTCCCATCTTCTTTGACATTATGCATTATACTTGAGCTAGAAAGAATAAGATGTTCCTTTTTGCCTATTGAGAACTCCTGAAAGTAGGAGTGAATAAAATCAACAGTGTAGTTGAGCTCTTGTACATCAGCTCAGTGTCTCTTGATCATATATATTAATTGAGATTTGAAATTGTGCATTTTTGAGAGAAAGGGAGTCATGCTTGACACTCTTTTCAAGCATGCCTCAAGCCTCAGTTTATGTATTTCTAAAATGTATCAGGCCTTGTTCATGTGAACTAGCCATGGCATTTAACTTTATCAGTTGCCTTTTGGGAGAAAAACACCTTTGTTCAAGTTGATGTAATAAAATAGATAATCCTGATTTATGAGATGAAATTATAATTATTTCCATTTTACCTGTTCTTATTCCATTCTTCCACCTTTTCTCTTACACACAATCTAGCTCTTAATTATAAGTTTGTGTGTGTGTGTGTGTATACACACACACACACACCTTATTTGTTGTGTATATGTAGATCTTAATATTTACTATTTACTATTTACTATTTACTATATTTACTATTATGGATATTGATGTTTATGTGATTAATAATAATAAAAATCAGATTATGTAAACAAGATGGGTGGATGGGAGCGTGCCTTGCTGGATCCAAGGAACAGCCGGGAACATTGGCTCCTGATGGTTCCTTTGGAGTCCCATCTTTACCCACACCATATCTGATGTCATGCATGGTATCAGGTGTGGGATGTGTGGGTATGACTTCCTAAAAATGGCCTGGTGGGCCATGTTTGGTACATGAGTCTGAGGTTCCCCACCACTGTACTATCAGTGACAAGAGTGAGAATTCCTGATTCCCTAGCTGTGTATGTCCCTTTCTGTGATAAGGCGTGTTCAAACTGGCTCACAGCAATGCCAGAATAGGGTATAATAGTAGGAAAATCTATAGCATTTCAATTGATAGACTCCCCCCCTTTTCTAATACTTAATTTATCCTTCAATTTTAAAAGAAATTTTGTGATGGGTGTTTATGAAAGATGTTACATCTAGCTAAAAGGCAGTCGTATCTTATAGCTATGCCTCTGTTGCAATCAAAGAAATTTGGGAGAGTCGAGTACTTCTTAGCTTTATAGATGCTTGGATAAAGAATGGTATACCGTGTAAAATTAAAGGGGCTTTCCTTTTACCTGCCTTTGTATTCTCTCAAGTCCTTGCATCTTCATTGTAGTGGCAGGCCAGACACAGGCCTGCCTAGTTAGAAGGGAACTCATCAAAAACTCTCCACCACAGTGTGATGGTGCTTTAACAAGTGAAAATGATTTCCAGGGCTGAACTCACCTGGTGTCTTTCATGTATTAATGTAATTATTTAATTATATTTTTATTTCGCTTTTCAGACAAATATTGTATCCCAAAATGGCTTACATCAATCAAATGTTAGATACTGGCCCTGCCCTCAGACTTACAAACTAGAAAGACAAGACGTACAAGGGAAGGGGACTGGAGGGAAAAGGTAAAGGAGGGAGATCAATTTAACAATGCCAAAATAAATTGATTAGTTGTAATCAGGCATTTGTATCCAGTTGAGGTTAGGTGATCTTTTCTTACTGGTGTTTTTGAACAGATAGGCATGGTGTGGCAACCTGGCGATCCTTAGTTCTGACATTAGCAGAAGCCAGGTTGTCCTTCTCACAGTCTCGGGAAAATTCTTTGGGTGCAAAAGTCCATAGTGACTCTGAATTTGCACTTGGCAGTACTGCTTTGGAACAATTGGCTCTCATAAAGAAAGGGAATAGAGAGAGGGCCAGATTTGTCCTCCTTCACAGGTGTTTGATACCCCCTCCCTTAGTGATCCTGCTCAGATGTATTAGTAATGTAAAATGAAATTTATTATGCATAAGTTATTGCATGTTAATAGATAATACATGCTTTCTGCCACACTTCAGATTCTTTGAAGAAAAGGTCCAATACGATGTTCATGTATTATTCTCTATGTAGAAATATTCTCCTTTGGGGTTTTCCCAATTGAAGCCTCTGTTTCATGGCATCAATCTATAATGTTCATAAGGGTTACTTCCCATTTGGTAACTCTGGCCTTTTAGAATTAAATGATTCTTCACACTAGTTGACAAAATATTCTAATATCCCCCAGAATTCATTCAAAGTTCAGTTGACAGCATGTAGTTCTTTGTGATAGACCATATTAGTTTTGGGCAACAAAACAAAAAGGTCATGGAACTATAATAATTAAGAATTTCATTTTAGTGTGCCTCACTGGCAAAGCATTCATTGTTATCTGTGCTAGGAGAATTCTTTGTGATTTATATTTGTATCTCTTGAATTATTCCTATCCTCCTGCTATTCTAGTGGATTAGGAGACAAAAATCATTATGATTAATATTTCATTTTTAATTGTATATAGAATAGTCTCACTTGCTCATGGCACAGTACCAATCATTAGGCAGAATTTGAAGATACCCCCTGTCTACAGTAACATTACCAAGTTTAGCTCTGACATTACCAAGTCTAGATCTGCATTTCTATGCACCGTTAAATAGGAGTAAGTTCCACGCAGTGGGACTTGCTTTTGAGTAAACATGCATCACATTTCAGTGCATATTTTTTTTAAGCTTTATTGCTTTGTTAAAGAGAAGGACATTTTAAAAAATCATTCTACAGCTAGGCAGTACCTGGAAATCTCAGAAGCCAGAGGGGGTTAGACAGTACACAGAGGGTTTATTTATCTTCTACATATCATGTTGAATGAGCTGTGAGTTTTCTGCACAGTTTTCTCTCACTGTCCAGGCCCAGCTATGCTTGACTGAAAGCTTGAACACCATGTACCTCAGAGCCTCTCTTTCTCCAAAATGGAATTTTTGTGCTCTGCATAGCTCTGTGCTATTACAAATTGGCTGACGAAAGCTGAGTGATAAAATACGCAAATACATGCATAGTTGCATGCACTGGTCTCATCAGGAAATAATGAACTCTTCCAAAAGCAAGTGCAAGAGATATTTCTTAGTGTTTCTACTCTCCTCTGTCCCTCGTCCCTAAGGTAAGGCTAATAGGTCATTTTCCAACTCACAAAATTCCCTGTAGAGTTGTAGTACTAGATCAGAAATCCAGTCTTTTCTGCTTGTCCAATGGAGCTGTTATGAAGGGTGAGTGACATTATTTCAACCAGCTACATCATGCACTACTTTAATTGTCCAGTCCTGCTATTAAATAACTCCTTTCCCAAGAAAGCTATGGCCCGAATACAGTGTTCTTAAGTACCTGCTACCATAATTAGGATTAGAGAATCACATCCCAGTTGCTGTGCAACAACTGGTAATATGTCTGTGGCTGATTGCAGCAGTTGCAACAGCTACCAGCCAGGGAATAGGATGCCACATGCTTACAGCTTTGTGTTGGAGCTGTTGCATTAATAGTGGTGCAGAGCAGCTGTGATGTGTGGTCTCTCAATCCCATTTGTGTCTGAGGTTTGCTGTGCCTGGTATGTCAGCACAGTGCTTTGCAACAAACATATTGAGGTTCAAAGCACATAAATGTTCCTTCTCTTATGCTCTTTGGTGGGACATGGAAGAGAAAAGTCTTATTCATTTGGTAGATTCTAAAAATGTACAGTATAATGTTGAGGGGGGAAATGGTGAATGTGTCAAGTCTCATATCAGTGAATAAAATGGAAAAATGGACTCCAGTCTTGATTATTCCATCTTCATGTTTTCTCAACAGACACTTCTTGAATATGCAGAAAATTGGAAGACATCTGAGGATCCCTTGCCTTTGCTGGAGGTATACACAGAGGCTATCCACAGTTATGTTAAAGTGCGGTCTTACCTTACCTCTGAATGTGAAAATGTAGCCTTGGTGCTTGAACGCTTAGCACTGTGAGTATACTATAATTAGTTTTACGTACACTTGTTTTATATTTTCAAGCTACTTTGGAATATAATGCTGTATATAGTGATGGATAGTTCTTTTAGATAGTAAATGAGGGCCTGACGTACATCTTTAATACATTGGTGAGAGGAAATGGGACTAGATTCAGCTACTGTTGGACTAGGACCTGGGAGATCAGGGTTCAAATACCAACTCAGTAATGAAGCTGGGTGACCTTGGGCCAGTCACATTTACCACCAATCGGCCCACTGGCAATTAGATACCTTATTATTGGCACTGGGAATACTTGCCCCACAGCTGACATCACATATGACACAAGGTGAATGTGGTTTGTGGGACGCTACCTCATGGGCCAAATTAGGATCTGTGTCAGACTCAATTAGGCCTGTGTACTGGAGGTTCCCCACTCATGTTGTGAGCAGTGAGAAATTAACTGATTTTGCAATCTTTCTTTTTCAGAAGCTATGCTGAACTTCTGCTATCCCTGCCTCTTGAACTGCCTGAAAACCAATGGAAAGAGTTTCAGTCCTTTATTCAGGTAAGAATTTGGTTTCTTAACCAACCTATTCATCTGGAGTCATAAATATATAATGTTTGGTGCCTCGTGTTTCTCCTACAGTGATGAGCGTTCTGTTGTGTGTCAGTCTCTCAGATTTATTGTGATCTAAATCTCAGTGAGATGAGTTCTGCCAGGGGAAAATTGTTCAGATGGAAAGTTTGGTTTAGTTTAGTAGCCTTCCATTTTTTCAAGTAAGTCACATAGCTACTCACCCCTTGTGTTTTGGCAAGGTAAAGAAACTTTGTGATAAAGGGGAATTGAAAATTTGAAGCACTCCACAGTTCTTATCATAATCCTCCATATTCTGAAAAAGAATAGTATTGACGTACATAAATCTGTATAAAAATATGAACAAAATAGTGCAGGAACTCTTTGATTGCAGTACCTTTTTTAAAAAGTATGCTTTCTGTCCCACCAAGTTATTTTGCTTAGTGTATGATCCTGCTTCATAATCTGTTAGCATAACCCCTTGAGTTGTAGGTGTGTTAGTTAGTTAGGTTTTTTTTTTATTTATTTAAAAAAAAGTATGATTGGAAGTGAGTTGCGAAAGGCAGATAGCAGTGAGCACTTCGAAAACTCAGTGTTCTTGTTTCTTCTCAATCCGCTAGATGCTATCCAGCTAACATAGTTTAGAGACCCATTTCAATCCCTGCTCAGTTTATTCAATTTAACAGAGAAACAGGGAAGATTGTAATTTGGAATTAGGAAGAATGGTACAAAGATATGATTACGTGGCCAGAAAATTAATGGGAAGTGCTGCACTCTTACTCTTCAGTATTAGAGCCTGCACTCTACAGATGTGAAGTGAAGATTTTATACAAGGTCCACCAGACAGGACATTGGAATATCCTTTGAAATTCCATGTAGAGTACAGCATTGATCATCAACTGGAGAAGCCACCCATGCCTTTTAAAAGGCGGCATATCAGGCAGAAATTTAAAAGGCGTGACTGTCGCCCACTGTTGCATTTATTGAATTCCTACCTGTCACACAGCTTTAAAAGGATACTACTCCTTTCATCTCTTTTTCCCCTTCTTTTAACATATTTAGTTTGGTTTGCACAGAATGCTTTCAAAGTTCTCAAACAGAAGAGAGCACTGTGTCTGGTAGATGGACTAGGAATTCCATTTTTGTAGCCTACAGAGACCCTTCTGCTGTATGAAGCTGCATTCCCTTTCTTCATCTGTGGTTTCCTGAGGAATACCATATGATTGCCAGCTTCCTATCATTCAATGCTGTGATTGCATACCTAGTACACTGGTGCCTGAATAGAAGAGTATGTGAGCGCTTGGTAGCTTTTTCTGGTATTATTATTCAACTGAAAAGATAGTAGAGCTTAGATAATTAGCAGTTAAACTCTGACAGAAGGTGACAGGGCATTGTCTTATTTTCAGAGCTAACATTCATTTTGGGTTGGTTCACACCAAATGCTTTTAAGCTGTGATTTAGAGCTAGGTGGATGAGACTCAGCAAGCCAGAGCAAAGAGTTGGACTTGTATGAGAGCCAGTGTGGTGTAGTGGTTAAGAGCGGTAGTCATGTAATCTGGGGAACCGGGTTCGCATCTCCGCTCCTCCACATGCAGCTGCTGGGTGACCTTGGGCTAGTCACACTTCTCTGAAGTCTCTCAGCCCCACTCACCTCAGAGAGTGTTTGTTGTGGGGGAGGAAGGGAAAGGAGATTGTTAGCCGCTTTGAGACTCCTGAAGGGGAGTGAAAGGCGGGATATCAAATCCAAACTCCTCCTCCTCCTTTGCTTCTCCTGCACAGCCAGGAATCCTAGCTTAGGAAACAGGAATCGTAGTTGAAAATTGCAGTTGGTAAACAAGCCAGCTTCAAACAACAGCCCTCTGTTTAGAACAGCATCATTCAACTTAAACATGCTCCCTCTTCTCCTAGCATGCAGTGTGATAAAGGCATTGAAAATGGTCACAGTTCAAAAGAGCAAATAGAAGTGGCAGAGAGAAACTATAAAAACTAAAAGAAGCTCTTTTTCACAATGTTTTCAGTGTACTGCAATATCCTTGTTCAAAAAGGCATGCTGATATGAATGTATATTTAATTTAAAATTGGCTTCCACTTTGTTCTTCATTAACAGTTCTTACCAGTGTTGCATTCAGGACTGAACACCTGTCATGTCAACTGTGGCAACGTTCTTAGTAAAAATTACTTAAACGTTTGATTATTAAAAGCCCAAGAGCTATTATGAGTTTTATGTAATTTGATGTACATATACTTGTTAAAACTATTTTGGTGTTTTTTTTCCAAGATGGCACACACAAAATTGATGGAAAGTGGCAGCTGCCAATTGCATTTCTTATCTCTTCTTGCTCAAGAAAATGGGACTTGGAAGAATCCAGTTCTTTCTAGTATCCTTTCCCAAGAGCCTCTGGATCAGGATGAGGGTAAGTTTACAAAGGAAATGTAGGCTGAAATGTAGCCTACTGTACAAAGCTAAGAGTTGCATCCATTAGTCTGCTTGCTTTTGCCCCTGGCCCCATGCAGTCTTTGGGTGATTCATCGCAAGGGAATGTGGCTTTTGAGCTCGAAAGGTTCTCCAACCCTGCTATTAATTCTTTGCAGGATAAGGCACTTCTGCACTTCAGTTTCTGCCCCCTGTCCAACACATAGTATAATCATTAGGTGAAGGTGAATTTGCAGAAATCCTCACACACTGTCAGGTAGGCTACAGCTACATGAAAAGACTTGTGAACTGAGAGATACTAACCAACTTTAGAAGTTGACAGTTATGTGTATTTAAATTAGTTCTTACTATAAAATAAAAGTATCCTTATTTACCAATTGTTATATCTTCCTGTATTAAGTGGAAATGGGAAGACAGAGAATTGGAAATAAGCAGAGAGCTTAAAAGTTTTATACCTTACACGGGGGGGGGGGGGAAGCCCACTTTGAGTACTGGTTCCAGAAAGGTAGAGATAGTTATGCAGGGGCTGGTTCTGGGGTTGTTCTGACTATGTGCTATTTCAGCTTTACACACAATCCCTGGAACCTAACCCCTGTGCAAGTTGTGAATCAACTGTATAGACAATAGTTTTCCGTTTGTTGCCCAATTATTCCACCTTTCTTCATGGTGTCTAAGATACAGCATTTTTAAATCCCTTCTTTCCATGAGAAATGGCATTATAGAATGCAAGTTAGAGAAGAAAATTCTTTGTAATTCCATGTATAGTGATTAGTTTATACGTGATCATTAATGACGGAGAAAAAGAAATGCACCATTACTTTTGAGTCAATTCTTCTATGGTAAAGCTTTCTTGTGGAAGCACCCATATTTTAAGATTTGTGAGTTAATACTTACCGTGGCAAGCATCCAGAGGGCAAACTATTTAGCTCTAGTGTAATCATGTGTTCAATACTTCCTTGGTGTCTCGTCTCATCTTTAAAGTAATAGTTAGGCGCTTCCCATATCAGTGATCCATGTGTTCAGCTGGTGGCATGCATGAATTAAGGCAAAAATAAATAAAAATGCTACCCGTGCATTTAATTGGCATGGCACAGAGATACCTGCGTACAAAATATTAAAATTTGTCACTGCTGTGTTACATGGCTGCAAGGGCCATTTTCTTTCGCTTCTTCTTTAAGGACTACTTGGGCTTAGTGGGAGTATGAAGACATGCATAGCAGAGATATGAGGAATGCTGTTACTGCCTCCTTTGGGAAGCAGTGGTTGGAAAACAGTTTAAGTGCTCATCTGCCATGATGGGAAGGCATGTAAAGAATTTGATTTTGCTTTGTATTTGTAAGCTTCCTTTGTCTTAAGAGAAGCAGGATGGTGATGTTTGCCACACCCCAATAATTGCTTGCAAAGCTATTTAATGTGTGGAAATCTGGGAATTAATTGAATATTTTATTTTTATTTTACTTATTAAGTGCATATCTCACATTTCTTCCCAAAGGACCAGGTGACAAACACTTCAAGTAATAAAAACACAATTTAAAATGAAATACTGACATAGAGTTGTATCTGACGAAGTTGTCCTATTCATGCAAAGGCAGATTCCTCCTCCTTCCCCTTCTTCCCAAAAATCTGTTACAGGGGTTTCCCCACCCTCCAGAACATTTTAGCAGGGTACAAGGAGAGGGAGGAGAAGTTTCATTGTAGAAGTGGAAATCCTTGTGCAAATTGGACAGCTTCGTCGGATACAACCCATAGAGTCTGGGAAGACTGGCATAATGTTCGACACTTTCAGGGTTACCAAGGTGTTGAGGTACTTTAAGAGTTTAGTCCCTTAGTTATAATGGTCTGAATGAAGTTTGCATTAATTTCCATGCTGTTATTAATTACCATCTACAGTACATACAAATGGTATGTTTATGAATAGTGCTGCTCACACTAGAAATTTAGTTAGCACAATATTAAATCTTTAATTGAGGCCTCTTGCCAAATAGGGGTTGGGCTTAAGTTTATTTATGTAAGAATACAACTAAAACTATGATAAAACCATAATAAACACAATTAAAAATGTCCTGCATAGTAGGGATAGCCTTTAGGAGAAATGAAAGAACATCATAGGGGGAAACTAATGATTGAGGATTTATTTTGATAAAGAATTGTATTAGATGTGGTATGGGTGGGCGTCTGAGAGATAAATATTGGGTTTCTATTGTTCATTGAAGATTGAGCAGAGTGAAGTTTATAGTAGCTTAAAATTTATTTTTGTATTCTAAAATAGATCTTGTTTCTGCATTGACTGTGTTATTTGTATTATGGTTGTGTTTTTGTAGCATAACTTGGTCTTGTGATCATCCTTGCTCACAGGTTAACTGTACCGTGAAATTAAAGGTTGCTGTGGATTTGCAAGAGGAAAACTAAAACCTTGACATTAAAACTCCAAATGTTAATAATATTAATGTGACGTACAGTTCCGATTCATGAGTTAAAAATTGACTTTTTTTTAAACCTCAAGGTCCTTCCGTATCTTATTTCAGTGATAGCAGAGAATGTTCCTCTGTTAATGCAAGACAGGTTACCTGAAATGATAAACACGGTGGTTTAAAGGATTATTAGGGACCGTGGGTGGAAGAGCAAGGCTAAAAAATAAGAAATGTAATTAGTCACTGAATCATGTGGAAGATGGAAAAGAATATGAATGTTTTGGATGGGGCATGGAAAATGAACATTGAATAAATGCATCGTTTTGTGTTTAACAATGAACAGTACTAAACCTTTGCATATACAGAACTGTCATCTCTAGTTATTAAAATAACTTTCTCCCAGATTTCACAATGGCCTGTGTGTGCATTTCTTGTTAAGAAAGCATGTCTGTGTTGCATAGCTTAGGAAAATATATTCTAATTTCTTACTTAGCTTGTCATTATCTTTTTTTAAAAACTTAACCTGATTTTAATAAGTTGCACAATTAAATATGCAAAGTGAGGCAGTTACTCTAATCACATAACATGGAGTAACTTCTCAAGTATGATTTGATTATCAGGAACGCCATTGTGAACTGAGACAGTCTGCTCTTCTCCCCACCCCTGCCATGGTGTCAAAAATAGTTAAGAGTTAAATGTCACATTGCGTGACTCAGGCAAATGATGGTTACTACTAACCACAGTTTGTACCCAGACCAGATACTGAAACCAAGACGTGGTACACTGGACCGTTGTCTTGCCTCAGTAATGGACTGGACAAGAGCCAATTAACTGACAATCTACATAAGACTGAGACATTGTTATTGGGTGGTTCCCTAGATGAAATGGTTGGGAGTGTGTTGTGGACACTTGGCCTAAAAATTGTAGACATGAGGATTAGCTAGGTAAGCCTAGGAAAGAAACCTGCCAAATTACAGACAAAGGTTTGTGTATTAGCCACCTGTAAACTCGATTGAGGTGACAGAGAGAACTAAAGGTGGTTTGCTTTATGCCCTGTGGTTTTGTGAGCAACTACTTTTTAAAATGGCATATATCATAGAGGTGCCTATAAGAAAGGAGCGTGCAAAATTTCAAAGGAATGGGGGCAGGGGCTAGTGACTTACATGATTGAAAAAAATCATGTTTGTGTTCTATTCACTTGGCACCAAAACTCCAAAAACAATGCAAAGCTGATAAATAGGAGTGGATGTGTAGCACAAAGGCAAAAGGGCATCAGTGTCCGGCATTTTCAAGTGAGCATTGCTAGCAGAACTAGCAAAGAACACAGAGCATACAAAACCAAGATGATACATCAACATCTGTTCTCCAAAGAACAGTGTTTAAAGAGCTCCTGTAAATCTATTCAAGGTTTTTCTGTGGATATGACACAGTAAATTTGCAAAACATTTTAATGTCTGAATATAGCTGTGTTAAAAGTTCTGAAAAATAGCAGTTTTGATACAATATAAACATTGTCTGGTTTTTTGTTTAGTGATTATAAAGTAATGGTTTAATAGTGGCAAAACAAAGCAATTTTGTATCTCATTTGCATGCTTTTAAGTGATCCTGATAGTTTACTCTCTTTTTCTATTTTAATTTTAAAGAAACGTTTATTCAAAATTCTGCAAAACATAGTGTTATCAAACAGAATCTGATGACAATATACATAGTCCACATACAATTATAGATCACTGTTCAACAAAAACAGACATAAAATAAAACCAAAATAAATAAACATCCTCCCATCAGATGTCAAGGAGATAATTAATTACACAACTGTAGAAAATATTTGAAGGTAGCCCTGTATAGGGAAGTTTTTAATGTTTAATGTTGTATTATGTTTTTATATATTTTGGAAGACACTCAGAGTGGCTGGAGCAACCTAGTCAGATGGGCGAGGGTACCAAAAATTGTTGTTGAAGGTAGCGACTGGAACTATTTATAACATAGATATAATGGCTGAACAAGACAGGGTTACAACCATGGACTCTATTATACCAAGGGAAAGTAATTAAAGTGTTCTGTTGTCCTAAGTCACTATCAGCCATATTCATTCATTACTGCTTTGTTTCATTGCTCTTTATTTGCCTATTTTCTTTTTTCTTTATTCCTCGTCATCCCAAAACTGTCTAAATAATTTTATTTATTTATCTTTACCCAATTACCTTCCCCATTTTTTCTCTAGTTTGGGAACCCTCCAAACATACATATTTTCTGAGTATGTTTTATTTAGCCCAGTGCCTTATTTTATGTCAGCCTTCTTCAATCTTGTGCCTTCTAAATGTTTTGGGTGGCAATTCCCATCATCCTTGACCGCTGGTGGTGTTGGTTGGGGCCACTGAGAGTTACATTCCAAAAACATCTGGAGGGCACCAGGTCGGGGAATGCTGTTAGTTGAGCAAGCTATAAGTGTCTATTAAAAATTAAGGCTGCAAATCAAGGAAGCAGTATATGATTGTCAGGGAGAACTACATGTGCAACCTGAGTAGGATTACAGGTGGTGCCATTTTGTGTGTGTCCAATTGACGCACAACCACCATTGTACACATCATTTTTGGCCCTGGAATGGAGGTGGAACAGGCTTATGGTGACCCAGAACACAACTCCTGCACAAGCGGGGAGTTGCCTGTACATGTATTCACTACAATTGTTGTCATTGCCAAAGTCACTGTTCAGTATAAGAAGAGGCTTCTCTTCTGCCATTGGGACTGCTGTACCAAAACATCAAACAAAACTAGATGTACATGTAGCTCTCTCACCATTCCCAGGCAGGCACATCACTTCGTTTAATTGCTGCTGCAGTTAATGAAAAATATACCTTGACATTTGATTTTGGAAAGCATTGCCAAAGCATTTCGAGTCAGTATAGGGAGACTTATTGAAGACTGTTATTAATAAGTTTTTGCCTGTTACATATTTGTTTGACCCTTAGGAAATTACAAAGTTACAATTGCTTTCCATGCTCACTTAAGTTAAAACTTTGTCTTTCTTAAATGATATGGACATACTGTTTCACTTTTCAAAAACATGAAGATAAAGATTAGCTGAATAGTTCATTTCAATTTACGATATAATTCACAATTTTAATTCATGAAATTTAGAAACTTAATTGTGAAGGCTTTATAACAAAAATACAAGTACATAGTTAAGGTATAAATACTATTTGTAAATATTAACTAGTCTTTACTGATTCACACATACATTGGTGTTAAATATTTAATGGGCAGTTTCTGATCACATATTGTTGTTTCACCCTGTTTGCATTTCACATTTTAAAGTGGAAAGTTCAATCACCTTACAGTTTGGTCTGAAACAAGTCTAATTGAAAGTACGCCTCATTGTTATCAGTGAAGCTTTCTTGCTTTGCAGCATTAATGTAGTAATGTTCTAGAATGTAAGCCAGTGCTTAGCTGCGTTGGACTGATACTGTATTGTGTGTTTTGATGTAGTAATTTTAACACTTAATATTGGGTTTATACATTTTTATGTGCCTGAGATTCCGTAACAAGAACGGACAAAAGGCAAGTTTGTCTGTTGATGAATACATATTATTCTCTGGCTTCTAAAATTTGAATTATAGGGATATTCATTAATTGCATTTAAGTTGTAAAGAACATTTCTAGCAATGTACCTAATGTTGGAAGATAGTATAAAACGTGTTTGTTTCTTGTATTTGAAATTATTATTGTGAGTTGTATTATCATTCAGTGGATATCACTGATAAAGCCTGTTTTTAATCAGTGTGTTAGTTAAAAATATTATTTATTATTATATAATATATAATATAATATTATTATACTGGAAAGTATCTTTGTAAATAATTTATGGCTGAATTCAGATGAGATTGACCTCTGAATCATAAAACACAATTGTCTCTTTGTAGCCGTAATAATACTGAATCTGCCTCTTTCGTCCCATTTCATCAGCTTGCTCTCTGAAAAGTAATTAGAACGATTAATTTATCTGCAAGAATATCTGTTTTCATATTATAAAGCTACTTAATCCAGACAGGCTGCAGTGACATTGATTTTAATCTATTTCCGTAACCTTTTTGGTAGATCTTTTTTAATTAACTTTCGCATCCTGGCTTTATTGATTTATTTTTGTTTTTTTACCTTTAGACTCTATAGATGAGTCATAACTTTATATATATAAAGCCATCTGGATTCTTCTCCAATTTCTCTCTCATTTTACCCTTCTTCTAAAGACCAGTGTCTAAAATCTCTTTGTAAATAAAAAAAATTAGTGTGTGCGGATGTGAGAAAAACAAGTAGGTTTTAATCAGGTTTTGTTTTTGTTTTCTTTTGTTTTGTTTAAAAAAGCATTTTAAATACCGTAATTTTAAATTTGGTTCTTATATGTGCAACTTAAAATATATCTGGAGTGTCTCTCTTGATGGAACCTAGCCCGGCCAGGTGGGTTTCAAGGTGGGTCACAATTTGGTCCCACTGCAGTGTGCACCCCAGTTCATCACTTCCCTTGTTCACATAGGTGTGCATAGCAGTCATTACCCTCCACCCGTGCTGCGACTGGCTTTGGGCTGTTGCACAAGGATGCTGCCACCCAGCAATAGAGAGGGGTGTCACCACCACCTCTCCAACACTTCCGCCTGTTGGTCAAGCTTGACCCCGGGAGTGGAGGTGTGGCCAGCTTGCAGCATTGGGCCGCCACACAAGGAAGCTGTCTCTGCAGATCCCTCATACGCCAGATCCCTCTCAGCTGGCCCTAGAGTGGCCCTAAGGAGAAGGAGCCGCTGCCGCCGCTGCCCAACCCCAAAGGCTGGGCTTGGGTGCTGCTTCCTTCAATGAGGCAACCTGTTTTGGGGGTGCCTAGTTGCACACCCTCAAAAGAAATGTGTCTGGAGCTGTGACCCTCCACGTCCTGCCCTCTCCATGCTATGCCACTGGCACTGGCTCTTATATATGTTCATCGCTGCAGCTTTCTTTGTAAGTGCTAGCTTGAGAGCCATAGGTGATAAGGAACTGCATGTCAGAGGGTGCATGGAATTCCATGGCAGTGAACGAGCTAGTGGAGGGGGAATGGAACACTGTTCCTACTGTGCACCCAGTGTAGAAACCAAGTAGGGTGCCAGAATCTGGTGCTTAGCATAAAAATACAATGAATTGTTGCAGGAAGGAAATACTTCTTTGTCTCCCTCTGTAGCCCCTCCAGTCCCTCTCCTGTTATAAAAAAATACATAATTGCAGACTAGTTTGTGGTCTTATTTATTAGGTTTATTTGTTGGTTCTACCAATCCTGTAGTCATATATTTGTACAATTGTGTGCCGAATGAAATCTTACCTTGACACCATCCAGCATAAATTGTTCATTAAGAAGGTTGTTCAGCCCCCTCTCCCCTCATTATAACTTGTGTTCTCTGAAGTAAACTATGTTGAAATACAAATAATATTACTGCAAAAAAGGTAATCTCACTTATTTCCCATACCATAATTAAGAAAAGTTGGTATATCATAGGGTTGATGATCAGAGGGAAGAATTGAAGCTCTGGCTTGCTTTTTTAAAATTGAAATAGGTTTACTGTAGTCAAGTTGGGCCCCTTCAAAATCCTTCTAACAGTTAGTGCCTTTGCCTTTCATGATAAATACTGGTATGTAGACCTGTGTTAACACTTACTGCATGGTGAGCTAACAATATGTCTAATTGTCTTTCAGTGAATCAGTTTTTAACCTTTGAAGGCCCTATGCTACTGGATGTGCGCATTAAACATTTGATGAAAACAAAGCAGTTAACTCAAGCAACTGCCCTGGCAAAAGTGTGCTCTGACAATCCAGAAATCAGCAGCAAAGGCAGTTTTAAGCAAACCTATCTAGTCTGCCTTTGTTCTGGGTCACCAAATGAAAAGCTAATGCAGGAGGTAAGTATGTTTTAGAAATATGCCTTGTGACTTTCTCAAAACATCAGTAATAAGAGTATTGGGAAACATGGTTCAGAAGTGCATGTTGTAACATTCTCTGAAGAAAGAATTACTTGTGTTCTAGAACAGTTAAGCTTGAGTCAGTGCAAACTGTAAGGTATAAAACATCTTGGGCCAGATTCAACTACCCCATTCATGGAAGCTAGCACAAGGACTCCACCTAGCTCAATGGAGCTTTTCCCCTCTCTTCCCCTGTACCTGCCCCATATCCTCCCTGGAGAGTTGGGAGAACCCCCAGAACAGCATGGCAGGGAGGAGAAGGAAGATTGTTCCATCTGGCAAGCAGAAATGCTCTCATTGGTGGTATATTGAATTCCACCCATTGACTCTTATCCCTTAAAAAAAGAATTGTTGAAGTGTTTGCCATATTTTATTATATGGGGGTCTATTCGTTAATGTATAGTACCCATTATTTGGATACAGTGGCTTTTAAATTGGAACAATTGGGCATAGAAAGGTTAGGAGGGAATTCATGATTTTGAATAATTCTGGGAGATTAAGGTTTTCAGGGAAGCTCTTAAGACAAGGGGTAATTAAATATTCTCAGTGGTCAGTCTTTGAAACATTCATATCTGTTAGACCCTCTTTGGCAGTAATCAGAAAGGAACTGACAGCCTTGTTCGAGCTTTTGAAGAGAAATGACAGAATGACTCCATTTGGCATTAATATATTTTAAAATGCCCTTCCTCTTTCAGCATTAACCACACTACCTGGTGAATGCTAAGCTTTTGACCACCTTCAAATCCTCTAACCATGGCTGGCATTGACCTCAGCGCAGATGCACTGCTGCAGCATTGTTAAAGTTGAAAAGGGTTAGAAGAAAGGGATTCTAGTACTGTATAAGGAAAGGAAGGCAGTTCATGAACTTGCTGAAGCCCAGAGGTTGCTCGCAATCTCTTAACCAAAATTAAGTCCTTTGATTCCTGGAGTCTGTTCACTTGGATTATTTTATATTTGGGAATGATTTGTGCAGGTCCTTACAAACATAGGGTAGGATTTCCCTAACAAGACCTATCAGCAGAAGCCCTGCACAAAACATTTTGCTTGCACAGTGGGGCTTTTCCCCTCCGCCCACCCATGTGTGTTGGTAAGGCGAATCCCCAGAACAGTACTCAGAAGGTGGAGAGGTGAGTGGTTATTCTGTTCGGCAAATGGAAATGCTTGCACTGACAGAAGGATCAGAAGAGTGTGACGTTAAATTCCTCCCATAAACTAATAAAACATATACATAGAGACTTAAGTATTTTTGTCTGTGTTAGCAGTATTTTTAGTCTCTCTGGATAAGTGTAATAGAAGATGCTGGTGTATAAATTTAAGAGATCATTGAGATGATTTATGTAATGTATAAACTGTACAAATTAGATTTTTTTTCTTTTTGAAAAATAATCATGGTTTTTACATAGACTATCAATGTTTAAAGCAATTGCTTAAACTGCTGATATGTACTATGCATGTTTTGATGTAATCGGATTTAATATTTTAACTGAAAACAAATTACTTAATCTTTTTTTCCTCACTCTTCAGATTGCAGATATAGACTGCAAAGATGCTTTAGAAATGATCTGTAATCTAGAATCTGAAGGAGATGAAAAGAGTGCTCTTATTTTATGTGCAGCATTTTTATCTCGTCAACTGCAGCAGGGAGAGATGTATTGTGCATGGTAGGTTTGAATCCTTTGAACTATGTTAGTTAGAATATATTATACAGCAAATATACAAATGGAGTAATGGAACAGAAATATTATAAAATTGAGTATTTTGTTATAACTTGTGATAGCTAGTGCCATTGGTGTCTGTAATTTATCCTAATTAAGGATCAGATAGCAGATCAAATATTACAAAGCAACCATAGTTTTATCTCTGTAGGAACCAAATTCTACAGCTCTTAGTAGACTGGTGTAATAGAAGTTAAGTTAATATATCTAAAATACTTACCTCATCATTGTGAGATTTTATTGTACCAGTACATTTCCAAGTACTATGCAGTGAAATGACTAGTAGACTGTTCCTTGTGAACATAAACCAGAGCATATTTAACGCTGAAATGTGCATCCTTACCATTTATATCTGTATAAGATAGATATTGAGTGGGAAAACATAATACTTGGAATAAAATGCTTAGTCATGAAAATGTTAGCACATTTAACATTCAGGATTTTTCTGTAAATTTTATTAAAATAAGATTTCAATCACTAGAATGATGGATTGTAAATCACTCTCAGTTTTATGCTGCTCAAGATGCATTAAGCAAGCCAATTTCCCCATCTCAAGTATTCAGAAAGAATGACTTGCTTTCCATGTGTCCAGGCATAGTTTAATCAAACAGTTCTCTTATATAAATAGAAGTGTACTTCATTTTAAATGTACTGTAATGTTTCTCCTGTTTTTGGCCAAAATATAATGCAGGTAGGCTGCCTCTGAAGCTATTATTTTTCTTTGTATTCCAACTGTTTCCAAAATTTCCCAATAAGTAGAAGCTGCAGGGAATTCCCAAGGTGCCATACTAGCAATTGTTTACCTTAATTTATAGGGCATGGGGCTGCCACCTCTGTTGCATTGATTGCCAACTCCCAACCCCCTCCCTTCACCCCTGCCCACTTGCTATCCCTGCCAACACAATACCCTCCCCATTGTGAATCCCCATCCTTCCACATCTCTCACAGCTCGCCCCAATCCACTGTGAGAGGGTGAGAAGATGAGAAAGTATTTCATCCCATTCTGCCAGAAGGAAGTGTGCATTTTGAAATTCCCACTTCCTTCCAGGAGCAGTGGAAAAAGGAGAGAAAGACACACACACCCTTCTAGTGACTATAGTGTTTCAATGTTAGTATAGTTTTAACTTTGTAAATCTCAATTTTCAGGGAACTGACACTCTTCTGGAGCAAACTACAGCAAAGGGTAGAGCCTTCTGTACAAATATATCTAGAGAGATGTCGTCAACTTTCTGTGTTAACAAAGACAGTATACCACATTTTCTTCCTAATTAAAGTAATCAATTCAGAGGTAAGGATGTGCAGTAAGGTTATTTGTGATGCTGTGAATTGAAAATCCACTTGGTAGTGACTTGCAAAGTATAGTGCACCTACCTCATGAAAATACAGTTCTTCGCACTTCCAACTATGGTATCTGCATGCATAAACTAGCAGTCAGAAGTTCCTGTGAAGCATAATTTCCTCATTTCTCAGAGAATGCTGGCATGACAGTGTGCACTTTGCACTCAGTATCTCTGGCTGCCAAAAATGTCCAAAACGCTAACCATTTGCTTAGAACATCTTTTAAAGAAAGGGAGGGAGGATGAGCCCATCTGTGGGAGAGAGCTTTTGATTGCTTTTGACCATTCTAGATGGCCTTGACTCCTACATCAGTTTTATGAAGTAGAAAGATTGCATTGGGTACAATACAGCCAAATTTTGCTCACTCTGTTTCAATACCATCCTGGGTAAAGTATTTATTTTCCCATTAGGGCCAGTAAACCAGGTTACACATAAAAACAGCTCAAAACTTAGAAGTCAACAGCTAAACAAAATAAAGAAAAAAAAATCAAATGCAGAGCAGCACCAAAACAACCTCCAACTGTTAAAAAGCAAACATCAAAATACAGCAAGAAACCAGGCCAGCATGAAATCAAGACCAAAGGAACAATGAAATAATAAAACAATTGTAACAGAACAGCCTATAGTGTGGAGGTAATACAAGTATAGGGGAGATAGTTCCACATCCTGTTGTTTCAGGATGATGTGGGCAAGTGGAAGTTCTTCCAGGGAATAGGTCTTAGTAGGTCAGTTGTATTCCTTAGTTTGGGACCTTAGTTTGCTTGACTCTGCCTTAAATTGTATAGCGATGTCTGCCCAAGAGTTGCTAAAGAGACTAGGTTGGATCCAGAGAAGAGGACATTTGCACAAGTAGATTTTCTTCATCTGTCCTTCACATGAAAAGCTACATGATACGGCTGTCTGATTTCAGCTCATTCATTCCCATTCTAGCATCTCATCAGAAACATTTTATTTGATGGATGCAGGTAGCTGCAATTTGGGTTGGGAAATTCTTTTCATGCAAACATCCTTATGCTTACGTTTCTCTGGATAAAACCCAGAGATATTTGAGAATGGCATTTATATGTAATAGCTCTGATAAATGTTGAGCCTTGCGGGACACAGCTGAATTAAGGACAAAGAAGTTGCTCTTTTCTCCAGTATTATTTTTTGTGCTTCTATATATTGTAAGGCAGTTGCTTGTTTCACTTAATAATTATGGGTTTTTTCAAGAGTTTGTAACAGGACCACATTAATCAAAAACTGAATTCTATAACTGTTCCTGGAAGAAGTGATTAATTTTGACAAAATGTAAACCATTATCCATTTAATGCAAAAATAAGGGTTTTTTAATTGTATGTTTAATGTTCAGATGTAAGGGAAAGAGTTTGAATAATCATTTATAGAATTTACTGAAATCAATTGTAAGCATTACATAATGTTTTAAATTACTTTTTAATTTGTCTCCTCTTTTACAGATCGATGCTGCTGGACTTGCAACGTGCATTGAACTTTGTGTGAAAGCATTGCGTTTGGAAGCCAGTGAGAATACAGAGGTCAAGATTTCCATTTGCAAGACTATATCTTGTTTGTTGCCTGATGATTTGGAGGTTAAACGTGCTTGTCAACTGAGTGAATTTCTCCTCGAGCCAAATGTGGATGCATACTATGCTGTTGAAATGCTATATAATCAGCCTGACCAGAAATATGATGAAGAAAACCTTCCAATACCAAATTCATTACGCTGTGAGCTCTTACTTGTATTAAAAACTCAATGGCCTTTCGATCCAGAATTTTGGGACTGGAAAATGCTAAAACGTCAGTGTCTTGCATTGATGGGAGAAGAGGCATCAATTGTATCATCAATAGATGAGCTGAATGACAGTGAAATGCATGAAAAAGCAGAGGACTGCCAAGATGAAAACAAAGAAACTTTAGTGAATGGACTTTCTGGATGTTTTGATGAAGCTACAAACTTACTTAGAAGCATTAGAGATAAAAAGCAGAAAAACCGAGAAATAAAGAAACTGAGAGAGCGAGGGTTCATATCTGCTAGATTCAGGAACTGGCAAGCATACATGCAATATTGTGTGCTGTGTGACAAAGAATTCCTTGGACATAGAATAGTAAGGCATGCACAGAAACACTACAAGGATGGAATCTATAGTTGCCCGATATGTGCACAGAATTTTAATTCTAAAGAAACATTTGTTCCGCATGTCACACTACACGTTAAGAAGTCTAGTAAAGAGAGACTGGCTGCAATGAAACCACTTAGAAAATTAGGAAGACCACCTAAAACAGCAACCACTGGTGTGAACAAGAAGAACAATACTGTAGTTAAGCAGGAACAACGGCACATAAAAAAGAACAGCCTTTATGCAGCAGACTTCATTGTTTTTAATGATAATGATGGTTCTGATGATGAAAATTTTGAAAAAGACAAACCTTACATTCCAGAGATAACACCAGTTGAGAAACCATTGCCTGTCAATGAGTTTACATGTCCTGTTAGCTTGTGTAAGAAAGGCTTTAAATACTTTAAAAATTTAATTGCACATGCGAAAGGTCATAAAGACAATGAAGAAGCTAAACGGTTTCTTGAAATGCAGAGCAAAAAAGTCATTTGCCAGTACTGTAGACGCCATTTTGTAAGTGTTACCCACCTCAATGATCATTTACAAATGCATTGTGGCAGCAAACCCTACATCTGTATCCAGATGAAATGTAAATCTAGCTTTAATAGTTATGCTGAACTTTTGAGTCATCGGAAAGAGCACCCACTCTTCAAGGCAAAGTGTATGTTTCCGAAATGTGGGAGAGTGTTTTCAGAAGCATACTTACTTTATGATCATGAAGCACAGCACTATAATACCTTCACCTGCAAATTTGCAGGTTGTGGAAAAGTTTACCGCTCCCAAAATGAATTAGAAAAGCATATTGAAGACCATACTAAATCATCTGAAAAAATACAGCTGTCTGATGGTGAGAATAATTCTTCCCAACCTTTAGAAGAAAATGAGAATGCTGAAGAAATCCATCCAAAAGAAACATTTGTTCTACCACCTGAAAATGGTATAAATATCTGTGCCAAAGCAGAAAATTATGTCTCGGATCAGTTCAAAGATGAATCTTTCAGGACCGAGGGAACAAAAATGCCAGCTAGTGTACTGGAACAGATTAATTCAATCTCTGTAGAAAGTGTGGAGCAACCTATACCTGCTCCTCCTGCAAAGGCAGAACCAGTAGCTGTGGCCAGCAGTGTTTTGATGCCTCTTCTAGGCCAAAGAATTAGAGAAAACATGGCAAGAAAAGGTAAATTACCTGCTTTGAGTAGTAAAATAGATACTGGTGCATCTGTAGTCCAACAGTTATGCCCAGCAGTTGAAGATACTTGTAATGATCTTGCAGTGTTCCAGGAAGGAAAGGAACATGACTGTGTTGGTGAGTCCCAAACAGTTTCCATGCATTCAGTTAAACTTGAACCTGAAGTTCTTGCATCAAAAAGCCCTGAAAAAGAGATAAGTCTTATGTCCTTCATGCCGAATCAAGTAGGCTGTCAAAATTTACTCTCTCCCAAACTTCCCATGGAAGAGAACATTAAGACTGCTCCCAATTTTTATAATTTGCCTCTAAAGACTTTAGAAGGGATTGCACTTGCTCCAACCCAGAGCAGCCTCGGCACTCCTTTTGTTCCAGTCATACCACTGGCAGCTCCAGTTCAGAAGTTCACTTGCCAAGTTGATGGATGTACTCGAGTCTACAATTCTTGCCAAAGCATTGGCAAACATATGAAGACAGCCCATCCTGATCAATATGCTGCATTTAAGATGCAGCGCAAGAATAAAAGGAGTAAAAAAACAAGCAGTTTGCAAAACCTGTCAAATGATAGCAAAATTGTTTATTTTTTACCATCACAAGTATCTACTCCCACTAGTGATGCTTTTCTTCAACAAGCCAAGACCACTTCAAATCCCCCTTGTACAAGCCAACTGCAGCAGCTGTCTAATGCCCTTTTCCCAACACGTCTGGAAAGTATGACTAATTCCCTATTACCCAACATGGAAAATGTTATAAATATAGGTCTATCATCCCATATTAAAAGTGAAACAGAGAATACATTAGGCACACAATTGGGAAGTTTGTCCAGTGCAACTTTACCTTCACAGCTGGACGAACTAGAAAAACCAGTTATGCCTCTGAACATTGACAGTGGTTCAGATCCTTTCCTTCCTTTACCTTCAGAAAATGGTCCAATTTCTCTCTTTCCTTCTCTTGCTGATAATGGTCCGAGTTCTGTTTTCTCACAAATGGAGAACAATACCAGTCACTTTTCCTCCCTAGAAGGAAACAATAACTCTGCTTTTACAAAAGAGGAAAGTGTTGATGTGCTCTTCCCTTCACAGGTAAATAATGAGAGTAACTTCAGTGAAACCACTCCGCAACTCCTTGTTTCAGAAAAAGTGAAAAAGGTTCGTAGGCGAGATCCAGATGGAAAAGAAAAGAAGCCAAAGCGTAACAAGCGGGCAAAATGGCCAGCAATAATCAGGGATGGCAAATTTATTTGTAGTCGATGTTATAGGGTTTTTTCTAATCCTAGATCACTTGGTGGCCACCTGTCTAAACGCTCCTATTGTAAGCCCCTAGATGAATCGGAAATTTCTCATGAAGCTCTACAGCTTAATGGACAATCTTCTCTTCTTGCCAGTATGATTCTTTCTTCAAATGCATTGAGCTTACAGCAGCAACAGGAGCCAACTTTTAATCCAGAAGTGTGTTTTAAAGAGCCATCATTCCTTCAGCTGCTGGCTACTGAAAATCGGTCAACTGCTTTTTTCCAGAACTTGTTTCCACGGACTAATACGACTACCTTCAATGCAAGCGAAAATGAAGAAGGAAATGAAATTATCAAACAGGCCTTGGAAACTGCAGGCATTCCAAGTACTTTTGATTCTACAGAAATATTACCACATGTAATTACAACTAGCTGTATCACTGGTACTACTGAAATAAATGCAACAGTTTTGCCAAATCCAGGTGTGTCACCTTCGTTACCAACTACCTTGCTATCAGACCAAAACAGAACAATTAACACCAAAATTTCCTCAGTAGAAGAATGCAACAGCTTACCAGTATTTCCAGATGACTTAATACTTAAGACTATTGAAAACGGCTTATGTTCCAACTTGGTTTCTAATTCTACTGCCACAGCACATAATTTTGGAAATAATACTTCACGTATTTCAGTCATAAGCAGCATCAAAAATTCAGAATTGAGTAACTTAAAGAAAAAGGGGGTCGGTGGTTCGAAGAAAAAGAAGAAAGCTGCTGCTGACATTTCACAGAACTTAGTAATTAATGATTTGTCAACATTGGGGCTTTTAGCCAGAAATGCTGAAGAAAATGTGCAAATATCGACAGAGAATCTCCAGTCAAATGTATTGACAAAATATGAGTCTCACGTGTTAATGGAAAATCTTACACAAAAACTGAGCAATGTGGACAGCGAGTTAATTGCCAGTGTCAAAGAGAACCTTAATACTAGTCATGACACTCATGAAGAAACAGTTTGCTTATCAGTGAAATCTGAAAATGATAACTCTCAGGTCACTCTAGATCCCTGCATTCAGGAAAATTCCAATTTGGAGATTTCAGAGCAGAATGTAATTGAAAACTTTGAGAAGACCCTTGAAATAATTAAAACAGCTATGAACTCTCAGATGGTAGAAGTTAAAATGGAAAACCAGGAAGTGTCGATTGAGTCATTGCAGAGTCAGCAAATCAGTACTCCTGAGTGTACATCAGAAAACCCTTCACAAACTGTTCAACCATCCAACCTTGCGCAACACATAGCAGACATACAGAATGTCACCCTTGATAAAATTAGCCCTTCTAAGTATGACACCTCTCACAAAGATGATATTCAGATTATGGAAATATTAGAGGGGTTGAAAAAGCTGAAGTTAGAAAGTGAAACTTCAAGTCAAGTGTTTGACAGTATAATTCATTGTCTTCCAGCAGATTCACTACCACAGATTCTTGTTCCATTTGTAACAACTGAGAGCACTTCTCCTGTCCAGCCACCTTCAGAAACGCATAATCGGTTCAGTGAAAAAGCCCATAAACCTTTTATGTGCCAGGCCCCAAGCTGCAGTTACAGTGCTATGACCAAGGATGCATTATTTAAACACTACAGCAAAATACATCAATACACTGCAGAAATGATACTGGAAATTAAGAAACACCAGTTGAAATATGCACCCTTTAAATGTGTTGTAGCTACCTGTCCAAAAACATTTACAAGAAATTCTAACCTCCGGGCCCACTGTCAGCTGGTACATCACTTTACAACAGAGGAAATGGTAAAACTAAAACTAAAAAGACCCTATGGGAGAAGATCCCAAAACAAAACTGCAAACTTAACACCAAGGCCTGTTGAACTAAAGAGTATACCTTGTGTGCTAATGGAAAGTGCACAGGAAGCACAATTGACTAAAGATCTTGAAATAAAGAAAGAAGCATGTATAGAATCTGTGAAAGTGCCAGAAATAGTGGTGCCAGAGAGAGTGATCCCAGAGGAGGTGGTGCCAGAAAGTACACCAGATGTTTCTGAAAAAATGGAAAAACCTCCACAAGTGGTTACCATTCCTCCTGAACTTTATAATGTTGCCACACTAAAAAACATACAGGTACAACCCAAAGTACGCAAAATTAGAAAACATAGGAAAGAAAAAGAGGAGAAAAAACACCCCAAACCAGCATGTAAAACTTTAGAACTTCCTACTAGTTATAGTCCCTACAGACCTTACAGATGTGTACATCAAGGTTGTTTTGCTGCTTTTACAATACAGCAGAATTTGATTCTTCATTATCAAGCTGTACACAAATCTGATCTGCCCTCCTTCTCTGTGGAAGGAGAAGAAGAAAGTGAGCCGAGTAAAGATGAGGAGTTTTGTAAAGAAGAAGACTGTGATGAAACTGAAACAAATGTAGTTGTAAAAGAATTCAGATGTGAGGTGAGAAATTGCTCAAGGATATTTCAGGAAGTCACTAGTCTTATTCAGCACTACATGAAGCTTCATGAAATGACTCCTGAGGAAATTGGAAGCATGAAGTCAGCCTTGGATGTTGGAAGATTCCCTTGTGATCAGTCTGAATGTAAATCATCCTTTGCAATGTATATTAATTATATTACTCATTTAGAAGTGGATCATGGAATAAAGATAAAACAAACAAAAACAGAGGATGGCATGTACAAGTGTGATTGTGAAGGCTGTGATCGTATTTATGCAACAAGGTCTAATCTCCTACGACATATTTTTAATAAGCATAATGACAGGCATAAAGATCATCTGATAAGACCTAGGCGATTCTTGACACCAGGTCAGGAAAATATTTCAAGTAAGGCTAATCAGGAAAAAACCATGAAAACTAAGCATAAAGGATTAAAATATAGGGCAGGAACGCATGGAAACAAAATATCAATTAGGACTAAGCGAAGGAAACTTATAATTGTAGAAAACAAGAACTCAAAAATGGGCCAGATCCTTGAAAATAAGGCATATACTTTGAAATGTGGAAAGTATGTGTACTCAATAAAGAGTAGGCATGATGCTTTATCTGAATGTTCAAACACTTTGGTCACACAATATCCATGTATGATAGAAGGCTGTTCGTCAGTTGTCACAAGTGAAAATAATATAATTAGACATTATAAATGTCACAAGTTGTCTAAAGCATATACTTCAAAACACAGAAATATCCTAATTGTCTCAAACAAACATCCTGATTCATTGGAGAAAGAAGTATCTTCACAAAATGAGGCAATTGAGGACAAAACATGTGATGCAGAATTGCAGCCACATTTGTCTGAAACCCCTGAGGACTTGAGAGCTTCTACACCAGTGGCACAAAAAGAACCTGAGAAGAGTGAGAAGGATGAAGTGGATGAGCTTGCAGAAATGTTCATTACCAAACTTGTTAATGAGGACCTCACAAGTTCAGAGAATCATGGAAAGCCTTCTTCTGATGTAAATAATGACTGCCAAGAAACTAGTTCTTTCCTTTCGGAAAAGCAAAACGTAAATGGTAACTTAAAAAGAGCAAACAAAGAAAAAAATCCTCCGATTAAAAAGCGGAAAGTTGAGAAACAGGAAGAAATCTTAGCTGTTGAAGTAAGTAGTGTGCGGAGAGAGGAGGAAACTGCTGTCGCTGTTCAAACTGCTGAAGAGCAATCCGCATCTTTTGACTGGAGTTCATTTAAGCCTATGGGATTTGAAGTATCTTTCCTCAAGTTCCTTGAAGAGTCTGCAGTGAAGCAAAAGAAACCTACAGATAGAGCCTGCAATAGCTGTGGAACCAGAAAAGGTTCTCATTCAAACTCAAGAAAATCTAATGACAAGTCCTCGTTTGCAAGAACACGATCATGTTCTGAAAGTGAAATCTATGTACAGTTTGCTAACCCATCACAATTTCAGTGTAGCGGTACTGTAAAAATAGTTTTAGATAAGACTTTTAAAAATTGCACTGAGCTTGTGTTGAAGCAGCTTCAGGAAATGAAACCTATTGTCAGTCTGATAAGACTTGATGGACATTTGGAGAAAAATCCAGAGGTTACAAAATAATCGGGTAATATGTGTGGACTCTATGTTCTGATGATTCATGTCTAAACATGACCTGTACTGCATTTTTTATTTTATTTTAGTAGGAAGCCATTGAGCATGAGACTATTTCTTAAGGTTTTCTGTTGAAGTGATTTAACCTAGCAAAATCATGACAGTTGTCATGTAAATTTCTTTGTTTTTATCCCTATGGGACTTGGAACAGAATCATTGTTTCAGTTTTGTAAATAATTGATCAGAACCTCAATTTTTTATCAGATTTTTGTCCTTTTCCATGACTCAAATATTTGTGTATTGTCTGTGGTATTTTTCACTGGGTCACAGCTCATATATAACAGTACTTTTTATTTGTAGATACATTTTTGTATATATTTATTATTGTAAATCATTTGCTGCTGTTAGCAGTCTGTAAGTCTGAAATATTAAATGACACGTTTATATTCAGAATTTTAATTTGTAACTAAGTGATCCAGTTTTTAAAATATTCTTTTAAACTTTTTAAAGTAACAACTAGGTAAGTCTACCATATCCAGTTTCGTTTTGCATAAAATGTGTGTACAGGAGAAGAGATTGATCAGATCACACTTAATTGGTTAAAATACATACTGACACAGTTGTGTTTGTAACTTGAAACATCCAATATCTTTGGATGGTATTCATATGTACTTAACTCAAACTTTTTCCTATAACTGCATTTGCATTGCTTTTAATTGGATCGAAATTCTTCCACTTCCATAATATAATGGAAATGTAAATTTTAAATAGTTTGCTGACACTGAAGATTTTAAACAACATTTTGGTATTGAATAACCCATCGTGAATGTGATAGAAAATTAGTAGTGTGGAGCAGTGTATATTTTTGAGGTGGTGATTTGTGAAGTAGCCCAGTATTGCCTTAAATAAAATCACATTTCATTTCTTGTTTTATACATGTTATCTTACAAAGGTCCTTTTTGTTTTTGAAATTTAGATTGATTTATAGGGTAGCATCTACAACACAGCTTTGGAAACAATCTTTTTAAATGAATGCATTTTTACACTACTTGTTTTGATATTACCACCTTGGTATCTGTTTTGTAAAATATATACTATAACATCATTAGAAACACAATATTTGCTTTTTCCATGGAAGATGAGAGTTTGTGCTCTTCCGAGTATAATTACACAGCTTTCTTAATAGATGACAGCCTCTCTTCTCATTCACAGTTACAGTAGAAAACGTAAGTTTCCTTCTGCTTTTTTAAGAATTAAGTTTCCTTGTCATTTGAAGTTTACATTACATGCAGGCAAAGATACTACTAGCACATCAGGTTGATCCAGGATAGTATTAAGGCAGAGAGACCACTGTCCAATCCACCATATTGAACTTCACTCAAGATGGCCCTGCTACTGAGGCATCAAACAAATAACTTCAGGCTCTGCCTTGTATCTCAAAAACATCTTTCCCGGCAGCAGAGCAAGGGAACAGTAGGTGAGAAAGAGGAATTAATGATGAGCTGGTGTAGCATAGACTTACTCCTTCACTTGGCACCACGTTGAGACAGATTATTAGCAACTCAGTATTTGCCATCATGGTAGCAGTAAAGATTTGTATTTGAGCTCAAAATACTTGTTCCTACTAAATGTTTTATGTCACCAAGGTAAAAATAGAAGTGTGATACTGCCATAATAAAGAGTACATGTACACATAAGCCAGAAAAAATAAGCACAACTTCCTTTTCATATATAAATATATGGCTGATTCAGCTGGAAAAGGACTGAATTTTGATGGGTCAAATGGATTCTCTTACTGATTGTTAGACTTCAGCGAAGCCTATAGTAGATAAAACTGACTAATTTATCTTCTGCAGGTTATCACTAATGCATATTTCACTTGATAAGTTGAATTTGAATGTCAAGTATGGATAACATACCTGTTTATAATTTTAAAATGTCTGTTAAAGGAACAAATATGCAACAGTAACCATTTCCCCACCCCCACCCCCCAGGTTGTGCCCGGACTCTTCAAGAAGCATTGTTTGGTCACCATACTTCTCTCACTCTTGCTTCATGAAAATACTTGAGGGATTAAAAGGAGGAAGAGGCAAACATGAAAGGAGAGGCCCTCCTTTTTTCTTGTTTTGTCCCTCCACAACAGAGTTGGTAATATGCCCCTCCAGATACTGTTGGTACTCCCAACATTTATGAAACCTAGCCTGCTCCAGTGATTAGAAGTAATGGAATCTGTAGGTGAACAACATCTGAAGGGGTTCAAGTTCCTCATTCCCAAGAAGCTCACATACTGTTCTCTCAGGCTTTTTTTATGCTGTGTGATCTAGAAAAGGGTAAGAACATGAGAGCTTCCTGGATCAGGTCAGTAGCCCATCTAGTCCATCCTGTTATTGCAGTGGCCAATTAGATGCCCATAGGAAGCATACAAGGTAGACCTGAGCACAATAGCAGTTTCCAGCAACTAGTATTCAGAAGCATTCTGCTTCTGATTATGGAGATGGAACATAGCCTTCATGGCTAGTAGCCATTGATAGCCTTATTTTCCATGATTTTGTCTAGACCTTTTTCAAAACCATGCAAATTGGTAGTCATCACTTCCTCCTATGGGAGTGAATTCCATAGCTTAACTATGAAGAAGTACTTTGTTCTGAATTCTCCCAACCTTCAGCTTTGTTGGATGTCCACCCTATTCCTGTGGGAAGCCCAAAGAAAGGACAAAGCTTTATGAGACGGGGAGAAAAACGCCTCTGTCCACTTTCTCCATGTCATGCATAATTCCATGCATTTCTATCATTTCTCCTCTTACATGGCCTTTCTCTTAACTGAAAAGTCTGAAGTAATGCAACCTTTCCTTATCCGCTTGATAATTTTGGATGCCCTTTTCTGAACCTTTTCTAATTATAATATCACCCTCAGGAGGTTATGGACTCTCCTTCTTTGGAGGTTTCTAAGCAGAGGTTGGGTGGCCATCTGACATGGATGCTTTAGTTGAGATTCCTGCATTGCAGGGGGTTGGACTAGATGAGCTTTGGGTCCCTTCCAACTCTACAGTTCTATGATTCTATCTTGTTTTCAGGAGACCAGAGCTGTATGCAGTATTCCAAATGTTGTCATACCACAGATTTGTATAATGTAACGGTATTGGTAATTTTAGTCTTATTTCCTTTCCTAATGATCTGTAGCATGGGATTTTTTTCTACAACTGCACATTGGATTGCCACATTCTGGCTACCTGCTATGACCCAGTCACTGCCAGTTCAAACCCCATAAATGTATATGTGCAATTAAGATACTTTGCTCCGTTTGTCACCTTACACTTCTTTACGTTGAATGACATTGGGCATTTTACCATCCATTCCATTTGGAGAGGTCCTTTTGGAGCTCTTCACAGCCCCTTTTTGTTTTAATGACCATGAATGATTTTGTATCTGGCAGATCTGGCCACCTCACTGCTCACCCTCAACCCAGACCAAGCGCAGGTGTGTTTAGACGATGGGACACAAAATTGCACTTGTGTGCAACTTATGAATGGCAATTTGCCTGACAACCCTTTCTCTCTGCCCCCTCTCACCACAGTTCTTTTGTAGAACCCAACAAATTGTCCAGAATAGGGCATGAATTCCCATCCCCATCCTTCTGCAAATAGGAATCCCTATTGGTTACCCTCTGAGCCCTGCTCTCACTGTCACTGGCCTAGCACCCACCCTTAATGACAATCATTCCATCATAGTTGATGTATCTTCATTCAGGAGCCCCCCCCCCCCCCCAGTTTTTGGAAAGCAATCGGGGAGGGTGAGTTATCTGTTCATTAGGCAGTTAGAAAGAAGTTAGCCCTCAGAAGAGTTGGGAAAATTGATACATAAGTCAGAGGCCTTGCTTGTTAGGAAATTGTATGGGTGCAGACCCCAAAACCCACTTTTGCCCTCAGCTATTGGATATAGTATGTTGGTGTCTCTGTTCCCTTCCAAAACATCATGTAGGAAAAGGCCCACAGACATGGCAAATAAGATAGGCTTGAATACAATTAGAGTGGTGAAAATGCAAATCTTTTTCACTTTAATAAACGGTAGTTTTTTAAAAAAAATACAAAACTGAAGTCAGTGTTCACTTGGAAATAACTTTAATATGTTTGCTTATTTCGTATTTTATTTCAGCAAAAATTGCTTTGATCTAAATCTGCTGACATCACACTGTTGCTCAGAAAAAGTGGGAGCAACTTGCCAGCTAGCATTTAGTATTCTGGGGTGTGTTAAGCTTATTTCTGTAAAAATATGTCATGAGAATTGTATATGTTTGCTTTGTAACAAAAAGGTAATTGATTTAATAGCCTTCAACAGTGACCTTTTTTGTTCTTTGACATTTTCTCATGTCAAATCCTCATGCAGTGCTTTCAGATGAGCTTTACCAGAGCCATAGCTTAGTGGTTGAGCATGCAAGAAGGTCACAGGTTTGATCCCAAAACCTCTGGGTGGAGCTGGGAATGCTCTATGTCTGAACCCCTGGAGAACTACGGCCAGTCAGGATGGATAATATTGAGCTAGACGAAGCAATGGTCAGGCTAGTTATAAGGCAGCATTCTGTGTTCTTGTGCCCTTGGATAAACTACTTGTAACACCACAAATCACCAATAGCTTATGTGTTCTAAATCTTGGTGGACGTTAGATTTAGCTGCCTTATTTTATTCCAGACACATCATTTTGGATTTCAAAGCCAAACATACTGGGAAACTTTAGCATTTGATTCTCCTCAGTGTGTTTATGCTGTTTTTCTGCCCAGAGTGGCTTACAAAAATGAAATCAAAACACAGGCAATTAAAATCCAAGAAAACAAAAACAAATGCAGCAAAATTAACTTACAAAATTAACGAGAACAAGTTTTCAAATTCTAACGGGTGAAGTGGGAATTGATCACAAAGAGCCTATCAAAGAAAGAAGATCTTTTAACAGTCAAGATTAATATTGTGGGAGTCAGCATCATAGCTGTCAAATTTTCCCTTTTCTTGCGAGGAATCCTATTTGGAATAAGGGAATTGCCCTTTAAAAAAGGGAAACTTTGACAGCTATGGTCAGCATTCCTTTAAATGCTTTTGACCCAAATCATTTTGGGTGTTCAATGATAATAAGCAGCACTTAGAAGTGAGCTCAGAAACTAATGAAACCAGTTCAGGTCAGCCAAAATTGGAATATATCCTGCATTTTAAGGGCTATGCTCCTGCTCACTCCACTAACCAACCCGCTGCCATTCCTCCCACATTAACACAGTAGAGCTCCCCCTTCCCATCCCATGCAACTACCAAGCTTGCTTGTCACATACCCAATCCTATTTCTGAAGCCACTTTGCTCTTCTGTTTTCACCTTCACCTCCATGTCCCCCCACATTTTGTGCAACCTTTCCTTGCACACTAACCACCCCCATGGTTAACTCCTGCATCTTCTTACTCCCAAACCAGGGGTCTGCAACCTTTAAGACAAAAAGAGCCACTTGGACCTGTTTCCAAAGGAAAAAAAGCTGGGAGCCGCAAAACTCGTCATTATAAAAACAACTTTTTTGTCACTTTTTTATTATTTCTTTGTTTGACCCCTCAGAATTACTCCTCCTCATAGAAATAAACGTTAAATTAACAAGTTACCTTTTTGTGTGTGTGTGTGTTCTTCACTCCCCTTCAAAACAGTGACCAGCGTACATGCCCCTTACAATGTAGCGGGCGGGCGGGAAGGTGACGTCGGGACAGTGCGTGACTAACGCACACACCGCCCCCATGCGACGTCACACCCAGTACAGCGCCCGCCACAGTGGGGAGTGTTGGGGCGCACAATGCACCCCTTCCCCTCGCTAGTATCCGCCCCGGAGCCGCGGCAAAGGTGTAAAAGAGCCACATGCGGCTCCGGAGCCGCGGGTTGCAGACCCCTGTCCCAAACATTGCAACTACTAAGCATCCTTTTCACCTTCCACCCAGCTATGAAGCCACCATCTCTTCCTATTCTTCAGACCTTTTCATGCCCCTGCTTTCATCTTCAACCCTATTCACATGCCTCGTCCTCTTTTTTTCCCCCTGCAACCCTTTTCGTACCCCCGTTACATTCCCCCTTTCCCACCCTCTTTTTTTCAACTCTCCTACACAGATCACTGCTATTTCCCTATCTCCTTTAGAGTGGTACCTCAGGTTAAGAACTTAATTCGTTCTGCAGGTCCGTTCTTAACCTGAAACTGTTCTTAACCTGAAGCACCACTTTAGCTAATGGGGCCTCCTGCTGTCGCAGATGAGGAATAGAAGAGGGAGAAGTTTAAAACAGAAAAAACCGCCCCTTACAGTGTTGCTCCCTTCTTGCTGTACTCAGTGGCAGAAGTTTGAGTAAAGTAGTGGTGGAGTTACACTGAGGGGTGTTCTTTTTTAAAAAAACACCAGTTTTAACATGGAGAAATGGGCAGGGATGGGTACAACACAAAAGTTAATGCAAAAAAGTAACACAAAACAGTGTTTTCCAACTTCCTTCTCACTGTACAGTGGTGCCTCGCAAGACGAAATTAATCCGTTCCACGAGTCTCTTCGTCTTGCGAAGCACGGCTATTAGCGGCTATTAACAGCTTAGCGGCTATTAATGGCTTAGCGGCTTTAAGAAAAAGGAAACAAACTCGCAAGAACTCGCAAGACGTTTCGTCTTGCGAAGCAAGCCCATAGGGAAATTCGTCTTGCGGAACGACTCAAAAAACGGAAAACTCTTTCGTCTTGCGCGTTTTTCGTCTTGCGAGGTACCACTGTACTCAAAAATTGTTTCAAACTGCCCTTTAACCCCTGCCTTCTCTACTCAAACCTTTGCCATTGTTTAAAATCGCCACTAAATTTCTCTCCATCCCTGCTTTATTCAAACCTCTGCTGTTCTTTAAAACTGTTATTTTACTCTGTGCCCTTTAGTGTTTAAAACCACCATTTCCCCCCTCTTTGCGTCCCTCCCTCCTCTCCCCATGTCATAGCTACTGCTGTGGTGCAACAGTTCCTTTTTGCTCCCTTTCGCTACTCCAACTTGATGCAAATCCAAGACTCTGATGAAACACAATCAATCCTCCAATGGGGGCTGCGTGATGACAATCTTATTTATTTACATTTATTTTTGTAGGAAAATAGAAACCTAGTTTTAGGGTGCTTCCAGACAGGTATTTAATGTAGTATTTATTATGTACTGCTTAATAATATTTTTACAAAAATGAAGTGGTTAACACGAGATATAGGTAGAAATAACAATGACATGTAAAAAAAAATACACAATAGCGTTCATATGAGCAACTAAGTAGAAACAGAATTAAACTATCTCATAAGTAAAATGGGGCAGTACATGAGGCAAGAAGCTTCAGTTGCAAATGCAGTGTGTCAGTACAGGGATGGATCTGAGAATGGTCACCGGAGTCTCACACAGTTGAGGCTAGTAAGTTACTATAACCAGCCAATGGCAGGGTTGCCTTAATGGGTAAGGTCTTGTCTTTGGGGCTTGAAATAAGAGAGGGGGCTTGAATCTTATGATGTCCATGTCATTAGCTCATGACCCCTCCAAAATCTGTTTCAGATAGATGGGAGACCAGAGCAGATCTAGAGGACACCTGGGGGAGAAGGGGAAAGCCGGTTACTCTACTTACACAATCTTGGATTTCACCCAATTAAATTGTCTTTTTAAACTGAATTGTTGTGCGAAAACATTCAAAGTGACTACTGAATTTACTGTTCTTTTCAGCATTCTATATCATAAATATCAATATTTATACATCTTGAGGAAATGTCAGGTTTTGCATCTTAAACTTGGTGAACCTAAATAACTCCCAAGTCTGGAAAACACAGCCTGCTGATTAAAATCCCAAGCTGTCCTAAACTCATTAAAATGCATTTTAATTAACATTGTGTGCCTGTTATTCTTGCTGTTGGCTGGTGGGCAAGATTCTTCCATCTCCTTGGATACCGAAGATAGTGACTTCATCATTGCCCTGAAATAAGGTGGTTCCATTGTGATTCACAGAACTCGACTTTTTGTCTTCACGTTTGGATTCTTGAACTCTCTCGATGTAGCCTCTGAAACAACATTTGATGGAGTACTTGAAAACCAAATAGGTGAGTTCGATTACATTTAAGATGATGCACAAGGAGGACGTCACCACCACAATGTACAAGAAGACTTTTTTCTCTGTGGGCTTGGAGATGTAGCAATCGACGGTGTTGGGACATGGACTCATGTCACATTTCACAAGGCGGGGCACGTTGAATCCGCCGTACAGCTTGTAAAACAAAAAGAGGAAGCCGAGTTCAAATCCTGTTTTGGAAAGGAGACTGATGAGATAGGTGCATAGCAACCCTCCATCCATGCTTCCTGGGTCCTTATACAACTTCTTTCTGTGTCTCTTTTCCCTGCTTTCTCGATAGGCGACGTGGAGAACGACAAGAAGGGATGGGGTGGAGACCATGATCAATTGTAAGGCCCAAAGCCTCACCTGGGAAACTGGGAAAAAGTAGTCAAAGCAGACATTTTCGCAGCCAGGTTGCCTAATGTTACACTCAAACTCCTTCTGTTCATCCTTCCAGACTTGTTCTGCAGCCACAACGTAGACAAGGAGGCGGAAGATAAACACAATAGCCAACCAGATTCTGCCGATTCCAGTTGAGTATTTGTTCACCCCGCTTAGGACATCACGGAGGAATGACCAGCTCATTGCTTCCACTTCAGAAAGGGGAAAGGAACTGTAACAAAACAAATACACAAAATGAGAATGCCCTCACTTTATTTTTATTTACACAACACACAGGACATCCAAACTGAATTACATTACTCGTTAGATTGTAAAAGTGATGTTCAATCCAATTGTACAATAACTCACGATTATAATTGGTTGTTCAGGGGGACCAAGTGCTGGATTTGAGTTTAAATTCCATCTGTAAACTGGAAATAACTTTCCTTAACTCCTCTCATTAGCTCCTCCCATTGGAATGTAGATGCCAAGGGTATTCTTAGGTGCTGGGAACAGTTCATTATCACCCCATACATGAGTATATATATAACATACATGTAATATATATAACAGGGATGCAGGTGGCACTGTGGGTTAAACCACAGAGCCTAGGACTTGCCAATCAGAAGGTCGGCGGTTTGAATCCCCGTGACAGGGTGACCTCCCATTGCTCAGTCCCTGCTCCTGCCAACCTAGCAGTTCGAAAGCACGTCAAAGTGCAAGTAGATAAATAGGTACTGCTCCGGCGGGAAGGTAAACGGCGTTTCCGTGCACTGCTCTGGTTTGCCAGAAGTGGCTTAGTCATGCTGGCCACATGACCCGGAAGCTGTACGCTGGCTCACTCGGCCAATAAAGCGAGATGAGCGCTGCAACCCCAGAGTCGGTCACGACTGGACCGACACTCGGGTAATGTATGAGGCAGTTCTTTTTGTCATGCATGATTTTAAAGAATAAAACCAAGTTCAGATTTGGGAGTTGTAGCCAATGCTAGTAGTTCCAATGACTTCAGTATCCACTCCTCCCCAGTGCCACCCCCAAAACTGCTCCATATGGTACCCCAACCCTCAAGAGCTGGCTTTGGAGGGTGCATGGGGTGATGGAGGAGACAGAAGAGGAATCTGAAACTCTGTGGCATGCATGAAAGCACATGGTGCCATCAGAGCTGTAGCACTGGATAAAGCCCTCTTATTATTTCCTCATGTCCATGATTTCTTTGGTCATTCTAGATTTGACTAGTATGGTTACCTAGTTTCCAAACCAGTAGTCTTACTAAATTCCCCATCCCCAAGTATTTGCTGAGGCCAAACACACCGTGAAACGGTTGGACTTGTCAAAGGCTTCAGGGGTGTAGAGGGCAGGGCCAGGTCTGAGGGGCCCTACAAGTACTTGCGGGGATAATTATGATAATTATGAAAAGACTGATAGGGATGGTTAAGGTAATAACATATAGTACCCGTAGGCCTCCTTGTACTTCGGTTTACATAATACAGTGGTACCTTGGCTACATACGCTTCAGGTTATATACGCTTCAGGTTACAGACTCCGCTAACCCAGAAATAGTGCTTCAGGTTAATAACTTTGCTTCAGGATAAGAACAGAAATTGGGTTGCAGCGGCGCAGTGGCAGCGGGAGACCCCATTAGCTAAAGTGGTGCTTCAGGTTAAGAACAGTTTCAGGTTAAGAACAAACCTCTGGAACGAATTAAGTACTTAACCCGAGGTACCACTGTATTTTATACTATTGTGTTCACGCTTGGAGATATTTTTGATGAAACGGTATATAAATCTGACTAAGTAAATGAAATAGGAATTTGATAGCATCATTAAGTGTCTACAGAATTGCTTGATGATGACCTATTATTTACTATTCATTAATCTATTCCTGCTATCTGCTTTCATGTCATTTTCCATGTTTTCTCATAGCAAGAACTCCTTTCCATTATCAGACTTCCCAAAATATGAGCAATTGAAATGGCTCACAGGTTCTAGCCTACAGCTCCTAGCATTAGCATGAGGGAACAAATGATCCTCTGGGTCCCTTCCGACTCTACAATTCTATGATTCTCCCATCCTTGCTGTATAGTCTGCAGAGTAGACCAACTTTCAGTTCCACAGTTTTGCTGAGAGGTGGCACTGTTCTCTCGCTTTATCATTAGTCTATGTTACTTTCTCTTGCTGTATCACAATAAAAGGCCCCAGAGCAGCATCTATGCTACTATAACACCTGTCAAGTCATGTACTCTGGAGTCGAGGCCTTGATTTAGAACAGATTGCTGCAAATAATAAGGGGGAAACAGATACAAGGAGAGAGCGCATCATGGCAGGATGCATAAAGCCCATCACACGCGGAGGCCCTTTGCATCAGTGGAGTGGAAACTTTCTAAATCTTATTTATAATCAATTAAACGTAAAGCACAGATGGAGCCTGGATATATAGCCAGCCAGGCAGATCCAAAGAACTTAATTAAGTCAAGGAACCATTTCTCTTCTAGTTACTCCTTAAGTTGAACTTTAATTATCCGTTGTCATGCCTGCCTGGATAGCTCAGTTGGTTAAGAGTGTGGTCTGATAATGCCAAGGTTACAGGCTTGATCCCTGTGTGGGACAGCTGCCTATTCCTGCATTGCAGGGAGTTGGACTGGATGACCCTCAGGGTCCCTTCAAATTCTACAATTCTATGATTTTACACACTCTCTAGGCTGTGGATACTTGAAAAAGAAAAAGGCGGTTCTATTAAAGTGATTGGACAAGATTCTAACAATGATTCATCACAGGCACTCCGTTGTTTTAACCCTGCCTCCTGACTTCTGCCAACTAGCTCCCCAGGGTTGTGAAAGCTACTCATAAGGATTGAGGAAGAACCTTTAGATAAGGATGGAGGAGATACTGATCCCAGTGCACATGCACAGTGAAATTGCTAGGTGTGCCTTCTGCTAAGAGAAATGAGCAAGCTGCTGGTGGAAAGCAATAAGGTAGGAGTGGCTAACCTGTGGTCCTGCAGGTGTTGTTGACCAGCAAGTCCCATCAGACCCAGTCAGCATGGGCAAAGGTCAGGGATGAAGGATGTTCAGCAACATCTGGAGGGCCAAAGATTAGCCTCCCCTATGGAATACATCCATGAATACAGGTCTCTCTCCCCCCCTTTTTTAAAATAAATCTCATGGTGGGGGGGGGATTCAGTGAAGAAGAGGAGCAGGTCAATGCAGGACCTTATTATTATTATTATTATTATTATTATTATTATTATTATTATTATTATTATTATTTCAATCAGCTGCAAGGTTTGCACCTTTTAAATAAACTACCTGCTTGCATCCAAAGTAGCCTGTTCATGGAAGGCAATATAGGCTGTGTACATGTGATATTTGATTCTAGATTCAATAGCAATTGGGTAGTTATTTATTCTACACAGTCCACACACAATCTAGATATATTGCATGTTTTTTTGCTCCTGAAAAGTGGGTTCATAGAATCGTAGAACTGGAAGAGACCATGAAGGTCATCAAGTCCAACCCCCTGCCAAGCAGGAATCTTTTGTGCCCAATGTGGGGCTGGAACCCACAAGCCTACGATTAAGAGTTACATGCTCTACCAACTGCGCTATCCTTTCCCAAAAGTTCATTGCAGATTGATTCTGCATTACCCCATAGTGCGCCCATTTGGAAATGGATGCAGGCAGTCCCTGCAATTGGTGTGTATGTGTATCCACACCCATCCAATGTCGTGGTGGGTATGCTGAGATTACAGTCATCATGTGCCTTCTTTATGCATCTGGGGCATGTGCAGAGTGGGAAAGGCATGGATAACCTAATCAAGGGGAGGGTTTTTTAATGTGTATCAGGTAACCACAACCACACTTGTGGTTCTAGTAGCAGGATCTAGTAGCCTGTTGAGGAGGAGCGTGAACAATTACAGATTGAGAAAAAAACATTTTTAAAATGCTACGCTACAAACAGGTTAGCGTGTGCACAGCTGTAGACTGCATCACTTCCATGCATACATTTCTGTAGAAGATCATTTCTTTATCATTGGTTTATTTATTACATTTTTATTATCATGACCTTCCTCCAGAACACATTGGCTACCCTCACCTGGTTTGGCCAGCCAGTCAAAGCCATTCCCAGGGTGTGACCGCTGTCGCATGCTGACAGCTTCTAGGAGCCACAGGTGAGAGCTGAGTGCAAAGTGGGGGTCAAAGGTGGACAAACGGCCCCAAGAGGAGCATGACATGTCCCCCATCAGAGGTACTACCCCTCCCCTAACACCCCATACCCCCTTCGGAAGCATACAGTGGCATGAGAACATTGCCATCTTGGCTAGTAGCCATTGACTCCTTAGATCTATGGAACTGTGAATCAAAAACAGCACTGTCCATCAGAATGGGAAAACACTGACAGGTAACATGGAGTTAAACATTAAATATTCCACAGCAGCTGCCGCTCCCATCATATGAAGAAATGTAAGTAGACATGTCATTTGATGGAGGCTCTGGAGACTGCTTTACTCTTTACGGGTGATCATGTTTGCCACAGGTACTGTTGCAACACACAACACAGGGAACACTGGTCACATTCCAGGGGCATGTATCAGACTGGGGCACCCAGTGGGTCTTTTCCTTTCTCAGCACAGCAACATTGCAAGCAAGGGAGTGGCTGCTGCATCTGTGCTTGTCTAGCCTGGCAGTGAAAAGGTGACGCATGTGTGCCACAGGGATATACAATACCCTCATTAGGGTTAAGGACATAACAGACCAATCCTGTGAGTTCTTGTATGAGCAAAGCAGCTTGTAAGATCAGGTGTTATAACAGAATTCTGCAGATTAGCCTTCCCTTTCTCCTAAAAATTTAAAAACTACTGCCATGTAACATGGAGAGAAATCCAGCAAAAATCAACCCTTTTCTGCCTACACATCTTTGCCCTTTCCCCCCAACTTGTCCCCTCTGTACATGATGGCTATATACACACACCTAAAGCACATTGAAAGGGCATAGCTTCCCCCAAAGAATCCTGGGAAATGTAGTTTAAGGGTGCTTGGAATTGTAGTTATTTGAGGGGTGAACTACAGTTCTCGGGATTCCTTGGGGGGAAGCGATGCGCTTTAAATGTATACATGGGAGAGAACTGAAACATTGAACGCTTTCATATATGTTATTACCTTAACATCAATCTTTTCATAATTATCAGTTGTGAAATTCCATCCTGCTAGTACTTAATGCTAATTCTTAGGAGAAGCTACAAGAACCACTTAATAAGCTAGATTCAGTTAGGTAGCCGTGTTGGTCTGACATAGTCAAAAAAATAATTTTTAAAAAAATAAAAAATTGTCCAGGAGCACCTTATAGACCAACTAAGTTTGTTCTGAAAGAAGTGTGCAAGCACACTAAAGCTTATACCAGAACAAACTTAGTTGGTCTATAAGGTGCTACTGGAAAATTTATTTTATTTTATTTCCACTTAAAAAGCTGTTCAGTGCAATGTCTTGTCAGGAACTAATTGTCTTTATATTTTATAATGGCCTTTAATGATCATATACATTGTGAAGTCCCGTTTGCTTTAAGGCAGGCATGTCCAAAGTCAATTTCGGGGGCCTAATCCGGCCCACCAGTTGGTTTAATCTGGCCCCTGTGGCAGTTTATCTCCTGGGGTAAAATCCTAAATTTTCCACCTACAAAATCGGCCCTCACGCATGTTTACTTCATCAAATCTGGCCCTTTTCTCTTTGAAAAAAGTTTGGGCACCCCTACTTAAGGAAACTATCCCCTTGGGTAGTTCAGTAGGTTCATCATCAAGAGAACTCCAGCAGATGCAAGTTCTCCTACCACAATGCAGGAACAGCTTATCTTTCTACCATATTCCCTCCTAAATCATTTCCAAAGGCACAAAAGCTCTACCCCACATTGCAAGGGCCTCCATCCTTCCCATACCTTGGGGGAGGGGCATTTCACACCAGCCTTCAACAGGGGATTCACATCAGACTCTTCATCTTAGACATCCTTTGCCAAGCAGAGGATTTGGTGCCACAACTTCCAGTGCTGGTCAGACACCAGGTTGGTGAAGGCTAATTCTCACCTATTCCTTCCTAGATCTGCCCTCCTATTGCCTTAGTTTTACGTTTGCCTTATTTCTCCTTCGCTTCCTTCTCATTCTCCTTGTTAAAAAAAGCTGACATGGTGACCTAAGGCAGGGTGTGACCCACCCTAGGTAAGGTTGGTGGTGATGCACTTCTAATTCTAAGTGACATGGCCCCTATTAAATTTGCTCCTACAATACAGGATTAGCCTTTTTAATTCTCACTTTGTCTCTTTATGCTTAAAAAAAAAAGTTTTTATTGAAATATTTTCATCGATGACAAAGGTACATATAGCAATGCTGCAAGTAGATTTCCTGCACATTCTTGGCTACAACTACTAATTCTCATCATATTTTCTGGTTAGTTGAATTGGAAATATTTTTTCTTTTGGTGAGAGTTAATAGAGTGTAAAGAGAGTCCCCAGAGTAATCGATAAGCTAGTGGTCGTGTTTACAAACGCTAACACTTTTTAACAACCAGCACAGTAAAAAATGGAGAAGGACCGGGGTCCAAGCTTTAAGTCCCTCGCAACTGACCATTACAGAACGACAGGTCTTCTTGCTACTTATGATAGCAAAACATCCACCCACCCACTTCCACAACAGCTCCCCCCCCCCGACTCCTATTCCATGAGCATTTGTACATTTCTGAGCAAAACACTTTTGCTTGGCTGTATTCTGTTGCTGCTGATGCTGCACTTAAGATTTTAAAAAGCTGTTATACTTCCATCCTGTTTAAAAAGAACACACATATACGCACACTTTATCATAAGTGGAAAACAGACTTACCTTGTAGAGCAGCAGATGGCTGTCAAAAAAAAGCACGCAGCAGGTTTCTGGTAGCATTAAAAATTAATCATTTGCTTTCCCAGAAACGGAGTTTTACAGCGTCAAGCGTTGAAAATGGAGTATGATGGTTTCCTAGGCAGTGTAACCTAAACAGGTGTAACCTGATCATTTGTTCAGGCATACTATTCAAATGAGGGTGTCTAGAGGAGTATCAGGGTAAATAGAAACTAAGAACAAATGCTTTAAGCCATATATTGCTGCTGTGCTGTATGTATGTACACACACACATATATACACAGTACATTCAGATTCCCAAGACTGATGTATAATTTGAAAATTCTCATCAGACAGCATGGTATAGTTGATTGTGTATTAGACCTGGGGCAGGGCAATAGCTCAGGGGTAGAGCATCTCTTTGCATGCACAAGGTACAAGGTTCAACCCTGGCATCTTTAGGTAGGGCTTGGAGTATATGCTGCCTGAAATCCTGGAGAACCATGGCGAGTCAGCATGGCCAGTTCTGAGCTAGTGGCCTGACTCGGTGGAAGGGCAGTCTCCAACGTCCTTGTGTCAGCAACGAAGCTCACTTGGTGACTTTGGGCTAGACACACATTCCTAGCCATTAAGACACTGTGACACAGGAGAAAACTGCTCTGAGTCCATTGGAGGAATGGTGGGATCCCAATACAACTAAGATATACCCCAACCTCTGTTGTTGCTGCCATTCATGTGTCTTGAGAGATAGAATGGAGTGTGCCTCCAAAGTCAAGCCGTTAGCAACACCAAAGTGACCTGTCTGGGGCGCAAGCCTGGGCAGTGTGTGTGGAGGTCCTGGGATGCCAGACAACAATGTGGTCCAAAGGGAAGCAGAGCAAATGTTTGGCAGCAGCTTGGCTGCAGGAGTTGCCAAGAGGCACACGGGGCGCCATCCAATTGTCTTAGGGACTGCACTCTGGTTCTGTGTAGGTTTTACTCCTTAGCTTTATCTTCTCCTGAAGATTCCCCACAAGGCAGCAGAGGTTTGGGTTCTGAGTTTTTCTTCTCTATGCTTAAGTTATTGTCATGCTGATCACTGTGGGCTTCCCACCCCACCCACCCATCATTCTGTTTGAAAATAAATGTTTGGAAAGTTTGCTTAATCCCCCTCTCTTTCTAAACCCAAAGCTATCTGGTGATTGTGATTCACTACCCTAAAACTACAATAATCACCTTGCTTCAATTTTGTTTCCTGAAATTTGCATCTATGGAAAGCGATTTATAAATGGCAGCAACGCAGCCGGCTTCAACTGAAGCTTTCTTTTAATGGGAACTTATTTTCTGCTGAATTTGACATGTGCTTCCAACGCAGACACCCTCTAGTTCTAATACAATACCTTTCAAAATTGGTGGACCTTGCTTGTGGGAGGGAATCCCATAGATTATGTGCTGTATGCAGGACCGTAGCTAGAGGGTGGTGAGGTGAGCCCCTGCCAGGGGCACAGGAAAGGGAACGCGCAAAATTGGCTAAAAATATGTCCATAAGTATGTCTATAAATAAAAATATTGATTATTGCATCATAAGAAAAGGTTTTAAATAGAAGGTGAATTGAATTGAATTGAATGGGGGTGGTGCTGGAGGAGAGGTGGAAAGAAGAGTTGATTTGTCCGTAGCTAGGGGGCAAGATCACCTAGCTACGGCTCTGGCTGTATGAAGAAGTGTTTTATCTGTCAGTCCTGAATCTTCCAATATCTGGTTTAACTGGATGTTCCCAAGTTCTAATATAATGAGCTCTATCCAGTTTCTCTGCACTCAGCGAGATCTGACTCTGTCTACACATTACTACTTACAGCACAGTTAGGAGGTTTATTTTCACAAATCAGATCAAAACTGGTTTTGGGGAAATTGCATCAAAAAGCAGTATTTCATCAGAAACGGCCAGATAGATACAGGATGCTGATTGTGGCTAATGTCATTCCAAACCAGCAGTGGAAGTGCACTGAGTGCAGAATAAACAGGAATGTGTATACAGCCCAATGCAGTTTCTGATGTCTCAAAGCATCACAAGCGCATCATCTACCAAGGGACAAATTCTGTTATGTAGGAATGGCTGCCTGGATTCTTGCTTCAATTTTTAAAACCTCTCTAATTTAATTTCCTATGTTTGGTAGAAATCAGACTCTGCTCTAGGAAAGGTTTTTGGCTGTGGGATGCAGCCATTACTTTGCAGCATTGTTGAGTATGACTAGACCATATTACAATGAAGGGAACAAAACACTATTTGCCTACTGTGTTCTCTTCCTCTGAGATGATTCATTCTGTATTTTAAGGTGAACAATTGCTTTAATCTTTGCTGACAAAGGGCAAGGTCAAGCAATCTAATCCACCTGCTTCTTACAACAGATGATAAGATGGAAACAGCAGGGCTTTACTTCTGATATGATCTTTCATTTTTAAAATGTAAGTATTCACTACAATTGCTTTTTAACATTACCTCTTTGAACCCTCACACATATGCAAAGCTTAGTTCTTTTATATATCAAAATTCTTGTTAATGGAAAGATACAATAGGATAGTAGCTAGTCAGCGGCGTAGCGTGGGTTGTCAGCACCCGGGGCAAGGGAAGTAATTTGTGCCCCCTAACCCGGGGCAAGGCAAGTAATTTGCGCCCCCTAACCCCTAACCTGCCGCCGCTGCCAGCTGCTTCTTGCTGCTGCCTGGTCTGGTCTGGTGTGGTTCTCTCCCGCGCTCAGCGCTGCGCTGGGCGGCCGCTGCACTGTCCCTCCCCCAGATAGTTCCTCGCTCTCTCTCCGCACCGCACACCTGGCACCCACCCCCTCCACAGTGGGCGGCGACCCAGCGGCTCTGATCGGATTTGCACAGCCAGCACTGCAGTGAGAGAGAGTGAGCCAGGTAGGGGCAGAGAGCTGCGAGTGCAAGCGCGAGCGCGAGCGCCCCCCCAGATGTTGCACCCGGTGCGGCCGGCCCCCCCTGCACCCCCCACGCTACGCCACTGTAGCCAGTCTTTTGATAAAGACTAGATACAATGGTTTTTTAATTGTGCTAGCTCTGTTAGGAATAAACTACAGTTCTCAGGATTCTTTGGGGTAAGCAATGTGCTTTGAATGAGTGGAGGCATATTTGCATCTAGCAAAAGGCTCTTGGTTGTTTTTTACATTTATACTTATTTTTAAGTTAAGAGGGGAAATGGTCATTTGCTGGTGTGGTTTGAATCCAAGCCACAGCTGCAAATGGACTTCAAAGGGGTCTGCCAATCAGCTGATTGACTGTTACAGTGAGCCCTTGCCCACCTTTAAAAGTTCACCTATGGGAAGGGAAAGGGATTAAGGATCATGTCTCTCGGATGGATCCAGTTAGCCACACCAGAGATAGACAATACTGAGCTAGATAGATCACTGGTCTGCCCTGAAATAAGGCAGCTTCCTACATTCCTTTGTTTTAAATAAAAAGTATCTACAATAACAGAAAGAGTGGGAGGGGAGGCAGATGTTAAACATGCCTGTTTTATAACACTGAGTATGAATATAAACCTCAAATTATAATGCAAAGTGATCTTTTTAATAAAATTGGGTATGCCCCAGTTTAAAACTGAACATTTCTAAGCCCCGCTGATTTCAACATAAAAGAGAAAATCAAATGCCTAGCTCTTTCATTTAAATCCATCAGCCGCAAATGTCCTTAATTTTTATTGTCTGTAATTGGAGTGAGGAAAGTTTTGAACCATGTTTTGATTTTACTCCAGATAATCACAACGGCAACACACACAAGGGTCTTGTGAAAGCAAGCTTCTAATCTCAATTGCACACTATATGATGCAACACAGCCGAATACGATCTTGTCTGTTGACTTTTCAGCTTAACTACCATTAGCTCAATATCTGTGCTCATCATTGTGAATATGAGAGGGACAACCTGTATATTCCTCCTGATATTGCTGGAGTACAAATTTCCTAATCCCTGACCACTGGCCATGGTTGTAGTCCAACAATATCTGGAGGGACACACAAGTTCTCTATGGCTGCTATAGGAGGTCTTCAGCATCTCTGCATATGCACACTGGGCACCACATAAAAAGCTTCTCTTCCCAGTTTCATCTCTATGGGGATATAGTCCCCCTGCTGCATTAGTAGGCAACATTTTTAACAGGAGCTTTCCTAGTTATATGGAAAATAATGCAATCCAGCTAATATTATTTCTTTGTTTACTTCTCTGCAGATTCATCATAAAAGCTGTTGCCACAATAGCTACCAGTACAGCAGTTGAAGTGCGAGTTAAATATTGACAGAAAACACAGATGGCCCATTCAGTTCTCTAGTACCAAAGTAGATTCTCCGCATTTCCTACTTTCTAATATTTGCAAACTAGTGATGCACGTGAATTGCATTCATAGTGGCTGGCGAATTCTCTCCCTTTAAAGTTCTCTTTCTTTTAATCCAGCAGTTGTGTAAAAGAGGAAGAAAAAGGGGAAGAAGAAAAAAAACCCAGCAGGTGTCGCTTCTTCTTACACCGGTTAAAGGCGCAGGAGGCCCGCTCTGGCGTTTGAAGCCAAAGACATTTTTGGAGCCCGCTTTACAGAGCGATCTTCAGCACGTTTACTCAGAAGTAAGTCCTGCTGCTTTCAACGGGTCGCCTCCTTAATTTCCTCCCGCCTTTTGCATGGTTGGCCGCATGATAAACTGCTAGATTATTGTCTAGGGTCCCAACTGCGGTGAAGACCGAAGCTTTCACAACTCCTGCAGTTTCTCTCCACCCTCCTCCATTCCCCTAATGCGGAAACAAAGCGGGGCGGTAATGGTGGTGGTGGGGGATGTTAACCCTTCCTCTAAAGCGGCCTGGTGCCTTCCAGACGTTTGGACTTCAACTCCCATCAGCCTCAGTCGCGGTCCAAAATGGCCGGCCTGACCGGGGGCTGATGGGAGTTGTAGTCAAAGACGTTGGGAGGACGCTGTTTAGAGGAGAGCGCTGGCTTAGGTTTCGGAGGCGAGCGAGAGAGCGAGCAGGAGATATCTTTCTCCTAGGCCGCCCCGTGTGAGGAGCAGATCCCGAAGGTGCGCCCCCCCCGCTCCCTTCTTTCCCTCAGGTCGCGGCTGCAGTATTGAATGCGGTGCCAGGTTGAGGGAAGTGTGGGGCTTGTGCTCTAGTTAACTGGCTTTGAGCTTGTGGGTCTGGAGTATCAAGAGGGTCGCGCGCACTCATGGTCTCAAGGTTGCCAGCCAGGAGGCGTAGTTGGGGTGGGTGAGAAGGGTGGGATTAGCTGAATAAATATTTGTGCAACTTGATGACCTACAGCTGGTTTCCCCCTCTTTTGTTATGCCTGTTCTGCAAAGTGTGTAACGAGCCACTTGTTTTCAGTGCCTAGAAAACTTGAGGTGAGTTATATATAAGTTTTGAAACTTCTGGTAGTGAAATGCCCACAGCGTGAGGGGTGAGATTATATTTGGTGGAAGATGTAAGGCCTGCTGCTGTTCACATTTACCTGGAAATAAACTGCTCTGGGTTCCGACGGATTTACTGCCAGGGGACGCAGGTGGCGCTGTCGGTTATACCACAGAGCCTAGGACTTGCCGATCAGAAGGTCGGCGGTTTGAATTTCCGCGACAGGGTGAGCTCCCGTTGCTCGGTCCCTGCTCCTGCCAACTAGCAGCTCGAAAGCACGTCAAAGTAGATAAACAGGTACCACTCCAGCGGGAAGGTAAATGGCGTTTCTGTGCGCTGCTCTGGTTTGCCAGAAGCGGCTTAGTCATGCTGGCCACATGACCCGGAAGCTGTATGCTGGCTTCCTCGGCCAATAAAGCGAGATGAGCGCCACAACCCCAGAGTTGGCCACGACTGGACCTAATGGTCAGGGGTCCCTTTACTTTAAAGTATGGATATGAACAGACTATGCAACATGTTCCTTCCTGCAGGCTGGAGCTGATGGGCTTGAAATACATATAAATAATATGCTTTCAAAGTGGTGGGGGAAACTCATTAACTGGCTAAACCAGGCATCCCCAAACTTGGCCCTCCAGATGTTTTGGGACTACAATTCCCATCACCCCGAATTACTGGTCCTGGTAGCTAGGGATGATGGGAGTTGTAGTCCCAAAACATCTGGAGGGCCGAGTTTGGGGGTGCCTGGGCTAAACACTCTGGCTGTAGTTATGGCAGGGTTTGTAGGAGTTGAAATGCATGTGCTGCTGCTATGGTTTATTTACACATATACTACCTGAGCCTAAGAGGAAAGGGTTCACAGCATAACACCCTAACAGATCTTGCTTCTCCCTCAGTCACAGCCTTGGGCTACAGCACGAAGCAAGCACAGAGCTGTATATTGTACATGTTACCTTTATACATGTTTTTAGAACAGAACCCCTAAGCGAGCACTTACCTAAACCAAACTGTTTTATGCAGCAGTAAGATGTCTTCAGCACCTCAGCCTCCAGATTTACAACATGAAGCACCCAAAGAGAAAGACTATCGAACTCCTGGATTCCGAAGTGTCCGAACTACCACCTTGTTCCGTGCTGTGAACCCAGAACTTTTTATTAAACCTGTAAGAAGCTTGTTAAGAAATAGCCATGATACGTGTGTGTGTGTGCATTATACAGTGGTACCTTGGGTTACATACGCTTCAGGTTACAGACTCCACTAACCCAGAAATAGTACCTCAGGTTAAGAACTTTGCTTCAGGATGAGAACAGAAATCGTGCCCTGGCGGTGCGGCGGCAGTGGGAGGCCCCATTAGCTAAAGTGGTGCTTCAGGTTAAGAACAATTTCAGGTTAAGAACAGACCTCTGGAATGAATTAAGTACTTAACCCGAGGTACCACTGTATTACATATTACATTTAATTATAGATTGGGCTTTTTTTATTATTCACAAGCAGCACTTGCTTTGATGGAAAGAAATGAAGCTGGTAACTAGCTAATCAAAGTGTGTGGCATATTTGGAGGTGGGGGGAAGCCAAACTATCTCCAGTGTGTTTTTTAATGTTCACAGAATGGGCAAATTGTTATTGTGTATGTACGTTCGTGATCTAATAACTAGCTACTGTCTACATTTAAGCATTTTATAAATACCGGTACATGTTTTTACTATGGAGTTGGGTAAACTTCATTAAATCTATGATGTAAAGTGGAGCTAAGTGCACCAAGATTTTGGTTGCAAAAGTTATGTAGATATACTTAAAAAGAGCAATGACTATCGGGCAAATGTTCTCCTGTGACAGTTTATTTATTAGATTTATATCCCACTATTTCATGGGTTCAGAGTTAACTATAGCAGTTTTTCCACATACAAAAACTTCATCCCCAAGTGTCATGCAATCAAAGTAATTAAAATGTCTGAGGGATAAAAGAAGTCAAATCAGTCTACATTTTTACTTTTTATATATGTTGAATTGTAATAGTAGTTAAACAGTTTGATTCTGTACGTTTCCATTCCCCATACTGAAAGCTGAACAAAAATGAAGAAGTAACTGAAAAGTTGATAGCCCCCACCCACCTGTACACATACAGATGTTTGTATATGAATTGGATTAAGTACAATATTTTGGATTTCAATACTAGTGTGTATTTTTTCTTATCTTCACAGAACAAACCAGTTATGGCTTTTGGGCTTGTAACGATTACTCTTTGTGTAGCCTACATTGGATACTTGCATGCACAACAAGAGAATAAAAAAGATCTTTATGAAGCTATTGACAGTGAGGGAAAGCGACATATGAAGCGGAAGACTTCTAAATGGGACTAAAGAAACACATGACTTGCACATGATCTGCGTGTAAGGTGACACAAAAAAGTGGTATATTTAGTTTTCTGATTTGTGACTTTTCAGGATTTTGTGTGGAAAGCCAGCATTTTTCTTGGCAATAATGGATGTTTCTTTTGAAATATAATGCCTTTTAATAACTAGGAAAAATGATATTGCCTGTACTGAATAAAAAGCCAGCATTATTAAGAAATGTAATATTTGTAACAACTGTTGCAGATATTCTAAGAATAAGCACCTCTCTCTCTCTCTCTCTCTCTCTCTCTCTCTCTCTCACACACACACACACACACACACACACACACGCACACACGCCTGTTCTGTGTGTGTGTATAGAATGCTACACCAACTTACAAAAATTTTAAGAGCAGAAAATCAGAAAAAGAACAATACATGATAATAAAAGCCATGCAATAAATAACCTATAGAATAGAGCCAATTAAACAGCAGCAAAAGCATAATAATCTGTCTTATTATCTGGAAAATAACCTAAGCCTTTATTAAATGCTTGACTATCCTGTGTAAACTACTTGGGAGAGCACACAAAACTTTTTAAAGTTATTTGTTTAAAGGATCTAAAATGCTTTTGTGAGCAAAGCTTACCCAGCCTAGCAACAGTTACTGGGTGAGAAGTTAGCCTATATTATGAGACCTCTCACAGCCACATGATAGGCAGAGCTCCTTAACACCAGGGCTGCAGCTGAAGCGGGTATCATCTTGCCATCAAATAATCTCACCAAACAATGGTGAAACCTTTCTCTCTCTCCCCCTAGCATGCACAGATTCTAAGAAGACAATTCAGTTTAGGCTATGAGAACTAAGATTTCGCTTCCTCATCTAGTCCTCACTTGTCATTGGAGGAAAAATCTTGACTGCAATCATGATTAGGAATCCAGATTTTGACACATTTGTTTGTTGTGCTGTTTGTTCAAAACTAATTCCACCACCTCCTAGACCAGAGACTTTTGAGCGGATTCGAGAATACAAGCCTTACAAAACTCGGTATTATACACACAGAGATATATTGGGTGAGTAGATAGTTACTTTATTTAATTTTAGATACTCACGCCTATCCACCAAAAAGCCAATATATCTGGTGCTCAGTTGTTTTCATGCAGACATTGATCACTCAGATACACTTAAGGTGTATCCACACATATTACAGTAATTACAGTTCCAGTAATTCCCATGTTAAACAGGATAAGAGTAAAATCTGGAGAAAATGCAGAAAGAAGGCCACAAACACAAGAGGGTAGAGACCTTAGTTAGGTAAAAATACTTCCGTCAGTTAAGGGAAGGGCTTTTAGCTTATAAAAAGATGTAAGTGTGTGAGAGACATGATGGAGAGTTTATGAAAGTTTAGGAAGAGTATAATAATTACTTGTCTCCCTGTCAACACAATCAATATAGTTGCATGACACTGGTTTGGGACAGACCAAAAGCAGTGCTTTATACAACGTCTAATGTACCTATGGGATTTACTGCTGTAGGACAGAGAGACTCTGATGGCCTCTAGAACTAACCTTCAAAAATTATTTGTTGTGAATGCATTTTTTCTTGATAAATATGTTAATGGATGAAAATTTGACCAGTCATTTGATTAGCTTGTCTTAAGATCCGTGGGCATGTTAGCAAGAGCCAGGACCCGCTGCCCTGTGTGGCGAATCACCAGGGCTACAGGGTTTGTAGCATTCCTAGACTCCCGAACTCTCCTGCCCATTAGCCACTGCTTTCCCCAGCTAACAGCTGTTCCTCGATTTGTGACCACAGATTACTGGTTCCTGGATCTTGCTTCCCAGTGGCCAAAACCCAGTCTCTGACAAAAGCCCAGTACCACTTGATGCAATGTTCATTCATCGCCCTATAGTGCCAGCTGCTGGAACTGCACCCTTACCACTGTGCTCCATGTTGTAGCTGCTCATGTAGGTGCCTGGTTGGTATGGTCTTCCTTTCTGCTTTTTGAAAAGGAAGAATGGGCATCTGCACTGTGGGGTGGGAATGCAGAGTGCTTGCTTCAACTGGGAAATCGCCTTGCTGGTGAGGGAGTGCTGCTGCTGCTGCATTAGCATAGAATGTAGGAAGCTGCCTTATACTGAGTCAGACCATTGGTCTGTCCTAGCTTAGCGCTGTCTATTGCAGCCCTCCAGTATATTAAACGAGTCTCTTCCAGCCCTATCTGGAGCTGTCGGAGATTGAACATGGGGCCTTCTGCATGCAGAGCAGATGCACTACCAGTCAGCTACAGAGATAAGCACAGCTGGATCCACCATAGTTACCGACACAGAATTTGTTTGTGCCTGTTGTGTGCCCTGTGGAATTCCTTGGGTTGTGCTACATGGTGCAGATTGTGGCTTGCTTTTTTAATGTGCAGGCCCAGAGAGCAGCTGAATCCCTCATGCCTACTACGTGTGAATCCTACAAAGGCGCTCCTGAATGGGGCCAATGCATGCCATCACTTCTAGGTGTAAGCCTGATGTTAGTGCTTGCTTGTGTTCTGATGTAGCTCACTCGGTAGAGCATGGGACTCTTAATCTCAGGGTCGTTGGTTCGAGCCCCACATTGGGGGAAAAGATGCTTGCATTGCAGGAGTTGGACTGGATGACCCTAGTGGTCCCTTCCAGCTCTACAATTCTATAATTCTGAGCAGTCAAATCTGCTAGCAAGTTGATCTGGGTAATCATTTTTTATATACTGAAATCAACCCAAGTCATTAATGATGGGGGTGCACCAGCCTTCAGGAAATTATACATGGTTGAATAATATTAAATAAAAATACCTTAAATCTTAAAGCGTCTATCTTAAATGTTCAAGCAAAGGAACAGATGGCATGCGTAGTTTATGTATAACCTGTAGTGTTATGTTCCCCAATTGTGTGTTTTTTTGGCATACGTAGATTTGGGAGCTGACATTAAGCAAGCAGAGGCAGATAGAAGAGAAGCAGAAGTACAACAACGAATTGAAAAAGTGCAAGCTAGACTATTGCTTCAGGTACAACTGTTCTGCTGTCATCGCATTATCCAATCTGTTGCACTGGGGCCTTTCTGTGAATATTTACTGATGTATAATGCAGGCAGCAAATTTTACAGAAATATGTGATATATTGGGTGGGGAACCTGTGACTCTCCAGAGGCTGAGGGGCTCCAGCTCCCATCAGCCCTGGACAGCATAGCCAATGGACTCGGGGATGATGTGAATTGCAGCCCAACAGTATGGGCTATAACTTGCCTAACCTTGCTATATATGATTACATGAGTTTTATAGGTTTTACAATGTTTTGCTTTTAGTGTTTATTTTGTAATCCACCCTTCCAAGACTATATTCTTCAGTGTGGGATATAAATATTTATTTACTTAATAAAATAATTGAATAAAAATACCATTGTATGGATCAGTTCTGTATTTATTTTTCTGATGTGTTAATTTGGGGATCTAACTCACCAGTGTTATGGATCAGGGTTCAGATTTGTTCATTAGCAACCAAGTATGGCAGGGAATAAAGCATAAGCCAGTGCCAAAGATCACAGACTCAATATTATAATTAAACCAAATCAATTGATTTATCAGTACTACAGTGTTTTATTTAAGGCATGTTATTATCTTCATGTAGAAGATAATGATATTTTGAAATTAGAGCAACTTAAAGATAGAGCAAATTAAAGCAATGTAATACAGAAATATAGTACCTTTAGAAAATAAATTTTACAAATGACATAGGAATAGCATAATAATTACATTGACAAAACAATGAATCAGTGTCTTCTTCCTGCCCTTCTCATTGGAACCTAGAATTTCTAAGTTTTGCAGCGTATTAGCATTTTGGAATAAAGTTCATGGTTACCCAGCCAGCGTTGTGAGCTAAGATCTTGTGACCTTCAAAAGCAGAGTTAGATAAACTGCAGGCAGAGAGAGGGGGGGGATTCTTTGAACTGAGCATCTGGACTGCGAGGATGGAATTTCCCACTTTATATCAATTTCATTACTCTATCTTGGAGTAGGGAGAGGGAGTGAAACTGCAACCCTTGCCTCTTCATCAGCTCTTCACTTAGGACAGGGATGGGGAACCTGTGGCCCTCCAGATGTTGGACTACAACTGCTGGGGCTGATGGGAGTTGGAGTCCAAAACATCTGAGGGGCCACAAGTTCTCCATTCCTGGCGTAGGGCTTGTGCGCCATTGACACATCCCAGGATTTGCTTTCCAAAACAGTTCAGTGTTCTGATCCTACATTTGTTTAGGCATTGTGGCTCGTTGTCTTTAAGTTCCATTACATTGATGGTATGGTGTTTCCTTCTAATCTTCTCATCCAGGATGCCGAGGTCTCCCATAGGCGGCAAAGAAACATGGCATAAAGTTCCAAGCCGCCTTTGTATAGTGTCACAGAAGCAAACTTTTCATCCCTTTAGTGCATTGTGGCTGCTCTCCTGTGTGCTTGACATTGGTTCTGCTGGTGCCGCAGGGTCCTGAGTAACACAATCTACATGCAACACTGAGGCAAAAGCTATGAAATAACCATTAAATTACTCCTGGGGAAACTACTGCCACCAGCCATGTAGAAACAGCAGCATCTGTCTTTTCATGGCAGCAATTGGGAATTTGTGGCCTTCCAGATATTGCTCTCTTCCCTGACCATTTGTCCAATGGCTCTTGTGCCAGCTCACCACCTTTCCGAGAAAGCTCTGTTTAGGGGTTTTCCCCTGGCTAATGCGAATTCTTCTGGTGCCACTTCTGCCTGCCCATTTGGAAAAAAAGTTTTGGATTGTTCTGCCAACATGTTTCTGGGCTGTACCACTTTCAGACTGCAGGTGGGCATGTGCACAGTTGAATGGTTTGCTGTAGAAATAAAATCCCTGCACACAAGTTTGGTGTAAAAAAACAAACCCACAACCCTTCACATAGAAAACCTAGACATTTGATGAGGCCCAAACCCTTCTCCCTGCTACTTCTCTGTACAGTGGTACCTTGGTTTACGAACTTAATCCATTCCGGAAGTCCGTTCTTAAACCGAAACCATTCTTAAACTGAGGTGCACTTTCCCTAATGAGGCCTCCCACCACCAGTGCCCTTCCAACATTCGGATACTGTTCTTAGACCGAGGTAAAGTTCTCAAACCGGGACACTATTTCCGGTTTTGCGGAGTTTGTAAACCGAATCGTTCTTAAACCGGACTGTTCTTAAACCGAGGTACCACTGTACAGGGAACTTACTTTGTATGGAAGAACAGACAGTTGTGTAAGCTGCCACCTTTAGTCTGGAGTGGTAAAGCTCAAACATAGGCATATCCTCTATTCTGCTGCTTATGAGAACTACTGCTGTGCTGCTGCGTTAAAAAAGAAAATTAATGGGGAAATAATAAATATAGGGTGATATCCAACTAAGTCATAGAGCAGACCCATTTAAATTAAGGGACTTGTTGCTTAAGGTCATTGATATTAATGGGTCTGCTTTGACTATGACTTAGTTGGATATCACCCAGAGCGATCTAGCTGATGTGCAGCATCAGAATGTCCTCGGCACAGTTTTCTTCATGGCTATGCCTTGTTTTGTAGGCTGCAACAGAAAGAGAGGATGCTGTGGAAGATGCCCTCAATCGTGCAGCTGCTCTACACCAGCAAGATATTGAAGCCCTTAAAGAGAAAGACGAAAAAGCATTACAAGTCAGTAGTCGTTTTATTTTTGTTTGCAACATGTCAAGAGACAATGCCTTGCATTCGGAGTTGTGTGGGGACGTATTCCCACCAATTGACACCCCCACGTCTGGATCCCTCTACAGTATGTCCCGCACCATTCCCAAAGCCGCCCCCCCCCCAAGTTCTCGGGGAAGGGAGTATGGGGCTGCAGAGGGAAGGGTGGAAGAAGCGGATAAAGTCCCACTCCATGAATTGAAATCTGCTTTGTTTATGAATGAAATTTTGGGTCCAAACCTACATAAACATGCAGAAGCTGCATGTGGCACAATTTCTCTTGTAACAAGTAGGTGGATGGGGGGGGGGTTGTTCTTGAAAACTCAACTGAATTAAAAAAAACACCACCACAAATGAAAATCTAGGGTGTCAAGGTAAAGATTCAGCTGAAACCTCACTGACATGCAATGAGGGTTTGTTTGTTTTTTTAGATGGGAGCAGTGCTTTTTTTGTAGGGGGACACCTGGGGACACATACCCTTAAACATTTTGTGAATCTAAGTTTGGCCTCATTGAGGGGCAGTATTTCAATATGAGTAGGGAAATGAGACTATCCCTTAACATTTTTTTAGAAAATAAAGTACTGGATGGGAGAGTTCAAAACTGATTCATTACTGGCATTTTGACATCCTTTCTAGTCTGTGTCTCATTCTATTTCTAAACATAAGAGCTGGCTGTAAAACTTTTTTTTAGAACTACATTTATCTATTTATTTAAACTGTAAAAGGGCATTTCATTTTTCATAAATATATAAAACTTAAGCGGTCAATGCACTGGTGAGACAGCCACCAGAAAGATAACCTCAGTAAGCTATGTGGCTGAAGCATTTGAACTTGCATTTTCTACATCCAAAGTGGTTTAAAAAGCATGGTGCATTCTTTCTAGGCTCGTCTTGTTTAAAAGAGGGATGAAGCAGCCTAATCCCTCCCTTCCTACTCTAATTTGTTTTTCTAACACTGCTGCAGGAGGCTGTGAAGAACACAAGGATAGAAATGCTCCATCACCTGGAACTGGAACTGAAAAGAGAATCGGAAGCTGCTGAGCAGAGGATGACACACAAACTTCAACGACTCATGCTGGAGCTCGCGATGGAGAAGTCGAAAGCCATTGCTGAAGCTAGACAGGAAGAGAGGAACAAGATATCTGGAATGCTTGACAAGCAAAACAAGTACTTGGCTTAACAACCCCATTTCATATTTTAAAGCAGGGATGGGGAAACCACTGGACTACATCACCCATCATCCCTGATAGTTGACCATGCTGGTTGGGGATGATGGGATAATGAGTTCAATGCCACCTGGAGGGACTTGGGCTTCCCATCCCTGTTGAATATAAGGGGATGGGTTTAAGAGAGCTGCACCTGACCTTGTTTGCATCCAGATATCTGCAAATATAGTACTTTCCACCACCAGTGTTCCTCCAACTAATCTGCAGGAGCTGGATGTGCAGTGGGTGCTTTCAAAAGTGGGATTGGTTTGCTAATGGGTCACTGAGATATTGCAAATGGGACATGGGCAGCAGTAAATCTGGATTAAATTGATGGGTATTTTGATGCCAATAGCATTGTGTGGATGTAGCTTGTGGTTAGTGAGGAGAGCACTTAAGCACAAGCCGAGGTTCAGGTGACGTGCTAAATCAACTCTTAGCTTTTTAAAAGAGCCTCTTTTAGGTTGGGCTCCTCCTGGAAGCCTGCATGTTGATACAGCCCTGGTAAGCCATTGTTGGGCTTACTGTGATTTGCAAACAAGGCTGATGTGATCAGTGGAGTTAACTCCCTGTTATGTGTACTGTTGGATAGTACCAGATTTAATAGAATCTGATAGTAAAGATGGGCAGGGTGGGGGTTAGGTCTTCAGAAGTTTTGCTATCTGGTTTCCACCTACAGATTTAGTCCAGTTTATTGGAAGGCATTTTGCTTTGCCTCCAGCTGAAAGAAATGTGCAGTTCACACAAGACTGGCTTTCAAATTGCCAGTAATGAAAAATTATGTTGAAGTTATCATATGATCTTTTCTCACCCCTCCAGGAAGTTTTTGGAACAATTCCGGAAAGCTGGAGAGATTGCCAACGAAATTTATCAGAAGAACCTGCAGCAGTTGTCCGTGGAGAAAAAATATGAAATGGAAATGGCCTTTAAAATCTCCCAGAAAGAGTTTCAGGAAGAAACTGAGAAACTCATCAAAGACGCAGAAAATCTCCGTGAGGCTCAGTTGGAAGAGGTGTCACACGAGGTGAGCAGGAAAAATGGCGAGATCCTGACTCTTAGCCAGCAACTGGAAAGCATGACAGACTGGAAAGATAGCCTGGAAGCAGAAATATTAGAAACAAGAGAAGCATTTCAGAAATACATTAACCTCACATTTCCACAACTTGCACCAGGGCAAGCAGACTTTATCTTACCATTCAGAAAAGTATCTCAGTTTGTTGACTCTGGTGTAGAAACGTAAGCTGAATGACAACCAGGAAGGAGTTCTGCCTGTTTGCTGCAGCCATCCAGTCTTGCTGTAGAGGAGTTGCTTAACTGCTGGGGAAGGAGAAATAAATCCATCTTCTCTCACTAAGGTTTAACTGTGTGCCTGTGTCTATATTTCCCTTGGATAACTCATGAACTCCCCTGTGACTCAGACTGTGAAGCTGTGCTCTTTGAGGGGTGGATGGAGAATCTTGCTTCTGTATACTAAAAGAGAGCTGCTTCTGAAAAAGTTAGGGAGCACGGATGTCTCAATTTGAGCCCTGAAACTAGCAAGCGTGCCTCTGGACATGTGCAGAGAGCCTATCCCACCTTGCCACTGGGTTAACTGTAAGCTGCCTCCATACATATTTTATTGTAATCAAGACAGCTGGGTTTTTGGAGACATGGTGTGCAATGATTGACAAGACACAGGTGCAAAATAAATAGCTCATAAATACATAAATAAATCTTAGGATGTTCACACCATTTAGGCTCCATAGCTGGACAAATAGTCTTGTCAAGTTCAAAACATTAAACAGGCAGCTTCCAACGAAGCCGTTCAAGTCTGTACCATCATATTTTATTTGAAGATGATATACTGCCATCTCAAGAAGGGTGGCTTCTAACAACTGCAAGCCCCAGCACCTTAAAAAATAATGAAAGGGGATGGAGGAGCTAGCAAATTGCTCCTGATTTACTGCAACACATTCTAAGGCTATGTGTACCTATCATAAAGGTGGCAAAGCTGTGGACTTCCAGCTGTTGCTGGACTACAACTCCCATCACCTATAAGCTCATTGGTCTTGCTGGCCGGTGCTAATGGGAATTGGAACACAATCAGATATAGGTGTGCCCTATTAAAGTGCATGGAAGTGTTGAGGAACAACAAATCAATCACCCCCATGACTTAGGAAAGTGATGTGGAAATGCAGTGAAAGATGCAGAATAATGACTGATGGACACAAAATGAAAGCTCTATAAGCTCAATAAAGAGCAGACACTGTATAATCTCTGCATCAGCGAGGCTGGGGGGTGGGGTCTTGTCACCTGACAGTCCAGGACCTACATACACACTGCCCAGGCTTGCACATCAAGAGTTCACTGCTGTGCTGCTAATGCAGCAAAAACATGGGAGATCACGGTTACCAGCCTCTACAGCAACAGCAGTGCTGTGATTCTCCAACAGTTTGACTTCACCCCACAAGGTGTACCCCATTGTCTTTTAAGAGACGGATGCCAACAATGTTGTCCTGTGCGATTGTCAAAAGGATCAAGCAGACTGCATTAATTAGCTTGCAAATAGTGTTCCCTTGCTCAGGGGATTCACTTTGGGAAAGTCCTCCCATAGGCAGCATGCCGAAAACAGTTCTCACAATATCGTGTGGCCTAACAGTAACCAGTGTGTCCAACACAGTAGTTCCACAATAGAGGCTATTAAGAGGTGTGCAGAAAACAGCTTCCAAATGCCTCTTAGGTGCATTTGGGAAGTCACAATCTCTTGAGTTTTGTGTGTTTTAAAACCAAGCACATAGCTGCTAGGACGAGATGCTGCTTTAAAGAACATTTATCCGGCTGCGTTTCCAGCAAGAGCAACAAAGAATGACAGGCTGGCGACGCATCCTCCAGCAGGGTGGGACGTGTGCTTGGAGACCCCTGTGGGCTATTACGATTTGCACCGTGTCCTGTGGGATGCAACCATAGGCATTGCCAGGGGGGACTGGGGCAGCTGCCCCCCATCAAGTAAAACAGTAGAAATACTTAACTAACTGACCAATCACGTCGGCCCTGCTCCCCCTCAAATGTCCTGCCTCCCCTAACCAAGTCCTGCCCCTCACCAAAAAAAACCCCTAGCTATGCCCATGGATGCAACGGGTGTGTGTATGTGAGAAACAGGGGAGGACAGTGGGGTAGGCAAGCGTGGGGACAATAAGCTCCGCGGCGGGGAGGCAGGAGCTCACAGAGGTCGAGAGATGGATTAAGTTTCCTAGCAAATACGTGCGCGCCCATTCCGAAGATCGCTGAGCCTGACCTGAGACTGCGCCGCCTCCGGCCTTCTAGCTCCGCCTACCTCCGAGGCCCCGTAGGTCTCCATGGAGACGCTGCTCCTCCGCGGAAACACGACGCGGGCGCTTCTTCCCTTTCAGGGGCCGAGAGAAGGAGGCTCCGAGGGCCCCGCGTGAGGCGGGAGGGGAGAAGCAGGTAAATCTCCGTGCTCGTCTTGGGGGGGGGGGGGGAGAGACTATTGTTATTTACAGATCCGGGAGGGGGGGGGAGTTTTACTGGAGCCAGGTGAGCGGGGTGGCAGATCACATACTGTTAAATTCCTTCAAGAGGGTCGCCAGTATCCCCTTCCTCCATCTGCCCAGGACTCTGGTGCTTTTCCTTGCTATAGAGAACAAAGAAATTACACAGGTGAAGTTTCCCCACTGCTGCACTTCGGGGGGGGGGGAGTATTAAACACCTGTTGAATTTCTTCATGTCTGCCGCACAGCTGAGGGGCAAAGGAATCCCACCAAGCGGGAGGAGAAAGGGGGGAATAGAGCACTGTTTATACCAGAAATAATAATAATAATAATAATAATAATAATAATAATAATAATAATAATAATAATAATAAAATTTGTATACCGCCCTATATCTGCAGGTCTTAGGGCAGTTACAACGTAAAATCACAAAATAGATAACAAAAACAGCCCAATAAACCCACACCCTTCCCCAACATTTAAAAAGGGCATGGGCTGTAATTAACTCTGGGAGCTCAAATAATGTAATGTGGAGCCCAAGGACAGGACACAGCCAGGCAACTCTGCCACGAGTGCCAACATTTTTCTTGTAGCTGTGCAGTATTTTGGCTTAAATTGCCTGTTGTTGCTTCAGTTTTCTGTACACTGCTTAGATATATTTTAATCCATTAAGCAGCATAATCAAAATCAAATGGTAGCTGTGTAAAAAACACAGCCCATGACAGAAAAGGGCATACACAGCTTGGGAGTCAGGAATTCTCACTCTTGTCACTGATAGTACAGTGGTGGGGAACCTCAGACCCATGTACCAAACATGGCCCACTAGGCCATTTTTAGGAAGTCATACCCACACATCCCACACCTGATACCATGCATGACATCCGATATGGTGTGGGTAAAGATGGGACTCCAAAGGAACCATCAGGAGCCAATGTTCCCGGCTGTTCCTTGGATCCAGCAAGGCACGCTCCCATCCACCCATCTTGTTTACATAATCTGATCTTTATTATTATTAATCACATAAACATCAATATCCATAATAATGAATAAATCATAGTAAATATTAAGATATACATATACACAGCAAATAAGGTGTGTGCGTGTATATATATATACACACACACACAATCTAGCTCTTAATTATAAGTTTAAGAAAAAAGGTGGAAGAGTGGAATAAGAACATGTAGAACACAAAAGTAATTAGAATTTCATCTCATAAAATCAGGATTATCTATTTTATTACATCAACTTGAACAAAGGTGTTTTTCCCCCCAAAAGGCAACTGATAAAGTTAAATGCTATAGCTAGTTCACATGAACAAGGCCTGATACATTTTAGAAATACATAAACTGAAGCCTTCCATGGCTTGAGGCATGCTTGAAAAGAGTGTCAAGCATGACTCCCTTTCTCTCAAAAATGCACAATTTCAAATCTCAATTAAGATACAGGTATGTATAATCCCTAACTAAAGTATTATACAATATTGTTTCTTTATGCAGAAGTAGGCAGCTTCTTGAAAACTTAAAAGATTGAGGAAGTTTTAATTGCATGTGCAATCACAATACTGTCAGTTATTCTGTGAAAAAAATTACCATGTGTTGTAACAACATGAGCCCTTCATATCTTGATAATGCAGAATGACTCACTCTCAAGCTGAAAGTGTCATAAAGAATATCATCCGTGAAATAGGACAAGAATGTGCCATGAAAGGTCAAACCGTATCAGAAACTCTGGTGGCATTCATGGTAAGTGCAAAATACACAGTTTGTTAATGTGCTTTATTTAAAAGCTCTTCTTTCTAGCTGTGTTAGAAACTGAAATATGAAAGCTAGGAGCTAAATGGCACCTTAAACATAGGTTATGGGTGCCGGTGTTATGTACTGAAGTTCTCACCCTGGGCCAGCAGGGGGATACTGTAGATAGTTATGCAAATGAAGGATCGAAAAGTGACATTCAGTGATTGGATAGTTTTTGAAAATGGCAACAGTTGCATTGTTCTGGAACTCTATATAAGCAGGCTGACTGAGCTCCTCAGCCTAGTTCTGTTCTGGTATCTGAATAAAGAAGAGCTGTTTAAAGAATCGCTGTGTCGTCTGACATGTTCGCCCACAACTTAACAGCCACAACCGAATGTCTAGGCGCGCTTTTTTAAACAACAAGAGTACCAAGCTGAAAATGAATGAACTGCAGCTAAACCTATCAGTTTACCTGACGCTGCATTAATCTCGTGGAAATCGAGGTGAGGGGAATTTCTCCTCTTAGGCCCTCAGTGCCAGCAGTGGCAGTTTTAATCTGAAATCTTAGACGCGGTACTGTGCCCAGAGCTCAGAAACTGCTCATGCGAATGAAATTCCCTGTTCCAAAATGCGCCTAGAACAATGGGAGTCTCAAACGCTGCTTTCTAGTCATGTTAACATGTCACTCCTGTGGCATTAAAATAATGTTAAAGGAACAGAACATCACAAAACATGATTGTCTTGGGGCTAAAATGCAAGTACAGTGGTACCTCGGGTTACATACACTTCAGGTTACATACGCTTCAGGTTACAGACTCCACTAACCCAGAAATAGTACCTCGGGTTAAGAACTTTACCTAAGGATGAGAACAGAAATCGTGCTCCGGCGGTGCGGAGGCCCCATTAGCTAAAGTGGTGCTTCAGGTTAAGAACAGACCTCCAGAACAAATCAAGTTCTTAACCTGAGGTACCACTGTAACACAAGAGTTATGCAGGCAACCCTTGGAACTCTAGAACCCATGGACAACTAAGGAAGCTGAACGTTGAAAGGTTCAGGACACACAAAAGAAGATGCTTTTTCACGCAGCACATAGTTAAACTGAGGAACTCACTTCCAAATGAAGCAGTGATGACCACCAACCTGGATGGTTTGAGAAGAGTATTCATGACTTTCAGTGGCTACTAGCCGCAATAGCAGTGCTCTACCTCCACTTGCAGACTGGGAAAGACTCATTGCTTCTTGTGCTTTCCACAGTAGTACACCTACTCTAGCATTTTGCTTCTTGAGCTGGGCAGGTAATGATGACATTTGTACTTACTTCCCCAAATGCTGGGAATGAGGCCCCTATATTTCTTCTCTGGAGCTCACAACCACACTTCTCCAAGCAATGTTTAAAAGGAGGCTAGAACTGAGAGCAGAATAAAACCTCATACTGGGTTGCTTCTATCCAGTGCCACCATAATGGCTGTACTTTTGGGGCTCTGCTCTATATTTTATTTAATAGAATGATAAATTAACCACTCAACCATTTCTTGCATATTTAAAAATCATTTTTAGTTCCCATTGATTTTGATAAAATTTCCAAGTAAGTATGCTTGCTAGGACCAGGAAGTTAGTCCTCATGCCTATTAAATTAAACTGGGAAATGACATTTAGTGGGGAAACCTTGAGCAGTTGGGACATTTAATTTGTTTTATTCTGCGGTTGTATTTGGCAGTAATATATATTTAAGAGCACAAGATAAATATTTAACTGGAAGCCTGGTGTTTTTTGTTTCTTTTTACTTATAGGTGAAAGCTGTTGTGTTGGATCCAAGGAATGGATTTAATGTGGACAGGACCCTTACAAAGGCTGATGTGCAAAAACTTATTAAGGTAATTTTGTGAATCTAAACATTTGTTTAACTATTTTTATACTGATTTCAATGAACTTACTAAGACTTACCAACAAATTAAAGCAGTCTCTCAAGCAACTCATGAAGTCTGTGGGAATTAAGCAGCCTAACTCTACTCAGGATTACAGCCTAAATTTTTGTTTTGTGTATAGTGTTTACCAAATTAACAAAAAGCTACGTTTCAGACCACAAAATCATTTAAGGCCTATTCTTTTAGAGCCATCTAAAGCCACATATCACTCGGTGATAAACCTTTGACTGCTGTCCATTTTCTCATTATACATTGGAATCTCCCCCAACTGCTTCTCCAAACTTGTACAATTGGATCATAATTTTGTACACCCAGTTGATGAACACAAAATATAACGTTTGATTTAAATGTAATGAAAATTTGACGAGCAGATGACACTTAATGAATTCAGCCATAATAAGTAGAATTTAAAATATGCCTCACATAAATGGCTTTAGAAGCACAGCTACATACATATATCATTGCTTCAAACTCTGATACATGCCCTTTTGAGGTGTGTAGGACACCTTAAAGATGAAAATGCTTTGTTCTAAAGAAAGCCTCCTGTGTGTGATTTTGAGGTTGTTAGATATGTTAGATTTTAAGAAGGTGGTTAGACTAGTTTATTGCCACTAGTGAACTAGTATTCCAAGCAACAAATCTCTCTGTGTGTCTGCAGCCTAGTATTATGCACCAGCAGGCTGCATGCAGTGGTATATGAGACTGCTTGTGGAGAAGGGATTATTGGTGTCAAGGCTGAGGGCTGCATATTTGCTGCTTTAGAGTGTGTGGAGCTGCTTGCCTCCTCTCTGTGATGAGAATGAGTAGCTTCATGAAGCTATGTGCACTTCAGAGTTCCTGCAGCCCCCTGGAAGCAGGCAATAGCAAAAAATCTAATCCGTATTATTCAACTCTAGGCAGCAGTCCACTTATTATGCTATTTAAGGTAAAGGTAAAGGGACCCCTGACCATTAGGTCCAGTCGTGACCAACTCTGGGGTTGCGACGCTCATCTCGCTTTATTGGCCGAGGGAGCCGGCGTACAGCTTCCAGGTCATGTGGCCAGCATGACTAAGCCGCTTCTGGTGAACCAGAGCAGCGCACGGAAACGCCGTTTACCTTCCCGCCGGAGTGGTACCTATTTATCTACTTGCACTTTGACGTGCTTTCGAACTGCTAGGTTGGCAGGAGCAGGGATCAAGCAACGGGAGGTCACCCCGTTGCGGGGATTTGAACCGCCGACCTTCTGATCGGCAAGTCTTAGGCTCTGTGGTTTAACCCACAGCGCCATCCGCGTCCCATTATGCTATTTAGGAACAAGTAAATTACAAAAACTGAACATTTTGTGTCTTTAAGCTACAGTATGGCAACACAACATTTTGTTCTTGCAGTGGTGCTTCTCAGCCCCTTAATCTGTTTTCTCAAGTAATGTTTAAGCAAAGGGCTCCTTGTTTTGTAAATCTATTAAACTGATGGATTCTGTTTCACGTGTATAAATTCTGTAGCATGGTGTTTCTGGGTGCCCAACAGTAATATTATTTTAATAATTAGTTAAGGGGCTTGAAATAACTTACATCAACATTTTCTCTTTTTAGCTTTCCATTGAAAGACTGCTTGACACAAGCAATCCATCCCTGGACACTATTAAGATGCAAGTTTATTTTGATATGAACTATATCAGTCGAGGTAATCATTGTGTGGAATAATTTAATGTGAATATGGTGATAGTACAATCCTAGGCATGTTTACTCAGAAGTCACACTGTGTTCAAGAGGACTTGCTGTCTAGTAAATTTACATGGGATCGCAACCACAATGCATCTATTCTTGCTACATGTGAAAACTTATAGTACTGTAATACAATGGAACAGCAAATCCAATAATATGTGAACATGCTAAGAGATGCAGTCTATAAGGAGGTTATAAATTAAATTGCCTCTTTAAAAAATATTCAACATTTACCTAACATTAGAATAGTTAATATTTATTGTGCATTTAAAATCCTGGAAGTGCATTTATGGTTTTTCAAAAGTTATATCCTGTACCAAATAAATGGAACCGATACATTCCACTGTCTCAATTTACCACAACTGAGTTTGTGCAATTATGTTACATAGTGCAGTCCTATGTGTGATTACTTTTATGTAAACCTCAGTATGTTCACTAGATAATGCCCTGGGATGGCAGCCCTCAGAATGAGAAGAGCATGGGAGAATTTAAGCATGTGAAATATGGGCATTTTCAACTAGCTAAGTTGAAAGTCTGTTGATGCCTATGCACGTCTTTTGGCTTCTCTGTGCCTTGGGGTTACAACTGAAGTGTAACTGAAGAACTATCAAGTCTAGTGAAATCTGCATCACTATGTGGTCTGCTGAAGCATGCAAGTGGCACCAGTGATATAACTTGCTTTTGTATCATCCTCTGTGTTTCCTTTTAGTTGAGTTAATCAAGGAACAGCATCGTGTTTTGGATTCTCGCCTTGCTCCAGTGGGCAGAGAAATTACAGATAGCCGTGCTCGTACCAGAGAGGAATTGGAAAGTGTTTATCGAAAAATTGTCAGCTATGTCCTGCTGCGCTCTGGCCTTGGATCCCCTACAGACATCAAGGTCATTAGAGAGGCAACTGGTTGGTAACCGTTTCAGATATATGCCGTGAAGAGTTTTGCCAATATGCACTTTATGGTGGTAGTCATTGCATAGGAACTGAGCAACAATCGGTGGCTAGTTGGGGGACTATCTTTTTACTTTCTTTTGTTTTGAAGTATTTGTATGCTGCCTTTGTGCCTCAGTATGTACCTGTGGCAGTTCACAGCAAATCTAGAATCAATCCAGAATATGTATAAAGTGGTGCCTCGCAAGACGAAATTAATTCGTTCCGCAAGTTTTTTCTTCTTGCGAGTTTTTCGTCTTGCGATGCACGGTTTCCCATAGGAATGCATTGAAAATCAATTAATGCGTTCCTATGGAAACCGCCTTCAGACCAGGTCCGGGGACAGTCTGTCCCCCGACCTCTTCTGAAGGCTGGGGGGGGGGGGACACAAGGGCTTTTCTTCCCACCCCCAGCATTTTAAAAAACCCCGGGACAGCGGAGGACTTCTCCGCTGTCCGGGGCGATCTTAAAATGCTGGCGGGCGGCATTTTAAAATCGCCCGGGACAGCGGAGGACTTCTCCGCTGTCTGGGGCGATGTAAAAGCCCCTGGGAAGGCAGGCAGGGGGGACAAAGACTTTTGCCCCCCGCCCGCCTTCAGAAGAGGTCCTGGACCTCTTCTGAAGGCGGGCGGGGGGCGAAAGTCTTTGCTCCCCACCGCCTGCCTTCCAAAGCCGTCTAGGACAGCGGAGAAACGCGCTGCCTTTCTCCGCTCTCCCGGGAAGGCAGGCAGGGGGGAGCAAAGACTTTCGCCCCCCGCCCACCTTCAGAAGAGGTCCAGGACCTCTTCTGAAGGCGGGCGGGGGGGCGAAAGTCTTCGCTCCCCCCCCGCCTGCCTTCAAAAGCCGTCCGCGATAGCGGGAAGCGCTTCCATGCTATCCCGGACTGCTTTTAAAATGCTGGCGGTGGGGAGCAAAGCCTTTCGGCCCCTGCCGGCCTTCCTGGACCTCTTCTGAAGGCCGGAGGGGGGGAAGGCTTTGCTCCCCACCACCAGCATTTAAAAGAGGTCCCCGGAGATTTCTCTATGGGCTTTCTTCTTGCGAAGCAAGCCCATAGGGAAATTCGTCTTGCGAAGCGCCTCCAAAACAGAAAACCCTTTCGTCTTGCGGGTTTTCCGTCTTGCGAGGCATTCGTCTTGCGAGGTACCACTGTACCTCCCTGGTAAAAAAAATCAAAGAAAACACTCAAAAGCACATATACAAATATCTGCTCCGGATAGCAAAACCAGGCTGAGAATAGAACATAATCTGAGAGCCAGAAAAAGACACTTCACATATCCAACAGGCCAAATGCAAGCAACCATCCAACCCTTTCCTGAAGCTATGGAGATCTTCTGAAGCAGCATTCAACACAGCATGAAGGGATGCAGCGAGGAGGACACAGCCCCTGTGCTGTGTATTAACCGAGTCACAAGTGTTGTGTCAAGAGAGCAGTGGTGGTGTTCTTGGCACTTGACAACTGCCCAAACTGGCCATTCACCATTCACCTCCTTACTCACTGTGGCCTTCCATTCAAACTAATTGCTGATAAGGGCATTATCCTATTCTGCATACAAGATTCTATACCTGAGATTCTAGGTAGTTCATGCAGAACTTGTAGTCTGGTGGTCTGCTTTAATGCCTTGCACAACTCCATACTTCCCTCCAAGCCTCCGCCTCCCTGATGATATTCCTTGACCACTTACTCTTGCATGTCATTCATCTCCATCCTAATCCCTCCTTACACTCTTCAGGTCCTTAAGCCCCTCAGTCCCCAAGTCCAAATTATTCAGATTCTTACCTCTTGGAAGGAGAATTAGTGCGCAGAATTAGCAAATGTCTCCCAATGGCCTTATTCACTGACATTTATACTGGGGGCGGGAAAGTGTGCCAAAAGTCTCTAAATTCTGTAGAGGCTCTTGACACCCTATTATTTTTTTTTGAGAGAGAGAGGGGTGGGGCAATTTAACACATGTAGCTTTGTCCATAAGGATTTCAGTTTATGTTGAGTGTTATTGATTATCCTCTTCAGCATTTTATAGCTCTTTAGCATTTTATAGCTCTTAGTAAGTTAAAATACTTTATACTTAACTATGTCCAGGGGAGGAGGGCATGCAAAGGAGGCTGCAACAGGAATAAAAAGATTGGGAAATTCCCATTCCACAAGCAGAACATTTACAGTTCTTAGGATTCAAGCCATGATCTCCAGCATAGTGGGATCTCAAATGTGAATAAGTATCTTACTATACTAGGGGTATTTCCATGGAAAATCCAGTAAGATACACCCACACCAGTTACCTGTTGGTGATACCTAAATGATTGATTTGCAAAATGAAGCCCCGACTGGGAGCAACCCAATGTGAACAAATTGTGGTCTCGTCCAAATAACTTCTAGTGCTCACCTTTCTGTTTTATTTGATGTTACAGCTGTTGTCTGCCTTTTTTTTGTATGACATTTTCCACATTTAATATTTTACAGCTGCCCTGCAGAGTGTCTTCCCTCAAACAGAACTTGCTGCTTTCCTCTCCCTTTCGAAGAAGGAGAAAGAGAGGCAGTTGAAGGAGCTCACCATGATTGTCACAGGAATTCGGTTATTCAACAAGGAGTGTGGGAAGGGAGGAGAAGGCATTGATGAGTGTAGGTATATACTTGTTGTTTAGTCATGTCCGACTCTTCATGACCCCATGGACCAGAGCATGCCAGGCACTTCTGTCTTCCACTGCCTCCCGCAGTTTGGTCAAACTCACACTGGTAGCTTCGAGAACACTATCCAACCATCTCGTCCTCTGAGTTTCCCAACTTTCCCTCCATCTTTCCCAACATCAGGGTCTTTTCCAGGGAGTCTTCTCTTCTCATGAGGTGGCCAAAGTATTGCAGCCTCAGCTTCACGATCTGTCCTTCCAGTGAGCACTCAGGGCTGATTTCCTTAAGAATGGAGAGGTTTGATCTTCTTGCAGTCCATGGGACTCTGAAGAGTCTCCTCCAGCACCATAATTCAAAAGCATCAATTCTTCGGCGATCAGCCTTCTTTATGGTCCAGTATGGACCATAAAGTATGGTATATACTAGTAGGTGCTAAACTTGATGATGTCTGTATTAGCCATTTAAGCCACTTTCAAATGTGCAGAAATGCTCAGTGCTGACTGATCACCAATTTTGTAAGTAGTCCCATCTGAATTGCTTCATGCAAATACTGCATTTAAGTTGATCTTCCAAATGAGATGTGATAACATGCTGTTCAGCTGCAGGTTAACTTTATTGAATATCTTCAAAATTGATAATCTGTACTGTATTATCTATTAAAAATTCTGTTAAATTGGCTTGTTGTAAAGCCTTTCATAGGATTTTTATATATTTATATAAAATAGAAAGCCATGTTAGCCCCCTGAGAGAAAAAAGAAATGTTTTTTAGTCTCACCATGAGACTAACTTTAAATAAGTTTCGTATTAGAAAAATAGTGTGAGCTTTCATAGGTGACAAAATACTACTTCAGATGCTTATTTTTGGAACTAGGAGAAGACAGGTTGTAGCCTACCTTGATTTCAGCAAGGCATTCGACAAGGTGCCCCATGATATTCTTGTAAAGAAGCTGGTAAAATGCAGTCTTGACTATGCTACCACTCAGTGGATTTGTAACTGGCTGACTGACCGAACCCAAAGGGTGCTCATCAATGGTTCCTTTTCATCCTGGAGAAGAATGACTAGTGGGGTGCCACAGGGTTCTGTCCTGGGCCCGGTCTTATTCAACATCTTTATCAACGACTTGGATGATGGACTCAAGGGCATCCTGATCAAATTTGCAGATGACACCAAACTGGGAGGGGTGGCTAACACCCCAGAGGACAGGATCACACTTCAAAACGACCTTGACAGATTAGAGAACTGGGCCAAAACAAACAAGATGAACTTTAACAGGGAGAAATGTAAAGTATTGCACTTGGGCAAAAAAAAAAATGAGAGGCACAAATACAAGATGGGTAACACCTGGCTTGAGAGCAGTACATGTGAAAGGGATCTAGGAGTCTTGGTTGACCACAAACTTGACATGAGCCAACAGTGTGACGCGGCAGCTAAAAAAGCCAACGCAATTCTGGGCTGCATCAATAGGAGTATAGCATCTAGATCAAGGGAAGTAATAGTGCCACTGTATTCTGCTCTGGTCAGACCTCACCTGGAGTACTGTGTCCAGTTCTGGGCACCACAGTTCAAGAAGGACACTGCCAAACTGGAACGTGTCCAGAGGAGGGCAACCAAAATGGTCAAAGGCCTGGAAACGATGCCTTATGAGGAACAGCTAAGGGAGCTGGGCATGCTTAGCCTGGAGAAGAGGAGGTTAAGGGGTGATATGATAGCCATGTTCAAATATATAAAAGGATGTCATATAGAGGAGGGAGAAAGGTTGTTTTCTGCTGCTCCAGAGAAGCGGACACGGAGCAATGGATCCAAACTACAAGAAAGAAGATTCCACCTAAACATTAGGAAGAACTTCCTGACAGTAAGAGCTGTTCGACAGTGGAATTTGCTGCCAAGGAGTGTGGTGGAGTCTTCTTCTTTGGAGGTCTTTAAGCAGAGGCTTGACAACCATATGTCAGGAGTGCTCTGATGGTGTTTCCTGCTTGGCAGGGGGCTGGACTCAATGGCCCTTGTGGTCTATTCCAGCTCTATGATTCTAGGTGGAAAAGTCAGTTAACATATGATAGTTTATTGCCTAAAACCCAGCACTTTGAAAAGGTTATTGACCCAAACCAGGATCCAAAGATGCCAGCAATGTGTGCTTAAAAGTCCTTTTGCAGATGCCCAGTCTTGTCTGCAGTCATTCAAACTATGTTGGATACTCTTCTGAGTTCTTTCAGTCCTCAGGAGAGACCTTTCAGGGCATGCAAGGGGCTTCAAGAGGAAGGGAACCCACAAAAGCTTTGGTGTGCTCATATGGAAGGCTCCATGCATCTCTTCGGATGTCAGCCCTGTTTATTTTAGACAGAAATAGGTGGGAAAATGCTTGTGGTTAGTTACTGAATTTGAGGTTGCCATGCTTAGTAATTACTGCCATGCCCCTTCTATATGTTTCAAACCAACCCTGTGTCAACAGTACCAGCTATTCTGAATGAAGCTATCCCAGCAGCCAACCACCATATAGAAATAGAACTGCAAGCTTCCAAGGATTTGGCATACCAATACACAGCCTTGATTGAAATGATGCACCTGAGTCAAAATGCTGAGATAGAACTTAAAACGACAATGTTAAAAGAAGTCCTGTACAACGTGAGACAACACGAGGCTTTCCTCTGCATCATTCTGGTAAGATTGTTTTATACTTTGCATCCCTTCTAGAATGCTGGCATATACATTAATTGTGCCGGTAAGCTTTTTGTATACTTATAACTATGCTTAGTAAATTTATATATAGTATTGCCCTTCATTTGAAGATCACAGGGCAGTTTGCAACATAAAAAATAAATTAAAAACCCAAATACAACACAAAACAAAAAACCACCTATAATCCACCCACTCCCCTGAGACAGATTGTTTAATCAGCAAATGGCCTGGCTGAAGAAGAATGTTATCACTTGGTGCCTAAAGATCTGTAATGAAGGAGCCAGGTGAGCCTTCCTGGGGAGAGCATTCCACAAACAGGGAGCCACCATAGAAAAGGCCTGTTTTCATGTTTCCACCCTCTGGACCTCAGGTGATTAGCATTCCTTTGGTACATATCTTTAGACACTAGGCAAAAACATGCCTCTTCTCCCAGGCCTTTGGCTAATTAAACAATCTGTGGCCTTTTAAACTGTGGCGGTGGGGAGTATTGTTTTCGTTTGTCACTATGGTATGTATTTTTGTGTTTTTATATTGCAAACTGCCATGTGATCTTTGGATGAAGGGCAGTATAGAAATTGTATTATTATTATTTTATTATTAATTCACTTCCCTGGCACAGCTGGCTGGCCCCTCCCAACTATGTTGCCACCGGATGAAGAAGAGCCAAGTGAGGAGGGGGAGGTTCAATTTAAGGAACCAACTTTTAGTTGGTAGAGAATTGTACAGGGTTCCAAGTTGGACTGGACTCCTTTTCATGCATAGTGGAAAAGAAGTGTCATTCTCTGTAGTACATGAAGCAATATAGTACAGTGGTGCCTCGCAAGACGAAATTAATCCATTCCGAGAGTCTCTTCGTCTAGCGGTTTTTTCGTCTTGCGAAGCAACCCTATTAGCGGCTTAGCGCGTTTAGCGGATTAGCGGCTAAAAGGCTATTAGCGGCTTAGCGGCTTAGAAAAGGGGGGGGGGAGCGGAAAAAAATCGGAACAATGAGCTTGGGTAGATGTGGTAGATTCAATGAACTGTGGAAATGTTATCCTGAATTTCCATTGGTAATCTGCTGAATGCTGCCTTTTCAGTCTGATGTGATCACATGTGCACAAGAAGTTGACATGATGCAGAAGCAGTTTGCAGCACAGATGGAGCACTTAAAAAGTATTATTCAGGCAAAGACAGCAGTGCCTACGTCTCTGGTTTATGTAAGTTCCTAAATTGCAAGAATGTAAAAAGGACTAGCTTGTGTATGTGTTTGTATATTCTGTAGCTGCTTTCTTATAGACACCATGCTGAGTTAGTGACACAGACCTCTTTTACACCGAGAGACAGAGAGAGGCTGGATCCTTGCCTTTCTGCTCAGCTAGTCCAAGGGAATTTTGAGCTTGTTGATAGTGCTGAGAGAGGGGTCTTGACCCGACCCCCGACCCCCCAATGTTTTCCCAATTTCAACTGCCCCCAGGAACTATACAATTTGTTACATACAACAAAGCATACAGGTGCCCATATGATACCATAGAGCATATTGGGGTGGGGTATTCAGATTGGGGAAATAATCCATTACAGGGACAGGGGAGAATTAACCCACCCAGCATCTTCATGCAGCTTTATTTAAAACAAAAAACCCTGCAGGACATCAGATCTCCTGTCATCGTAGCAAGTTTGTCTCTAGGATTTTACACAGAGCTGCTAAAAAAGAAAGTACTGTAAGTTCTGTAGGTTTGTACAGATAGCTTTCTGTCAATTTAACAGCATGAAAATTCCCTGTTCTCTGTTTAACTTTCATCAGAGGAATCTATTGCTTTATTGTATACAAGGAGTATATATCCTGGCACCGTGATAGTCTTTGGTCCTATGCTGTGCTAGAAATAACATAAAGAAATCAGGGATGCATGTTAAGGAGAGGAGAGAGTGTAAATATTCCTTCAAAAATCCTTTACAATTAAAATTGTTAGGGTTTAAGATCATGAATTGCACCCCCTGCTTTTGTCTCCTCACCTGTGGAGTATATATAAAGAACAGCAGACTACATATTTTTGGCAAGCAGGCAGCATAATTTTGCAAATACAACTTCAATTTCTTTGTTTCCCCCCCCCTCCCAGCCTATATTTATTGCACTTTCTAACCTTTGGACCAGCTTTCAAGACGAGATCCTGGTGCTGAGTTTCCTCAATAACTTGACAATCAATCTCCAGCAGTTCCTAGGAGCCCATTCAGTGATTTTTCCAGAAGATGTGATGGAATCTCTTCTTGAAGATATTATTGTAAAAACTGATGAGGAAAGGTTAAAAGAAAGTGCTGGTACTAAAACCATAATTATGCATTTTGAATTAATGTATAAAGTCCATGGAATACTCTTGCTATCTTCAGATTCTTAGCCCTTTGAGAGCTAGCGCTTCCATTTTATTGCTAAATAAGGATCATGTGTCATAGAAACCACTGAGCCTCTTTGGCTTGCTGATTGGAAGGTTGGCGGTTCGAATCCTCAAAACGGAGTAAGCTCTCATTGCTCTGTCCCAGCTCCTGCCAACCTAGCAGTTCAAAAGCACACCAATGCAAGTAGATAAATGGGTACTGCTGTGGTGGGAAAGTAAACGGTGTTTCCCTGTGCTCTGGTTTCTGTCATGATGTCCCGTTGTGCCAGAAGTGGTTTAGTCAGGCTGGCAACATGACGCAGAAAGCTGTGGATAAATGCCGACTCCCTCGGCCTGAAGCGAGATGAGTGCCATACCCCATAGTTGCCTTGACTGGACTTAACCATCCAGGGGTCCTTTACCTTTTGCCTTTACCATGTGTCATGCACTTATGGCTATATATATATATAGCTGCCCTTGAGACTGACCTAGAAACTCCAGCGGGTGCAGAATGCCTCGGCGAGACTCTTATGGGGTCCTCGCCTTGGGATCACATTCACCCGGTGCTATACCAGCTGCACTGGCTCCCAGTGGAATACAAGATCAGGTTTAAGGTGCAGGTTTTAACCTTTAATGCCCTGTACGGCCTAGGACCCTCGTACCTACAGAACCACCTCTCCTGGTATGTCCCACGGAGGAACTTACGGTCTTCAAACAAAAACAGCTTAGAGGTCCCAGGCCACAGGGAGGTTAGGCTGACCTCAACCAGAGCCAGGGCTTTCTCGGCTGTGGCCCCGATCTGGAGGAACACTCTGTCGCAAGAGATTAGGGCCCTGCAGGACTTGACATCTTTCCGCAGGGCCTGCAAGACAGAGCTGCTCCACCGGGCCTTTGGCCAAGGCACAGTCTGACCCCCTCCTTTGGTAATCCTCATAGAACTCTAGCCCAATGGTTGCCATTAATTTGATTCTGAATCGATATTAGAATGAATTGATTTTAGACTGTATTTCAATTACCGTAATAGATTGTGATTTTTATGTAAATTATGTTACTTTTACTGTTGTTAGCCGCTCTGAGCCCGGCTTTGGCTGGGGAGCGCGGGATATAAATAAAAATTTGTATGGCTACCCAATAACATATGTTCTCTGGGTTGCTCTCAGAAAATTAAAAAAAATAATGCAGTATCAAAACCTCCTGTGCTGCAAACTGTTCCTAGGCCACACTATAGCCTCATCTTTCCAGATCATCTGAAAATAGTAAATATTTCACTTACTGCTGCTTTTTTATTCCATCTTGAACATGGTGTGCATACTTCCTCTTCCTCCATGAAACACATACTGGTAATATGTAACATAAGCCCTACACAGGGCGGCTATGTAGTGCCATGCACGCAACACATACATGAATTGGGACACTGGTCTAGTAAGTGTCAGAACCATGCCATTGTCGGTTCTGAGTGTGGAATGAGTATCTTGTATACTCCTGGCCTTAAAAGCTGTTCTATGTTTCTGTTGTTCTCATTCAAAGCGGAAACATTATTCAGTACCTCACTAGGTACTTGTGCCATGGGTTCAGTGGTCTCAACCTTCCCTAGTAACCATGTTTATACACGAGTATGATCTGGGGTGTTTCTAGGTAGGACCTCAATGTTGCAAATGGGTTATTGAGATACAGCAAAAGGGTCCTTGGCAACAGGTTTTTAACATCATATTCCCCCCCAGAAAGGGAACATCTTGATTAAATGCTGGGGGGTGGGGGAAATGTACTCTGTCATTTTGACACCAACAATATTGTGTGGACATTGCAACTAATAACAATAAAAATCTGCATGCATGAGCAAATTTCTCCTGCAATAAATACCTGCTTGGAAGCACTCTAATTTTTTTCTGATACTGAAAATATATCCTAAGCTGTTTTTTTATATATATATTTCAGATAGCAAAGTAAATCCCGCTGACTTTACGGTAGAAGAATGGCTCTTCCCAGAAACCACCATTAATTTCAGCCAAGTGCAAATTCAGTACCATGGGTTTTGTGCTTACACTTTTGCCGTGAAAGATGGTCTTCTTATCCCAGGTTTGCCAATTGTAGATAAGTCCAGTTTGCTTTTAAAGAGCATTCTTACTGCTTCATATTATGTTTTAAGTTGTGGACTGCTTTGCTTTAGTTTTACAGAAGTTTGCTTGATAACTAAAATAAAAATACCTGACATATAAGGAGCTTGCCACCCAAACTACTGGGGCTTGACTTATAAATGGAGATGGAGAAGAATTTGAGGCAGTAGGAATGTGGGGGTGAGGAGGGAAGGAACAGTGACAAGCATTTGGTAGGCGGGAGATAAAGCTGAGGAAGGGAATTAGAAAACTGGTATACACAGTGATCGGTGGTAGTTGGGACAGAGAAACTACTGAAAGGAAGACCATACATATCAACAAGACAAAAGGACAAATCCAATCAGTGCCAGTCTATTGGAGACTACCGTATTTTTCGCTCTATAAGACGCAATTTTTCCCTTCTAAAAAGTAAGGGGAAATGTGGGTGTGTCTTATGGCGCGAATGCAGGCTACGTGGCTAAGCCCAAAGCCAGAACAGGAAGACGGAGCGCTGCACAGTGCTCCGTCTCGCTGTTCTAGCTTGGGGTTAGCTGCGCAAAGCCTCCGCAGGGCAGCGGGGTGAAGGCACCCTGCTGCCCTGCGGAGGCTTCAAAGACTGCCCCCGAAACCAGAACAGCAAGAGGCTATCCCAGAAGCCAGATCCCTCTTGCTGTTCTGGCTTCTGGGGTTCAGAATTTTTTTCTTCTTATTTCCTCCCCCCCAAACTTGGTGCATCTTATCATCTGGTGCGTCCTATAGAGCGAAAAATACGGTAATTCTCTTGGTTGGAGAGAAGAGGGATGTCGGAGCCTCCACTGCTTTAACAGCACCCTGTTTAGAATTCCATTCAAAGCATAAATTTGTATTTGTTTGTCCAGCAAAGAAACTAGAATTTAACAGTGCAATTTTTAAAAGGGTATTCCTCTTTTTACTGATGTAATCCACATCATGCAGGATTAGCTATGAAATACTTTAGTCTTGTTCTTAGTCCATAGAAAGTGATTTGCTGGGGGAGAGCATGATTTAAAGTTGACTGAATTTTCAGACAGGTTAGACACAAGAGCCATTCTTAATTTCAAAAGTGAAAACACTATAATCTGCATTAGGAATGTCATGAAGAAATCCTCTGTTCTTTTGTGCTTTGTTGTCAGCGAACCTTGCTGTTGGAATCATGAAGTTTCGGGAGAAATATTATGCCTTTAGTTCCAAGGAAGCGGCATATAATTTTGCCAAGAATCCAGAGAAATGCATTAAGATGATTGCAGAAAAAGCAAAGGAATCTGCAGAGCTTATTCAGCTGCTTGAACTTCACCAGCAATTTGAATCCCTTGCCCCTTATTCTCAGGTATTCAACACATTTATCCTTTACTTATTTAGGCCACTCCAAGAAAGCTTCATTCTAGAGTAAAACCAAATAAGAGGCAATATGATAGAACTTATGCATAGCATAGAGAAAGTGGATAGAGGAAAGTTCTTCTCCCTCTCAAAATGTGTAGATATCCAAGGAAGCTGAATGTTGGAAGATTCAGAAGAGATAAGAGAAACTACTCCTTCACACAGTATGTAGTTAAACTATGGAGTTCTGTCCCACAGGAGGTAGTGATGTCCGTCAACTTGGATGGTTTTAACGGGAGTAGACAAATTTATAGAGGACAAGGCTATCGGTCCCTACTAACCACAATGGCTGTGTTCTTTTTCAACTGTTGGATGCAGTATGCTTCTGCGAACCATAGGAGAGGAGAATGTTTTTGTGCTTGGTCCTGGTTGTGGGCTTCCCATAGGTTTCTGGTTGGCCACAGTGAGAACTGGATGCTGGACTAGATGGGCCATTGGCCTGATGAAGCAGGCTCCTGTGTTCTTATGCTCCAAAAGCAATATAGCTACCATTTTAATAATACAGGAAGTTGATCAGGAAGTATCTCCAAGAAGAGGTACTTCTTAATGCATAAGGTTGGTGCCACACTTCTTGTTTTGGCAGTGTCTTGTCCTTACTAGTTCATTGTGGGTTTAGCTGCAGTTAGCATGGAGAATAGCACAGTTCCAGAGTGGCTTGTGGTAGTTGGATGCATTGGTTCAGTACACTCAACACTCCAAACAGCCCCATCTGGAAGTGTGCTAAATGATGAGGTGTTGATATATCTTCCCTTTTAGTTTTGATCTAATGCTTGGTTGGAAGGTGGAAATAAAAAATAGCTATTCCTTTTTGTTGTTGTTACAGATCAGAGCCAAAGACAAGAAGAGTATGATACCCATCACAAAATGTGACACCAGTACTCAGACAGACGTCCATATTTTGCCACCAAATATTGTGAAGAACTATGAGTGGAATGAATGGGAACTGAGAAGAAAAGCCATCAAACTGGTTTGTGTCAACATGATTTGAGAGACTAGTTCAGACAAACTGCAAATAACAATTATCTCTCAGATCTTTTCAGACTTAACTCCATGCATTTGACCTTAAATTTTTTAGCCCCTCCATCTTTTGTTCTCAGCTTTGTTTGGAATAGCATAGTGCAACATTCATGCTGAAGCTTTTACTTTGTTACTTTAAAATGTCTAAACTTTCCTTCATCGTGTCTGGGTGGTGTACAATAATGATAATATAAATAAATATATAAACATCACATATCCTTCATAACAATAAAACTGACAGGTAACAAACCTATGAAGCAGGCAGTGGCAGTAAAATGAATTAAAATGCCTGGGCAAACAAAAAGGAAGTCTTGATCTTGCACCAAAGAAATGGAAAGTGCTTTCCCCTTGCTAGTTCACTGTCGACATAGGCTTTATACACATCCTAGAATTTGATCAGTTTATTCAATCCACCCTTGATAAGAAAGTATAAATCATTTATAAGTCTTTCAGGCAGTGCAATCCTTTAACACAATCTCACATTATGTTAAATGCAACTGTGATTATTCTTTTATCTTTGTTTTTTTATATTCAGGCAAACTTGCGTCAAAAGCTAACTCACTCAGTGCAGACCAATCTAAGTCACATGAGAAGGGACAACTGCAGCCAGGTGTACCCACTGAAGGATAATGGCACACAGACCAAGCGAGAAAGCAATACTAATGTACCCAAACCTCAGATTTTCCTGGCTGGTCTCCGTGGAGGAACACCTCCAACTACCCACATGATCAAAATCAACTTAACAAGAGCAGTTGATGAAACATGAATGACAAGTCCTTCAATAAATGAACTTTAAAAACAAAAAACAAATTCATTGTGTCTCATTCTTTGTTCTATTATTTCAAAGGCAATCTTTGTATCATTAATGGGGCCAGATGAAAGGTATCATGGGTAAGTTGAGTCTTCTATCCCCAGCCTTCTCCCATTGTAGCGTCCTGTATTGGAAGGTGCAGTACTAGCTATATTTGTGGACTGCTATTCCTCATCATGCAATGCTCCCAGCTATCCTGTGTCAATCTTAGCAATTAGCCCTCCCATTCTGAACACCTTTTTTCCTTCTTTTTGAGGGGACAACGGGAAATTCACTTTTCCTTTGGTCTTGGATTTCATCTTAAGAAATATTTCACATGACTGTAATTGTGCTAAAGACAGTGAAATTCTGGTTCCTTGAGGCCTGACTGTAAAGTAGTGAAGAAATCTAGAATTTTAATGCCGGTGTTTCCTGCTTGGAAACCAAAGGCAGCGGCAAAGTCCCGACTTTTCCTAAGTTGGGTATCATTTTGCATTGAAAATATTTTGCGTATTTATTTGAACATTTTAAGAAATTCCCGGCAGTACAGCCCGTTATCCCTATATTGCTACAGCAAGCTGGAGGCAGCAGTGAGTGGAAGAGCATGGCTTGGGGGGTTAAAAAGAAAACAAAATTAGCAATTACATATAAAAGCTATTTATATATGTGTGTGAGAGAGATCTATAGCTATATACAAATCACAAATTAATAGCGCGTACGTATGATACTGTAGTGCAGAGTAACGTGCTATATACGTGAAAGTATCCACTATGAACTCATGTAACGTTTCAAACTGGGGCAGGTTGCGCGCGCACGCGATACCCTCCTCCTGCATACATCCCCTTGGCTTCCGGCGGAAGTAATGACGCATCCTGCGCTCCAACCATAGAGCGGCTAGTCCGCTCTAGCCTTCCGACGGTTGCTCTCTCTGGTATGCTGGGAGGCTTGGCGGGGCGGGCTTGAGAGCTTGCCGAGACGGATTCCTTTTGGATACCATGGCGCCTCCGAAAGGTGAGTGAGAAGCAGCCTGCCGCCGCCGCCGGTTTCCCCGTTATGCGTAAATGGAACAGTCCGTTCTACTGAGGCAAATAGCCAGGCGTCGTCCAGTTACTTGGAAGGCGGGGGGTGGTGGGATGTGAAGTGGGGCGGGGAGCAGTTTCGAGACCTTCTGCCTGAAAAGGCGAGCGCGGAGGTGGCTAGCTCCGGGGGCAACAAAACCGGCCCGGCTGCCTGGCAGCTCTGCTGGGAAGCGGCTGTCGCTCAGCGTCTCTCTCTGCTCGTGTCAAGCAGGCGAAATAGTAGAAGGTTCCTCGATGGAAGATAATGCTCCCTCCCCTTCCTGCCCCTCTTTAAAGACATGGCAGGACGGGGTCTCGCCAGGCTTTGGGAAGGGGGGTGAACCCAAAATGTTAATTATGTTTCCGCTCCCCATTCCCTCTCCTTCAGGTTGCTTAGGCGAAAGAATAGCCCCCCTTGAACCTCCCTTGGAGCATGGAAATATTGCTGACTTTGTCTGTGAACAAAGACCTGGAAACCTTTAAGCAGCCGCGTCTGGCATCATCCTCTCCTGCAAACGGTGTAGGATGATGCTCTTGTGTCACTCACGTGGCAATGTATTGTAATGGCTGTTCTTGTGCAATGACCCTGGTCCAGAAGGCAAGCTCTTCCTCTGGATCCATGTGTACAGTGGTACCTCGGGTTACATACGCTTCAGGTTACATACGCTTCAGGTTACAGACTCCGCTAACCCAGAAATAGTGCTTCAGGTTAAGAACTTTGCTTCAGGTTGAGAACAGAAATCAGGCTTTGGCGGCGTGGCAGCAGCAGGAGGCCCCATTAGCTAAAGTGGTGCTTCAGGTTAAGAACAGTTTCAGGTTAAGAACTGACTTTCAGAACGAATTAAGTACTTAACCCGAGGTACCACTGTATTTATTAATCGGTCTGAAATGCTAGGACAGACGTTTTCACATTAGAAAATAAATAGGGATACATGAAATTGTAATGCAAGAAGTGGCTTGCCTATCGTGGTGTTAGAAACGTGCTTTCTCCCGTTTCTGAAAAATTGGGGCGAATAGACTTATTTACGCAGAGCACTTTTTTGTGTGTGTTGTCATAAGGACATTAGATGATCTCTGTTGGATCAGGCCAATGGCCCATCTAGTCCAACATCTTGTTCTCACAGAGGCCAACCAGATGTCTATCGGAAGCCTGCAGGTAGGACTTGAGGGCGACAGCACTCTTCTCACCATTCCCAGTATGATATTCAGAGGAATAGTGCCTTCTACAGTGGAGGTAGAATAGCTAATAGCCATTGATGGGTTTGTCCTCCATGAATTTACCTGTTCTTTTTTTAAAAAAGCAATCTGAGATGGTGACCATCGGGTTACAGACGCTTCAGGTTACAGACTCCGTTAACCCAGAAATAGTACCTCGGGTTAAGAACTTTGCTCCAGGATGAGAACAGAAATCGTGCTCCAGCGGCACGGCAGCAACGGGAGGCCCCATTAGCTAAAGTGGTACCTCAGGTTAAGAACAGTTTCTGGTTAAGAATGGACCTCCGGAACGAATTAAGCTCTTAACCCAAGGTACCACTGTATATGTGCTGCCTGAAGAAGTACTTTCTTTTGTCTGCCCCGAAGCTTCCAACATTCAGCTTCCTTGAATGGCCCTGGGTTTCTAGGATGAGAGAGGAATCTGCTTTCCCTACACAGTGATAATTGCATCTTTTGCAGATAATTCTGCTGTTTGCATTTAGCTTGATATACACCCAAATTAGGCTGAAGGAAATAGAGTTATATCTCTACCAGGGTGTACTCAGTTTAAATTATTGCAACAGTGCATCTATAATTGTACCTTGCAGGGATGTTTACACAGTCAAGGTGATAGTATGAGTAACAGGATTTAGTAATTCCCAGCCATATCATAATGTGGTGTAATGATTCAGGCATTCACTGTTGAGTTAATAAAGAAATAAAAGTTTATACAGATAAAGATAAATTGTTTAATCAACAGTCTGATTCATCTGTAACTATGTTATTTTTGGTGGCCAGAGACTAGATGATGGCTGTCTCTTCTATGAAGTATCTGAAGTTCCTTGATTAGTAGCTTCTTATTTGCTGATCCTAAAATCAGCATGTGGAAATAATTTCATTTATTTCTGTTGGCCTTTGGTTTCAAGTAGAGTTATAGGTGCCAGATGAAGTACCATTTTGAAAATAGCCTACATTTATCTAGACCAGAGCTTTCCAAACTGTGTGTCGTGATATGTTAGTGTGTCAGCTGCAGTGTGTCAGTGTGTCACACAAACACTCCCCACCCTCCTCTCAGGGCTGGAAAGGGGTCAATTTAACCTCCAGTTTGCTAATAAAACTGAATTACTATGTCACAAAATGATGCATATCTAAAAAGTGTGCCACTAACATGAAAAGTCTGGAAACCTCTGATCTAGACAGCCGAGAGTAGGATAAGGCACTCTTTTGCACCAGTTTGAAGGGCCTTTGAGCCCTGGCCCCACATTAGCCCTTGTGACAGGGGATGAGCAGGACTACTTTGGCATGCTAATCAATGAATCAATCGGTTAATGCTTATCAATTAAACAATTAATTAAATGTATATCTCTCCCTCTCAAAGGAGCCTAGGGCAAACACACTAGTGATAAACCAATACAGTTAAAAATAAAACAAAACATGTTTAAAACATCCCAAACCAATTAAAAACATCTGAAAGCAGTAACATACTATCACAGCTAATAATTTCAGAGTTGCCAGGAACAGGATCTTTTGGGCATCAAATGCCTTGGTAAACAGGAACATTTTAAAGTTCCTCCTGAAACTTAATTGTGAAGGAGACAGATGTGCCTCACCAGGGAGGGTGTTCCACAAATGAGGAAACCACCACCAAGAAGGCCCTATCGTAAGTCAGTGCCAACAAGGCATCCCCTAGTGGTGGCACCACCAACAAAGTCACCTGCAGGTTTTAGGGTGCAAATCCTTCTAATGGTTAACCGTAATGTTTCTGCAGCAGGCCTGCCATAGCTTTTTGAATATAGAATGCTCCTGTTTTAAAAGCTGTTTTCTAAGGACCAAACAGCAAACATAACTTCACTGTAGTTGTGAAGGTGGTTCACGTCTCATGTCCAATAGAGCGATGCTTTTGTTTTTCAGAAAATGTCAGCTTGCTTTTTAAGTTGTACTGCTTGACGGTGATGACCTTGGTGGCTGCAACGTATACAGTAGCTTTGCGATACACGAGAACAACAGAAACAGTTTTATACTTTTCAACTACAGCTGTCTGTATTACAGAAGTTATCAAGCTATTCCTAAGTTTGGGCATTTTAGCAAAGTAAGTATAAATGTCGATGAGTAAATTGGAGTGGCGTATTTGCTCTTTTTTCTGATTCTTTTATTTTCCTTGTGTTTCTTGCTATGGTTCATGTGGACTGTGTTAGGCTTCTGTGAGCAGGTGGTATCAGAGGAGTCCTTCTCGAAAAGATTGGTTTTGAAACAAGTGAAAACATGCACATTTTAGTTTCCTAATTTCTCTTATGAATAGGCGTCACTGCCTTGAGTTCATTGCTTTGGATAAGGTTCAGAAGTCTGTGTAAATTAAGTATGGATGCTTGGCTAGCAGGTTTCTGGGTTGGTGTAGGCAGAAGACTTCAGAGTCATTCAAGAAGAACTTGTATTCTCACTAAGGCGGTATTTAAGGATTAGAAGCAATCCTCTGAACCATGTTGACCTGTCCTCCCTCAAAAATGCCTATGATGTTCTAGAAGGGTTCTCAATCACAGGGCACTTATTACTTCTTTTAGCCTACACAGAAACTATTCAAATGGCTTCTCCCCCATGTTGGTAACATATGAATAATTGACTCTTTTTTTGTCTTTTAATGGGACCCCAGGCCTACTGCCTCATCTTGTGCAATGGTAGAGCTGGCCTTGAGCCTCATGGTGGGATGCTTGGGCACTTTCAGTAATAGTCACTGTTCTTGCTGCATCTTGTAACATGGTACAGTAGTGCAGCCTTGGCTAGGAATTTCTCTAGCCTCTCTGTCTCTCAGAACCTCAATATTTTCCCAAATCTGTGAGTTTATAAAGGTTGTTTATGAATCTCTAGCTTATTCATTAACATGCTCTGCAGCAAGGTGCCCTCCAGCTCCCATAATCCCTGGCCATTGGTCATTCTGGCAGAGGCTGATGGGAGTTGTAGTCCAGCAACAGCTGGAAGGTCACAGGTTACCCACTGCTGACTTAAATCACGGTTAAGTGTAATAATAATAATAATAATAATAATAATAATTTATTTGTACCCCGCCCATCTGGCTGGGCTTCCCCAGCCACTCTGGGCGGCTTCCCCAGAAACCAAAAAAACACTAAAATATCATACATTAAAAACTTCCCTGAACAGGGCTGCCTTAAGATGTCTTCTGAATGTCAGGTAGTTGTTTATCATTTTGACATCTGATGGGAGGGCGTTCCACAGGGCGGGCGCCACTACCGAAAAGGCCCTCTGCCTGGTTCCCTGTAGCTTTGCTTCTCGCAATGAGGGAACCGCCAGAAGGCCCTCGGTGCTGGACCTCAGCGCCTGGGCAGAACGATGGGGGTGGAGACGCTCCTTCAGGTATACTGGGCCGAGGCCGTTTAGGGCTTTAAAGGTCAACACCAGCACTTTGAATTGTGCTCGGAAACGTACTGGGAGCCAATGTAGGTCTTTCAAGACCGGTGTTATGTGGTCTCGGCGGCCGCCCCCAGTCACCAGTCTAGCTGCCGCATTCTGGATTAGCTGTAGTTTCCGAGTCACCTTCAAAGGTAGCCCCACGTAGAGCGCATTGCAGTAGTCCAAGCGGGAGATAACTAGAGCATGCACCACTCTGGCGAGACACTCCGCGGGCAGGTAGGGTCTCAGCCTGCATACCAGGTGGAGTTGGTAGACAGCTGCCCTGGATACAGAATTGACCTGCGCCTCCATGGACAGCTGTGAGTCCAAAATGACTCCCATGCTACGCACCTGGTCCTTCAGGGGCACAGTTACCCCATTCAGGACCAGGGAGTCCTCCACACCAGCCCGCCCCCTGTCCCCCAAGAACAGTACTTCTGTCTTGTCAGGATTCAACTTCAATCCATTAGCCGCCATCCATCCTCCAACCGCCTCCAGGCACTCACACAGGACCTTCACCGCCTTCACTGGTTCTGATTTGAAAGAGATTTGAAAGAGAGTGTAGACTGCAAATTGCGATGTAGAACTTCTGTCCTGAAGTGGGTTTGCTAATCTTGGTCTCATTCTGTCATGGTGGGTGGGGCCACCCACCTGTCAAGTACCTGATGTCACAATGATGGTGCTTTAAAGTGCCCGAGGCTTCGGCTTTACCACCCATCAGCTTTTTGCAGGCATTGGGTATGTGGGTGAATTGCCCGCAGGGAGCTCAGTAAAGCACAGCCTTATCCAACAAGTGAAGAGCGGTAGAATCAAAATCTGATTTTTCTTTTGCCAATGCACAATTGGGAACGCATGTTAAGGCTCCCAAATATGAGTTGGCAGCTGTGCCTCTATCCGCCCCACACCTGACAACACGGGTCATGTCAGGTATGAAGCAAACAGGTGAGTGTGGTTTTGGGGGAAGCTGCCTCTAAGGCCAAAATTGAATCCCTAGGGGGCAAAGTTTGGCCAGTGTGGCAGAAGTTGTCCACCCCAGAATCTGGGACAGAACCTGGGAGAGAGTTTAGTTCTGCAAGCTGATATAACCTCTGGTTTGTGCTAACCTTGGTTGAACTTTTTGTCTGCATTCAGCATTTGTCTTTTTGAATAAAAATCAGTTTGCCTTTTTGAATAAAACAGCAGTCAGTCAGATTTAATCTCTTCTCCTGCAGTTGTCTTTGCCGCCCTCACCTCTACTTTCCAAGAGATGTAATCTAATATGCGTAAATGTTTTATTCCCCTTCTCTTGCAGTTGTGTCCCATTCGCTTCCTTTGTAAAGTCAGCTGAGAAGCACACGTTAGAACGGTGGGGGCTGATATGAGGGAGTGTTTAATCCTGGGTGTTCTCTGTGTTCAGAGTGAAGCAATCTTCTCCTTAACACTACTAGATCCCAGAGTTGAGTCTCAAGGGGCAAAAAGTAGGTCACCAGTTATGAGTATCTTTTCTGAGGCCTGGTTTCAGCTGCATAATCACTTTAGTCACCCTGTAATTATGAGGGCCATATGAAAAAAAAAAAAGACATTTCATGCTGTGCTGACTCCAAATACATAATTACTATCCTATCAAATTCAGAAATGACATAGATTCTTGAAATTGGGTCCCAGGAAAGCCCAACTTCCCTGGCAGGTATAGTTTAAACAAGCAAGTCACAAGCAATGGCTTGGACTTTTAAAATATAGAGATAGCATTGTTACGAAGAGGCTGTCCTCATTTTAGTCACAGGAGGTAGATTTAAGGGGAAACGGCTTTCTTGCTGTTTCACAATATTTGGTGGCATGTCATACTGTACTGGATTTTGTGAGATTGTGTATTTTGCAATTTTCCTGTACATAAGTGTATGTACAATGCCCATGTACAGGCTCTGTTACTTTTGTTCTCCCAGATCTGGTTCTCATACAGGGGTAATTTCACATGCACAGGAGTAAAGACAGTGTTCCTCTGCCTCCCCCCCCTTTTTTTTTTGCATACCCTACGAAATCACGGAGGCGGATAAAATGCATGTGCGAAGCTGTTCCTTTTGGCAGCAGGAACAGGACTGCTGACATCTCAGGTGGCTAAAATTAGGCCATCAAAGTGGTGTACTGTATAAGATAAAAATCCTGAGATTCACCTAATATAGAGTTGCCATATGTCCAGAATTGCCCGGACAGAGCCAGTATTTGGGTCTCATAAACAGTGTCTAGGCGGAAATCACTTAAATGTCTGGGGAAATCCAGACGTAAGGCAGCCTATGTCAGAAGTATAGATATTGGCAAATTTCATTTATAATAATTAAAATAAATTTCATTTTTATAAAAAGCTCAATAACTTTGCCTAAAAAAGCTCACTTTTTGAATATGGCAACCCTACCTGATGATCCCCAACAGAGGACAGCTGCACAGCTTCTGCTGTTTTTATGGTGCCTTGAAATGGTATGTAAAGGGTGATACATAAATTTAATTAAGTACTTTAAAAATCTGCCTTACTGCAACATTTAGAGGAAGTTTTAAAACCAACCAACCCAACTGAATGTTGTCTTCATTTCAGCACTGCCAACTGGAATGTCTGGTTTGCATTCTGTCACCGTCACGGCGGTTACAGTCTTTGTTTGCCTTGCGGAAGGAGGAAGAATGTGGATCTTAAGCTTTCTAGGAGACGCAGCACGACTCTCCTTCCTCTAGTTGGCTTCTGCTTTTCTCTTTTTTTGGAGGGCCTCAAGATTGATACAGGATAGGAAGCGGGTGTTGTTGACAAGCTCATCCTGGCAGCTGAGAGGTTGTGGGGCTAGGCCTCTGTTGGGCTATTTCTGGATTGTTCTTGTTCTGCTGTACTATTGTCAAGCAGCTACAGTCATCTTTGTGCTCAGAGCTTCTTCTTTTTTAAATGTTTTCCAGAGAGACTGGAAGCCCAGGTAGACTATTGACATCTTTAAAAGAAAATGTCTTGGGCAGCCCTAAAGAGCTACTCAAATTAAGCGTTCCATCTCTTGTCTACGCCATCCAGAACAACATGGCCTTCCTGGCTCTTAGCAATTTGGATGCAGCCGTTTACCAGGTAATGGTTGATGTTTGGAAGCTAGATGCAGACTCCCTAACCTTACCAGGCCACACTCCTCATTGGTCCTGCTTTGTAGCCACTATGAGTGTTCTTGCCTGCTTAGAATTAGCCCTGGAACTCTGACCACTCTTTGTGCTTGTCTGGGAGAGAGAGATTTTAATGTGCCTGGAAACACACCTACAGTACAAAGGTGAAATTAGCATTCCATCAATCAATCTTTATTGCGGTCATAGTCCAGGCAATAGAAAGAAATTAACATTAGTTTCTATGCCCACTGGCATGTGGCCCCTGAAGCATTGTCCAGAGGGGGGCTGTGGCCCTCAGGCTGGCAAATGTTCCCCATCCCTGAGCTATGATGGATGAGCTCATGCAAGTGTGCCCATCAGCTGGTGGTTGCAACATCGAGCAGCAGGTTGTGCGTGTGAAACAGCTATCACAAACAGAACACCCCAAACAGAACTCCTGCATTGTCTGATAGGAATTCAGACGCAGTATATTTTCAGTGGAAAATGGTTCACACTTTCAGCTGCAAGTCACGGAAGGGAAAAGTCATCCTGGGCGTGTAACTCTTTCCTGAGAGGAAGAGGATTGTTCATCAAGGAAGATCCTGCCACGAGCATAACATTTCTTACATGAACCAAGTAATGATGTTGGATGCAAACCAATATGCTTAGAACATGGGCTCATAGCTGTCAAGTGTCCCTTATTTGAAGGGACAGTCCCTTATTCCAGCGCCATGTCCCGCTGCTGTTCCTTATTGATGGATGTCCCTTAAATGTCCCTTAAATGATGTCCCTTAAATTTCAAAGGAAGCAGCTCCTCTCTCTCCCTCCCTGCTGGCCAGGGAGGAGGGAGGCTCCAGCTGTGTTGCTTGGCTGTGTTGCTCACCCAATAAGAAGTCTAAGAACGACTGGGGGGTGGAGCTTGCATGTCTTGTGTGTGGCTAGTTAATGCAAGCTGAGGGGGGTTTTGAATGCTGGATGCCATTTTGTTGCATGTGCTGCTGCAAACTTTGCAGTGCAAAGCCAGGCCGGGGAGCCATCTTAAGTTGAGGCGGCATAGGCCTTGTGGTGCATGTGATTCATATTCTATTCAGTTGAACCTCTGGTTACAAAGTTGGTTGGACAGTGTTCTCGAAGCTACCAGCATGAGTTTGACCAGACTGCAGGAGGACAGGAAGACTGGAGTGCCTGGAACAGGTGAGGCTGCAGGTCCCTTATTTTGGCTGCTGGTCCCTTATTTTCAAATCTGTAAGTTGACAGCTATGCATGGGCTATGCATTAGTATAATAAAATCATAGAATCGTTGGAAGGGACCCCAAGGGTCATCTAGTCCACCACCCTCCGCAATGCAGGAATCTCAACTAAAGATTCCAATCTCTGCTTAGAAACCTCAAAGGAAGGAGAGTCCACAACCTCCCGAGGGAGTCCATTCCACTGTCAAACGGCTTTTACTGTCAGAAAGTTCTTCCTGATGTTTCATTGTATTACATTGTTGTTATAATGGTTGTGTTATATTGTTGTTATTAAATAAAGCAGGTTAGATATTAAACAGATTGTCTTTCTGCCCTTTTCCTAATAGCTACATGAAACATGCCCTTTCTTTCTGGCTTCTTAGGTGACCTATCAGTTGAAGATCCCATGTACCGCTTTATGTACAGTCTTGATGCTGAACCGCTCTCTCAGCAAACTACAGTGGTTCTCAGTCTTTATGTTGTGTGGTGGAGTCACACTTGTTCAGTGGAAGCCAGCTCAAGCCACAAAAGTCCAGGTAAAGTTGATCACTGGGAGCCTTTCTCCATACCTGCTTTCTGAAATAAGTTGCTCGTGCATTAAGTTGCATAATCGTACCCTAAGGGCATTGTGGAAGAGTGGGCTGCAATTACTCCACTCCAGGGGTGGAGTAATTGCAGCCCTCCTGATGTTGCTCTGCTGCAGCTTCCATCTTAATCAGGATGTCCTTTCCACACTGTAGGAATTGGGCCTTCTGTGTGTTGGCACCTGCCTTTCGGAAGCCCCTCCCTTTGAATATGAGACAGGCACTGTCTCTGTTGCCTTTTTGGTGCCTACTGAAGGCCCTCAACAAGCCTTCAACAAGTTGAGACCTTTCCCAGTCCGCATCTGTATTGGAACCATTTTAAGATGTTCTTCAGATTTTGTTTTTTCACTGTTTTAGCACTTGTTTGCCACCTTACACTCCTCTGGGAGAAAGGGTAGTATATAAATGTAAGTAAGTAAGTAAGTAAGTAAGTAAGTAAGTAAGTAAGTAAGTGAATGAACGAATGTCCTCATTGCATTTCAAGAATTAGCTAAGCTGTGGTATCCTGCAGCGGCTGGTTGAATAAACAGGAGAGGAAAGGAAGGAGAAGCTCTGTTGAGTGATGACCGCCTGTGCTACATTGGCTCTCACCCTCTTTTCCCCAGAGTCAATTGAGCAGCCTGGGAGTCAAATTTTGTAGTGCTGCTTACATCTTTTGTTGTTGCAATAAATAACAATCTGGCTTGGCTTCCGAAAGTGACTGCAGCTATAAATAAACTTCCTCTGTTTTTATTTGTTTTTTAGATGGAGCAGAGCCCATTGATAGGCTTCGGTGCGATAGCCATTGCTGTTTTATGTTCAGGATTTGCAGGTAAAACCTTGTAGTTAAAGTTATCTTCAAGTAGCAGGCATTTATCTGTGACTGTGGCTAGTCTGACAGTGAAGGCCCCCCTCTTACTTTACCTTGCCAGCTCAGAAAACACCATAGCACAGCTCCTTCCCATCCTTCTCAGGTAACATGGGAGAAGCTCTGGGAAGTGTCTTGGGTCACATCCACACCATACATTTAAAGCACTCTTATACCACTTTTGGGATGTGGGTGGCGTTGTGGTGTAAACCACTGAGCCTTGGGCTTGACGATCGGAAGGTCGGCGGTTTGAATCCCCATGACAGGGTGAGCTCCTGTTGTTTAGTCCCAGCTCCTGCCAACCTAGCAGTTTGAAAGCACGTCAAAGTGCAAGTAGATAAATAGGTACCGCTCTGGCGGGAAGGTAAACAGTGTTTCCGTGCGCTGCTCTGGTTTCGCCAGAAGCGGGTTAGTCATGCTGGCCACATGACCCAGAAAAACTGTCTGTGGACAGTCGCTGGCTCCCTTGGCCAGTAAAGCGAGATGAGCACCACAACCCCAGTCGTTTGTGACTGGACTTAACTGTCAGGGGTCCTTTACCTTTTTATACCACTTTAGCGGCCATTGCTTCCCCCAAAGAATCCTGAGGACTGTAAGATGTTTGTTGTGCAGCTACAATTCCCAGCGCCCTGAACAAACCCAGTGCCCAGGAGCCTTTGAGGGAAACCAAAACTGTTAAGAGTGGCGTAAGAGTTCTTTAAGTGTACAGTGGTACCTTGGGTTACATACACTTCAGGTTACAGACTCCGCTAACCCAGTAGTAGTACCTCGGGTTAAGAACTTTGCTTCAGGATGAGAACAGAAATTGTGCTGTGGCAGCAGCAGGTGGCCCCATTAGCTAAAGTGGTGCTTCAGGTTCAGAACACTTTCAGGTTAAGAACGGACCTCCGGAACGAGGTACCACTGTACATTGTAGATGTGACCTTTGTCGTAAGCTCAGGTCTGCCCAACCTAGGTCTCTCTTGTAAGACAACTCCTATCATCTCTGAGCATCAGCTCTACCTGTTAGGGTTAATGGGACTCAGGTGACAACACCTGATGGAGGACATCAAGTTGGGGAGGGCTGCTGTAGCTGTTCCCCACCTCAGCATCACCTCCCCCACAAACTTGTACGGTGGGAAGGTGGTGCAAGTTGACCCTGGGTTTCTTATCTCTGTGGTGTAAATTCCCTAAATCAAAATGTAATGTATGGCGGGAGCTGTACATTGTTTCATCTCTCCCTTCCCTTCCCTTTCAGGGGTATATTTTGAGAAAGTGCTAAAGAGTTCGGATACATCTTTATGGGTCAGGAACATTCAGCTGTACCTCTCTGGGATTGTAGTGACCTTGGTTGGTGTCTACATGTCTGATGGCGTTAATGTAATGGAAAAGGGCTTCTTTTATGGCTATACCCGTTATGTCTGGTTTGTCATCTGTAAGTATCCGATTGCCTTTTATCTTCAGTTCTACTTTTTTCTTCTTCAAGCTGGGGCCAGAGGTGTAGGAGCAAATTAAATTCACAGTGGTCTACTGTCCTGCAGGAAATAATTCGGAAGCATGCACTTTCCAGGGGAGTCTGAATATTGGCAAGAACTTAAGAATCATGGGGTGACTATCAGGTAGACTGCATGAAAGGGCCTTATTTCCTGGGTTACAGAGAAATAAGTATTCAAGGGTAAGACTAACTGCTGTGCTGGCTTTCCAAAGGAAATGTAGGTCATGTCAGGTAGGGCAGGTTAGTCACATTGGTTTCATTCAGAGAATAAGCCAAGATGTAAACAATCCCTTTTCCTTGATATGCAGACCCCTCACTTGTCCAGAAATCAAACCAGGACATTGCTAACCATCATTTCCTCTGAAGTCCAAAACTTGAGTTACAAGCTTCGGAACAAGCCAGGATCCTAAACCAACTCCAATCCATGGTTAAGGTTCTGAAGCAGCGTTTCCCAGTTTGGAGATGGGGAACTATGATTAATTGGACACTTCCTGGTTTGATTGGCTGTGCCATGTACAAGTGTCAGTGTGTATAGGAAAAAAGGCCTGTTTGGATCTTAGTGTAGACTTTGATCTTGCCCATCCTTGCTTCCTGCTGTCGTATGTTGCTGAATCGGCTGTTTATGTTCCCATATTGAACAGACGGGAATTAAAAGTTCTCTTGCAGCCTGTACTTGAGACTAGCACCAGCAAATAGGGGCTCTAGATGTGCTGTGTTGAATCTTGCTGGGTGATGTCCAAGGATAGCCATACTCAAGAGCAGACCCATTTAAATCCATTGACTTTAGGTATCACCCCATGACATTTAGGTCAGTCTTGTAGGGTTGTAAACAGCATTGCTGGTGCAAGCTAATAGGTATAGACTAATACCAGGTTAGGTGTCCCATGAGACAAGGGTATGCCATACTGGAACACAAATTTATTCCCCTAATGAGGTTGTGATACATGTTCCAAACGGACAGTATCTTCCATCCTTCAAAAGTTTTGCTATAAAAGGTATTTTCTTATTCGTTTCTTTGAACCCATATGGTAAGAAAAAGATGCCAGACACTTCATTAACAGGGATATATCCTTTTGCTGTCTAGTCCTTTCCAGCGTTGGAGGTCTCTACACTTCAGTTGTTGTTAAGTACACCGACAACATTATGAAAGGTTTTTCTGCAGCTGCTGCCATCGTTCTCTCAACCGTTGCCTCGGTCCTCCTCTTTGGCTTACAGATAAGTACGTTGCTTTTGGCCATTGTCCACAATCCTAGGTGACGCTCCTTTGGTGCGGGCTTGAATAACTGTTGTCAGCTAATTGTATTATTGTATAATATTATAATCTGATGGTTGTCAGCCCACAAATAAATTAGCAAGGGTTAACATTTCAAAGCTGACAGCATCTACTGTTATTGCCAGATGGGATGAAGCTTAAAGGTGAATTTAAATATGAAGTACACAGCAATCTGATAACGAGTTTCATATTTAAAAAAGTATTCTAGAGTTTCTGTTTGGATCAGTGTGCTTTAAACCATGTGCTTTATGTTTTTCCCTTTAGCCATCACCTTCTCTCTCGGTGCCCTCCTTGTATGCATCTCAATATACCTGTATGGACTGCCTCGACAAGACACCACAAAAATCCAGCCAGCAGAAGCAAAAGGGTCAAAAGAAAATCTTATTAGTGTGTGATGTTTTGCATCATGAAGAATAGAAAAAGACAATCTAAAGACTTGACATGAGTGTTTGTTCCCTTCTTTTTCCTTTTTTAAAAAAAGCCTTAAACTGGTAATTCAAGATTGTTTGAACTAAAAGTGAAGTAACTCATTAGTGAAATGAAGGATTACACTGGAGCATGGAAACTTCGCTAAATTGTGAAGCACTGCTTTTCGTGTTGGACTATGAAGAGTCTGTTCACCAAGAAGAATGAAGAAATTGAATGTGCAGTTTTTAAATATATATATATATATTGTATATAAAATAAAGGGGAATGCCATTGGAATTCACTTTGATGAAACATGTATAATAGGGATTCTCTTCACGTGTTCTTGTAAGGAAAGGTGCTACATTTACTAACTAAATTGTTGATTCAGTCTTAAAATATCTCAAACAGATTCTCAAACACACAGTACAACACATCCCAGTACAGTGGTACCTCGGGTTACATACGCTTCAGGTCACATACGCTTCAAGTTACAGACTCCACTAACCCAGAAATAGTGCTTCAGGTTAAGAACTTTGCTTCAGGATGAGAACAGAAATCTTGCTCCGGCGGCACAGCGGCAGCAGGAGGCCCCATTTGCTAAAGCAGTGCTTCAGGTTAAGAACAGTTTCAGGTTAAGAACGGACCTCCAGAACGAATTAAGTACTTAACCCGAGGTACCACTGTATCTGCTTGTGCCTTGGCTTTCATATTGTCATACTGAACTACTCTGATAACCAGCTAGCTGTCGTAGCCAAAATGAAACCAAGATGAGTGTTGTGAGGGGAAGTGGGGTGTGTGGGAACAGAATGCTGTCATCTGATTGTTGAAGTGAACATAGGTGTAGCTGAAATGGATTCTATGTCTTTTAAGCTTTTGATCTGCCGAATCCACTCTGCGAAAGCAGGAAGGAAAAAAATGAAGCTGCTGCTCGTAAGAGGATTTTTTTCTATTGTGATTGGGTTTTTTAATATCATTTTGTGTAATACTTATGCTTTTGTTGCACATCTAATATTCTAATTTTTTGTGCAAGTTAGGTAGTGCAGAGGCCATTTGGGTTTGAGCCCTTTGTTCTTGCATCAAATAAAACTTAATGGGGGTGGGACAGTATTTAATGCTACTTAGATGTAGTTTTTCATTTTTGTCAACTTAATCCAACACTGAAATTCATGAAGGACAAGTGTTTTGATTTAGCTTTTCTGCAGCTTTGTAAAGATGTAAAGTTGATAATTAAACAATTAGGAGTGTGTAAGCTTCTCAAGTGGAGAAACTAAGACTGGAAAGGAGGTCCTAAATTCTAGACATGGCAATCTAAGGGGCTAGAATATTTAATTTTTACCTTGACATTCATACAGCAAACTTGTGTTCCTTGGGTTATGCTATAAATCCTTTTTGTTCTACGCCAGTAGTCTTAATGCAGTAGTTCTTGTCCAGTTATGCAAGATGGATTGTACAGGGACATGAGGGCTGCTCCTAGACCTTCTCTGTGGCAGACTGCCCAACTCTGCTCTGCTTGAATCAATGGCCTATCAGCGGCTAGGCACTTACTTCATTTCTTGGCTCTGTTGGGCACTTAAAACAAAAAAAGATGGAAAGGTCTTTAGATTTTAAGATTGCTTTATTGTGCACAAGGTACACTGAACTTGCTGTAGCTGTTTTTTGCATTTGCTGTGGGGTGTTTTTTTTTTTTTTTACATTTTACTGCGACATTTGTTTTACAAGGACAGCAACCTCCTCCCCACGACATATTTTGAAGAAAGGGGTGAGAATGAAAGGACTAGCTCTTCTCATAAGAATAATACAGACAAAATAATACAATGGCAAAAGGGAATGGGATCCGTTCTTCAGTGGCTAATGCTGTCTGTGTCCAATGATCTCGTCTCTAGGTACTGCTAGACTACAACTCCTTTAATCTCTGATCCATTGTCTGGGGTTGGTGGGAGTCCAAAGACATCTTAAAAGTCCACACATTTCCCACCTCTGGTCCAGGCAATATAGAGAAGCAAGGACAGAATAACAGCTAGTCTTCAGCACTCGTATAGTTTAGAATATGCAGTGCAGGAGATCTTCTCTTTACATTTTATTGACAGGTGTGATTCCTAGAAGCTTCATTCCGTTAGCCAGAACGGAGCGAACAGCCTGGAACAAACAGAGCCTTGCCTGGAAAAATAAAAGGTGGGGAAGAGGAGGACACTAATCAATTTTTATCCATAGCTCCCTTAAACAGAATTAATTCAGTAAATCTTGAATGTCTGGTGCATGTTCAACCATAGCAGAATTACAAACTACTAAAGAATAACAACAAATGTTAAGATGCCCACTTTGCACCAACAGCTGTTTCTTCCAGAGTTTAATCCTAGTAATGCTGAAAGTCTGCTATATCTGTTTCACAGACACACACCTATATTTGTATCCTTGTTCCCCATGCATAATAAGAAGTAGGTTGAACGCTATTTCAGCTGAACATTACCTACCTCTCTGCAGTGAATGTATTTTTAGGGCAGCAAATACACTACGAACCGTATGATGTGAAGTACATATGCATGCACACACCCTGACGGTGGAAATCCTGCATGGAAGACATGCTCATGCATAGTGATGAAGTCTTAATCTAAAATTACAATACATGAAGCGGTCCTAATACACCTAGCTCAGTCTTCCCCTTGCAGGTGTTTTGGACTATCGCTTCTATGCACCCCAACCAGTACAGAAGGCTACTCCAGCCAGTGATCTACGCGGTCTATGACACCAGGAAGAAAAAAGTGAAAATACTTGTTTCAGGACAATGGCCTCTTGATGAAATACAAGGATATCCTACATCCTGCCTCGCCTACATCAGTAAATATACCAAAGGCAATGTGCTTTTATGTTTCACAAATAAAGGTGGACAGAAGGCTCTGGTGGGTGCTGTCAAGTTGAAGACAGATGAAGGGAAGAATTGACCACATATATTGGAGTAGTTTCTTTTCAGCACAGTTGCAAGAAATCTACCTGGTAGGTTAAATCTGCTCCAAGTTTGTGATTAATTAATTTGCCCCGAGTAACAGTGCAAACGCTATTATGTGTCCACTCACGTCTTTTGAGTACAATGGGACGTACTGCCAGCAGTCGTGTGTAGTATTGCAGCCTAAACGGATTTATTTAGACTGCAACCTTATTTGGGAGTAAGTCCTACTGAGCTCACTGAAGCTTCTGAGTAGGTATATAATTTTGCGCTGTTAAGCCTGCAGCTGTATTTTTAGTTGATTAAGCAGCCGGAGCTTATTTTAAAAGGTAAACTCAAACATTAGTGCCACACGTTTTTTGTCTTAACGCTGTTTTGATTTGGTGCACTACCTTGGTGTGCTGCCAAAATAGGGAATAAAGACAAGCAGAAAATAGTCTTTTCCAACAAGGATTGGTACGAGTTTATTAACTCGCTAACCCCGTTTATATCATCTCAAAAGGAAAAACAAAACTACACCAAACCAAACTGCTTTTCACTCTGCCTCTGTTTAGAACAGTTCACATATCTATAGTATTGGCAGTATTTTGAGTGGCACTATAAGGGGGGAAGTGGGTAGATTTATTGTCTCTGGCTACAAAAAGCCTGAGAAAGCTGAAGTCTAACCGAAATGGGAAAGATTCTCCACGCTAAGGAGAAGGCTTAAAGAAACACGTGGCAATTGCAGAAAATGGCTTATTTAAGCAATGTATCTCCTCACCCCCACAATTATTAGTATGGGGCAGGAAAACATTTTAAACTAAACCCAAAAAATTATGTACCGTATTTTTTGCTCTATAAGACGCCCTTTTCCCTTCCTAAAAAGGGGAAATGTGTGTGTGTGTGTGTGTGTGTGTGTGTGTGTGTGTGTGTGTGTCTTACGGAGCGAATGCAGGCGGGAGGCTCTGCTCAGTGCTCCCTTTAAAGAGCCACGTGGAGCGTGACACGGCCTGTCAGTCCCTTCTCCCTCCTCGGGGAAAAGCCCCCAAGAGCTGCAAACACACTCCGTGCGCTCTTTAAAGGGAGCACGGCTCTTGGGGGAGCCTTCCTCCCGCTGCCCAGGAGAGGCTGTGCTGCGATCTTGCTTGCTGTCCTGGCTTATGGGATAGCCGCATGCAGCCTCTCCCGGGCAGAGGGAGCCTTCATTCCCTTCATATCCCATAAGCCAGGACAGCAAGAGGCTATCCCAGAAGCCAGATCCCTCTTGCTGTTCTGGCTTCTGGGATTCAGAATATTTTTTTTTCTTGTTTTCCTCCTCCAAAAACTAGGTGCGTCTTATGGTCTGGTGCGTCTTATAGAGTGAAAAATATGGTGCTTGTTTGATATATACCCGAACCTTCAACAGACTGCCAGAATGTACTTCTTTGTAACACATCTCACGAGTAACGCATTCTATTCAAATAGCATCTCTTTTACTTTACCTCTGCTAGTTCCGGAACACTGCCTTTCACAGGTAGCATTTTGTGAGCCACAGCTGCTAAGTGACTGAAACAGGAACAGAGATATGAAACAAACTCTTTAAAAGCTGCAACCCTCAGTGGCATCTAAACTTACTGGCATTTGCTAGGGATGTGCAGTGAACCCAAGATTTGCATTGCATCTAGTGTTTTTAAACAACCCAATCTGTTTGGATCAGCTGTGTGTTGTTCTGATTCAATTCCATTTTAGGGGCCCAAATCTGATCCGTTGGATATGAAACTCTGTTTTATCCACCTCCCCATTCACTCTCATTGGGAAATCTATAAACTGCTATAACTTTATTTACTCCTCACATATAAGTGAATGACATTTGCAAGCAAATGACCCCTCAGAGTGGATTAAACCTACCAAATGGATCAGGCATCATGGAAATTAATGCATTTCCATGCAGGGAACCTTTGATGTTACTTTTTTTAAAAAGTTTGAAACTTTTTCATTCTCTGCCAGAATTGGATGCAAATTTCAAACCTAGTTGCTCCTACTTGAGAGGGATGAAGCCTGCCAAATTTCCAAGAGAGAGATAAAGCAGTTCTCCTGTAAAGGTGGAAGTACAGTGGTGCCCCGCAAGACGAATGCCTCGCAAGATGGAAAACTCGCTAGACGAAAGAGTTTTCCGTTTTGGAGGTGCTTCGCAAAACGAATCTCCTATGGGCTTGCTTCGCAAGACGAAAATGTCTTGCGAGTTCCTCCGGGGTTTTTCCTCTCCCCCCCCCTTTTTCTAAGCCGCTAAGCCGCTTATCAGCTGATCCGATCAGCAGATAAGCCGCTAAAAGCTGCTAATAGCGCTAATCCATCAATGGGCTTGCTTCGCAAGACGAAAAAACCGCTAGACGAAGAGAATCACAGAACGGATTCTTTTCGTCTTGCGAGGCACCACTGTAACCATTTTGGAGTGGAAAAATAGACATCACAATCCCTTCTTTCTTTCTTTTTGCGGAGGAAGCAATTAGTTTGAAAACTGGGTACATGAGGAAGGTCCCCTGGGTAAGAAACTTGTCAGAGTTCAAGCAAACAGATCCAGGGGCTATTCTGCTAGGTGATCTGACTTTTGCAAACCACCCCAATTTGCCTAACTCTGGCACTTGCAGGCTGCTCTCGTAGCCCAAACTCAAGAGAAAACATGACCTAGGTATTTACTTCAACATCCCTCCCTCAAATCATGGTGGTTGGGAGTCCACTGTGAAAATAATCTACTCTGTTTTAAAAGCTAGACCTGTCCATTCGAGCTCTGGGCATTTCCCCAGTCAGGTTGGTTTCTGTTTCTCTGAAAATAAAAGGGGTTGCGGGTGGGGGAAGGGATGAGCGTTTCATTAATGAATGGGAAAACGAAAGCAACAGAGTTGCTCGGAAGGTTGGGCACTCCCTGCTCCATCACAATAGGCCTTGTCAAGTGTGTGATCCAACTTGGTGATGTGAAAGAGTACGCCCGATCACCCCTATTTACCTTGCCATTCAGCTTTGTTACCAATGAAATTTACTTAAGAGCAGGTTGAGTAACCATAGTTCTATAACACAAGGGTTACCAACAGACAGAGAAACCACCACAGTTTGGATCCTTCTGCCAATGGAACAGTCATTTTCTGACCTATTAAGATCAACATTATGTGAGAAGCAACTCCTCCAATATCGGAAGAGTTTCTTCTGTTTGCACACGTTTTCCTCAATACAGTGGTACCTCAGGTTATGTACTTAATTCGTTCCGGAGGTCCATTCTTAACCTGAAACTGTTCTTAACCTGAAGCACCACTTTAGCTAATGGGGCCTCCTGCTGCTGCTGTGCCGCCGGAGCCCGGTTTCTGTTCTTATCCTGAAGCAAAGTTCTTAACCCGAGGTACTACTTCTGGGTTAGCGGAGTCTGTAACCTGAAGCGTATGTAACCTGAGGTACCACTGTACCTTTTTATAGCCCACTGGAATTTGATAATTTACTCACTATGTTTCTCATGCTGTAATACGGAGGGAGCCGGAAGAACCTGTAGCTTCCCAGAGGTTGCTTGACTCCTAAGCTCACATAAGTTCCAGGCAGCGTGGCTAATGGCCAGAGATGCTGGGACTCCAGAAACATCTGGAAGGCCACAGGTTCCTCAGCCCTGATTTAACGCCATCCCCAGGGCACTGCAATCCTTCCCTGGAGGAACTATTGCCTTGCCACACTTGCACAGGAATACACTCAAAGAATACCACCAATACATTTTTATTTTATTTTTTAAAAATTATACTTGTGGATCTCTGAATCCACAAGGAATAATCAGCAGGCTTGGAAAAATCTTTGCCCTTGTTTTTAAATGAGGGAAACCTTTGCTGAAGTAGAAACAAAAACAAACCCACAACTTTAGGGGGCACAAAACTGGGGTGGGAGCACCTCAACACAGCCACCATTGACTGAAGATGCTCAGCGGCCATAAAATACTGTTGCAGGGAGGGAATAGGAAAACCAGACTGTGCATTCTGGGAAATGGAAGGACACCACCACACATTTGTTTGCGGTTCCCACAGTTAACGTTATTACTGATACAATGGCACGAAACAGTCACTAATGCATAGCTCTAGCCCTCCTGCAGAAGTTGTACATGAAGAGCCTGCTAATACTTGTGCAGTATATTGAAGAGGCTTCTGCAGAGTCTTCCCCTCACCCCCATAAAAGCAAATAAGCTTGAAATGTCATGTACATTTCAGTTCTATTGACGCTATGCACTGTTGGCCTCAGTCACTGGACTGAAATCAGCTCATGAGGTGCCTCGGGGCAAAATGTCTATCAGACTCAGATGATGGACTTAACAGACCATTAAAAGTAACTGGTTTTTCTAGTTGAGGCAGATTCAAATTCTATGAATATGTACAGGGTTTCCTGGACAGTGTGCCAGAAAGAAAGGGGTGGCTCATTAAGGCTGGGAAATGAAATAACACTTGACAGAAGGCCCATTTCAAAGTTTTCAAGCCTGATTCACAGAATGCATTCTCTTATGAGGCTTATTATTATTATTATTATTATTATTATTAATGGAAATGCAGTATTAACATGTGAAGCAATGCTCAAATGTTCAATCTAAAGAAGTTCATTCTTCAGTGAACCACAAGTTTAGGTTCTAGGTATAGATTTGGCTCTAAATAAAGCCTAAACGTCCTCAAGTTTGGAATGAGGGTCTGTGAATTTAATTACATCAAACTATTCCTTATCAAGCCTTATTTTTTTAAGTAGGCTGAATTCTTGTCAAAGGGCAAGACGTTTCTCTCACCCACTCACCTACCTTAGTTTAAGGAGATAGGCAACAATATGCTTGGGCTGGAGATCTTGAGAAGACTTGTAAAGAATCTCATCATACCTGAAGAGAATAAATAGAATAGCTGACACATACTTCAGAATCTGATCATAGCTAGGATACGCCCAGGTCACATCTATATTCCCATACTTATTCTCATTTAACACTAATGGAGCACCTGTGATTTTCTAAGCAATGTAGGTATATTAAAGGATGAGGTAGCCTGTGCCTGGAGTCTCACAATCTAATAGACATGATGCGCAGTCTGAGCAGTATAGTATAGTATAGTATAGTATAGTATAGTATAGTATAGTATAGTATAGTATAGTATAGTATAGTATAGTATAGTATAGTATAGTATAGTATAGTATAGTATAGTTCTTTCTATCACCTTCCTATACTGGCCACCAAGCTATATCCCCCTGAGGCCAGTTTGCCTCTTTCTGATGTTATTTATGAATTGCCTCTCCAGTCAAAAAATGCCTCAGGTTATATAAAATTTTTAAAAATCTCCAAAACTTGGTTTGCAGCCTCGACAAATCACAAGTTAATCATGAGTCATCAAGGAAACCATGGCTTGTTTCTCACAAAAAAAGGATGTTTTGTTTTCCAGCTGTTGGGTTTACACAAAACAGAAGGCCTTAATTAAACTAAAGTTTATATGCCAACAGTAATTACTTCCGATCATGGCAGTAAAGAAATCATAGTTAAGATGCTGGGCAGGGTTCACACATAACAATAAGCTTTAGTTTAATAAAACAATGGAGCCATTGTATCTAATGCAACTTCAGCTCTCAATTAAGCAAGCAACTAAGTGAACAAGCAAGCAGAAGTTTGCAACTTATATTCTGAATACCTGAGAAGGTGCTGAATTAGCGAAATAGCCTGTGGATCTTGTAGGCATGCAGCGTTAATGTGAGACGCCTGATTGACTGCTCCACACATCTCTTCTAAACTGGGTGGAGAAAAAGACAACAGAAATATTAAACATCTAAAATGTCTACGCAATTTTACTGAATGAAAAAGAGCCACATTGCCTTTTCATGAATATTTTCATTGTACTCAATGGAACAGTATTGCTAAAACCGAACTAAAAGCACTTGAGGAGATTGGGAATCCTAAATCCCAAGATTAAGAAACAGTGGCTGGGATCTAAAGAGTTGTTTTAGTTGTGGGCCAAGGCTTTGGGTTGGCCCCCTGAGGTTTTCTTGGAACAACAGACCCTGACCCAGACTCTCGCTATTTTCAACTGCACTTCTTACCTGTGCAGTCTGGCGTGTGTGTACTGCAGGAAGACACCAGTATCACCTCGGCTCTGGAGAATACGATCCCAGCTGAACTGATAATCAGATAATAGGAGGCCCCTGAAGTCCTGAAATGGTAAATTATTCAAGCATCTTGTAAACCCTGACAGCATCACTTTACATTTTGTCATGAAAGGATAACAGCATCAACAGACCTGAATGATAAATGCTGCGAGCCCAATCCTCTCAGCTGTCTCAAGAGGGTTGTCCAGTTCTTTGGTTGCTAAACAGATAACAAAAGGTGAGGTGGGGAGAGTGTCAATGGCTGCATTTCAATGTCACACTAAACTGTGGATTGGCGAAGCATATATGAGGCTAGCGTTCTCCTGGGCTTGCAGATTCCTTATGCTCCTCCTGCTTAAGTAACAGAAGGAGTTCACAAGTTTTCACATCTGTTTTTGGTTAACCGCAAGCCACTGTGCCATCTGAACTGGCACACTGGTCAATGCCTATAGGGAATTTTAACAAGTCAGCTTAGAAAGCAGGGGTTGAAGTTGTCTTGTCGGAAACTAATTGTAGCTAATGTTAAGCACCATTTGTTGCACTTGGAGGACACAACAAAAATGCTAAGGCCAGGCAGGCGTTTCCATTTGCACAAGCATTACGTTATTAAGAGAGACTGATCGGCTCACTTTTTGCAGAAGCACTTTGTTCTATCACCATGGAGCGAGCTTCATCCAAAACATCGTCAAGGAAAACCACTTCTCCTTTCCGAGTCCTCATTCCTTGAACTCTTCCAAAGGGCACATGCTGGCACCTGCAGGAGGACAGGGGACCAGAAACTTCAGTTGTTTTATTTTATCACCTTAAAGGGAAAAAAGTGGCATTTTCCAAAGTGCATAAACTAAAAATGTTATTCCTTCTGAACAGAAATGTCAGCGCACTTTGGGATTCACAACTGTGCCCAGAAACAAATTACTTTGTAGTTCTTAATATCTGGGCACATGTACAAACATGAGGTGGAGGAGAAGGGAGATCATTCTTTCTGGCAAACATAAAAGCTTGCACTGACTGAGCAATCAGAAGAAATCAACACTGAATTCCTCCAATAGGGCACCTTCAAAGCCTTAGTATGCCATGAAGGTGCGCGCATGCATATATATATATATATATATATATATATATATATATATATGTTGCCATATATTTCAAAAATCAAAAATCTGGATAGAAAAGTTGTTGAGCTTTTACTAGTGACGTGGACCGTATACCATATGTCCAGATATCCCTGGGCATTTCAGCAATTTCTGCCTGGGTGCTGCTTAAGGGGGTTGAATATAGGACGTATGGCAACCCTGCTATAGATATATAGATATAGATAGGCAAGTACACATTTACCTTTCTGCCCATTGGTAACCCATTAATTTTAGTATCTGGAAGACCTGTTGAAAATGAGGGATCTGGCTTTTATCTGTCTTGGAGAAGGGGAAAAAAGAAAGAATCATTAAATGTACATTCAAACAGACACACAAGTGGAAATGTTCATATCCAAGGTGGGACAAATAATGGAGATGAAGTGAGGATGAAATTTGTGAACATGATCTTCTAACATAACCTTTGGAAAAGCACTCAGGTATGTGAGATGAAGATCCAGTCTTGAGACCACCACCCATCTCCCAAAAAGTGTCAGAAAAACTCCACCCTCACAACTTTGAAAGCTTGTCACCTTTTTATTTGTTCAGGCCACAGGTTGTACCAGAGATTATGGGCTGTAGCCAATGGCGTCCCTCCATTGATGGAAAGCTCTGATCCAGCAGAAGCTTCCATCCCTGCCCCGCAAGCTAATCTCACCCCAGCACTATATCTACTTTCATTTATCTTTCCTTTGCTGCTGTCAAAGTCAGTGGGGTTTGAGGGCCGAATCAGAATTATGTGTTTGACGGGCTGGGGAGCTAGCCAGCCCTGCTGTACACCCACCACTCTGCAGGACAGCCAGACTTACCACATATATCATAGTGTCAGGATTCCTTTTTTCCACTCTGTCTATAGCAGCAGCAAGATCTCTGGAAAAGAAATACAAATACAGTCGTACCTCGGTAGTCGAACGGAATCCATTCCAGAAGTCCGTTCGACTTCCAAAACATCCGGAAACCAAAGCGCGGCTTCTGATTGGCTTCTGGAAGCCGCAGAAGCCCCGTCAGATGTTCAGCTTCCAAAGATAGTTCGCAAACCGGGGCACTCACTTCTGGGTTTGTGGTGTTCGGGAGCCAAAATGTTCGAGAATTAAGCTGTTTGAAAACCAAGGTACGACTATAAGACCAAACAAAACTTTCCAAAATTAAACAAACTTTAACTTACCGTATTTTTCGCCCTATAGGACGCACTTTTTCCCCTCCAAAAATGAAGGGGAAATGTGTGTGCATCCTATGGGGCGAATGCAGGCTCCTTGGCTTCAGCGATAGCAACGCGAAGCCTCCGAAGCCTGCACTCCGGAGGCTTCGCGTTGCTTTCGCTGAAGCCAGGAGAGTCTGCTCTTTGAGGCTGGCGGTGGGGGAAAGCAGCGCTTCCCCCCATCGCCAGCCCCACAAGCTGGGGGGGGCAGCGGGAATTCCCCCACCTCCTAGAAAAGCCTGCAGGAGCCGCGCAGCCTTTAAAGAGCGCATCACTCTTGGGGGCTTTTCCCCAAGGAGGGAGAAGGGACTGACTGGCCGAGTCAGTCCCTTCTCCCTCCTGTGGGCTTTTGCGGGAGATGGGGGAATTCCGCCACCTCCTGCAAAAGCAGGGAGAAGGTCTTGGAGTAGCGCACAGGCTGTGTGCAGCCTGTCCGCTGGTCCCAGAGCTGCGGGGGGGGGGTGTCATATTTTTTTCCTTGATTCCCCCCCCCCCCCCGATAACCAGGTGCGCCCTATGGGCCGGTGCGCCCTGTAGGGCGAAAAATACGGTAACTCATTGTTAATCCTTTTGTGATTATGATTTGCCACTGGTCAATATTTTGTCATGTCCGTCTAACAGAGGATGAGGCTGGCTGCAACTCTATACTGAGAAGCATATCACCATGTAGGCTGTCGCCCCATTTAACTCAACAAGTCTTACTTTGGAGTGGATACGTATAGGATTGCTCTGCAATAGAATCAGAATGCTGGGCCATTTCTACGGCAGCACCTAGGTTATAGAACTTCTTTATTATTTTATTTCTTTCACAGAGCTTCAAGTATGTGTGACAGTTCTGGGTGGGGTGTTTTTTTTTTTTTGCCAAATTCTTTTATGCTTTTGTTTTTATTGTATTAAAGTTACTGCTAAACAATCAGGCAAAAAGAGTAACACTTGCCTCGTTAGGTAGAGCGAGGTTCCATCACTCCGCATCACAGCAGAACGGTCCCCCTTCTCCGATAGGTAAACTACTCCTGTTCCTTCTCTAGAGAAATGGAGAAACAGAAAACAATGAAGCAACCATATGCGATACACAGATGAATAGTCACAATCTCACAGCACACTTCTAACCATAGTGTACTCCAAAGTAAGTCCTCTTTAATTCAACAAGGCTTCCTCCTAGGTGCAGGGGTTAGGACTGCAGCTTCTGATCACAATTCTACAATCACACTTATTTCTCAGTAATTCTCTCTCCCCCCACTATCCAGAATTAAGGTTCTTTTCAAACAAGGATGATTAGGGCAAGAGGAACTTTTCACAAAAAGAAGGCGATTACTCCCTTTCCTCAGCAACTTTACTGTACCCTCCAGCTCACTCTCACACCTCACTGATCACCTATATGGCAAATGTCTATGCTTCTCTCTCTACGAACCAGGCCAGATCCTGTACACCCCACACAAGAGAAGTATGGAGGGTGGTCACATGAGAATGGGCCTTTTCTATGGAATGCTATTCCCAGGGAGATATGCTTGGCACACTCTGTCAGTTTTTAGGCACCAGGATGAGACTTTTCTGTTTACTCAGGTCTTCAATTAATTAATACTGCCCTCTGTGGTGGTGCTGATCTTTAGGACTTTGTTCTCATTAATTCATTGTTAGATGAGCATTCTATGCCTTTTGTATTGTTGGCTTTAAAAAAAAATCATCTCTGGTTTTAAATTGTTTTTAGAAGCTGCATTTTTTTACAAGAGACTGATAAATTAAATAGAAATAATAATGAATCCATCACGTTTACATTACCTTCACCCTTCCCATTCTCACCTGCCTGCAGACTGCCAACCCTAACAACCTAGAGCAAACTTTTCACTTTGTTATGAATATCAGTATCAATTCAATACATGGTCCTTCCCCGCACAAAGCATGGGCAGGGAAACTGAGGCCAGGGGCCAAATGCACCTCTCCATCTGGCCCTCAAAACTCTCCCCAGGCCACATTCCTCTCTGGCTTTGTTTTGCTAACTGCTTGTGCCTGGCTAGAATGTGCACTTGAACCATGATAACACCTTTTGCTTGCCTGGATGGAGGACACAGAGGGGTGTGTGAATGGGTGTAGAAATTAGCCTACCGTACAAAGGTAAAATTTACATTAGTTGTTCTGCCCCAAAAACCCAAAGTTCAGACAAGCAGGAGAGGTGAGGATGGCAGATGGTTCAAAAGCTGTAAACAGAAGAACCTGTTCGTACTGAGTTTTCTTAAGGAGTCCTTTCACGTCCAGCATCTTTAAGACTTCTTGGCTTTTCTCCTGGTAGAATGATTCTCCAGAATATTCATCAAAGCACACGCCCAGGCGCTGAATGGCCCCACCAGGACGAAAGGAAAACAGTGTTACCATGAGACAAAGACGACCTTAATTTCTGTAAGTGCGTCATTCGGAATCAAGGTGGCGAACTGAACTTTTGAAACCATACTGATTTTTTGTGTGCTTCTTAGAATTCCCAAGCAATACCAGATGTGAGGCTGCTAGGGATATATAAATACCAGAAAAAATGGACCCGAGTTAGCACCTTGTACATCCGGGCATAGTCGTCAATGCTAATGTCTCTAAAATGTTGCCACAATGACACGGCTTGTTCTTCACGTGCCTCCAATCTTCTAAAGAAATCTTGCGCCAGCTTTTTAATGTTTTCCTCCTCTTCTGATGCTTTATTGGCCTGTACATAAACCTAAAGGAAACGAATGAAAAATATGGGTCAGTAATAACTCGGAGAACTCTCTCCAACTAGGAAAGGGACATAAGGCAGTGGTGAAGCACAGCTTTGTACCGAGATGGTCCCAAGTTCAATCCCTGGTGATCCTGACTCAGTGCCAGTGATCTCAGGAAGAAGGGAAATATATCTGGCATGAGACCTTGGAGAACTGCCATGCTAAAGAAATGAATGGTTCGAGTCAGTATAAAGGAAGCTTCAAGATAAAACAGAGTCTGAATTGTCCAACAAGGTTATCTAAAACACTGTCAAATAAACAGTACCACTATTAAAAAGCTATCAGATGCTTGTAGCATTCATTCCACACAGGTGCTCAGTTAAAAGAGGGCATGTCTGTGCTAGAGATTTGTTAATAGTCATTCCATCTTTCCAGAAACCCTAGTTATGTATGCCTCCAGAGGAATGGTGGTATAAAATTAAATAAACGTAATGTGAAAATAAACAGTATTTTAAGGCTCAATTACTTTTTTATAAATAAAATACTTATATACTGCAATTTCACTTAAAAATAAGCAGTGTACAACAAGCAAACACACACATACACAATTTAAAAACCACATTTCATCTTCACTTTGGAGCATGCACTCTGATTAACCTCACTCTTTCAGATTCAAGCTTTTTCAGACTATTTAATTGTGGATTAACGTACCTCAAAAAGATGCTGCAAAGGATTAGATTTTAGTTTTTCTTCAGAGCCAAACTGCTGGAAGCCAGCTCCCAACAAACCTGTGTTATTGTAGCCAATACAGTATTTGTTAACAAAATAACTGCATGAACTGCAAATTAATGACACAGTATTTTTTGACTACTTTTCTGCAATAGAATCTTACCAACCTGTTAAGCAAATATCAAGGGTAGAATAGCCAAGAGCATAGTGGTTGCCAGCACCTGTGTTGCACCTCACAATAAATCCCTATGTCACACTGCTGGTGGGAGGCCAGGTCACAGCGCTCCTCCTCACCACTCACCAGCTGCCTCAGTACAGAGATCCTCAGGCTTAGAGTTTGAATACAGTTGTACCTTGGAAGTCGAACAGAATCTGTTCCGGAAGTCCATTCGACTTCCATAATGTTTGGAAACCAAAGCGCAGATCCTGCAGCCAATTGGAAGCCCCGCCGGACATTTGGCTTCCAAAAATAGTTCACCGCAAACTGCAACACTCACTTCTGGGTTTGCGGCGTTCGGGAGCCAAAATGTTCAAGAATTAAGCTGTTCAAAAACCAAGGTACAGATGTATAACCTTCCAGGACTCTCTTTCAGGCTCCTAGAACTCTCTCCCAAGGCCACATCCCTCACTGCTCCTGCTCTAAAACCTCCTTTCAGGTGTTTTTTTTTTGTTTTGTTTTGTGTTTGCCAAGATGGAACATGTCTCTGGACTGCTCCAATGCCCTTTTCCTGCCTGACTAGAGGTTGGAGGTTTGTGAATGTAAAATCCTCTGAATTTCTGCATGGCTGGAATACAGCCTATTGTGTGAAGTGAAGCGCCACGTTCATGGCTCCACTGACTTTTGCCTCTGGCTCCCACCAAGACTGGCATGCGCCTGCCCACTCCCGCAAAGGTCGCCCACAAGGGAATGCAACAAGTGGACTGAAAAGGGTTCCCCACCCCTGCACTATACATATCCTGAATGAGAAAGGGGGGGGGGGGTTACTTACCAAACTGCATGCCCCAATCTCCAAGGTAATTTACTCTTGTAACATGATGTCCCGTTGCTTCTTTGATATTTGCTATGAAATTTCCTGAAAACAGAATGTGACAATTATTGATCCCTGCAGCACACTTCATCCCCAAACACTCAGTTATATGTAACCCACACTCTGCTTTTCTCCGTGACAGCCAACAAAAATAATGACTCTATAAGGACAGTTTCCTGCTGGATCTCTAAATAGTCTGAATGCGCTGTTCCAGAAACACTATTTCTTCTACACATTTAATTCAATGTTAAAAGAGCCTCCCTATTTTCATTGTGTTCCGTTCATCCCAGAAACACAGTAACTTGACGCCTCTAATCTGTGTAAATGTTATTACTCCCATGTTACAAATAGGTAAAAAAGGCACAAGGAGGTTAAACTTGGAAGGCAATGAGCATAACAGCTGAAAGAGAATCTCAAGTATGCCATCCTTGTGCAGCAACGGTTTCTCATTAAACATGGAATCTCAGTGTGATCTCACTGGACTCCATCCAGAGTTGCAATTCTTCCCTAGCTGCACTCAAAAGGAGGTCATGTATCCGTATCACCAAGTTGTGACCCACCTGTTACTGCATCCTCTGTGAATTTGTCCCCTCCCCTCTGTGTTGTGTACAGGAATCCAAAGCTGGGAAAAGTCATTCTAACTCAGCTTATTCCCCCCATGATGATACAGAAATTCTCTCTGGTCTATGTCACAAGTTTTTTTTTACAATAAATGTCTTAACTTGTTTTGTTAAGTGCCTGTCTCAATCCTGCCTTGACTGACTTTTCCTATGGCTGACCTTTGATTTCGCTATTGCAGAGAGACTCAAATTCCTTATGAATGCCTACATTACAAAGGGAGAGAACCGCATAGCGCAACATAAGGATTATTGATTAACTGATTGCCTATTACCTGTCTCAAGGCAATTCATAAGCAGACCATTAAAAGAGCTAAGAAGTGCTTACAATTATACACACCCACCCACCCCGAAGATAGGTTTAAACAAAATTAACACCCATGTCATATAAGCCAGAGCAGTGTTGGGAGCCTATTATGGTGACACCACAAGTTGGGAGGATGGGGTGGAAACGCCCACGGCAAGCAGGCCAGCCACATGAGCATAGAACATAGAGCATCAGCTACCTTACCTATTATTGTAGAGCGCAAATGACCCACATGAAACTTCTTTGCAATGTTGGGGGAACTGCAAGAAACAACAACAGTTACCATTTGAAGTTTCTTTTCCCCCTTGTCCGCAAAAGGCATATGTGCAGACACACATGCTCAGTCCTCACGGCACCATCTCCCAAACAAAACGGTTTTAATGTTTACCCCACACAATGAAAAATGAAAATGAAAATACAACTGGCATGGTAATCCCCAAAAACAACCTATTAAAGTAAAAGCAAAGCCACAGAGTAGGATCCTGGGAGAAAACCCCATTCCAAAATGCACTGGCAGCTTTTTTGTTACTCGAGAACTAAATGTACTTTAGCAGTTCCCTTTGCACGACAGACTTCTTATGCGTGCGACAGAACTTCCCCTTCCTCTCCTGCCACCTGCAGGTCCCCACACAGCCTCAAAATGTGCTCCAGAGAGTTGGGGAACCCGCAAGAGCATATTTTAGAGACACACAAGGGAGGAGAGGAAGAATTCTCACTGTGCAAATAGAAAACTGATAGCACTGCAATGGCTACAACCCATTACCTTCAGAGATTTATATGCTAATCCATAGCTCATTCATATACTCTTCATGCACGTGTTCTTTCATATATTTTACTGAATGGGAAAATGTTAGTGTCATAGCTGAGTTGAGAGGAAGGGAGGATGTAGCAGGTATGCTACAGGAGAGTACCGTATTTTTTGCTCTATAAGACTCACTTTTTCCCTCCTAAAAAGTAAGGGGAAATGTGTGTGCGTCTTATGGAGCGAATGCAGGCTGCGCAACTATCCCAGAAGCCAGAACAGCAAGAGGGATCACTGCTTTCGCTTCGCAGCGATCCCTCTTGTTGTTCTGGCTTCTGAGATTTAGAATATTTTTTTTTCTTGTTTTCCTCCTCCAAAAACTAGGTGCTTCTTATGGTCTGGTGCATCTTATAGAACGAAAAATACAGTATTTAACATGTTTGAAAACCTGTAAGCATGGAAGAACACAATCCCCTAATAGAATTTAAACTATCAAATGTCATCGTTGATACGGAAAGACCACCAAACTACCAGTCTACATAGATCAAGCTAGATATTTCCCAGGCCACAGTGGGACACAAACCAGAGCCATCACTTTGGAGAAAGGAGCAAGAAGATGACTAAAAAAACTGAGTCAAGCATCATAGTATATGGAAACGAAAGAAGCAAACAAAACCAGACTCTGTCCAGTGAATCTATGTTGATCCATAAGCCAAATATATTTGTGTAACCAGACTGCAGACTCCCAAGGCATTTTAGAAATATGCTTCAAAATAACTGAAGCTGTAATCTGCATTGAGTAAACATGTACATGATTGTGCCTATGAACTCACCTAAACTCAATCAGGATTTTTCTTTTTGGCAATCCTGAGAAAAGTTCACTCTTTATCCCATACTTGGAGCCATCCTCAAACACTTGCTGCAACACTGTCTTAGAAGGCAAAATATGTATACAAAGAAAGGCATTCATCAATAAGAATTTCAGAAACAGGTTGATATCCCTTTCACAAAAAAGCAATCAGTTCCACCTGAAAGTAAACTTCAAGCATGTTAAAACTATAAACCACCAAGCACACATCTCCCACTTACAGGTCTAACCTCAACAGCAGCTAACTTCAGAACTTCAACTCACCACTTGACACTAGTACTGTCAAACTGTCCTTTTCCTGCCATTTGTCTCCCCTCATGTATCGTCTTCTTGGCTTGTAAGCCCGAGGTTTGCATCAATTTAGTAGGATTGATGTGGGGTGCTTTGGAAGACAATACTTGTCTGAAAATGGAATCCAGGCCCAATTGCTGCACCAACCCCAGGCTGGGAAAGTGTCGCCCTGCCCCTGGCCAGGAGTCTCAACAGGGCTGTGCGTGTGGCAGAGACCCTGCTGTTCTGTAAAGCTCTGCTAGGCAGTAGCCAAGTTAAGATCACACGCTTACCTTGGAACTCGATGGGCCTTGCTTTCAAGCAGACACATACAGGATTGCACAATAAAAGGAGCGGTTGTTTCTCACTTGAGAAGTGTTTCACCAAGTGTGTGATCCACTACCCAGAGAACTGCTGATTCTCAGAATTTTACCACACCCCTATCTATACTAAAGCTTTGCTTTGAAATCAGGCCTGCTCATTTTAAGAGGCCAGAGCTCCAGCAGCTTTGAATCTCCAAGCATCTGTGACACCACACAATGTTATCAAATACCTGTGGTGGGCTTCGAAGATTGGCAGCAGCCAGAGCTTACTTTGGATTCTGCCTTCCGGTTTAGTTTCCTGTGCCCTCCTTTGGTGAACTGGGAAAGGCAGTTTGTTTTGCAGCATATTTCAGTGCTTCGGGCATTAAACACCTCATTCAAATAAACGCTAACTAAATTTCTTTTCCCCCAGCTTTTAGCTTAGTAAAATGAAAACCAAATGGACTGTTGTGGTTTTAAGTTTGCTGTGTTAGTTGTATGCTTCACTCCCCCCCCCCCCCGTTTTTATTGTATTTCAGTTGTTTTTATTTTGTTACCTGGCTTGGAACAAACATTTGTGTAAATAAAGACTGTAACTGTCAACATACAAGGTATTAAGCCCCACTGAAAATAATAATAAAAAAAATTTACATTTATCTCCCAACTTTCCTCAAGGAAAGTTGTATGTTGACGGTTACAGTCTTTATTTACACAAATGTTCTCCTCCTCATTTTATCCTCACAACAACCTTGTGAAGTAGGCTAAGCTGAAGGTACAGTGATTGACCCAAAATTACCAAGTGAGCTTCATGGCTGAGTGGGGATTAGAACTGGTCTCCCAGGTCTTAGATCAACACTAACTGCTACACCACACTGGCTCTCATAATGGGACTTACTTCTAAGAATACATGTATACGTTTACAATCTAAATGCTCTAGAGTAGTATCCACACTGCAACCATAAGCCTTGACTTAGATCCCCCCCCCCATTTATATCCAATAGCATTTTCACTGCTTATATATACTGGGTCTTACCTTTGCTAATAACTCTCGATTTATTGTGAAGTTTACCGTTCCTTCACCTGCGCTGATTTCACTCACCACTGGATCACATTTTAACTAAAATGAAAACACATTGACAACAGTGGATTACACAATCAATGAGTGGCACAGCTGACGCTGCTTTGTTATCAGTATTATCCCATACAGGTAGATCTTAATTCTATTTTGAGAGATTTCAGAACTACTTTATGTTGTTTTTCACTGCTGCTGAATGATGAGAATGGCATGTCCTTTACACAACTAACACTGCGAACACTACCAGCAGATGGTGCTTTTTAGCACCCATTACATGTCATTTGCTAATGAGCCTTACAATTAAAAGTTTAGACTTCCAACCCGACATAGAATTTGTATAAGTTGCTTAAGCTATACAGTACGTTTAAACATGTCACACACACACACACACACACACACACAGTTAACAGCTTAGGGCCCCACAGTTAACACACACAGTACAAGAATGTTCAGGAGTAGAGCATTAGTAAAGCGACTGCTTTCCAGATTACAATTTTATATAAAAATTGGTGATCTTAAAACCTTTGTAGAGCGCCGCCCAGAAGACAGTCACTGATGTTAACATGGAAGAGGCAGACATAATCTGAGCTGCATGACTTGTGGGGCTGCAGTATCCCACACCTGATCATTTGCAGCCTACAAAGGTGAAGGCAAGCAACCATTTTCCTGCCCACTCCCCATATGTGCAGTAGAAGCACAGGGAGGAAAAGAGAACACAGGAACCAGCCTTTAGGCCAGAGGTTTCCAACCTTTTTGAGTCCATGGCTCCGTTGACCAACTATATTCTTTCTGCGGCACCCCAGTGGGGCTCAGGAGCCCTGTTATGTCACCCCTTGCCTGCAGAGCTGGCAGCCTCTCACCCTCTCCCTTGTGGAGTGTTCCCTCAGTCTCCTCTCCTCTCTCTTCTCCTCGGGAGTCTGCCAGGCAGCCGCTGCTGCTACTGCCCCTGCCCCAAAGAGAGGTGCCTCCTCACACTGCCCCACAGCCACCTGGGACTTGTCTGTCCAGACTCCATTCCCAACAGCAAGGACTGGATGACTGGACTCCCTCGCCCGCTTACTCCAAGGCCACCTCAGCTTCTGGCAACCAGCACCCCGTGACCAGCCCCAGAGGCACCATTCGCCTGGGGAGCTTATAGCCAGAGCTGCTGCAACAAACAGCCGTGCAAGCCTTTGGGAGGCAGAGAAGTGAGAGGGCATCAAAGGAGGGGGGGGGCAAGGAAAGAAGGATGAATGCCAGTGTTGCCTGCAGCACTCCTGACCATCATTCAAGGCACCCCAGGGTGCCACAGCACACTGGTTGAAAACCACTGCTTCAGGCTATATCAGGGACGAACAACCTCTGTGCCTGTTTAACCATTATGTCTATGCTATATAAATAATCCCAGTCTCTACCTTCCATGCATTCACATACCTATGATTTATTTATTTTGGTTTTATATCTGCTTTTGTTCAACCGTGATCTATAGCTGTATATGGACTACGTATACACTGCTCTGCCAACCTAGCACTTCGAAAGCACGTCAAAGTGCAAGTAGATAAATAGGTACCGCTCCGGCGGGAAGGTAAACGGTGTTTCCGTGCACTGCTCTGGTTTGCCAGAAGCGGCTTAGTCATGCTGTCCACATGACTCGGAAGCTGTACGCTGGCTCCCTCGGCCAATAAAGCGAGATGAGTGCCGCAACCCCAGAGTCGGTCATGACTGGACCTAATGGTCAGGGGTCCCTTTACCTTTATACAGTGGTACCTCAGGTTAAGTACTTAATTCGTTCCGAAGGTCTGTACTTAACCTGAAACTGTTCTTATCCTGAAGCACCACTTTAGCTAATGGGGCCTCCTGCTGCTGCCGCACCACCACTGGACAATTTCTGTTCTCATCCTGAAGCAAAGTTCTTAACCCGAGGTACCACGGTATTGTCATTAGATCCTGTTTTGGTAATACTATATTGTACAGGATTTTGTATAGCCTTTTGTGGGGAAATTAATACAAATTGCTTTTTTTAAAAAAAGAAAACCTTAGGCCCACCAGATGGTTGGACTCCACCTCCCATCAGCCCCAGTCTGTATGGTGAGTAATGATGGATGTTGTTATGTAGCAACATCTGAAGGACCACAAGCTTCCCACCCTGGGGCTATGCTGCCCTGTTTTTAATTGAATAAACACATTACAGTAAGTAGATCTCCGCATACCTTCTTTGCCAGCTTCTGGGCTTCAAGCTGAATATCTGACTTTGAGTAATTGCTGGAGCTAGCATCCAGCACAGAACTCACAGCGAGTTGGAAATCACACGCCTGCCTAGGGGATGAATAAAAAGAAGCAAGAAATTAAGGGGGGGGAGCTTTTATTTTATTACTGCATTCTGGCATAAATACCTTTATTTATTTGCACACTTTACAATACAATTACCAAACACAGGGAGTGGTCTTCCAAGACAAATACACGTACAGATGTTAGGCATTGTATGCCACCATCCACATGGTATCCAAGAAAACTTTGAAAACCTTTTACATTACAGATTCAGCTCACATCTACAAGCTATACATTAATCTAAAGCATTAAGATAATTTCTCCATAGTGGCTGCTGCAACTGTGATGAAAGGGAGAATACTGTGCTAGTGTTAATAAATGATAAATTGAGACCATACGGAGTCAAATCCGTCTTTGTCATTCCTCTTATCACCCTTCATATCAAAATAGCTAATGTTTATTTGTACTGGATTTCTTTTGAATACTAAAAGAATTATAACAATTCTATTTAAAAATTCCTAAATTATAAACAATGGCTAACTGAAATATTAGCAGCATCCTGACTTTTAGTCATCATCTTGTCTTACCATGGCAAAGAGATTTTAAGAAATTAAAATAATTAGAATATAAATTAGAAATAACTACCCTTTTCTTGACACTGGAACAGCATATATTGACTTAATCAAGTTTTCTGGCGGCGTCTCCAGAATATGTGAAAGCTAGATTGAAAACAAATGATCCGTATTAGTTAGGACAAAGTCAAGGCGCACGACTTCTGAGACCAAGTGTCCCGCCCCCCAACTTGTCCATCTTTCACCAGAGTGTGTGTGGGGGGGAGTTAGCGAGCTGCTATCCTTATAGCTAATTGCTCTCTGCAGTCAATCTTATGCAACCGCTGCATTCTTCAATCCCAGCAACCTTTCCAGGAACGCTGTAGCAAGGAGGAACCAGGAACCAAGGCGAGGAGCCGGGGCTGGGCGAAAGCCGACACCCTGGCTGCAGAATGAAGGGGGAGTGGTACCTGAGCAGCAATGCTCCTCCGAAATCGACATGCCGCCATAGCGCGCCCTCCACCCCCTGCCGTGGACTCGGCTCTTGGGAGGGGGAGGAGCCACTCGGCTCCCGCCGCCAATCGGATTGTACCACTTTCTGTCCGGCAGGGCAGGAGCGAAAGATTCGTCCCCGCCCCCTCCCTTCCTCTCTATCTCTAGCCCGGCTATGGCGGAGTGAGGGAGTCACATGACTGGGAGGGGCACAAACTAGACCGGCTCGTACCATTCTCAGAGAGAGGGGGGAAAGGAAGACTACAAATCAGGTCCCGGAAGTGGCGGGAAGGGAGGCTCGAGTCCCGTTCGTGGAGTTTGGCCGCTGCATGTTGAGCGGGCTGGAGCCGCAGCTATGAGCACGTGCTCAGTCTCCAAGGTGAGTCAGTAGGAGGAGGGTGCGCCGCCCCGCCCGCCCTCCGCTTCAAAGAAGCCCCCCACCCCACCCGCGCGCGCCTGGCTATCGCGTTGCCACGCGGAGGGTTCGCTGAGCCCCATCGACAGCAACGGCGGCCGCGCGTGGTTCGGCGCCCGTTCGTCGGAGCATGCGCGTAGACGACCCCTGAAGCCGTATCCTCGCGCTTTGCCAGTCCATACGTCGTGGTTGTAACGCCTCAGAAGGGGCTGGACTGCCAGGGTGGTTGTCAGAGACGCTTCTTCCCCTTTCCTTCTCGGCTGTAATGAAGAAAGAGAAGCGCAGGAGATGCTGAGTCTCTTTTGACCACCAAAATGTGGAAGGAGAAAACCGGGAGGAGGGACAGAAATTCCTCTCCCTCTAGAGCCTTATCCAGAAATATGGCTATTGTAAAAAGCGCACACATTGCACATGCTCTAATGCACCCAGCAGGTGAAATATTTGAAAGGTGCAGCATTTTCTCATCTGGGGATGCAGTGAAGAGATGGGAATTTCCGCCTGTTGACTATCTGACAGGCCTACGTCAAGTATTTATTATAATTATTAATTATAAATTTATATCCTGCCCTTCCCCTGATGATCACTTGGTGGTTTACAATATAAAAGCACAAAAATGCATAACATAGTAGCAAGCAAAAATAATACCCCCCCCAGCTTAAAAAGGCCCTAGATTGTTTAATTAGCCAATTAAAAGCAGCAGATCCTCTCCATGGTGGGGGTGAGGAAAGATGGCAAGCCAGTTCGCAGAATAGACTATGCCTGCTTTAGCAAAACCAACCACTTGACAGCCAGGTGCTGGCATGGAATCCTGTCTGAATCGTCCCCACCTTTTTATGTTTTTCATAAATTTACCCTAGTAAGGGTTAGCACTTACCACTTCACTCTGCATATGCATGCAAAGAAGTTTGGCTTGGATAAAGGGAGGAAAGAAAAAGATCAGGATAAATGTGATTTTCCACATACAAACTGGTGTACACTACAAAAATTAACCTATCGTTTGAAGCCAGGGTTGTTGTTAACCATGATCTGTACCCAAGGTTTGTCCTATGGTTACAGGCCATGGTTAAGGAGGAGAAACCTTAACCATGAACCTAGATTCAGATGACATGTTAAATCAAACCTTGACTTTGCTGCTATGCCATGCTGAGTTAAAAGGATAGGGAGGACCACAGCAATGTGAGCTCTTATCTGATAGCCAGGAAGTTTGGCCAATGCTAATAACCCATAGTTTATCATGATGTGCAAACCAAGCCGTTATATTTTCCTGCCAATCTGGAATTATGGTAAAATATTCAGTAGTTTTAGTCTTCCTTCCTTCTTTCCTTGTTACTCTTTAGGGCTGCTTTGTGTTCAAGCCAGATTCTAAGAAGGCGAAGGCATCTTCAGCAGGTTAGTACACAACATGTGTTATGAAACTCCACTTCCTAACAGTAAATTCAGACGGAAATTCAGACAGTGCCATCTTTATTTTCCCATCAGTTCTGGACATCTTTTGTAGTAAATCAAGGTCTTGAGGGATTCTTTTTTAAAGGATCAGGTCATAGTGTAAATTCCAGATTTAAAATTCTGCACTTGACATTTTCATTGTTTCCAGTGCTGGTATAATATTGAAAAACAGCCACTCTCCTAGCTTTACACTGTGAATTTATTGACTGCTATGAAGGTCCTTTGTATTTTTAAAGGCAAGGATAGTAGGACAGTATGTCTATCTGTTTTCAAGGTAAGTAAAAGTGAAATAGTGTTCTTTTGAGTATATGAGGGTTTCTTAGATGTCATTTTGCTCCTTCCTTGTTCAGTTCAATCAGCTGCATCTCAGCCTTTGACCTTCCTCTCTTGTCTGACCATGGTCAAGTCCATTGTTCATCTTCAGCTTCCCATCATAAACTTGAAATGAGCCTTGGGCTCATGGATGGGTGTTGAAGGATTTTTAGCCAACATATGTATGGTCTCATCCTTGGCAAGTCATTTTCTGTGAGTCTCAGTTCCCCATCTCTAAATGGAAATAATGCAGTGGCTACGCCTCAGGAGCAAAGGCAAGCACACAAGGATAGATGTGCAGCAGCAGTAAAAAGGTGAATTCTGTGCTAGGAAGCATTAGGAAAGGAATTGAAAATAAAATAGCCAATATCATAATGCCAATATTCACATCTATGGTGCAGCTATACTTGGACTATGTATTTTTAACTAGGAAAAGTCTTTTAAAAATTGAGTCATTGCTAAAATAATCCAAAGGATTATCACCATTCTTGTATTGATTATTTTTACCTTATCCATATCCTGCTAGATTAGATTTTTTAAAATTGCCCTCCATCATACCAGGAAATAAAAAACAATGTATTTCCAAGTTGAGTGCTTTTCTGTAGCATGCATTGAATAATATGCAAGGAAACAAGTTCTGCATATGTTTTCCATGTATATTACTATTTGACCCGAAAATATTTTGCAGGGAGGGATAGGGTTTACTGAATATAGTATTTATTTTTCTTCAAATTTTAAGCTACCCTTCCTTCTTCATTAAGTTTACAAAAAATAAAACAAAAATTATCAAACTAAAATATATTTAAAATATAAAGCCGTTCTATTTAAAATGATATATTATCAACGGATCACTAAAGTACAGCAGCAAAGAACCCAATTATACTGACCACAGACATCTCAACCCCAGAGACTTATTGACCAGTTCATGAAGCTTGGGCTCAATTTGGCTCTTCACCATTGAGCAACTGACAAGAATCACCTTGTCTTCGGAAAAATTGTTGTGTGAATCTATCCTCTGTAGAGGGCTTATTCAAGTAAATATGATACAACATTGCTCAAGATTTTTTATGGGCAAACCTAAATACTTGGATCCTCTTTCTCTTCTACACGAAAGTCGGAGTGACACAGAAAACCTAAAATGAGGGTGAGAGATTATGGGAGTTGTAGTCAGTAGCATCTGGAGGGCCAAAGATTTCCCATCCCTGACTTAAAGGAACATGGTGGTGAAATGTAATTAGGGATTCTGGCTACAATTTTATACCTACTTAGCTGGTAATAAATCCAAATGAACTCAGCGGACTTCATTTGGGTTGACATTTATGGATACAGCATTCCATACAGAGGCTGTATAAATCTTACATCTTTCATAGCTATTGGTCGGAGTTTCTTTCTTCCTGAGCTTTGTCCTGACACCAGTTGCAACTCTCAGTTAATTTATACCTCTCCTGTGAAAAGAAATCTTCAGTATTCTGTTACACTTAAGTTTTTTGCTTGAGAGGAATTTTGTTTTATAAATATTGAGTGTGAATGTCATTTTCCTCCTTGTTTTTGTAGCTGACTATTTTAGTAAAGGCAATACTGACTCAGAGGATAGTGAGCTACGATTTGATACTTGTCAGTTGTTATGGAAACAGATTAAATGTGAAACAGAGGTGAGTGTTGCTGCTTTTAACATTAACCATGAGATTTACTTAAGTCAGTTGTGTCTTGGGTGGGGGAAGGAAGCTTTGAAAATGCTTTCAGTGAAGAAATAATGTGATATGCAGTCTTTTCTTTTACTTAGCCTGTTTGATGGGTGAAACAGCAAGACTTTGAGCAATATTTTATACCCAAACTACTCCTTAACCTCTTAAGGTACTTTTTGCAGACTACCTGTATATATTGTGGGTATCTTTCTACAATGTGTGAGCTGTTAGGAATGAGCTTGTACAAGGAGACAGATTGGACATCCCTAGAGCAAACCATGCATATGCTTTTTCCTGTCAAGAATGAATTCCACATTCTTGGTCATCAATATGCATGTAAATTCCCCATGGATAACCTGGTAGAGAAGGTTTTGTAAACTGAAAGAGGGTTTTATTTTACCTTTTAGACCGTTCATGTTGTGCTGTTATTAAGACTTCAGTCTTTCGCCCTGTTGCTATCTGTAAATATGTATCAGTTGACCTAAACATATTTAGGCTTGAACAGATATTCCAACAGATATTGAAGGGGTCGAAGACACCTTGGCCCCCTAGAGTTGGCGCACCTGCTTATGGCTGACAGAAACAAGTTGGATTCTGCTTGTACATCTTGTGTATGGCCTCAGCATGAATTCAACAATGTCACTGTCTCAGTTACTACTTAATTTGTTCCTTTTTTGCTGAGGAGCATTTGAACATAAAAGCTACTCTGTGGAATTTCTGTTGTCTTTGAACTGCTAAAGGTATCAGATCTTTGACTTTTTAGGGTCATATCTGTCTTAAGCAGCAACAAGTAAGGTATTGAATTTTTCCTACAACTGATTCCCCATCCCCCATATTCGTCTAAATGGCTTTAAGAACCCCGTACTCAAATAGAACATTTAAATCGGAATCGTGAGTTGACTGAAACAGCTATGGAAACCACAGAAACAGTGTCTATAAACAATTGACAGGAAACCGAAATAATTATGTGTTGTTGTATCTTGATTAACCTTTGGGGACTGTTCTTTAAAAATACACAGAATAACAATACGTCTCTTCATTCAGGCAACTAACAAAGTTCTGTGCATGTTATCTTTTTAACAGCAACTACAAGAGGACTTGAATAAAAAATTGTTTGATAACCTCATAACATTTTTGAGACAATCTCATTCAGACTTCCAAAAGAAGAAAACAAAATGGGCTTGTCGAATGAAGTCCAGTGAAATTCCCACTGCAGCTGTTGTTCTAGGTAACGTTTTATCTGGCATTTTTATTTATTTATAATAACTGCCGTAACTTGGTATGAATCCTAAAATTAAGAAAAAGGAGAGACTGGGTAGAAGACTTAATATAGGCAAGGATCATAACATTAAGAATTGTTAATGGGCAGATTAGACATGTTGGCAATGTATTTGCCAAACTGGCAACAGCTTAATGCTAACACAGGCTTTTCAGCAGTTTGCAAAGTGTTAAAGCCAATTACACAAACATTTAAATATACCGTATTTTTCGCCCTATAGGACGCACTTTTCCCCTCCAAAAATGAAGGGGAAATGTGTGTGCGTCCTATGGGGCCTGGTGAGCGAGAGGCGTCGGTGCGCACCGACCCCTCTCTCCAGGCTTCAGGAAGCTATCCGCAAGCCTGCAGCCCGAAGCACGGGGTGTCCTCCGGAGGACACCCCGTGCTTCGTGCAGGTGTCTGCAAGCCTTGCGCGCCCGGCGGGAGCCTGCAGCCCGAAGCACAGGGTGCACTCCGGAGGGCGCCCCGTGCTTTGCGCAGGTGTCCGCAATCCTTGCGCCCCCGGGGGAGTTCCCGCGGGCTCGCAAGGCTTGCGGGTGGGAGCCTGCAGCCCAAAGCACGGGGCGCCCTCCGGAGGATGCCCCGTGCTTCGCGCAGCTGTCCGCAAGCCTTGCACGCCCGGGGGAAGTTCCCGCGGGCTCGCAATGCTTGCGGGCAGCAGCTTGTTCTGTGGGCTGGGGTCGGGGGAAGCTCGGGCTTCCCCCGCCCCAGCACCGCGGCTGGGGGGGGAAATAATTTTTTTTCATTCCCCCCCCCCAAAAAACGAGGTGCATCCTATAGGGCGAAAAATACGGTAAACAGCTATAATTAACATAGACAATAATGCAATCCTATTAAAATGCAATGTTGTATCCAACATCGCAGTTCCATGCATACAAAATACTTCTACATGTGCAACAGAACTTCCACTTCCTCTCCTCCTTCCACCTGCAGCCCCTTTCCAAGCCCCATCTGCTGCAGAGAGTTGGGGGACTGTGGAGCAGATTTGGCAGGCATATACGGGGAGGAGAGGAAAGGAAAATCCCATTGCACTAATGTGTCCATTTCCAGTGTTAGATACAACCCACAATCCAGAAGGCCTGGGTCAAAAGATGAAAGGAATATCTGTATAAACAGGTGCATCTTCTACAGCTGGTTGATTGCCAGTACAGATGAGTCCTTGGGTTTCATCAGGGAGTTATAACACTGGTGTTGCCAGTGAAAACTCATGTCTGTGTTACCATAAGGCATTAATTATCAGGCCGTAACAAGACTAATGAGTTCCATTTGTTGATCTTAATGCCTGTACCAAGCAATTGAGGGGTATCTTGTCTTTCAGTAATTTCATACAGAGCACAGTTGTTTGGGGCTTCTACTGTTTTTAGATCAGTATGTCGGAAACGGGATCTGCCCCGGTCACATAAGGTGAATCATTCACTTTTAACAAGAAAAGAGCACACAGGCAGATGCACATTGCAGAGAGACAAACCACAAAGAGCTTTTCTCCTCAGCTGAGCTCCATCCAGTACTCGTCAAGTATGCAATGCTAACATGGAAGTAAGTCAATTAAATTCAGTAGGACTTACTTCTGAGTAGACTTGGTTAGGATTACACAACTCCCTTCCTCTGGTAAGAGATACTGCTTATATCTGAGAGGATCACTTTTTCCATAGAGTTGCATTCCTAGATTTATTTCCAATAATCCTTGGATATTTCTAAGTAGAGATGTCCTAGCAATTCTCTAAAAGCATGAGTGAGGAAAATATATTTTCTTGAAGATGGTGGGGAAGGTATAGAATATGCAGACCAGATTATGTATTCAAACTGATGAAACTGCTATTAAATTAACTTTGGTGTCATCCCAGACCAGAGTTTGTTGTCTGAGTAAAATAGTTTAAACATTTTGGCTCACGTTGGTAGCTAGCAGAGACTTGTGTTTGCCACAACCGGCTGCTGGAGGGGCCAGGACTCCTTGGATACCACCCTGTGATTGAAGCTCATGGCAACTGTGAGGCCTTGCTCTCCTCCCAAGCTTCTGAGCTGGGAAAGAGGGAAGGATAGGACTCATCTTTCCTTTGCTGATTCATGACATTTAATGTGTTGGCAAATTATTGGATATGTGCCACCTTCATTGCCAGAGCCTAGTTATTTCAGTTTTGTGTCTACACATTCCTTCCAGGGTGTAAATTATTTATTTTGCCTTTGCTTTTCTGTGCCTTTAGTTGTTTTGTTGCTTCTTCACTCAAGCTGCAGATCCGTTTGTTATATTGCTAACTGCCTTTGAACTTCGTCTCAGTTTTAATATGGAGAGCTAAAACAAAGGCCCAAACCTCCCTTGGGCATGCATTACTAGTTGCATGACCTTTGAATCATAGCCGGTGTGAGGGGAGGATGTCCTTTTGGATTTATAGCTCTTTGCATTTTTGCATTTATGTGTAGATTTAACAGTATGTCCTCAGTTCCTTTGTCTAAGAGCCAGTTCTCATGTCAGCCTCATAATGAGGCATAACAAGTACAGAAGCTCCCCCTCTGTCTGAGCAATCTACTTCCAACACCACAAATGGTTGTAGATTCTCACGCACCCTCCCCCCTCCCATTGTCTCATTCAGTCTGTCAGCATCTGTTTTCTCCTCGAGAGCAGGACATGAAAAAGGGCAAATGAGAATGCTGGAACTGCAGCCATTTAAGTCTGTGTTGAAATTAAATACAATAAAAAAATATCCAAATTGGCTACTGGTAGTGTTCTTTCTTAAAAAATGAGATCTTTATATTTTTTTAAAATGGGTTTCCTTATATTTTCCACCCACCCACCCCAAATAACATCCTGGATATAGATTTTTAAGCTAGCAGGCCTATTGTTCCTTATATTCTGTGAGGTTAAGCATTATATTGTTGTGTCTGATCAGTTTGGACATCTCCTGTTTTATGGTAATAGCTAGTGGCTTAAATGTCTACAGCCAGTTCTTTGCCACAGAGAAAGTATATCCTAGTTTAATTAAAAGTAGTGAAATACTATTTAAACAGCTCTTTTAAAAAACCCTGACTTCTGTCCTTCACATATTATAAATGGTGACTTTGCTTATTACTTGGCCACGATTAATTTCTTCAGAAGTTTTGGAAGGGAAATAGGCACTGAGCAGTTAAGATTGCATCTTCTGACAAAAGTTGATTGCTTTATTGATCAGTCAGCCCACAGTTTGTTTATCCTTCCTCCTACTTCTGATGTACTTGTAAATTTTCCTTTCCCTTCTTTCACTAGAGAAGAGGGGAATATATTGACCTTTAAAATAAATTACGATATGCAAGGCAGATAAAGTGGTTGTTCCTGAGCTTATATATGGAGCCTTCCCTTAACTTAAAAATGTTTTTGTTAATCACTTTTTTCTAATTCAGGCTGCAATCCTATGGATGAATTTCCTAGAAGCAAGTTCTAGTTGAGACTTGCTGTACAGTGGTACCTCTGGATGCGAACGGGATCCGTTCCAGAGCCCCGTTCGCATCCTGAGTAGAACGTAAGGCGTGTCTGCGCGTACGCGGGTTGTGTTTCACATGCGCGTGACGTCATTTTGAGCGTCTGCGCATGCGCGATCGGCGAAACCCGGAAGTAACACGCTCTTTTACCTCTGGGTCACTGCGGAGCGCAACCTGAAAATACTTAACCTGAAGCTACTTCAACCCGAGGTATGACTGTATATATTAAAAGATATATTTAACTAGTACAATGTAGATATAGTCCAAGATAGTCATCCACATTACTACTGTTTTACTTCTACAAATGTAAAATGACTATATGGTAAGCATGATAGAAAAGTATATTTTGTCACGTTTAAATGCAAACAGCACAATTCTGACTTGTCTTACTCCTAGGTGTCAATGTTATGGACCATGATCTGACATTTAAAAGCCTCTCAGAAGTTCTTCATGATGATGTTACTCCTTTTGTAGTGTCCCTAAGGTCCAAAGAATGTCCAGGTAAATACTGTAATAACTTGAAGAGGCTTTTTAGTTAAGTAGCATGCGGAATAGGGGAAGTATTCCTAGAAATACAGTATATTTAGGCCTTTCCATCATTAGCCCTGGCAGTCAATGTTTGCTTTCATCAAAGTGCTTATTATTATTATTATTATTATTATTATTATTATTATTATTATTCCCACCCATCTGGCTGGGTTTCCCTAGCCACTCTGGGTGGCTTACAGATTATGTAAAGCAGAAGAAAACATCAAACATAAAAAACTTTTCGATATAGGGCTGCCTTTAGATATCTTCTAAAAGTCGTACAGTCGTACCTTGGTTGACGAACATCTTAGCAGTCGAACGTTTCGGCTCCCGAACACCGTAAATCTGGAAGTGGGTGTTCCGGTTTGCGAACGTTCTTTTGGAAGCTGAACGTCCAGTAGGGATTCTGCGGCTTCCAATTGGCTGCAGGAAGCTCCTGCAGCCAGTCGGAAGCCGCACCTTGGAAGTTGAAAGGACTTCTGGAATGGATTCCATTCGGCTTCCAAGGTACAACTGTATAGTTCTTTATCTCCTTGACATCTGAAGGGAGGGTGTTCCATAGGGAGGGCACCACTGCGGAGAAGGCCCTCTGCCTGGTTCCCTGTAACTTCGCTTCTCGCAGTGAGGGAACCACCAGAAAACTCTTGGAGGAGGAACTCAGTGTCTGGGCTCAGCGATGGGGATGGAGACGCTCCTTCAGGTATACTGGGCCGAGGCAGTTTAGGGCTTTAAAGGTCAGCATCAACACTTTGAATTGTGCTTGGAAACGCACTGGGAGCATTAATATTCTAACACGACTAGTTCAGTGGGTTCAAATCCTTTCATTCTATACTGGGTATCAATTTGTAACAAAGCTTTTGTATATATAGCTTAGAAAATTGGTTTTGACTGGGCATTTCTTATCTCTGGAATATACACACTAAGTGCAGAGATCTGTCTTTAGTTTTAAAAGTTCAGAAGCATTTATTAACTCTGAGGCATTGTTGTAGTGGATAAAATTGTTGTAGTGACTTAAAATGCAATCTAGGCTCTCTTGCTTTCTTCCAAGTGTCAAGAGATGATAGCCTAGAATTCAGTCATTTTGCACAAGTGAAATTTCACACGTTTTGCAGTTTCAAGTATCTGCTTCTACTATTTTTAAATATGGAAGGCAAAGGGAAAGATCCATTTCTTTCAAAAAAAATATAACTGGTAGACTTACTTTCAATTCCTTTCTAGAAGTGAAATAAAATATTTTGCTTAAGTTGGAACTGGGCCAGAAGGACAATCTGATGGTAGTGAACAGCTTATTCCAAACAGATCAGCAAACTGACTCCTAGTTCTTTCTGTTCAGACAAGTTGGTAAAGATGCTGTTCAAATAATACAGAACACAAGAAGCTGTGGGGGTATCTTGAGTACAAAGGACAAAGTTGTGTTTTTTTTTGCAAGGGGGCCAGCATAGAGAAGAGTTATTTATTTCATGTACTTACACATAAGAGAGTCAAATGACTTTTGTATGTATTATGTGTTGTATATAAACACATTACAGGTTTGGTAACATTCCAAACAATAAACTGAAATTTGCCTGACCTCCTGCACTGTGTGATTGCCTTTTATAGAGATGCAAGTGGTCAGTGCATATTCAGTGCTTCTCCTATTGCCAGCTTGAGACCTTTAACTGGAGGTGTCACAAACTGAATCAGGAAATTTTTATGTGCAAAGCATGAATTCTATACTGAGTGGTGCTGTTTTAAACTATGCAAAATAAGCACACTTTATTCAGTTTTCTATATTTTAAGAATCTAGGCTGAAGAACTTGGTTTACCTTTGATGTAAATTTGATACAGGATTTGGTTGGTTAGTTTAGTCCCTGAATGAAAATTAGTGCACAAGTCTTAGTCACATAATTCCTTGAAAAATACAGTTATTCATATTTTTTAACAAGATTGCTGAGAAATCTAGCATTTTCATTATTATTTTAAATGTTTGTGTATGCATATTTGTATTGTCAAGGCATAAAACAGCTCCTGCAAAAGCTGATGATTCAGCTGATGGGCTGTCATGTAGATGTGGACTCATCCGAAGAAGAATATTCTAAGCCTTCCTCAAATCGGATACGCTGCTCCGTGGCATCTCTTATTGATTGGTATAGGAACATAACCAAGGTAAGCTTCAGAATTGCCTCTTGTAACATGTCACTGTTTTCCAGACTTAGTTCCCACCAGAATTTTCCCTGATTTGCCCCATCTAGTTAAATAGCTTTATTGGTGAAGTGTAGATTACATGAAGATAAATCCTTTGTTGGGATAGATGCAAAGTACTTTAATGGATAATCCCTCTTCCTAGGGAATTCTGGGAATTGTAGCTGTGTGAGGAATAGGGGTTTCCTAACAACTCACAGCACATTCCCCAGGAAGCTGTGGGGGAAGCTGTGATTGTTCAAAGTTTTATGATGATGCTTTAAATCAATAGCGCAGATGGTGCCTTGGTCTTGCTAAGGTAACAATTTGCACTGTCAGTCTTAACACAAGCTAAGCTAACACAAGTGAGGGTTTTTGTTTGTCCTCCACTCCACTTCATTCATTCATATATATATGTATGTGTTAATTACACGTATATTCCATCTCTCATTCACCATGAACTCAACAAAATCTTCTATCCAGGCACTGATTTTAACCCTATTTAGCTTCAGCAATTTTCTTTTTGTACTTCCCCCCCAACATGCACTATGACTTGAAGGAAACTGATACCGAATCTCCATGCCGAAAAAGGATGTTCTCTTCCAGACATCTGGAATCTCCTCCAGTTGTAGTTATTTTCAAAGACTTGGAAAGTTTCACAACCAAAGTTCTGCAAGATTTCATATTTATTAGCAGGTAATATGATAGATTACATAAGGGGGCGGGGTTTGTTCTAATTCATGAAATCAACTGATAATCTTGACTCATGCCTGCATTATTATTATTTTTCTGTTTCATAGTAAGTACAAATTCAGGTTCAGGTTACTCTGTTGTGTCATTTGATGGTTACATTATAGGCTGGGGGCACAGTGATGTGTACAATTCAAATGTGGAAGCAGACTTGCAGCCCACTCCTATGCCTCCCCCCCCCCAAAGTAAGCCAATAAGGTTGCAATGCAGTGCATGCTTACCTGGGAGTAATATATCTCATTTAACTCAATGGGACCTTTGTTTGAGTAGTCACAAATGAAATTGCATGGTGGATTTAGTTTTTAAAAAGAATTCCAGGAAGTGTGCATAGAATAATAGCCAAAAGATATTTAGAGAACAAAATAGGAAAAATCTCTGGGATTTCTGAACAAACACTGGCCTGACGTAAAGAGCTAGCTGAGAAGTGATCTAGAAATCAAATAAGAGCCTCAGCATAGTTTTACATTTTCTTTTGTTTTTTTATTGACGCAAGCACGGCAGTAACAAAGCCAGGGGCACTTGTTTGTTTTAAATATAAAATAGTGATTAGGCACAAAAGTCAACCTCCTAATTCTGTGAGGTAGGTTTGAAAGTATGAGTACATTAGTGGATGGAATCTCAAAGCCAGGAGGTCTCTGAGCAGCATCTTCAGGAGCAAGGACTGTGTTTGTGCCCTGCACCACACTTTACCTGTCTTTGCACCAGCAGAGGTAGAATAAATCATGCAGATAAACAAACATGTGAAAGTTGTCTTTGTCTGCATAGTTTACAAAGAATCCAGCCTTTCTTGCTGTGTAGTACAGTGGTACCTCGGGTTACATACGCTTCAGGTTACAGACTCCCTAACCCAGAAATAGTGCTTCAGGTTAAGAACTTTGCTTCAGGATAAGAACAGAAATCGTGCTCCGGCAGCATGGCAGCAGCAGGAGGCCCCATTAGCTAAAGTGGTGCTTCAGGTTAAGAACAGTTTCAGGTTAAGAACGGATCTCCGGAACGAATTAAGTACTTAACCCAAGGTACCACTGTACTTAATTTTTGCTGCACACAAACTTGTGTGTTTCCTTTGTTCTATATATCACTTTCAGTTATAATTTGAACTTGAGATATAGATAAAAGGAAAGCTTCAGATTTATTTATTTTTAATCTACTTTCAAATCTATATTTCAGCTGCAGCTCTGGCTGTCCAGATGTTGCTGGACTCCCAACTCCCATCGGCCCTAGCCAGCACGATCAATCCTCATAGATGATGTAGTTCAAGGCTGCTGGTTCTCCATTCTGCCTGCGGTCTTGAACTACAGATAGTGCACTGAGCAGGGAGTTGGACTAAGTGGCCTCCAATCAAAACCCCATGATTCAGTGATAAATGGCACAGCACAACATGTACCTATTAAACTGAGCACAGTGTAATAGCTGTGTTACACTAGCCAACACAGGACTTGACAAAACTCCTCTTTCTGATGTCTTCCTGGGAATGTCAGCCCCTGACAGGCCACAATATGCAGCTGATTAGCTCCATTCTCTTTGGTATGTATCAAGTTGTACATGCCAAAACTAGGATGGCCAGAAGGATTTAAAGGCCACATTCCACATGAATAGAGGGTGTGAATTGTAAAATTATGTTTTTGCTTCCTTGCCTCATTAATATTGACACCACTGTATTGTTTAATGTTGGGGTGGGTGGTGGTGGAATGTATTGCCCTCTGATCACGATATACAAATTTAATTTCCCCTTCCTGTCTTTTTCTCTTGTGTGCCATAGTCATTGTATACAAGAATTTCCACTGGTACTTATTTTTGGAATTGCCACCTCTCCAATGATCATCCATAAGTTACTTCCTCACACAGTTTCCTCTTCGTTATGCATAGAGCTCTTCCAGTCTCTTTCATGCAAAGAGCATTTGACAAAAGTAATTGACAAGGTAATTGCCTTTAACTACAAAGGAAAAAGTAGTTTTTATTAAACAATATGGTAAAAGTAAATGTAGATTTTTGAATGCAAGGCAACACCCTTTTAAATGTGTCTTGTATATGTTGGGAGAACCCGCCAAATTATGTAATAAATTGAAAGGAGCAAGGTTTTAATAAATGTTATTTACTTCTTTTTTACTTCAGCTACTCCTGACAAGCCAGTTTCCCTTTAAACTTAGTGAGAAAGTTCTGCAGGTGCTAATAAATATATTTTTATACCATGATTTCTCTGTGCAGAACTTCATCAAGGGATTTCAGGTAAGAACAACACAGTTGATGAACTTTAGATGTTACATTTCTAGCAAACTTATAACAAATAACACTGCACAGTGCAATTGGGTTTCATATTATTGAGTACTTCTACTTACTTCCCTGCACAAACAGAACTGGCATGGAGAGGAGAAAAACCCTTCTCTTTGATGTCTGCTTTCTGTGTACAAAATCCCCACATATGTAATGGCGCTGTTTCATCTAGAACAGATTGATAGGTTACAATCACTCATTTAGCTGGGGATCACGCATGTGTCTTACAACATTGAAATGAAACAACAGTGGTTTGGCTGATTGATTTCACTCAGAAGAAAAGGAAATAGGAAATGAATGGGTGGGAAGATAAAATTTGTAAACTTTAACAAAATCTATTGAGCTATTTCTTCAAGAAAATACATGGAGTCAGCATGATATATTTCTGTAACACTGCTGTCCCAGTGAATAAATCTATCAGATCAGTTATGTATACATTAATGGGCTGGTTTCATAACTAATCCATCTGGTTGCATTTTGAAAATGTACTCTACAATCGGCATAATTGCTATTTGTTCAGAGTATATAATACTGAGCAGCAGTGGTGTTGGTTGCGGTTGCAGAGCAGGGTGGAATGAAAAAAGCAAAGTGGTTGATTATTGGTCTCTGTGGATAATTATTCTTTTGCCTTTTAGGGAAGCAAGTGATTTATGTAACCTGATTTACTGCCATATTTTTAAAAATGCATTGCACATGGTTTCAGCTTGATGCTAATTATTTAACAAAATAGATATATTTTTCCAATTGCTAATAATAGTTCTCATATTTTGAAAAATAAAATTTTGAAATCTCAGCATCGATATGCACTGTGATTACCTTGTTGCCTGCAGCTCTCTCTTTTGGAGCATTGTTATTCCCACCCACTCAGTGTGCTGTGCTGTGAGCTCCAAGAAGCTAGGAAGAGAACAGAAACGTTATCACACAGTCAGTGTGAAAACATTCGAAGACTGCCGTCTTTTAGAAGGTAAAAGATGAAAATAAATCACTGTCTGCCTTTAAGTGAATTTCTTTTCAAGTTTAGCCTTTCACATGTGGTTATATATGGCTCGTATAGTTGTGTGTAATTTCATATGAGACTGCATGCATGCTGTGCAGAGAGGACTCTAGAACCTGGTCTTGAAAATGACCATATTCCAATGGATCTATGCATGCATGGGAGACAAACTGTGTTTGCAGCTAGAGGGTACTTTTGCCATTTTTGCTGCAGCCACTTGCTGTGCTGAATGTGCAGGCTCCATTTTAAACTGAAAATCAACTTTCCTTGATAGCAGCATACCTTTAGCAGGATTTCCGATAGTCAAAAAGTTGATCTTCCTGTGCCTTTCCCTCTATCAACTTGCTTTAGCTCCATTTTTTTTTTACTTCATTTCCAAGACTGAGCTTCCTGTTGTTGCTATTAACCATCCAGACCTTTATCTAAGAGATTCTAAATGAATGGAACTCTAATGGAAATTCTGCTTGAAATGAATTAAGTGAACACAAAATTGCACATGGATATATCCCCCGCCCTCCGAGTACTATCTGTCTGCCTGTCTGATTTGCCACCTGGTACACATAGCCTGGAAAGTACTGTGTTAGATCCAGATCTCAACTTTTTTGAATGAAACAGCTCCTTCTGTCCATAAAAGGCTTTTGATCTACAGTGAGGGGGGAAAGTATTTCATCCTCTGCTAAATTTGCCTGTTTGCCCTCTGACGAAGAAATGACCAGTCCATAATTTTAATGGTAGGTTTATTGTAGCTATGAGAGACAGAATAACAACAATTAAGGTCCAGGAGTAGCCTAGCCAGTCTACAGACCTTAATCCCATTGAAAATCTGTGGAGGGAGCTGGAGGTTCGAGTAGCTACACATCAGCCTCGTAATCTTGCTGACTTGGAGAGGATCTGCAAAGAGGAGTGGGACAAAATACCTCCTGAGATGTGTGCAAACCTGGTGGCCACCTACAAGAAACGTCTGACCTCTATAATTGCCAGCAAGGGTTTTGCCACCAAGTGCTAAGTCATCTTTTGCAAAGGGATCAAATACTTATTTCACTCATTATAATTCTGGTTTCTGGGGTTTTCCCTGTTGTTATTCTGTCTCTCACCGCTACAATAAACCTACCATTAAAATTATGGACTGGTCATTTCTTCGTCAGAGGGCAAGCGGGCAAATTTAGCAGGGGATCAGATACTTTCCCCCCTCACTGTAGCTGGGAAATGCCATAGTGGAAAGCGGGAGGGATAAGAACGTAAGAAAAACCTACCGCATCAGGCCAATGGCCCACTTAAGTCCAACATTCTGTTGTCCCAGTGGCCAGCCAGATGCCTATGGGAAGCCTGCAAATAAGACCTTCTTTGGTTTCCAGCAACTGGTATCCAAAAGCCTACTGCCACTGACTATGGAGGCAGAGCATAGCCATCATGGCTAGTAGCCACTGAGAGCCTTATCCTCGATGAGTTTGTTTATTCCTTTTTTAAAGCCATCCAAGTTGGTGACCATTGCTGCCTCTTGTGAGAGCAAACTCTGTAGTTTAACTATACGACTTTGATGGTCTCCTCTCCACCTGCTCCATCTCCAACACTATTCCAGAGGATCCCCCAACTCTATGGAGCAGATTTTTGTAGGGTACAAGAGAGAAGGGAGAATTTGCAGAAGGCAGTTTTTCCACCCCTTACACCAGCAAGTGCAAAGTCTAGATCCAAGCCATAATTTAGAACGTGCGTATTCCAGATGGGACAATAACAACAGCTCATCTAGTATAAACTGGTAGATTCCCAAGGTTCCAAAATACTGTAATGAAGTCACTTCCTTAAAAAAATGAAAGAAATATTGTATGGTTTGGTTTGGCTTTTCCTTTTTTGAAGCACACTTTTCTTTTCTCTTCAGGTTTGTTGAAAACCAAGTATCAAACAAGCAGACAGTTCTGCTGACTGATGATGAATGTTTAAAGGTAAAATGTAGGCTGAAAAACCCCCTTAAGCTTTTAAACCCCTGAGTTCAAGCATTCTTTCCTACTGTGCTAAACAGCATAGAGTGAGCAGTGGGACCAAGGAGCAGCCCTGCTCCCAGCACTGCTAGCTCTATCTAAGCCCTCCTGCAGCATCCATGCATACAGCAGGTATGTTTGTAGGGAGAGGGGCCTCTTCACATGTAGTTGGACATGCAAAGGTTTTCCCTAGAATCTGGTGATTGTTCAGGGTTTGATGAACAGGCGGTCACCAAAATGCATGACAAATCTTTTGGATAACATGCATTTCTGTGTAAGGCAGGAATGGGGAACCTGTCTCAGTGGAGAGCTGCATGGTGGTAAGAGGCAAAAGTAGGCAGAGCAATGAATGTGAATGTTACTTTGGTACAGTAGACAAGTTTCTACACACATGTGCGTGGGCACACATGCACACCCTTTTTATCCTCCACCTGGCCAAGGTGGAAGGTGTCCTCAAGCTATGCAGAAATATTCAAGGGGGGTGAAAAGCAGGGCCAGTGAGGATATGGAGAAACCTAGAGGGTTGTGTTTGGTCCCCAGCCCTGATATAAAGCCCCCGGATGTTGCAGAATTCCATTCCATTGAAGTCTTTCATATTACACATTCGTTAATGTGAGCCAAACCCATATTTTCATGTGTTATGTGTAACCAGCCCATTCACTAAGTACGGCTTGTCTCTTCGACCTGAGCATGCATAGGATTATATCCTTCCAGCAGCACTGTGCTACTTTTATGTATTCAGAAGTCAATCCCATACAGTTTAGTGAGGCTTACTGTTGAGTACGGAATGAATTACAGCTTCAGATGTTTATATACAGAAATTCATGAGCTTTAGAAAAGTCAACTGAGGTCCAGTTTTTTATACGATATAATGCAGAATGTCCAGAAAGATTTATACCTGATATGCATTAAAATGCTGCTCTGTTGTCTTGGAAGTGAAAGATTCTCTTTGGAAGATTACCCTCCTCAAGTCATCTTTATCTGCTAGAAATCATTCATCAAATGAGAGACAGAGTGGCAAACAAGGGCAGTGAAAGCACCAGTGATTCAGTGCTGCATCTTTCCAGCTTAGATAAGGCTTTCATAAAACCGAAATTAAATCTTCCTCCTTTGGGAATTGTCAAACTTTATTTCAAAGTTATAACAACGGTTGAACTTAATAGAAAAACCTGCCAAAAACAACCCAATACCATCAAATAGAGAAGGCCATAGCACAAAATTATCTGTCAGATGCAACCAATAAATTTAGCAGAACTGGCACACAAATGGATTTCCTCTGTATATCTGTAAGGGGCTGAAGATCTCTAAAGTAAATTTTGTGTGATAGGAAGATATAATCTCAGATCAAATAATTCTGCTAGAATAGAACAAATGGACTAACTTCTCAAAATACTGACTTCTTCCATCTGTAAATTATAAGAAAATTTGTCGGGCTTTGTTATGGCACTAAGTTTTCAGTCTCTGCCAAAAATTTATGTAGTCTGCTATTCCCTGTATAAAGGCAGGCATTAAGTGTTTGACTACATACACACATAGTTTTATTTGTTGGCTTTTATAGGAAGAACAATGAGATTCATTTTAGCCAAGAGATAAGAAGTTTGAGCTTCAGACACACAGGGGCACAGCTTGTTGGAGTTGTAAGGCAATCTCAAACACAAATGAACTTCCTACAGGAGATCTTTAATCACAACTAATTTAAGACACATTGATTTCAATGGGTCTGCTCCTAGGTATAGTTAAGTCTTGATCCAAACCATTAAAAGTTTAAGTTGCTTATCATATCATTTTGAAGATTCACTGTTTAAGAAGTAGTTGCTTTATTGAAGACTTTATATTCTGCCACAGTAGAGGATTTCTTTTAAGGGAAGAGAGTCTGTTATTCACCTCTATACCAAACTGGTGTAAAATAATAGTAGTAAAATGGGGAGAATAGAAAAGGTCATTGCTTTCTCTCTGATAGTTGCCACCCACTGCCCTGGATATTGTGGGTGTACTCCTTTACATCCACTAGGAGGCAGATTCTTTGAAGAAAAATTGCCCAGGAATTGGTCTAGGAAGCACCTCTCACTTTCACCCTTGAGCCAGTCTTTCTCCTGCCTGCAAAGTACCTTTACTTCTGTTACAGATGGTTACTATTATTTGTTCATTATAAGCTAGCTAGCACGTATGAATAGAGTTCATTGTACTCCATTTGCAGAATATAAATAACAGTTCTTTCTACTTTGTGTGTCTCTTCTTCATAGGTATTTAAAGCAGCCTTTTCCTGATTTGTCACTACAGAATCATTATTTTGAATTAATTTGGTATTGAATATGCAAAATTTTTGTGATGGTGGTCCATATCAGCCAGCTTTCTCCCCCAACACTTTCTGTGCAACAAGTTAATTTTTATAAACCATTATCAGAATAAAAAGGCACGCATCAGAAGTAAAAACAGTTTGTAAGGTGGGGGTTTTGGGGTTGTTGTTGTTTTTTGTTGTTTTTTAGTAGATTGAAAATGCTATCCTGAGTCTGTGTTTAAATGTAGATTATGGTCTTTTCAGCCTTAGGGAACAAAACTTTATCTTACTTTGATCCAATCAGCAATAGGGTGGGTGGACATTTTCAATATTATTTTCTTGAGGACAAGAAACTTTTTTTAAAAAAGTTATTGGCATACCAGCACAACTCCTAAGACTGTAACCCTATACACACTTACCTGGGAGTAAATTTCATTGAACTTTGAGTAGACATGTATCAAATTGTGCTATAACTTGTACAGTTGGACTTGCTGTAGCAAGTAGTAGGCTAATCAGACATTTTCCTTTATCAATTTAGGAAACAACACAAGAATTGCTGCAAGACCTACATACTTACCATGAAAATTATTTTCCAATTCTGTGTTGTCTTCATGCTTTCACATCTTCTCTTCCCAAGTATCCATTAGGCAAACAAGTATGTACAAATCTTTTCTGCTTCATGTTTTCACATCTTGAGGAGTTTGAATTCCTTTTGCAGTCCTGCTGCTTCACTATCTGCAATAGAGCCCAAGCACTATTGAGTTTATTTTTCTTTCTTTTTACTGTTAGTATCACCCAATATCCGTGCATGTACATCCATCTCAGTGTCTTCTTGACTCTGAAGCAAACACTTAGGTTTTTAGGCCTAGTTATATTGGGTTGCATCTTAACCTGCTGGCCACAAATGGAAAGGCTGCAGTTGGACCTGCAGAGAGTCCTCTGTGAACCGGATGCTTACATGGTGGGAGGAAGAGGTGACTTCTGCTTATCTTTTTCCTACCTCCTGTCCCCCAGAACTACCTCCTAAACTGTTCAGGATGATCTCCCAAGTGTCTCAAGCAGATTTTCAGAGAGAGGAGATTTAGCAAAAATCATTACCCATGCAGGAAAGCGTTCAGTTCATGGAGTTCTGTTCTGCATAGCTCTGGAGGATCAAAGATTTGGAGCCATCTAATTGCTTTGGCATCCTTCTGGAAGTCAGTACAGTACTTGAAGGAGCATCTCCACCCCCATCGTTCTGCCTGGACATTGAGGTCCAGCACTGAGGGCCTTCTGGCAGTTCCCTCGCTGCGAGAAGCCAAGTTACAGGGAACCAGGCAGAGGGCCTTCTCAGTAGTGGCACCTGTCCTGTGGAATGCCCTTCCACCAGATGTCAAAGAGTAAAACAACTACCAGACTGTTAGAAGACATCTGGAGGCAGCCCTATTTACGGAAGCTTTTAATGTTTAACAGACTATTGTATTTTAATATTTTGTTGGAAGCCGCCCAGAATGGCTGGGTAAACCCAGCCAGATGGGCGGGGTATAAATAATAAATTATTATTATTATTATTATTATTATTAATTGAAACTGTACTCTAGTTAAAGGGCTAGGAAATAATAAAAGATACCGTATTTTTTGCTCTATAACTCACTTTTTCCCTCCTAAAAAGTAAGGGGAAATGTGTGTGCGTCCTATGGAGCGCATGCAGGCTGTGCAGCTATCCCAGAAGCCAGAACAGCAAGAGGGGTTGCTGCTTTCACTGCACAGCGATCCCTCTTGCTGTTCTGGCTTCTGAGATTCAGACTATTTTTTTTCTTGTTTTCCTCCTCCAAAAACTAGGTGCGTCTTGTGGTCTGGTGCGTCTTATAGAGTGAAAAATCTGGTAAATGGTATTTAGAATTTCAGTAATGGGTCGTGGAGTGTGTTCCATAATGTAATCATTATGGAATCTGAATATATTATTTATCAGAATATATCAATCAGAATATTTTTTTTCTAGTTTTCCTCCTCCAAAAACTAGGTGCATCTTGTGGTCTGGTGTGTCTTATAGAGCAAAAAATACGGTACATTTCCCAAGGGACAGTTAAAGTAGCTTATGTCTGTAGTGTAGATTTATGCATATCCCATATCACACAAGTGTCCTGTTTGGGGCAGGACACCCTAGTTTTACAGAAGCCACTTGGCTTCTGGTGCCAGTCCCGAAGTCCCATTTTGGTTCTCACCACCGTTGCTGCCACAGCCACCAGTGTACTTCTGGAAACCAGTGCCACACTCGCCTGGGAACCAAAAGAGTGCCAAACCAAAAGACGCAAGTTTGTTGGTGCTACATTCTCCTATTCCTCCGGCACTGCTTCCGGAAATGTGTGTGTGTGTGGCAGTGAGCAGTGGTGGGTAAAGGGCTACTGATGGCAAGATGCGGCGAGGAGGCAGTGTGTAAGTGCGGTGGGATGATGTGGAGGGGGAAGCAGCAGTGGTGCACACAGGCAGGCAGGGGCGAATGGTGCAGGGGGTGGGGGGGGAGGCCAGCAGAATGGTGCGGCAGAAGGGAGGTCATGTCCTAATTTGCACTCCCAGGATTTTTGAGGGTATGATATTCATCATTTTCCTTTTCCTTACCATCATTTTCAACTGAATTGGTTTTCTTTGTAATCTGGGTCTTGGGCTACAAACACTCTCCCTGCCAGTGGTGGAGCTTCATGCTCCGGCACTGGGGGCAGAGAGCAGGCGGGGGCGGGGCTGACACGCGTCCTGGGGCGTGGCGCGCAGCCCACAGGGGCGTGGCGCTCTGCCTGAGGGGGCGGGATGGCCAGCGCAGGCGGGGGGCAGCCGCGATGGCACGCTGCCAGGATCGCGCTGCCAGGGGTGGGGCGCTCCTCCCGCACACCTCTTCCTCCACCAGTGCCCCCTACCCCATTTTAAAGATCTGAATGGTGTTGAGTCATCCACATTTGAGGTCAGTGAGTTCTGAGGACTTCCAGCTTTTCATGAAAACAGTGACAACTTAGCCCTTTGTGTTTTAGATTTTTTTAAAATGCTAAATTTAGTCTATTCCATGCTTGTAAAACGTTCTCTTCTATTTAACAGATCAGAGAGTTATATTGCACATGTTTGGAAAAGAAAGTGTGGGAAACAGAAGAATATGAGTCAGCTATTCAGCTGGTGAGGTAGCTTTCTTTCCATTTTCTTCTTGTGTTTTCGATATTTTAAATGCCTCCATCTGCTATTCAAGAAGAACTCAAGAATGTTGCCAAACAGGAAGCTTTTTTGTAACTGACCGCATTGTTTCTCTTTGATAAAGTGGATGTTTTTAATTTACATTTCTATCCTTTATAGTGGGGTTGCCAGCAGGGATACAGAGCCAAACTCTAATTTTTCATTCATGCTTAGTAACGCTGTGAGGAAAACCATTGAGCTCTTAGTTCTGTTCACTGTATCCTATTACATTTCATCCCCACCCGTTTTCTCCAAGGATTTTGGGACAACAAACATGGCTCCCTCCCCCATTTTATTATGTGAACAAGCCAGTGAAGCAAGTAAAAATGAGTAATTGGATTAAGATACTGAGATTTTGAACCTAGAACTTCCTGTTTCAAGCCTGACACTCTATTCTCACTACATTACTCTGGCTGTCATTGGTGTGTGCATATGTATACACGTACTTTCAGCTATAGATGTGAGGATTTTGAGGGTATGGTTTTGATTTAGAAGTTTTTGCTGTGAGCCTTCCCATCAGGGCTCTTATTGTATCTAGCTATCCCTGGTGACATTTCTGTGTAATTTCCCATCTTCACAATGTTCTTACAGTAGTCCTGAATGCGCTGTGTTGAAATATCTTGAGTTTGAATGAAAGGATTTTTACTAATGGAGAAGATTCAGAATAAAACTATTTGAGATTTGTAGATTATAAAGAGTGGAATCCAGATTAAGTTAATTGAATGTAGTTACCTTTGAAATCACTAGGAACTAAGTAATGGCTAAGTTAAGAGTATCTGTGAGCTCTTAGAGTTGCATCATATATAGTGCACAGTTTTGTAACTAGCCAAGTAGGGAATAGTGGGTTATAGCCAATGCTCAACAAATGACATTCCACTCTCACAACAGGATGTTCCTTTTCTCTCCTCTCCCTGTGGGCCCCCAAAATCTGCACCCTCTGGAACAGATTTTGACGCTCCACAGGAGAGGAAGAAGAAATTCTATTGCACAAGCAAATGGAACAGCAGCATTGAATACAACCCAGATACTTAAATGGTTTTAGCTTTGTTTCTTAATAGTCCACATTCTTAAACAATAAAACTGGTAGCTTGAAAACCGTTATGAGTTTTCCATGCTTTTGCAAAAATGCTAGACAAAAGGCCAGGCATTCTGCTAAATGCTTCAAGCAGTTTACTGTGTCTATAATAAGTTACTAACATTGTTGGGCTATTTTTTCAGGATGATGGCCAAGGATGAGTTGGTGGTGATTCTTGAAAAATGTGTGGAGATTATTACTTCCTCTCCTTCAGAACATCTTAAAATCCCTTCAGAGAAACTGAAGCAGTACCTGGACCAATTTAGGAATCTTGAAGGTATTTTGTACCAGTTTGTGTTAGAAATTTAAAGTCCATTCCCAGCATCAGTCACCATTCTCACTGAAAACTTGGGAAATAGCTTCAGTATACTGGGCAATGTTATAAGAAGAAACTATTGGCAGACAAAAGAATTATTGAAATGTTTGTCACAGTTACAGCAGCCGAGGAAAGTAGATAGTCATGAAGTCTGTAGGCTTCCCAACTTTTCTGAAATAAGTCAGCAGCAGGCCTGTTTAATTTTAGAAAATGAATTCCTGAAGTAGTAATGCAAACAAGAAAGTGGCTGTGGGTTGTTTTTTTGTGTACAACTAACATGCAGACCTGCAGCAACAGGTCATTGTCATTGTCCTTTTTCTTCATAGGGGTAGCCTAATTTATTTTACTGTACTACACGATTTCTAGACAGCCTGTGATAATACCACAGACCAGCACTGCTTGTTAAGATAAGGCAGACTACCATTTGCTGAGCATTACTCCAATTAGATCTGCCCTTATCGTACACAGCTTAAACTAAATAGGAGAAATGTTAGTTTTCAGGCCTTGCACTGCCCCTGCAGTTGGCCACCTACTCCATAACTGTTGCTGAATAAAAAAATGAATCCGGTGTTTACGAAGCAGTGGTTTCATTTATGTGGTTTTTGACCTATGCCCATTTACAAAGGTTTTGCTTGTCTGCCTACCCACATTGATAACAAAAATGTAACAAAAATGGCCAAATACAGGCTTATTTTTGGATTTCTGGCCCGTTCCTTAGCAAAAGATTTTATACATTTCTTCAATGATACAACTTGAATAAAGAGAACTTTAACTTCAGTAATGTTTACTCTAACTGTCCAGTGTAGGTTGTAGCCAACCCACTCTTAATACTTTAAGAGGACACCTTGAAATCAATGGAGTTAGGTTACTTCTGTTCATGGTTTTCAGTGGGCCTCCTTGGAATATGACTTAGTTGGAGTCAGCACACCACAATTCAGCTGCTGACTGAATCGGTTCACCTCAGTATCCTCAAAGTGTTTATAGCTCTTCTTTAAATGAGAGTTGTGTGGTGAAGTGGTTAGTGTCAGATTAGGACTTGGGAGACCTGGGTTCAAATTTTCACCCAGCCGTGAAGCTCACAAAGACCTTGGTCCAGTCACTCTTTCTCAGCCTAAACTACCTCACAGGCTTGAGGGAGAACTATGTATGCCACTGAGTTCCTCAGAGGAAAGGCAAGATATAAATAGGGGCTAGCAAGACTGCTTAAAATTAGCAGTCTGCAGATGTTATTAAAATGTATTATTCTTGGAAGCATTATTTGCTGTTTTCGATGTTCTGAAAAAAGACCCCAGATATTTAATACGCTGCATTTGGAGGAAATACAATAACCTTTGGCTTCATTGTGAACAAATTTCTTTCTGATGCTGATCAGTTCAACACATGTTGCTTATAAAACCTCAAACTATGTACAAGACAGAAATATGAATGCTAGATCAGAAAGTGAATGAGAGCATTTCTTTCTGACTCTGAGAGAAATGTAGGGGAATTGTGCAAGGCACTAATTACAAGGCAAGCGTGAGGCTCCCAAACTCACTTTTTCCTCATTATGCTAACTTGGGAGAAAGAATCAGCAGTTGAAAAGGTGTGAGTAACCCTTCCTTTGCCTGCAAATTCACCCATTGTTTCCCACTCTGCCAACTTGAAGTCCAGAAAACGGGGGGTGGAAATCAACCAGTGACTCTTTTCCACCTGTGAGCTCATCAAAGGGAAATACATAAACAGAGGCGAGGATTATTTTGATTTGTAAAAAATAGAAGTTTTGTGCGAAGACTACATGTATTAGGCAATTGGCAAACATGAGGTTTAAATCTGTTAAAGAGCTTAATGCTGAAAGCTCATAATCAAGGGCTCAACAGATGTGAGAATAGAATTGCAAATATAGGAATATGTGAAGATTTTGAGGAGAACCATCTTATGCGTGCCGTCAATGGGAATAGGTGGAAATCATCCAAATATGAATCAGAAAGCTGTAGTTGAGCTCTGTGCTTTATTTTTGTGTACTTTTAATTCCGTAAATCTTTGGTGCTTGAGGCAGTAGAAAATAAGCCTCTTTTCTTTCTAAATATTTTACATAGGGGCAGTGGAGTGGGGTGAGGCGCAAAACGTTGTATCCAGCTAAGTTATACTAAGAGTAGACCCACTGAGATTAGTGTAGCTAAATCAGTTACAGCCATTAATATCAGTGGGTCTACTCCGCAGATGACTTAATTGAATACAGCTCCTAAAAGTATATATGTGTGTGTTCAACAATAAACGAAAGCTCTGGAAGGCAGTGGAACAGAGCAGTTTAGTTTCCGAGAATGTGCCCAATAAGATTTAATATGGGATTAAGTGGTGCACAGGGATTTCAGTCTTGATGCATCTTATCTCTTATTCTTCTTTGAATAGGAAGTTCTTAAGCTGTCCTGTTTGAATGCAGGAAATTGATGGGGGCAGGGAGAGAAGGGGATTGCAAGTTTCTCAAAACATATTGTCATCTGTTTTCCACTTAACTGTTTGCACCTTTCTCTTCCTTCCATGGACAGGCAGTAGCAGCTCACATAACCCACACAGTTTTCTGTCTGACTGACCCCCTGTTCTTATTCTGATAGCAGAAGCCAATGGTGGTCAAGAGGAGCCCATCTCCTCACTACAAGAACTTCAGAAGAAGACAGATCTTTATCACCTGCAAAAGGTCAGGCTACCTAGGAATGAAAATATTATTAGCTAGACTGATGGCCGTATTTTAAGCACCTTTGGAATTCAAACCAGATAAAGAGAGCAGTTTCAGCTTCAACACAGTGTGATCTTGAAATTCTGACACAGTCCAATGTAGCGAAGGGACAGGGTCCTCCCCAACCCAGTGTTTTCCTTCTTGGTCTGTTCTTTACCATGCCCATTCTTGTCAAAATATACTGAATTCTCTGAACACCCAGATGTTACAACTTGTGCAGAAGTGGATGATAATATGATTTGATTAATGCTGAGAGTAGGAGTTGGGTTTTGCTTGGCACAAATGTTTTCCTCTCCCTTGTGCAAAATATCGCAGGGTGCAGGTACTAATTGAATTTTGCATTATTGGTAAGTTTTAATCTCAAGGTGCTCGGGTTTTTTTTTTCTTCAAAAGTGAATAATCTGAAGTTATACCAGTAAGAGGCAGCAATTTATGGCTCTTGCTTCACAATAGCTGACCTTGGGCCAGTCACTACTTCTCAGCCCAATCAACTTTGCAGATTAGTTGTAAGGACATAGTAGCATGGAACCATGTGCTGACTTCCTTCGATGAAAGGTATAATTCAAAGGAAATAACTAGTGAGAGAGAGGCCCATCAACATAAACAATCTCCATTGTTCAAGCATGTGGTACTACATACTCATTGGGAAGGAAGGAATTGATGGAAAAAATCTTGCTACAAAGATGTAGCAGTCACATAAGCACTGGCAGTAACCTCAGATCCTGAGTAATTGAGGATCTGCCATGGAGAGCTAGCCCTTTGGCTCAGCTTGATTGGTCAATCTATCTACAAATCAGGATTGAAGTGTAAAGCAGATTTTAAGAAAACCCAAGAGCTTCACTTGCTTGCTTAGATCAGTATATTATTCTTTCTGTTTGCTGTAATAGAATCACAACTGATGAATTTTAGAAGGAAAGAATTACCTGGAATTTCTGTATCAGGTGGTCATGAATTTGTGGAAACTGTTAGTTCTAGTCCAATAAAATTTCACTTACATGATAGTTGTTAATACTTGTAAAAGTGCAACTGTACTAGTTAAGGAACACAATACTATTTTGTCATCAAGCTAATCCTCTTTATTATTTATCACTGAAATCCTCAATAGTAAGCTTTTTCTTTTTCATTTTAAAAAAATCTAATAACCTCATTAGCATTGCCAAGTTATCAACATAACTACTTGGAAATTCCTCTTTTGTTTTGCTTTAGACCCTGCTGGAGATGAAGGAATCAAGAAAGCTTAAGAAACTAACAAAATTTGAAATGCTTCGTTTTGAAGTGGTTGACTTTGTAGATGGCCTTGTAAGGTTAGCTTTGCTTTCTTCCTGACTTGGTTATACAACTTTGCGTAACAAATTTAGTTCAACGGTAGACAAAGGCGCGGTTCAGCTGTGACGAACCATGGTTTGTTCAACCAAGGCAAATGTGCACAGCTTCCTTCCTCTAATTCCCTCATCCCTGTGCAATAGGAGGGGAGGGAGGTGCACACACAAAATTCATTCCCAGTCCAACAAATCTGAACTAAGCCCAGATTGGAAATGATAAAATTGGGTAAAAAGTATCTGCAGAAAACCACTCTGTTTCATGCCAATACATTGTGCTCTTAACTTGAACTTGAAATTGGCCCAACATTGCATCAGGAACAAAAAATGTTGTCAACTAAATAGCAGTCTGGCAGGATGGAGGGTCAAGGGCAATAGGAGGGAGTAGCACATGATGATAACTGATGGGTGTCATAATAAGACAGCTGTGGAGTGCAGTAGCATTAACTATGGGGGTTGTGGCTGAATAGTTTATAAACATGGCTTATTCAATAAATCAGGGTTTTTATTTGCTTTGGGTGTTTTTCAGTTTCACTTTGGTTCATGGAAAATCAACTAAGATCGAAATACAGCTTTAATAAGGAAATCACCTACAGAATGTTGTGTTAAGTAGCTCTCCCAAAAGGAAAGATTGAAATACAGAAGAAAAAGAAAACAGGCAGAGAAGTTGTTAAGTAACGTGTCACTACAGACTAGGAGACTTTTCATCCTCCTATATTTGATAGGGCACAGATTAGCAAACAGATACTGGACCCAAGTCGCGTTTTTTAAAAGCTACTGAGGTGCGTTTTACAACTGTTGCAAATATGTAGAGGAGTTAAATCTGCACAGATCACATTTTGGAGGAATCTGAAAATGGGACAAAATGTGGTAAATGTTGTTGGTAACAAATGATGGCTTTAGTAGTCCTTCAATTGCTGGTCATTTCCATAAAGTGAGATTGCCAGTGGTGTGTGCAGATTGTTTGTAACAACTTGCGAGAGAGAAAGAGTCAGAACTTTTCATTGCCAAAATTACAATGAAAAGCCCCCAATAATTTCTGTTTATGGCATCTAGCCATTTGTCTACATGGTATCAGAGTTCATTGCAAAATGTATATGCCTTGTTGGTTGATGAACACTGTGATTGTAGTAGGAATTAAGAAAAAAATCCATGTGTAATACTAGTCTCTCTCCTGCCCTTTATTCATTGGTGGTTTTTCAGAAATTACCTTGCGCCTGCAGAGATGCAGACATTGCATGAGGTGATGTATTTCAGCGCAGCTAATACCCTCCGTGAACATTTGAATGCTGCCCCACGTGTTGCTCTTCACACTGCTCTCAACAATCCATATTTCTACCTGAAGGTAAGAAATGGACGGCTAAGCAATGTGCCCACACCCTCCTTGTACTTGGCGATCCCTAACTATGTTTAATGCTGTCCTCCCCTGGCTTCCTTCATTGGGTTCAACATGATGAGCCCCACAGCATCTTATCGCTTGAAATGTTGCTAAGTGGTATTTAGAATCTCAGTTAGGGGTCGTGGAGTGTGTTCCATAATGTAATCATTTGAAAATCGTGGCACTGTGCTTGGATCATGCAAAATGATCACAAGGTGGCTGTTCTTAAATACTTGTGAATCATTTTTTTGACTTTGTGAATTGAGTAATCCTGTCCCATGATCACTCCCATGGCTTTTATTTAATAAAAACCTAGATTTTGTAAGATCCATAGACAAGCCTGTGACAAGATTTTTCTCTTAACCTCCTGAGATACTGAAAATGGTAAAACTTACAAGATATTTAACTACCTGCTAAAATATCTGTTGCCTGTTGTTATTGAATTTTTCAACAACAGATCTTCTTCCACTGAAGCACTTTTTATCAGTTCCTTAATAAAAGTATCCACATGCTGACAAAGAAAAAGGAGGAGACTTTTGCAGGCAGATAGCATTTCCTTTTTTTAAGATATATTATTAAAATCAACCTATTTTTATTTGCTGCATTGAGTTAAGTCGTGGAATATAAATTGATAAGAGCCAGGTTGGGAAAAGAATGTAAATTGTCTGTGTGCCTGTTTTATTTATTTGATCTTATCAGTTATCTGATTTTATGCAGTGTTACACAATTTAGATGGAAAAACAAGCTTAATTCAAGTTCCAATATATTTGATAAAAAGCCAAGTCTTTGGCCTGGCATATCTGATTAATTTCTTATGCGCTTTGGGCAACTGCTTCAGGTATCTATGAGTAGTAATCTCTGTTATTCCAGTGCACTACTAGTATTTAATTGTGTTTTGACAGAAAGAAATAGCTTTTCATAGTATGAATTCAGTACATTTTGTTCTTTCATAAATTATAAAACTAGGATAAAAAATTATCTTGATAAATATAACTATAAAAGATGTAGGCTGTATAAAATCTAGACATTACTGATTACATAGATACTATTTCTCCTGGTAATATTATGTACCAGTCCTTGAAGAATGTTAGGATCATGTTTATGCTAATCTCTCCATCTTTTCACATGTGTGGCTAAAGCATCAACTGGGCAAATCCCCAGCTTTACCCACCACAGTGAACCTGCATGACCCCTTTAAGGGGCTGTCAACCAAAAATGACTCACCTCACCTCATCTTTCATTCTAGGTCTAAATTCACAGTCAAAAATTTTCCTCCTGTAGTGCAAGAGGACAGTGTCATAAGTAATGTCTTCAGCAGGACCTTGTCTTGAGGGTTAATGGGGCTGCAAGATGTTGCTTGTATTAGATTAGCCTTATTTTTAGGGTTTTGTTTTTTACAGTCAATATTTTATGGAATTAAATAAAAGATAGCTAATTAAGTAAAAACAATAATGATTGGAGATGATTTCTGCACATTTTTATCATTGTATTGATTCTGTAAGAGGCACAGCAATATGTGGAATTTCCCACTGTGTTTCCTCCCAGGTTGGAATGCTGCTAGAGGCCAAACTAGATGTCTTGTCCAGTTTGTCTGCCTGCCTCCTTCCTAGCCTTTGTGCATAGCGTTGTCATACCTAGCCCTTCTCCGACCATCCTGGGTGTCCTCCTTTAATCTTTTGTCAGGCTGTTCTAGGTCTTTTAGTTCATTATCTACCCTTCCCCAAAATGTCTCAGGGAATTTTACAAAAAAGAAAAAGAACACTGGTATAAGTCATAAGGTGAAAAAGGTGTTTAAACCTTAGACAATATAAAATGTCATGTCCCTTCTTTGGGGTCTTGCTGTGTGTGCTGTGTCTCACGTCAAGATGAATAATATACTGCAGCTGTTGGTTGCACTAGACTTTCAAGTAGTAGGGCCCTCACTGCCATCTTGCAGCCCTCCTGAATGATCAGGTGGTTTTCAAAACCAGTCTGTCAGCTAAGAGAGAAAAGCTTTTTCTTTGTGCTTGGTTCCTCCCTAACCCTCTTCTCTCCCAGCTGACCTTTTCCTAACTGCCTTCTCCTCCTTAGCAACCTTTCCCTAGCACCTGTTGCCATGACTCTTGCCCTTCCCAATAGCTCCCTTTTCCTGACTGCTGCTACCCGGCACAAATGACCCTATTTACTCTTCATCACACTTGCCCCAAGGAAAATCCAGAGCTGAGTTGAGAAAAAAGTGAACTGTGTCAGCTACATACTGCAGCTGCTATGCCTGGTGTAAGAGCAGAGATGAGTAGATTAATATTTCAGAAGGCTGGATGAAGTTAACAGCTTTCTGAAATAGTGGCATACGTTATGATTGTGATGTCCAGAGGTTGGGAAGTGGCTTAGCATAACATTTGCTTGGTGGGTCTGGGATGATGGTGTTATTAGCATATAAATGAAATGTACATGCATAACTCTCATTCTCACTATGAATTTTGTTTATCAGAATGAATCCTTGGAAACTGATGCAGGGTGCATTTCTAATGCAGCTCCCGATATCTGTATAGCATACAAGCTTCATTTGGAGTGTGGCAGATTAATTAACCTTGTTGACTGGTTAGAGGTATGTGAACATGAATCGATTGACTGTTTCTGTGCTTTGCTGAATACTTAATCTGCTGTTTCTTTCTAAGCTTCATTTGTTTTGACAGCTAAATTGCTGCTGTGTAACGCTCAGAGTCCTCTTTCTTCTTATTTTTCCATGGTCCCCAAATCAGTCCACATAGCCTTCCCAGCTTGTACTAGGACCAGAGTTAAATACAGTAGAACCACTTGCATCTTTGGTAATGCCAAGGGCCCCCAAGGAACAAGCATCCTAGTGTTCCCATCAAGCCTTGCTTTTATTAGTTTCTCTCCTTTTCTCTCCTATTCTCTAAGTGTGAAAGGTGTGCTCTCTTCTGCAAGCTGGGCTGTCACAAAAAGCACCTACACCTTCTTCCCATGGCTTTCTACACAAACCAACAGGGAGAGAAATAGCACCCCTTTTCTTCCCCATAATGGAAAGAAGTAATCCCATTCCCTGGCTTGCAGTTTTTCAGTAAATGGCAGCAGGGTGCTGGTGGTGCATTGTAAAAGCCAACCTGTTTTTCTTCCACTGAGAATGGAAAGAAGCAGCTTCTGTCATGCAAGCAACATTTGAAGGAAGCACCTCTCATTCCTCACTACTGATTCTATAACCCCCAACTAGTGAGGCATGAATTGCACGTTATGCAAAGTCCAGCTTTCAGGATAGAAGCCTCCTTTCCTTCCTTCCCCCTTCACTGTGGACAAAAGCAGTCCTGATTTTGTTCCCACTTATTGGATTTATTTCAGAAAGTAAGTCATGCCTCGCTGCAAAAGCCCAAGATGGGAGAGAAAGAAGGGGAACTCACTTGTTTCTTGTTTGTCATCTTTGGGTTTTTTGTTTTGTTTTGCAAGAAACAGTAGTTAGGTGTGGCTGCCCCTTTCTTCAAAAGCCCAAATCATGGAAGCAAAATTGCATCTCATGTCATCCTCCGAGACTGCGGAAAAAGGAAGTGTCTTCTGCTAATCAGGCTTTTGTTGGGTCTTGTTGCTGCTACCTCCTGTGTGGTTTAAGTGATCTCTCCAAAACAGGATATGAAACCAAAATTAAACTGATGTGGAGGTGGCAGTAACAAGGTGTCACATGTACCTTCTGCAAAATTCCAGCATTCTAGGAGAGGTCATTGGCAACACTACAAATGGTCTTTACTAACAAGCTGAACAGAAACTTGTTGGCCACTGGTTGAGACCACCCCTGCCCCCCACCAAAAAGCCATTTGTGCTGATCCTAAGTACTGCAACTCTCCATGCTGTATTCAAAACTGTTTAGGAGGCCCCCAAAGTCTTCAGGAGCTGTTTTTTGGTGAAAATTTGTTGTCTGTAAGTGGAAGTGCTCTCTGCTAATGCAAAGCTATCATTGGATTAAACCCCCAGTTTACAAGGATCTTATTTCTCCTCTGTGCTTTGTTAGCATGTCGATATCAAACTCTTTCAGCGTATATATTAATTTGGGACATTTATTACATTTACAAAAAATGGTATAAATCAATACGGTGTTTCCTCCTAGGCTTTTGCTACAGTTGTAGTTGCTGCAGAAAATCCAAATTCCAGTGTCAAGGACCAGATAGATGATGCTATCCAGTATCCTTTTCTGATTCTCTTCTGATTTAGCACCAGCTAGCAAACCAAAATATTATCTTCTTACAAATAACTTGAACAAATCTAAAAGGGTCTAGCATTTTGGAGTGTTTTTCAATCCACGTTAAAAGAGGCCTGATATTAGAAAGGAAAAATGAACTTATCTAATTTAGACTGATAATCTCCCTGTGTAAGTTGTGTGTGCTGTGCCCAGACACCGTTGTTCTATAAAACATTGTCTATCAACATGCCTGCCTTGTAAAGGCTGTTGATGTTATTTCCAGAGAATAAAGGATGCAATTATTTTACATAACAAGTAACAGTGGGTGGTATGCAACTAAGTTTCACTCAGAGTAGACCCATTGAACTAAATTAACCTTAGTAATTGTTCATTAATTTCAGTGGGTCTACACTGAGTAAAACATAATTGAATACCACCCAGTATGTTTAAGCTCCATCAAATTTTAGTGAGTCTGGAGTTGGTCCTGTATTGACTAATCTGGGAGCAAGACCCATGAAACTTCTGAGATGACATGTATAAGATTGCAGTGAAAAGCTGTGGTTCTATGCATATGTTGAGATAAGCCCTCGTAGAACAAGAGATTTATTTCTGCTTGCAGAGGGTTCTGCTGTAAAACACTTATGACAGAGCTGTGTAGTTTAGGACAGACCTTAGATGTGTTTAGGTGACAAGTTAATTTATAACAAGAACATCAGCATATCCTAGTCTTTAGAAAAAGAAGCCATACCTTGGGTAGAGAATACATTATTCACCCTGATCTTTGAGGCAGATGTCTCAACTAGACTAAATTTGTTCCATGTTATTATATGAGCCATATCATGTGTTAGATGAAGAGTGTACACATAGCTGAAAGACTTGCAGTTGCCCCAAATGTATGTGTATATGAGTGATTTGTAGGCATGTGGAAGCAGTGCTTCAGTGAACTATGCAGAATACTTATCCTATTAGCAAAAAATTTATCGTTCTGTAAGTTTAGCCCATCTGTGAATATCCCTTTGGTAGAGTGAAATGTATTTTTCCTTGACTGCCACTCCCAAGTGCTCGTTTCATTAGAGCAGTCTCAGAACTGGAACTCTTGGGATTCATAAAGCCTTCCAAGCAGAAAACTGATCATGTGGCGAGACTGACATGGGGCAGCTGCTAGTATACTTTCTACTGAGAGAAGGAAATGCTCTGTACACTGTGAACAACTGTGGTAACACTTTCATAATGAGAAGTGCTATTTTGCCACTGTAACATTAACAAGAACAAGTAGCTTCATGGATTTTGTTTCTTTGCATTAAAGAACAAGCTAAATCCATCCATTTTAGAGAATCCCGTTGATGTTTGTGTTTGAGCATTTTGACATTTTTGTGCCTTTTCTGCAATGCATGTAAAATAAAACCGAACTTATCATCACTGATCTCTGTCCTATCTACAGAAACGCTGAAGAAAATAATATTGTTCTGAGCTGAGCACATTAGTATGACTGTACAGTGCAGATTAGACATGATTGTTGAGGTGGGATGTGAGACTCCCTGCTGATGTTTCTTTCCTACTTTGGGAGGCTATACTCTAATGTGGTGAGTTAACAAAGCTATTTAGAGAATGGTGATCAGCACCACTGTACTTAAGTAATTTTATTTAGAAAAAATTGTAGAAGCTACCTTATTTTCAGTATTTGCAGTATATTTGTTATTTTCTAAGAAAGTGAAAACATGGTTGCTTATAAGTCTGAAGCAAGCTCATCATCAAAGGAAGACTGATCAATACTGGCCTGCTTGGTACCAAAGCTGTGTCTAATGCATTGTTTCTAAGAGACCAGGAAGATATTGAAGACTTTATGCTTGTTTAATCTCTGACATACTGAATAATCAGTATGACACCTTGGATAACAGTGTTCATCATTGTTTTTTTAGCTGGTGTTCGAACAGTTCTCTTTAATCTTTCCATTTCCCTTGGCATGGCACTCAAACAGTTGCAATTTCCTTTACAAAACAACAACCTTAAAGTGAGGAAAAAATGCAATCAAACCTCAAATTTAAATTTAGGTTCTTATGGTGCAAACATGAGTGGGGAATTGCAAAACTCTAACCCTCTTGTAGCAGAAGCCTGGCTGAAATTACAACGGGAGGAAAGAACACTAGCAAAATTCAGGCTCAGAATGTTGCAGTGTGGCCATCCAAATGCAATATAAGAGGCTCCCAGAATGTAAAATTGCTTTGAATAATTTCAGCAGCATCAACAATACTAGAAAAAGAGATTGAAATGAAAGCCAAATGAGCAGTCATGTCTTTCAAGTTAAAATCTGAGATTTTAACCCAGAAGTTTAGAATCTTCCAACGTTCACTGCCCCCCCCCCCAGCTTGAAAAGGCTAATTCTCGGCAGCTGTGGTAGCAAAAGCAATGATTACTTCCAAGAAAAAGTAGTTTATACAAAGACTTGGACCATACATAAAGTTAAGAAGCTATTTACGTGTGGTAGCTATTAGGAGTGTGCACCAGATGTTTTCACATAGCGAATTAAGCTTTGTAAACTGTAGGCAGATGCATGCAGTAGTTTTGTGCAGCACACCTTTAAAGTATGGTCTAACTTTCATTTTATGCCAGAACTGCACACCTTTTGCAAGTATGATCACCCCTTCTGACTCTACAGAGCCATATAGAATCTTGAGAGTTCCTGATCGCACTGAAACACTGTATTAATGGCAGTTTGACTCAAAAATATGAAAAACCTTCAAATCACACCAATTTGTCTTGAAATATTAGTTCAGAGCTGACCAATCCCCCACAGTGGCTATGAATATGCTTTTTAAAGTATTGATACAAACTAAGGGATGTGGGTGGCGCTGTGGGTTAAACCACAGAGCCTAGGACTTGCCGATCAGAAGGTCGGCAGTTCAAATCCGTGACAGGGTGAGCTCCCGTTGCTCGGTCCCTGCTCCTGCCAACCTAGCAGTTCAAAAGCAAGTGCAAGTAGATAAATAGGTACCGCTCCAGCGGGAAGGTAAACGGCGTTTCTGTGCGCTGTTCTGGTTCGCCAGAAGCGGCTTAGTCATGCTGGCCACATGACCCGGAAGCTGTACACCGGCTCCCTCGGCCAATAAAGCGAGATGAGTGCCGCAACCCCAGAGTCGGTCACGACTGGACCTAATGGTCAGGGTCCATTGATACAAACAGGAATAGCAGACCTTCTAAAGGTGGGGTATGTTCCTCTTGGCAGTGCTTTCTACGTACTTGTGAGTTTTTCAGACAGGAAAACCTTCCAAAAAGATGAAGGCAGGTTCTTCTAAAATCCTTATGGAAAGGAACTTTGGCTCATCTCAGATTTCTGAGGTTCAAGTGAGTCATCCCCAAAGCTAACAGCTTCTGAAAGTCTGCCTCAGTCAGCAGCAGGCCAACTGACTATAAAAAGGAAGCTTTCTTAACCTCTGGTTTGGTCACATTTTCTTCCTGATCTACCAGCTAACAGCTGCTCGAAGTTTCACTTATTTTATCCAAATGGTGACAAAATGCCACCTATATATTCAAACACACAGGTTAGAAGTAAATGTTTATTCTTTCAACTAAATTCCAGTACTACAAGGGCAGTAAAACAATGATACACTGAAAAATTGCAGCAATAAACATTTGTTAAAGACTGATAGAATAAATAAAACCTACAAAAATGAGAAATTATATAAACCCATTCTTAACCCCCCAAAAAGTCATGGAATACAGAAATGCCCTCCTTCACTATTTCACAGGCAGTACTGTGGGCTATTTGCTTTAAATTTGTCCAGGAATTACATTCTAATTTAACTGTGAATATAGCTTTGCAGTGCACAGTTATGAAAACCACACTAACTTCAGTCAGAAGTGTCATTCTACACTTTTATTTACACAACCAGTGAAGGGCAGAGTTCTAGTACACCAGCTTTAATCCTTTTACTTTTCAAACTTATTAACATAAGCCAAATTGTAATGATACAGCAAATGAGACCACTGGTATTAACAGGTAGCAAAGGTCCACATCCAGGTGGTACTGACATCAGGGAGCACTCCAAAACCAGTTGCTGCATAAGAGTGGTTGCCACTGACAAAAGCTTGAAATAACCAGTGTATACAGAGGGGGGAAGGGGGAATATGGCATTGTTGCAAGTCTTTAAAGGACAGCTTGCAACAATAGAACAGGGTTTCAGGGCTGCCCACATATGCAGAAAACATGATTCATGAAACATCTGAAAAGAGAAAGAAAGAATTGCATCAGGGAGAACAGCACACAAAATTCTACAATCAAACCCTAGCACTAAACTGCAACTTGCCTCAGCATAGAGAAAGCCAATGTGTGGATCATAGATTCCACTGAGCAGAGTTCTGCTCACAGGATTCCCCTACCCCCAACCTAAGGAGGCAATTTCTGTGGCTCCCCACTCCCAATATGCTCAGGGATGGGGTGTTGGTCTCTCTGTGACAACATGGGCGATAGCTCAAAATACTTACAACTTGCAGGCTGTTCTCCATATCGTCGCATGATCTGGTCATGCGTGAACTTCACAAATGCGTCATACTGTTCTATAAGCAAGGAATATTCCAAGTGAATAATCAAATGTAACAATCGCTTGAACAGACTCTACAGAACACAGCCAGTACAGGAAAAAGGAAACACTTCACATTAAGCACACTACACTCTTTGTGTGTCAGTTGGCGCTCTTTGCATTGTGCCTAAGCACCTGCTGACTTATTATCCCTTATAGCACTCTGTCTAGATGTAATAAAAGGAAGTCAGAGAAGGCCTCACATCCTCCCTTTAACCCGTTCATCATTACATGTGGGCACAGATATTGTGGACTAAACAGGCGGCATCCAGCACACTCATGCCCTGATATCATCTGCCAGTAAAGTGACATATTATCAGGTCTAAGTATTGTCATTTAAAAGCAGGCAAAGGATCATCAGATCCAAAAGTCAGCTTTCTACACAGGCAGTTAACCTAAACTAAAGCCCAGAGCAAATTGTGATGAGCATTTATGTTGGGAATGTTTTTAGGGCAACATGTGAGAACTCAAGTGGCTCAGCCAAGCCGAGCTGCTTTTCCTGCTCAGCATCATGGTGCAGGAATACAACTTGGTTAGTAATCATTTTGTGACTGCCATCCTACAGCAGGGGTGGGCAACCTGTGGTCCTCCAGATGCTGGACACAAACTCCCACCAGTCCTGGCCAGCATGGTCAATAGCCACAGATAAGAGCTGTTGTCCAGCAACATGTGGAGGATCCCTTCCCATGCTACAGTAAAAATATCTTGCAGGAAAAGGAACAGGATCAGCCCTACCTCCTCCAGATAGAGCCAACTCACAAGAACTCGGCTACAATTATTACTCAGGAGACAGAGATTTATTTGTAACAGCTCACTGCTGACTAATGTATAATTACTGCAAGTTTCACGCACTGTTTATTTTTGTCATACCTGCAAGTTTTGTGGTCAAAATTTCTTCATACTCTTCACGGATTTTCTCTTCACGTTCTTTGAGCAAGCGTTCACATATCATTCCAACTTGTCTGAGAGTAAAGAGGGGCTGTTCTTTTTTCAGTGGCGATGATGCTGCAGATGAAGTACCTATGAAAAAGTATTTTCATAGGTAATTAAGGTATATTTTAGAGATCCTCCTAATTACTGATGAGTGCACTGTATATACTTGTAGGTGTTTTGAGGATCAGATTTTTGACCAGTGAGTGCAGCCTCTGTCACAATCCAAAGCGAAGTCAACTGTGCTTTATGTTTCCATAGATTTAAGTGTGTAACTTTCTCTGTATGATGGCTTTTGAAGACAACAGTCTAAGTGCCTGTCAATTATCTACAACAATATGTATTGGCAACATCTCAAGAGTATCCACAAGGTAATTTGTCTGCAAACATATAAAATATGGCTTGATGTCCCATTTGCTAGTTACTCTTAAAAGTCTGGCAGAGGAATCTCTGCTGGCTTGCCGGCATGTATGTTGGCCTGTTTTGTTAAAATCTCCTCTCAAGCTGAATGAGATTCCCGTCCCTGGTATATAGTATGTCGCTCTTATTTTATACTCAACTTTTGGCACCCTTTTCAAAAAGGGTGGGCAACAGCCCATTTAAAAGTATATTATCTCAATGATTATCTGGAAGAGAGCAGATAAAGTTTCTTATGAATATGCTCTTATTTGTTTCCACTGTTCATACTAACAGAGTATATCTCCTCTTCAAATAAAACTCTTCCTTCCACAGAGTTTTTTCATAGTAACACGCATAACTTACCTAGGATCCAAATTATCAAATGTTATGCAAGTTTACTTTGAAAAATTTACCTGGCAAAGCTGGTCCAGTAAGGAGAAATGCTTGTGACTGTGCATCAGTAGAACAACAGGGATCTGTTTGCTGAAAGTTTTCTAGGTGTCTCCTCTTCTGCATGCGTTTGTACTCCTGTTTTATATTGTACAGAATTTGCTCTAGAAAAAGGAAAACATATTCATTATGTTTCTGCTTATTAGTCTAGCAAAGATTTCAAAACCCAAACGTGTTACATTGACTATATAAGTGCTGATTTACTATAGTATGCATCTTAGAAGTGTGGTTATGCAGTTCTGTCAAAACATTAAGAGCATTTAAGTAATTTTCAATGAATTACACTTTTTAAGAAGCTAAATTATGCACCACAAAAGATAACATTTTGTATTATAAACCCCAGCAATGTTCTTTCCCACACAAATTCCTAAGCAGCAACAGGTAGGGGGCCTAAATGGTTACTTCTAGCAAAGGTCTCTGTTAACAGAAAGGGAAATGATTGGAGATTGGAGCAAGGTGGAATGCAAGGGAGGGAATCAGCAAAACTTGCCTCCACACCCCTTTTGTTAGCAGAGAGGAACACTGAATCAAAGCTCCCTCGGTAGTTGCACTCCACTCCACCCAATGTGGATCCACTACCAGCCTACTATGACCTCCACTTTGTCCTAAAAGAATAGTGAGAAAAATGACAGGTCACAAGCGTTAAATTGCGAACCATCGTTCCATGACATAGATTTGGTGGCAGCTACATTCATTCCACCTCCCTGATTTAGTCCGGCTTTAAAGGCACTAGACAATCAAGGACAAGTTCCATGAACATGTTGTCAGTACCTCCTTATTTCCTGCATACTGACTCTGTGACTGGGCCACATATGCAAAATAATCTGTGCTGCTTTTCCAAAGTAGATCTGAATAATTATGCATCACATTATCTCATTAAACTTAACTAAGTATTACCATTAAAAACGTACATCACTGTATGAGTTATAATTCATTTCTGAAATACTGCTGTACATTGAATCCACTACTGGCTTAAATGTGCACCATCCCCTTCCATTATGGCTTCTCTCGATCTTATGATAATATTCTCTAGACTGCTGCCTGGTGGACAAAAATGCATGCTCTCCCTTACAGATCTGCACTCTTCCCTGCACTTCACCAGAAAGAAACAAAAGGGGAAAGCAATCAGCCCTATCTACAGCACTTGCTTTGTGGGGAAAATGTAGTGAGACTGATTGTGTCTTTCTCCTCTCTTCCCCTCTATCCCATGCGGAGGGGTATCCACAGAAGAAGCAGATGTTTGCCAGGAAGCATCTTTCTTAAGTCTCATGCAAGCACTTCTACAGAAATGCATCCCCAATACTGCTGGCGGGGGAGGAGTAATCTGAGTGCAGATTCTCTCTCCCCACCCCTCCAATTTCAGCTTGCAGGTCTTGCAGGGAAGACTTCCACATGTAAACTCAGAACACCAAGATGCACATGCCACCTTTAATTTCACCCCCTACCCCACATCTGCCAGAGTTCATCCTACTAGACTGTAGAATAATCTCCTTGCCACCAAAAACCAATCTAGATTGCCCATATTCTCTGCATGCCAGACCATGGGGTATACTACTACCATCTCCTTTAAGGCAGTTAATATAGCCTCTTTTGCCTCATCTAGCCAGCTTGCAAATACCAACTGAGTACAGTGGTACCTCAGGTTACATACGCTTCAGGTTACAGACTCTGCTAACCCAGAAATAATACCTCGGGTTAAGAACTTTGCTTCAGGATGAGAACAGAAATCGTGCTCCGGCGGCGTGGCAGCAGCAGAAGACCCCATTATAGCTAAAGTGGTGCTTCAGGTTAAGAACAGTTTCAGGTTAAGAACGGACCTCCGGAACGAATTAAGTACTTAACTCGAGGTACCACTGTAAATATACAGAGTCACTTCCATTACTTAGGCGCGTTTGGTCATGTCCAACCTTGGAAACATTCCCAGATGGTTGTCTCATTATGGTACTTTTAAAAATGATTACTGTATCTCTTTTCTTTTTTTGAAAAAACTTTCACTCTAAAAATCATAGAGTAACAGTAACTTCCTGATCTGCTATAAAGTCCCATGTAAGATGAAACCTGGCACTTTGCTAAGGCAACAATGAAAGAGTAGCAAAAGGACAGCACAGTATCTTCAACACCTCAGCTAATAAGTGAAGTTGCACAGGATTCAAACCAGTTTAAGATATACAGTACAATACAGATCCATTTCTCCTAATTTGTATACCACCTTTTTATTTTACTATACCCACGGCTGTTTACAAGCTAGAAACAAAGTATGTACACCTTATAACAATCTAATCCAATACAAAAATGTGATAATAAAACATAACTTTAAAATAAGCAACTTATATCAAATAAAGTAACATTCAACAATTCATTGGAATAGTCATTCCAGTCTACAGCAAGAGTTGCTAACCTGTGGCCTACCACAGGTTGGGACTCCCAAACCCACCAGCGTGGCAGTGGTTAGAAATGGGAGTTGTAACCAACAACATCTGGAGAAACATGGGTTAGCCAAACCCTGATAAGAGCGGGATTTGAGAAGTTCAAGCTATCAAGCATCTACTAGTTAGACAAAAATTAAAATAAAATAATGGAATGCTTGTTTTGTTCGCATTAAGAAACGTCCTTTTTTTTACATTTAGCATCTGAACCCCTAACTCCTTCTAAACCTTCAATAGATTGAATCCATGCCTAATCTCACACTGTGAAAACTATCCCCCCTTTTGCATTCAGTATTTGTTCCCATTAAAAATATAAATAAATCCATATATTGCTTTCGAAAAATGTCAGCTAATACCTGTATGTAGAAGAAGTGAAACTTAAAACTGTCTATTTTCACTTTTTGGGACACTACACAGAAAATATCAAGAGGCTGCATGAGTCCAATCCAGGGGTGCCCATTTCCCCCCCCCCCCCAAAGCAGGCCAGATTTGACAAAGTGAGCATGCGTGAGGGAGGGCCGACCAGACCTTTTTTTTTAGGATTGAAGTTGTTGAGTTTTTTTAGGATTTTACTCCAGGAGACAGGATATAAAAGAAGGTGTAATCTAAAGAACAGTTAACAAGCATCCCTGAATCATGCCTTGGAGGGAGAAACCAAAGGAGGCTGGTCCCAGTAGTCTAGTCCTTTTCAACAACCAATAGTACATTATTTCTTTCTTTAGAGTATGCTTCTCATATAGGAAACTATCATCACTATAGAAGCATATTCACTTTCAATGTTGTATTTAAGCTAATGTTGTTTAAATAATATTTAAATCTAATTTTTAAATTGTTAGCTATTTCCATACTTACTTTCTTGTCATACTGTAAAGCATAGTTTCAATGTCATGGTAGCATTCCTGACACAAGGCCCAAAATACCCAAGATATTGTCACTGTCAGCCAAGGTAGTGCAGTAGATAAGAATGTTGGGAGTAAGACCTAGGAGACCAGGTCTTATAACCCCTCACCTAGCCATGAAGCTCAGAGTCTAGTTCACAGCTACTACCCCAAACTATAGCTTAGTGGGAACCTGCAGGCTCCCACCAACTTGCAAACACTTTGTTTTTCTGTTATTATTTTTTGCCACCATGCTGAGCTACATCAAGGTTTGCCTGACCATGTTGTCCGAACCATGGCTTGTGGTCAAGCTTTGTCTTCACCAACCACAAACTAGCCACAAATAAATCTAAGACAAATAATCAGGACTGCCAAAAATCTTAGATTGGATTTGAGTGTCAAGGAATTATAACGTACAGTATTTACATTCACTCCTGGGTTTGACAAACCTGGAGTTCAAAAGCTAGTCACTTTAAACAAGGTACTGCCAAGAAAACAAAAAAAGTATTCATATCAACAGCCATAATCCAGAGGCTCCACCTGCCACTGATCTGAGCCCCAAAGAAAAAAGAAATTATCCACAAATGGAGCAGCAGGTAGACAGTGCATTCAAAGACCTGTGCTGGAATGAAAACTATGTACTGATGAGAGTCCTGGGTGTAGGGAGGAGTCTCCACACACATACATTCAGTGGAGCAATCCAGAGCATCCAGATCAGCCCTTGTTGGATTAAGGTTCAGGTGACCAACTTTATGTTGAAAGAAATATTGCAAATTACAGTTTTCCATCTTCCTTTAAGTTCTTAAATGTCTTGCCACTTCAAATTGTGTTGATCCAATAAAAACAGACAGAAGTCTATTGTCCATTATACAGTAATATGAACAGAATAGTCCAGAGGGTGAAGAGGAAGTAAAAAATCCACCCCAACCCCCCAAAACAAGCAGAACTGGGAAATCCCCAACCAAAGATTCTGCTAAAAGCAGTAAATCCTAAGGTTTAATCCAAAGCTGTCCATGTGCAAGCCAAATGGACTTCTGCTTGCGCAACAAGACTTCACTTTTCTTTCCTCCCCCTGCGGTTCTCTGCATGCCCTCAAAATCTGCTCAGGGAGGTTGGGGGAGTGCAGGGGGCAGCAGATGAAGCTAAAGCCCAATTGTGCAAGTGGAAGTCCACTCACACATTGGATTCCACCCCTAATCTCCCAAAAGAATAATGTGGATCATATTCATATTTCCACTCTGGCTCAATAACCTCTGTTAAACAATAGAAGATGATGCAACAATAATTGTTACTTCTATTACACTAAGGGCATTCCACGGAATACGGACTGGATACATGGTAGCAAAACCTATTACATAATACTGATCTTTAACTGGTGGACTCAAACTCAAGTTGGTCACACTAGCAACATAAACCCAAAAAAATCCTTTTTGGGTTAGCGATACTTTTTCTTCTTTTAAGCAGAGAAAGAGGAAAAACAGAAGAGACAAAAAAAGTACAAAAATAGTTCTTGTGGTTTGCTAATACACTGAGATATAAAAGATGATATTTAAAATGTTTGGAATGTTAAGGCTGAAAGCTGCCACTGATATATCCACATGCTTCTCAAGTTCTCCATAGTTTTACCTCTTCCTGTAACTTAGGAATAACATTATACCAGCACATCAACTGAACCAGCTCTGCCATCTTCATATTTGTGGTTTGAAATGTAGGACAGTTCAAAAAGGACACAGCAGGATAAGCATGGATCATATCATATGAAGTCTTATTTTAATTTGCTCAAATAAAAAAATATTATGGTTAGCAACTTATCGGATAAATGCCCCAAATGTATTCCAAAGGCTTCGTGAATAGCATCTAAATGTATAAGCATTAAGGAAGTATGTTTTCAAGATGACTGGGCAAGTGTGTTACTTAGTCTAGGATGGCTCTGTCATGCAAGGTCATCAAGTGAGGGATAGGCACTTACACATGGGTAGGCAAACTAAGGCCCGGGAGCCAGATCCAGCCCAATCGCCTTCTAAATCCAGCCCATGGACGGTCCAGGAATCAGCGTGTTTATACATGAGTAGAATGTGTGCTTTTATTTAAAATGCATCTCTGGGTTATTTGTGGGGCATAGGAATTCGTTCATCCCCCCAAAAAAAATACAGTCCGGCCGGCCCCCCACAAGGTCTGAGGGACAGTTTGCTGACCCCTGCACTTACATGTGAACCATCTTAAGAGGAGGAGTATTAGCACTGATCAAAGTCAGAAACTACATACCAGATGACCCAACTATAAAAAAGAAATTGCAATAGAATTGTTTTAAGCATCTATTCACTTAGTTTTCACTAAGGTGACAAAATTGTGTCTGGGCTGTAACTTCTTTAGACTGCATGACTGATTGACATTTTTTTCTATGGAGATGCAATCTTAGGACATCTTGACAGACAAGACTTACCAGACTTCAGTCAAAGTGTGGCAAGTCCCAGGTAAGTGTCTATATAGAGCTGAGGAATCTATGACCCTCCAAATGTTGCTGAGCTACAAATCCCATCATACCAACCACTGGCTATGCTGGCTGGGGACGATGGAACAGTTGGAGGGCCACAGGTTTCCCACTCAAATGTAGAAGATTGAAGGACCAGGCATGTGATTCCTTAACATTAATCTCTACTGATAAAACCCAAACAGAAGTTTAGTATCAAGATGCTACTATGGCAAGTGATCTTATACTTTTTTAGTTATTTGGATTTTATATTAAAGTCTGTGAACAGGATTGCTACAGGTGTCTGCACTGGCATTAAACCTAGATATACAAACAGATCATTTAACCAAAACGTAGCTAGAAATTCCCAGATGGGAAAAGCTCTATAGCTCCCCAAGATAAAAAGTACTTTTCCCACCATGATTGCTCCAAGTAAATACACTGCACACCAAAATTACATCTTTGTCATACAGGTTTTAAGATATGCAATTTCTTTCAGACATGTACAAGTAGAAAAATCATAGAGAAAAGGCCAATTCAGCATGAATTCAGCAACACAGCAGCTGTCCAAACAATGTTTAAAACTGTTTGATACAATATTTACTCTGAATGTTTCCCTTCTCCTCTCCTACCAATAAAGCACTTGTTTACCTATTCAAAACAGCTGGTGGCTCATTTTTTTTAGTGACACACCCACCAACTCCAAAGCTAGATTTTCTTCCTTAATTAAGCATGATTGGCCCAAATCAATGTTTACATTGGCATAGATCCAAACATGCCTTGTGTGAACAGAAAGGTATTTCTGCTTGTGCAATGTACCCCAGTAATAATTCTGTTTCCTCATCCTGTTACAAGCCTATATGCCCCATTCCAAGCCATTCTAAGAGGCTCTGTAAACCCTCAGGAACAGCTTGGTTGGGTGTGTGCAAGGGGTAAGAATGGGGAGAGGGGGGAGGGGAGAGACAGAACACCCCACTGCACCAGTCCACTGTTCTTCTCAAGATCCAACCTCCTAAATTCAGGGGGAAATTGAGACCTGAAATGCTGTACATTGAACTGCTTTTAACAAACCAATTCCTATAGCCAATTAGATTACTCAGTCTACAGTCTGATGCATGAGCTAATATGCTGACACAGCAACTCTGAGAAATGAGCAGAAGATGACAGAACTGATGTAAGGACCAAACTTCTCTTGCTGGGCTAATGCAGCAACTCGACCCCAGTCCAATGCAGTTGATGGTGTGGGGTCGTAACATTTTTATACATGAAAAACCTATTGTTACATTTTTCAATGGAAAAAACTCCACTTTAAGAATGCATTCATAGAATTAGTTAGTAACATAACTAATGAATAGAATACAAATTCAAATCTGCCAACCAGAATGGATATACTAGTTTAAATCTAAAATCTAAGTTGTAATTAACTTTTTCATGTGACTATTCATAGACAAAATATTTTATGTGCATAATTCTTCATGCACGCTGAAACTTAATACTTTACAATGAAGAAGAAGAAGAAGAGTTTGGATTTGATATCCCGCCTTTCACTCCCCTTCAGGAGTCTCAAAGCGGCTAACATTCTCCTTTCCCTTCCTCCCCCACAACAAACACTCTGTGAGGTGAGTGGGGCTGAGAGACTTCAAAGAAGTGTGACTGGCCCAAGGTCACCCAGCAGCTGCATGTGGAGGAGCGGAGACTCGAACCCGGTTTCCCAGATTACGTGACTACCGCTCTTAACCACTACACCACACTGGCTTTCATTTCATTTATTAAAATATAAATAATGCAAAGGAATTATATGTCATTCAGCTATCATGCCAGAATTGAAGTAAAAATAATTTCCAAGTAAGCCAGGGGTGGAAAACCCTTTTCTTATTAAGGGCCACTGACCCATGGGAAAAGCCAACCATGGAGGCCACTGCTAGTGATACAGAGTTAGCACTTCATTATCTTTCTGCCACCCCATCTCTACTTCTATATTTTGTCTTATAAATCTACCTGCACTATGTTCCACTAACTCTGGGAGTGCACTTGCTGGGGACATGTGTGCGAGCCTTCTTGGTGGCAGCACTCAGATAATGGAAATCCCCTCTAAAAGAGGTTGATGTTTGAGTTTTAGGAGAGCAGTAATGATTTCAATCTGTTCTAACAAGCCTTCCTGTTGAGTGATGTATTTAGACTGCCCTAGTTGTTAGATGCCCTTTCATGCTGTAGTTTGAACTTATTTAATTAAAATACTGTATTTTTGTTGTCATGTTTCTGATCTAGATGCCTCCTTGGGAGCCCAAAGGCAGGGTAGAAATGATCTAAAATAATATTTTTAAAAGCTTAAGTCAAATAAACACACAAAGTCAGCTTTCAATCAATTAGGGCAACAAAAAAAATTACCAATAAAACCCACATCACTGAGTACTGCCACAGTGGTACCTGTGTTTTGTATAAAATAGCTCTATTCCATGAAACTTTGTTGCCCTTAACGGAACAAGCAACAACTAACATTGCAGAACACAAAAGTCATTCAGGGTGTCTCCTGAATGTAAAGGTATTTAGTACCCTTATCAATGCTTATTAAAAGCAACCAAACCCACATCCTATTATGACAGCATTGCAACCAATCCTTACATCACACCTATGTAAGAAAGTCTACTTAACTGGCTTAACAGTTCAATGTTCTTGAACTGTACATATAGGAATATTTGTTGTGCTACCTGATCTTTTATATCTTTTGCTAAATTAGTATAACCTAAGGTTTGCTAAATTACTCTAACTCATCAATAGACAATTTAATTCATCCTCTTGCATGGAAAAACAGGCACGTATCTGAGGCCCTTATTGTCATGCTTTAATTTACAGACTAGTTAGATTAAACACATGCCTGTTTCTAAGACCGGAAACATACAATAAATAAATTTCACACAGCATTGTATTTCTTGTGGAGTAAGACATTACAAATCTAGGTTATTTCATCCCCAAGTTATTATTGGACAATTTGAACAAAGTTGTAAGAATTTACACAGAAGCCCCACATTGTGAAGATTTACTTAAAGCTAAATACCTCTGAATGACAAATCTCCAAATAATTTTGAGACAGATCTCATCTAAGTGTTTAAATACCTAGAGTTTTATACTTTTTCTGGGGTTTTCAGCGGCACTGAAATTTTCAAGAGGATATGTGCTCCTAACCACTAATGCCTTCAAACTGCAGCTCCTTGACATGCCCAGCTGTTCACATCACTAAATCAATTTTAAACCCACATTTACATTAAATATTCATTGCATGGATACTTCTACTTCCAGCGAAGTCACCAATCATAAATGTAGCATTTAACTAACACAGCCTTGGTTCCTGCTTACACATTTAGCAATGTTTAGCTACTTTATGATTCAAACTAAACTGCAATCCTGAATACATGCTCCACTAACATAATTTACTAATGAGAAAGGTGTTAATTTAACTACCACACTTTGCTAACCCTATTCAAATCAAATGTAGTCCACCAGGGTTTAACAGGAGATAGCTATGGTCCCAGACATTTCAGCATATCAGCTCTCACAAGTGAGATTATCTATACAATGGGAAGACCAACATAATTTGAAGCAAGTTATTGTAGACATACCAAGATGCAAGATTTAAGGGCTAATTTAAATATTCATATTTCCATGTGACAGCAAACATTCTGTAATTAATGTGGCTTACACAGATCCACTTCTTACTATATGAAAACACAAGCTCTTGGGAAATGAAAGCTTAATAAAAACCAGCAAATTACTATGCCTGCTATCTCAGATAATCTTCAGACTCAAATGCCACATCCATATATGCAAAATAAACTGAAGATAATGGTCCCTACATTCATTAATTATTTGAGAACTGGAGGAGGGGGTGAAGACGACAAAATGATTGGGGAAGAATGAACTCTATATATGGAATAAGATTCCGAATAGGTCCAGTTAGTGGAACCCACTCTGGGCCAACCATGTAAATACCTTCAGAGGTGTAATTCAATGAAACCTGATCCTGCAATTTATTTATTAGGTCTTGGGGTGCAGGAGGAAGAAGAGACAGGTTATCACTTTAACATTTCTGGTGAAGTGACACTGAAATGCATTCTCGTCCTTACTAAGAGATGTTCAACAGCCACTGCCTTATTACAGCTTCTTCTTACAAGAACGCCTTTATTGATTTGAGCCCCCGCGGAGACGTGAACAATACCCGGCTCAATACTGGAAGGGGGTGGGGTGGGGGAGAGAAATGTAATTCTTATCGTCGAACCGGCCCCTGCCGTCGCCCAAGCCGTCCACCTTGGGGTGATTGATGACAGCCCCCGCTCCGTCCCTCTCCCTGCCCTCCCCCGGTGTTTGAACGGGAAGGCGGAGGCACGGCCGCCTCGGCTCAGGCAACATACGCCCAAGAGTTTAATGGCTGCAACAAATCGATCGCCTGCACCGGGGAGGAGAGAAAGAAGGGCAAAGAGACGGAGAAAGAGACAGAGACACATTTCTCCCGGCCAAGATCCCGCCTCCCTCGCGATATAATTTCTCGGTTCCTCTTTCTCTCCGCACACATACAATTACCCCCGTCAAACGCCAAGGAGCCAAGCAGCCCTCTCTCTCCCAAGGGGGGTGGGGGGGGGAGGAAGGTGCGGTGCTGAATAGAGAAATTCCCCTTTCCCAGACGCAGCCCGGCGGGGCTGAGTCTCCCCGCCCCTCTTCGCCCATTACACCGGCTCAGCCCCATTATCAACCCCCTTTCTGCGGCCTCTCCCGTATCGCTGCCACTTCCCCGCCCCCACCGCGGCGAGAGCGGCCATTTCCATTGTGCCGACTCCGCGGCGAAAGCGAAGCCAAAAGAAGTGGGGGGGGGAGGAAAATGGGGTGGGATAGAGAAGGGAGGTGGCTGGGAAGAGAAAGCGGGGCGACGGGGAGAAGCCAAGCGAACTCATGAAAAGCAAGCCAAGAAAGGGGGGAGGCGGCGGAGGCGGCCTTCGCCCCTTATCCTAGAGTCTCTTCCCCCCCCCGCCGTGCCCCGCCCTAGGCGCCCCTCGGGGCCCCGCTTACCTGTGGTGAGGCGAGTGGACACTTCCCCGAAGGGCGAAGGCTCCATGCGCAGGTATTTCTGCGGGGACGAGGCGAAGGAGGCCGCGGAGGAAGAGGAGGCGGCGGCCGCCGAAGCGGACAAAGGGGCGCAGCGCCGCCGCTTCGGCGAGGCCGGGCTCAGGAGCGGGTCGAAATCCAGAGTCCTTTTTAGGGTGGCGCCGCAGGCCATGGCGGAGGTGGAGGAAGACGACGACGAAGAGGCTGAGGGAGCGGAGCCGGCTGGGCCTTCGCCACCGAGAGAGAGAGCGAGAGAGTGAGCGGGGCCGGAAGGAGCTGACGAGACCGGGGGGGAAGGAGGGAACGGAGGAAAAAGGGGGGCGGAGGAGGCGCTTCAGGCGCTGCCTCGCCGCGTCAGGCTCGGGGTCGCCACTGCTACGCGCCTCCTGGGCTTTTCTGCTGCCTGCCGGCCGCCGGCTCCGCCTGCGTCTCCAGGGAGCGGCCCGGAGCTCTCGGCCCGGCTTGGCTGGACTCGTTGGCTCCGCCCGCGGAAAATCCTCCCCGGGCCGAATCCGGGAGGGTGTCTAGGCCGGTGGGAGCGGCACGACGGGAGGCTACCCGGCCTGAGGCCGCCGATGACGAGAGATAGCCGCGGCGGGAGCTGCCGTGCGCCTCTGTGACTCTTCCACACCAGCAATATGGCGTCAATAACAACGCCGCTGATTCAAAAAACCATCCCTCGCCGACGCGCCTGCGCGGCACGGGGGTGGCGCCCGCCGCAAGGGTTCAGGGGAGTTGTGGTTTTCTCAGGGTCACCTCCCTGCGTTTGATGCAAGGGTGCAGGAGGGAAGCGGGGGACTACGTTTCCCGTCGTTCTTGGCGCTAAGGACATGACTTCCGGGTGGAATTTAAATCCCCGCAGAGAACCCTGTACCTCAGGAATGCGAGTGAAATGGGGTGAAGGAATGGAAGCGGTCTTCTTCATATGGGGAGTAGCAGGAAAGGAGCCGGGCAGCGGGGAAAGGAGCTTAGTTTGCGGAAATTATAAATGGCTGATGGTACTTAATTATAACATCAGCCATAATAACATCTGGTCCAGAAGAAAGGGCGTTTCGTTCAGCTATCTCTGAAACACTGAAGTAGATTGTTGGAAAAGATGAATGAATGAAACAACAAGAAAAAATCCCCAAAAGGAAGAAATTCGCATTTATAATACTCTTCTTGACTGTGCTGCAGCTAGTGGGGTGGGGAGAAAAAACTCCTGTCCAATGGCTTCACCGTTCTAGACAACATTTTGTATTAAAGGAAATACCGTAAATCACACATACAGCTCTTAAAATGTTTGAATTTAAATGCCAATAGTGACTGAAATAAATTCAAATATCTGTGAAAACAAACATTTGATTCACAAAAGCATTAATAATTGTACAGATAGAAAACCATAGTGTGCCTGTAAATTGATTTCTTTGAATGATGATAACAATACAGTATTATTTTTTTTAAGGCCAGCCAAGAGCAGCATATCCCCCCCCCCCCAGATGCATCACTCTGTTTGGGGGCTATAGTGAGTGATTATAGAACCTACAGTCTTACTCTGGAAAAGATGATAAGGTAAAGGGACCCCTGACCATTAGGTCCAGTCGTGACCGACTCTGGGGTTGTAGCGCTCATCTCGCTTTATTGGCCAAGGGAGCCGGCGTACAGCTTCCGGGTCATGTGGCCAGCATGACTAAGCTGTATCTGGCAAACCAGAGCAGTGTATGGAAATGCTGTTTACCTTCCCGCCAGAGTGGTACCTATTTATCTACTTGCACTTTGAGGTGCTTTCGAACTGCTAGGTTGGCAGGAGCAGGGACCGAGCAACGGGAGCTCACCCCGTCGCAGGGATTCAAACTACTGACCTTCTGATCAGCAAGTCCTAGGCTCTGTGGTTTAACCCACAGTGCCACCTGCGTCCCGGAAAAGATAGCATGTAACAATTGATCACATTTTACAAAGGCTCTCTCAGTAATACAGCAAACCTGTAAAGTAGCCCAAAATTATTGTCCCCATATTGCAATTGAAAAGTGAATATATTTGATTGGAATAGTTAATATCTATACCACTTTATGAGAGAGAGTGGGAAGCTTCCCCATGGTCACGTAGTGAATTTAAGCTGGGGAAAACATTTTAAGTCAGGGACTTCCTGGTTCTTGCCCACCATTCTATTCAAGGAAAGAGCTATGGTTTTCTGAACTGGAATATAGAAAGGGCCACTTAATCTTCTCAAATCAAACTAACTACATAGGGTGCAAATACAGTTGTATCATACCAGCCATGCTGGAAGGCAGTGTGGCAAGCCTGGAGCTGGCACAGCAGTCGGGCTTGATGGTTTCAAGAGGTGGCCGTGGAGCAGACTCGAGATCCAGCAGATACTAGCTCAGTCCCCACCCCAGGATCAACATTTTTTTTCTTCCTCTCCCATGCCACTAGAACTCATAGAATTGTAGAGTTGGAAGGGATCCTTAGGATCATCTAGTCCAACCCCCTGCAATGCAGGAATCTGTCCCATATACAGGGAACTGAACTTGCAACCTTCGCATTATCAGCACCACACTCTGACCAACTGAGCTATCAAACTGGCAGGTTTTTATTTTATGATGTAAGCACTGATTATTGGGGAAACAGTAAGTAGGTCATGATTAGGCTTGAGCCGCAAGGTCTAATACACAACTAAATATTGCACCAATACTTGAGCAGCTGATTTTACCGTATTTTTCGCCCTATAGGATGCACTTTTTCCCCTCCAAAAATGAAGGGGAAATCTGGGTGCGTCCTATGGGGCGAGTGCAGACTTTCGCTGAAGCTTGGAGAACGAGAGGGGTCGGTGCGCACCAACCCCTCTCGCTCTCCAGGCTTCAGGAAGACATCCGCAGCCTGCTTCCCGGAGCGTCGGGCGCCCTGAAAGCAGAGCGCCCGGCGCTTCGGGAACACCTCCGCAGCCTAGGCAGCCCTGCGGGAGTTCCCCGCAGGGCTCCCCACGCTGCGGATAGCAGCCTGCCGCCCAGCGGGCGGGGCGCCCCGAAGCAGAGCGCCCTGCGCGCCGGACAGACATCGGCCAGCCCCACAAGCTCAGGGGACAGCAGGGAGGCGCAGCGCCGCCATCCCGCTGTTCCTCGACCTGATTCGGTTTCCCCGTCCTGCTTTTGGGGGGGGGGGAATAAAGGGGAAAAAATTCCTTTATTTCCCCCCAAAAAAACTAGATGTGTCCTATGGGACAGAGCGTCCTATGGGACGAAAAATACGGTATTTCATCATTTAATGGCAAGAATACAGAAGATGAGCAATATGAACAACATGTTTAGAGATCAGGAAGCTTGGCCTTTGGCATCTAATGCCAGTGGAGGGAGCCCTGATGCCAGCAGATGCCCCTTCCTAGCTTCCTGTATAAATATTAAATATCCTTACAGAGATCACTGTCAAACAATCGCAGACAGTGATAATTAGATCTCCACATTACTGGAGTTTCCCACACCACTACCACAGAACTCCCAAGGGAGGCAAAAGTCCAGATGGAAATGTAACATACACGAGCCATCTTCCTGCCAGTGTGCTGGCTAGGATTCTGCACAAAGAAGCACAGCTACCATTTACCCTTTACACAAGCACAAGCCTGTCTGAATCAAAGAAGGTCTGGCTGTAACTGATGAGTTCCAAGTATTGTTCACATGGGTTTGTTCTTCAATCAAATGAATTGTTAAGACATGTTCTAGCATCACATGTCCATGTATCAGGTTCTGGCTAAAGGCCAGGATTTGGCCATGCACTGACAAAGTGTAATTTCATTGGGGTGCTAACAACACTTTTTATTTAGGCATTTTTGTACTGCTTTATTTGTTTCCATGAAAGGCCATCATGAAAAGGAGCATAATAAAAACATAAAGCATAAGAATAGACAGCATTGGTTGGCATCTGTTTCAGGAGGCAATGGAGGAGTGAGTCTTTGGGGGTGAGGTCAAGCATCATAATAACAGCCCCCCCTTTTAATAGGGCATGGGTTATTTAATGGCCAAAGGTCTGAGTATAGAGGAATGTTTTTGCCTGGCACCTAAAAACATGTAATTACGGTGCCAGGAGAGCCCCTCTGGGGAGAGCATTCCACAGACAGGGAATTATGACAGAAAAAGTTCGTTCTTGTGTTCTCACCCTCTGAACCTCTCAGGATGTGGGGACATAGAGAAGGGCCTTTGGTGAAAAGCACAGGGTCTGGGTTGGTTGATATGAGAAAAGGCAGTCCTTAAGGTATTGAGGTCCTGAGCCATGTAAGGCACATTTATAATGCACATGTGACCTCAAAGGAAAACTTACATTTTGGCGCCACAAGTAACTCCAAAGTTATGTCTAAGATATTCTTTGTTGAAACAAAATCACGAGGTCGTGCTCACTTCGGCAGCACATATACAAAATCAGAGGTTGTCAATAACCATTAGGTATGCAGCCAACTCCCTATTTGCACACAGTTGAGGCATAAGTGACACCTGGAGCGGGTTTATGCTCATCCTGCTGAACGCAACCCCTGCACAAATGGGGAGTTGCCTGTAGTTAAACCATATTAGGCAATTTCTGCCTTTAAATTTGTATAATTTTCCAATTCTGTTTGCAAAGTATTTAGAACTAAAAGCTTCAACCTGATGGGGCTCTGGAAACTACCTATTCAAATTAATAATAATACGATTGGTGTCTGTTTAATTAATAAGCACACTATAGAGCTGCAGCTACAATATAGAGCTGTAATGTTTGCAAAAACCTAGCAGTGATACTTGGAAAGCATAGTAGAATAGTGGTTGTGGACAATTACATTTCTTGTCAAAATTCAACACGATGCACTGGTATAAACAGCCTTCACAATTTTTTTCACATGGAAATCAGGCCTTTGGGAAGGATAAAAAGGACTGCAGCCTTATGCACACTTCTGAGAACAGATCCCACCAAATTCTTCTGAGTACACATGCACAGCATTGCACTGTAAAAGTGGGGGAAAGCTTTCAGATTCACTTATGGCCTTGTAAGAAGAAAGCTGTGTCCCTTTCCGTTATTATACATTAATCAGCTCTGCCTGCTCTCTAGACTAGAACAGACTTACCATTAAAATGAGACAACCGAAGGCAACCTTTACCATAACTCAGCATTTTAAAATATAACAGTGGCAAGGATAGAACACAGAGTTCTTGGTCTTTGTTCACACAGGTGCTTTGGGGAGAGACATTGAAAAATGACTTTAAATGCACAACATTGTGCTATTTAAAGCTGAGAATTAAAAACCAGTGAGCATTGCAGCAATTTTTCCATTGTTAATCTTGCCCGATGGAAGATGCTATGGATTGCTTTTTTGCTTTAGGTCCCTATCATGTGCCATTTAACCTGGCAGCAAGCCCCCATTGTACTTAGCAGAACTTACTTCTGAATAGACATGGGCAGGACTGCACTGTTAATGAATTTTATGTAGTGCTTTGAAAATGTGTCTGTGTCTGGACGCCTATTATTTTTTTAGCCATACCAGTCTCTCAGGAACTCTATCTCCCAATTCTAAGCAAGCCAAGAAAGTGGATCAGCCACTCAGTCAGATGAACACTGATTTTACAAGCTTCCTAAAAATACTATCACCTTCAGAGCATTATCACAAGGCATGAAACACTCCTTCCCAAGTACTAAGTCCTAAATTCAGAAGACTCTTGTCTTCTGTGCTGTCATTTCCTCTTTCTGCCTCTCTTGCATAGAGCTTCGTTGACCCATCTGCTCCCATATTCCTTACCCCTTCTTATAACCCTTTTACTTGACTAGATTTCCCCCTCCCAAATGTATCCCTCATGAAAGGAACACAATGTTTTCTCATCTTTACTCCTTTGTTGATCTGGCTTGTTGTCTAACCATAGTTGAGTCACTGCTCTTGGAGATATGGTGCCTCCCTGCTTGAGACTTCAGGGAGTACTATAAACACACAGTATATAATTCAAAGAGATGGGATGAGCAAACGATGCAGGCTCCTTTATGAGCAGGCTTAGTACTGCTTAAGATGCCTAAGGAAATCTTACTATTAAGAAAGGTTTGATGATGTGGCCTGAAAATGCTGTATGAAAGATCTCTTGAGAGTCAGTAGAGTCTTGGTATACAAATGTCAGGGAGGACAACAAAGAGAGGCTAAGACTATGTGGCTGGCTTTAGCAATCACTACTTCATAGCTATGTTTTGAAATATCAGCAAGTTACCTTCAGGAAAAATAAATATTGGTAAAGTTTGAGGTGTGAAGATTACTTTGTTGGTATTTTCAAAATAGGCATTGATTCAAACATTAAAATCAATACAAACTTATACCACTAATTCATTATGCAAGCTTTAGGTAAAGCATCAAATCTATTCAACTCAGAGTACATCCACTGAAATCAATGGACCTAACTTAGTCATGTTTATTATTTATTTATTTTTATTTTTCTCTCCCTTCCCCTGGCATGTTTATTAATTACAGTGGGTCTACTCTGTGTAAAACATAGCTGAGTACCAACCTATTTATTTTCTGTAAGCCATTCTTGTACCACTCAACTGTGACCAAGTAACAGAACCCAAAATGGGCCTCTGCAAATAAGAAATGGCTCTTTAGCAGCTCTGATTTCTATTGCCAACACTGCAAGAACAAGCAGGTGCAAGTGTTTGGGTTGCATGTTCCCCCTTCTATCTTGCATGTAATAAAATGAAGCTTGTTGTTCCTGTTTTGGACAAACCACAGTTTCCAGTTATGAAGACAAGAAACGGTAGCTTGTTCTAATCTCAGCTCAAATAAACCCGTTTTCAGCTGTGGTTTCAGATCCTGATTTGTTAACCAAAGAAGAAAAACAAATCAGCTTCTCATATTCAGATATAGCACTGTGGTTTGTTTGTTCTTAAAAGTCATCAGAAGCCTTAAGCTTCCTTATCTTGAGAGGAGACTGTATAAGTCTAAGATTTGCACTTGCTCATCCCTGTACTGTAATCCTAAACAATGCTTTATAATCAATGGCAACTGCATGGTGGATAAGGCTTTTAGTGGCAACTAACCAGATGGGACATGGGTGGCGTTGTGGGTTAAACCACAGAGCCTAGGACTTGCCGATCAGAAGGTCGCTGGTTCAAATCCCCATGACGGGGTGAGCTCCCGTTGCTTGGTCCCTGCTCCTGCCAACCTAGCAGTTCGAAAGCACATCAAAGTGCAAGTAGATAAATAGGAGCCGCTCCGGTGGGAAGGTTAACGGCGTTTCTGTGTGCTGCTCTGGTTCGCCAGAAGCGGCTTAGTCATGCTGGCCACATGAGCCGGAATCTGTACGCTGGCACCCTCGGCCAATAAAGCGAGATGAGTGCCGCAACCCCAGAGTCGGCCATGACTGGACCTAATGGTCAGGGGTCCCTTTACCTTTACTTTAACCAGATGGTTATATACTACCCTCTATTATCAGAAGCAACCGAATACCAGTTGCTGGCGTACGAGAATGGGAGAGGGCTATTGCCTGATTATGGTCTTCCCAAAGGCGCTTGGTTGGCTACTGTGTGAAACAAGATCTGATCAGCAGGGCTCTTTTAATGTCTGGACCAAGCCGTTGCATTTAGGTAGGACAAAGTAGAAGAGCTACAAACAGGGACCAGGGTTCAAATCCCCACAGCCATGAAGCTCATTCAGCCTAACCCACCTCACAGGGTTGTTGTGAAAACAGTATGGAGAGGGAGAGAACTATGTACTCTACCATGAAGAAGTGTACTTTTCCTTGGAAGAAAGGTGGGATTTTAAAAAGTTTTTTTTTAAGTAAGTAAAAAGTCACCACCTACAAATTAACTATTTCAATTTAATTATATTTTAATGTTCAACAGGACTATTCCAGAGTATGTGGTATGTAGTGAGAAACCTCAGACTATTCAGTATATACAGTATATTAAATGTTCCCTTACAGCACCCCTATACCAGGTAGATTTTATGTAAAAGTTAAAGGCAGAGGAGGAACTTACTAAATGCCAAGCATGTTTGTTTAAGATCCGAAGCATAAATTTCCTCTGTGGGTCATTTATTTATGGGTAACTTATCACCTTTGCTTGATCATTTGTTTGTTAGAGATAACCATGCACTTCCTGGATTCAGCTGGGAAATCTTTTCTAGCTAGTAGGACTAAAGGGTCAAAATATGCCTTGTGAAATTCACCATGATTCCCCATTGCAAGTTGGAGGTACCCAAAGGTGAATTTGGCTTCAAGAGTCTGGTTTACAATAACATTGGCCATCATTGCACTTGCATGTTGCAGATAGGGGTAAGGCCTAGCATCTGAACACCCATGATCACCAGAGCCTTGACACCAACATCTTAAACCCAGTTCTGTGTGTCATTGAAATAACTCAAGAGCCTGATGAATCTTAGGCCCAAAGTAGACAAGACACAGGATTCCATGCCTCTTTTCTGCAACGGACTTTTGCTCTGAAATGAAAAGTATCCTTGGAAGGCTGCAACCAGGAGTTGAAGAACAGATGGAGGAGTTACATCATCATCATCGTAATTTAATTATACCCCGCCCATCTGGCTGGGCTTCCCCAGCCACTCTGGGCAGCTTCCAAAAAAATATTAAAATACTGTAATACATCAAACATTAAAAGCTTCCCTAAACAGGGCTGCCTAAACCCTTGGGCAACTTGTCCACCCATGATTACCCTCAAGCTGCTTTCTTACCAACAGCAGAATGGTGGTGATTTTGAGTAGACAAATGGTAGGAAGGGAGTTAAGTAGAAGCTGCAAGTCTTCCTCCTCCACCACTACTCTTCTTTCAAATGCTACTTTTCATTTTTTTTAGAAAGGTGGTAAGAGACAGATAATTCTTTTCACATATATTTTGGCTATGGATACAAAAATAGCTAGCTTTTGAACCTTGAAGCTCATAGGAACCCCAGGCATTAATCTTCCAAGGGTTTTCCCACATACCAACCATTTACTTCATGAAGCTTTGGTGAAGGGTGATAGCATACAGGTATAGCATCAGCTTTACGTGCAGAAGGTCCTGAAGTCAAGGAGGACAGAGAAAGAGTCCCCATCTGAAGCCCTGGAGAACCACTGTCAGTCATCCTAGATGATACTGAGCTAGCTAGACCAATGATCTGACTGTTAAAAGTGGTTTCCTGTTTCTGTACATTTGAGAGGATCTGGTGGCTTAAATGGCACAGAGATGGTAAAACAACTCATCTACCACCCAGGTAGATGTTTGGAGTAATCAGGAGGCTACAGGGGAAAAACAGTCTCCTTTTCCTCTGTTTTCCTCTCTTCAGTCAAATATTGCTTATCTGTTTTGGTTATGGAAATTTGTTGGGTAGATCAAGCTACTCATCTGCCCTCCAGCAAAGCAGTCACAAAATGCTTCACACTTTTAATAAAGGATCTAGGTTCCAAAGGAAAAATGTTCACTGCATGTTATCTTTTTAAAAAAAGAAAGAAAAAAGAGTAGTAGTTAGTTTCCAGGTGTGGGCACTTCGGTGAGGTAGTTTTGGGCAAACAAAGGAAAGGAAGGAATAGCTTCTCACCTCCACCTCTGGCTACTTTCCATTTTAAGATGTTGGAAGGAAAGAGACAAGGCATCTCAAATTCAGCTCCTAGCTGCATGCAAATGAATGCTGAGGAGGCAGTAGGAGACATTCATTCAGCTGAACTTTGTGATGGAAAGAGAGATCCACAGCTGGGAATGCCTCCCCATCATGTGGGTCAACCATCTGTGCTTGGCAGATAAGCGCTTCCCTGTGAAGAGGTTGTGCTTGGCTAATTGTGGAGAATGCACGGGAGACGCAGGAGGAGCGAGTGGCTCTTAAAGTTGCTTGCAGGGCAGAAAGTCTGGCGAAATGAGTGTAAAGGCTGCTTCTAATTTAAGAAAATTTTAAAGGAGGCACGTGTCCTATGATGACCTTAAGCATACTTGGAATGTAACAGGGCAAATCTAGGGGTCATCGGATGAGCTCTAGTGTGCATCTGTCCGTGAGTCATTTGTTCCACTGTAGACAGGGGCAGCCTGTGTCATGGTAGGAGTAACACTTGTATGCATTTTATCCACCCCACATTACTCTTGTATAAAAAGAGGCAGGAAGTTTTCTTGCAGCACTTCCCACACCTACCGGTATATTACATGCAAGCAGAAGAGATGGGGGGGGGGGGGGAAGAACACCTGTTTTTATATAATGCACATATATGTTTACTGGGGAAGTAAATTCCATGAACATCTGAGTTCCCATAAATACCAAGAGCTTGGTATTTACAGCATGGTGGCTATTGGTTAAACTACATGTTACACACAAATCTGTATGGTAGAGGTGGATGTCATTTTTTTTAAAAAAGAAAAGATCTATGGAGGTGGCAATTGAGAGCAGAGAAGTGATTGGGAGAAGGTATGCTTCATCCTCCCCCCCAATACCATTTTCCTGCTCCAATTGCCCCCAAATGAGTTTTCTTTCTCCATCCTGGAGTTTCAGATATATGTTTGTAAGGGCAGAAGGGATAAAGCTGAGTTCAAGATTCACAAGTGAAAATTTATCATAGAATTTATCAGAGATTCCACATTTCAAATCTGGAAAATACAATCCCCACAAGGTACAATGCTCCCCATTTTTAATGAGTTGAAGAAAATGAAAGAAGAGCTTGTGTTCACCAGGCAACAAGAAATTTAGTTTTTAAGAGCTCAGAAACACCTTGTCAGACTCAGAAGAGTACTTCCTGGCTGATCTGCAATGAATCATCACTGTTTATAGGGCTCCAGCATGCGGTAAGCCCTGAGGCAATCTGGCTGGAAAGGATGTGAATGAGATAATTATGTTGCCTGTCTACTTGAGGAACACCTGCTTTTCAAAGGTATTTCTATTGTTGAAGAAAAGAATTTGCATGTGGGTATAGCAACACCACACATTTAAACTCTGTAAATTATAATTATGTGTCTAGCAGAACATTCTCAGCACTGAAACTGAGCCACACGTCCTAGGATTCTTTGGAGGAAAGCATAGACAGTTTAAGCTAGTTTTAAAAATAAGCGTAGGTTGTAGGTCTTGCCATATAAAGAGTTCCCATATTTGATATTCACTTGTTTCCCCATTTGTATATTTCTGCCTAGGATACAGTAGAAAAAAGAAAAAGAAAACAAAGTACAGTGGTACCTCGGGTTACATACGCTTCAGGTTACAGACTCCACTAACCCAGAAATAGTGCTTCAGGTTAAGAACTTTGCTTCAGGATGAGAACAGAAATCATGCTCCGGCGACACGGCAGCAGCAGGAGGCCCCATTAGCTAAAGTGGTGCTTCAGGTTAAGAACAGTTTCAGGTTAAGAACGGACCTCCGGAACGAATTAAGTACTTAACCTGAGGTACCACTGTATTGTTTCTCATCATTTTGATGACTTGAATGGATATCATTCAGGTAAAAAAGGGTGTGGAAACCCAGTTGCCTCACAGGTACTATTTACTTCATGTTAGAACATAAGAGCCTGCTGGATCAGGCCAAAGGCCCATCTAGTCCAGCTTCCTGTTTTCCCAGTGGCTAAGTGACTAGATGTACAATATGAATCAGTAAGGTGTCAATTACACCTTATGTGTTTTCAGGTCCCTTTCTTGGGGAGGGAAGTTGCATCACTGAGAAGCTTTCCTGACTTTACAGTGTAATCTGGCCTGCAAGGCTGCTTTTCCTATAGCCAAGCTTATCTGTCCTATGCTTGACATCATCTAGGACATCAGGTGTGGGGCAGGCAAAGCTGGGGCTCTCTGATGAAATGGGGAAAACAGCCATTGACAGCATTCATACCTTTGTCTCGTTCTCTTTTAAAGCCAAGTTGGTGGCCATCACTGGCTCCTGTGAGAGCAAGTTCCATAGATTAACTACAGTGTATGAGGGCCAGTGTGGTGTAGTGGTTAAGAGTGGTAGACTCGTAATCTGGTGAACCGGGTTCAATTCCCCGCTCTTCCACGGGCAGCTGCTGGGTGACCTTGGGCCAGTCACACTTCTTTGAAGTCTCTCAGTCTCACTCACCTCACAGAGTGTTTGTTGTGGGGGAGGAAGGGAAAGGAGAATGTTAGCTGCTTTGAGACTCCTTCAGGTAGTGATAAAGTGGGATATCAAATCCAGACTCCTCTTCTTCTATGTGAAGAACTTTATTTTCTCTGTCTGGAATCTTCCAGTGTTTAAGTTCAAGTATTATGCTTGAGGATGAAAAAAGCCTATCTTTATCCACATCCTCCATGTCTCTGACATGTCCCCGCCATAACTCACTTTTATTCTAAATTAAAACACACCCATAGTTGTTGCCTTTCTTCATAGGGAGCTGCTCTAGCCTCTTGAGCATTTTGTTTGACCTTTACCTTTTCCAGTTCTACAATATCCTTTCTGAGATAGGTGACCAGAACGGTACATAAAAATGAACACACAGAGACACACAAAGACAGAACAGGGAGGTAGAACTTATTGCCCTTTCACAACAACTGCACACTGGATCAACACCATCCTTGAGCTGTCTGCTAGGACCCCAAGGTCAGTCACTGTCAGTTCAGATCATACTAGTGTGTGTGTGTGTGTGTGATAATATATTTTTTTTGGTCCAGTGTGCCTCAGTAGTGATCAGCAGGGGTGCTCACCTGACCTCTCATCACCGGCTTACTGGGATGGGGAGGTACAAGGCGGGAGGTGGGTCGGTGTGGTGCAAACACAATAGCAGAGCCATTTCACTGCTCCCATTGGTGCGTTTGCACCACACCATCCTCACTGCCATTGCACCCCTCCTAGGAAGGTGCAGTGACTGCAGTGGCAGAAGGTCAGATAAGCACTGATGACTACTACTGGTGTACACTTACTGACGCTGAACAGCATCTGCCATTTTACTGCCCATTTATGCAGCCTGGAGAGAGATTTAATATTTTGTTGGAATCCGCCCAGAGTGGCTGGAGAAACTCAGCCAGATGGGCGGGGTAACAACAACAACAACAAAACAACAACAATAATATATTATTATCATTATCATTATCATCATCATTATTATTAAGCTTTTGCCACTTCTTATGTGTTTCAACCTCTCTGAACAACTGGGCTTAATCAGCAAACTTGGCTACATTACCGCTCATTCCTAACTCCATATCATTTATGAATATGTTAAAAAGTACATGTCCCCAAATCAATCCTTGAAGGGCTCCACTTTCTTCATCTCTCAGTTGCAGCCCTCATCCCACCATGACACAAATCTATTCCAAACATTGGGGAAGTTTTGAAAGCAGTTTCTAATGCAGCATGATTCTATTATTATTTTTGATGCTATGCAGAATTGGCTGTTGGAAGGGAGATTAAAAAAAAGTCAAAGGCAGGGATGGCTCTGCACGTGCCATTAGGCCCACCCAAAGGCTCAGAACACGCCTTACAGTGGGCCTCCATACAGTGGCCAGTATGTTTTAAGATCAGGGTGCAGAAAGCTTTATTTTTCCATGAATGCATTTTAAGGGAAGGCAAAATTATATTGTAATAAATGTCTTTCAAAGTATATTCTGGGCATGAAAATGACTATGTCTTCCCTTATATCTGTGTTCCTTTTGTGTGATTTTATGCCCAAAGCAATGAAGTGAAACTCCAAACATTGCTGCTTCTACCTCTCCATCAATATATACTGCCCATGGAGAAAAGCAAGAATTGCAGTAGGTTTGGCGGGGGTGGGAGGGGGTAGGGGAGTGGGGATGAGAGAGGCTGACAGTAGTGATTAAAGAAACAAGTTTCTTACAAGCAGACATTCATGTTGCTAAAGGATGTCCATAAATTGTTTCCATGTAACTGAGCAAGTAGGAGACTCTGGAGACGGCAAGAAACAAGAATCCAGGCGATGCAGATATTGTCACTCACACCGCCAGCATCTTTGTGCTTAGTAATAGGGCTATTGGGATAAAATATAATGCACCATTATTGTTCCTGGCTAGCTGAAAGTATTTAGCAGAGCTAGAAGGAGCGGATCAGCATTTTATCAAGGGTACAAGCAGTACCTGCTGGGGTGAGGGGAGTGTTCAAATGCAAGGCACTGCAGCATGTTCTAATTGTAATGTCAAGACAAGTATACTTTTAGGCAATGGGAAAGTGGAACATTCTGTCCTCTTTTGTACATCACAAATGTTCTTATCTGCAGCCTTGCAGGAGTATTAAAAAAAGAAGAAGTTTGTGACAAATACCATGCCCCTCTCCCCAACTCAAAAACATTTTCTTCTGTTTGTAAGGGAATTAGCAGAACTACTTCCGCAACAGCTTATCATGACCAATGGCCAAATTCTTTGTCAGGCAAAAGAAGATTAATGGCTGTTTGATGTTCCGAGATGGCTAGTGAATGTCTCTTTATGAGAGGTGATTGTCACAAGATGGTTTCTTGATATGGAGGCCTCTCTGGAATGTTCTGAACACAGGAAGCTATTAGCTTTCAGAAGATCCCATGTCATGTTTAGGGCAGGTCCATTTCTTGAACCAGACTATGATCCCAGAATGCTATGGGCTAAACACAGAGACCAGGCCATCTTGGAACATACAGTAGGCAGGTGTGGCGTGGTAGGGGATTATGGAAGGAAGGACATCAGTTTGCATATAGCTGTAAGCCTGCTGTCTGAAAAGCAGTCTTGAGTCTAGGTTTTTATTTTGAAAAGTCTCAGGCCTCTCAGGCCAACACCTCTGACTGAGGGGAGAGCTTTTGAAAGTGTGTGTGTTTGGGAGAGAGAAAAGCAATGAACGGAAGTAGTAGCTTTGGAAAAGACCCTTTAGTGTCTGCCTCTCTGGGAGATCCGAGGTAGCCTGCAGGACAGTGGAATAGCTGCCTGTATTAAAAAGAAATTCTCTAGATAACAAACTGTGCCACATTAAAGATCTGCTCTGCATTGATGGGTAAATGTGTGTGTCCTTGTGTATCTTTAGAGGATACTTCGTGGAATGTATTGTTATGAGTTTGGGCAGGGGTATACCTAGGGACCCACGCACCCTTGGTCAGGAGCTGTATCAGTGCCCCCGCCCACCAAAAAATTACTTTACCACAATAGCCACATTATTTGTCTAAAAATTACTGCTAAAATGAAATTAACTACTGTTGGTTTAGATGGGAATGCTTTAATTTCATCGATTAAATGCTCCAAGTAATTTAATGGTGCAAATAATAAAGTACATAAATCAGTTATGCACTATAAGCAGTAGATCAATGTACACTATATGCATAAATCAGTAATATGCTATAATACATTGACTTACCATAACTCTGGATTACTAACCCTGACTAAAACTTACATTACTAACTCATCATATTGTTTTATGACCTTTTTTTAAATACTTATTTTCCTGTTCCTATTTATTTTGAAAAAATTACTTGATCTACTTTGGCATAGTATGGAGATGCAGGATTAAAAGAAACATCTGGTCTAATGTGTTTAAACAGTATTTTATTACTTATAAATCTATGTGTATGAACAAGTTAAAATTTCACTTTCCTTGCTTTGACTGAAGCAAATTTGCTATGGCATCTACAATAATCTGTGAAACCACTTCATGTTTGATGGATAATAAGGCAAGGCTGGTCATAGAATCATAGAATCATAGAGTTGGAAGAGACCACAAGGGCCATCAAATCCAACCCCCTGCCAAGCAGGAAACACCATCAGAGCACTCCTGACATATGGTTGTCAAGCCTCTGCTTAAAGACCTCCAAAGAAGGAGACTCCACCACACTCCTTGGCAGCAAATTCCACTGTCGAACAGCTCTTACTGGTCAATCTTTCTTGGTTCACAGTACAACAGAGATAATTCTTTATCAACTTGATCTTGCTAAAGCTGCATTCGCAAGATGCCAGAGTCATTGGTAAGGTTACAGTCTTGATGTTTGGCTAAATTTCATCCAGAGAGTACTCTTATATACACTTGTTTGATGCAACTCAGTATTTTTCCCCATCTTTGAAGAAGGCAGAACAAAATGTGAAGTCTATTTGTCTGATCAAATCTTGTGCTCCAAAAGCTGTTCCATTGCTATAATTTCTGTGATCTGCCATGTCATGCAGTACTGAAAAAACACAATTTACTGACTTTCAAAAAGCACTAATTGCTCTCTGTTTGGATGACCACCTCGTATCACTGTGACCTTTTAAAGAAACTCCAAGTGTCTCCATTAAAACTTGCTATTTTCCTGTAGAACCACTGAAAAAAATTGAAGAGTTGTTGTACAGTTCCAAAAAACATTACAATCATTGCTCAAACATTTGCAGCCTGGTATCTAACAAGATTTAAACTGTGGGCAGCACAGGGTATATATCTCACCAAATCATAAACCTGAGATAATCTTGCTTGTTTGCCATTGTATTTTCCAGCCATGCTGCTGCCATTATCATACGCTTGACTATGGCAGCCATTAATTTTCAAACCGTCTGCCTGCAGTTTTAATAAAATATCATTTGAAAGGCCCTTTCCTGTTTTTTCATTTGTGTTTACAATATAACTTGGCTCGTCTGCTCCATCTAAGTACTATTTGTGGTGCAGTTGAAGATGACAGAAAAATATTTTGCTGCTTTAATTTCCCCCAATATCTCTCATCCTTTACTTTCCCCACTATCAACTCAATCAACTCATTTTCTTTTTTTTTTTGGGGGGGGGGGGGAATAACACAGAACTTATTTATTTGCATTCACATAGGTCATGTGAGCTGCTAGCTGAGGGCTTATCAATTCCAAGGTACTGAGGAACAGTGCTTTCTTTTCTGGGGGGGACGCAGGGAGACGCATACCCCTAAACATTTTGTGAATCTAAGTTTGGCCTCATTGAGGGGCAGTAGTTCAACAGGAATAGGAAAATGAGAGTACCTCTAAACATATTTTTTGGGGGGGAAAACATTGCTGAGGAATATACCAGGCTCCCATGAAATTTCCCTCCAATTGCCTCCATGAAGTACCAAGTTGTCTTGGGCACAAAAAATGATAACATTGACAGCAACTTTTAGAATGTTTTGCCATTTCTCAGTCTCTTCTTAAAGGCTGTTTTTAGCATCCAGAGTTTTACCAATCCGTAATCTTTCAAAGTCTTTTCACGTTGTGTATCAATGTCTGTGATGAGATGCATTTTAATGAATTTGTACAGAGGGATTCAAGTTTTTCCAATACTGAAAACCCTTCTCAAAGTCAGAAAATGTTGTGAGTTTTGGTCTCTCGAAGAAAAACAAAACACAATGGGAAACAAAAAAAGGGAGCATTTTTAGATTGGCTAAAGGATTGAACATTCAGTGCAGGAATACACATTTCCCCCAGAGCTGCACCCGTTACAAACAATGCTACAGATTTCCTTCAGATGGCTGTATACTGCGCAGTCTAGGCAATGCCACTGGGGAAGATAGTAGTCACTGATTGCAGAGCCAAGCCACAGAGAGACTGGGTATGTATTGAACAGTGCCAGGAACAGGGAAGACAGAGGAGAGCCGATGTCACTCAGAAGGATCATAGATCCAGAATAAGAGCAAGCAGCAAAACAGATTGCCAGCCCCCCTGCAAACTGGAAATGGTCCCCAAAAGAGGGACTCCAACCCTGCTGCTTCACGTTCCTTCATGGCAGTGAAGGTTTACTATAAGGAAAGAGCCACAGGTGACTGACTTCTGTCCCTACATACTAGAAAAAGAACCCAGAAATGAGACTTATAAGGGCACAGTGGTATTTAGCAAACTGGTAACTCTGTGTGGAAAGCTTTGTCCTGTCTTGTACAGGACTGCCAAGTGATGCCAAGTTAGCTGCTAAATCTAGAGAGATGACAGGATGTCTGACAGGCCTTAGACCAGACATAGGCAAACTCAGCCCTCCAGATGTTTTGGGACTACAACTCCCATGAACTCAGCTAACAGGACCAGTGGTCAGAGATGATGGGAACTGTAGTCCCGGAACATCTGGAGGGCCGAGTTTGCCTATGCCTGCCTTAAACCTTGAAGAATTCTTAAATTGTGCTTTAGATTTTGATTATATAAGGCTGAAAGCCTGCATTCAATTGTGGCTGTTGGAATAATTTGATATGAAGGGCTGAAGTTGTTTATATGTGGGGAGGAAAGGCAGCATTTTTATTCCCTGTGTTGCTTGTTTTATTTTTCCATTTGTTTTTGCTGGCAAGTGTTGGTTTGGGGATAAAATATTTTGCAAGGTGTAGAAATCTTTAGTTTTATCCATGATGAAGCAGAGGAAGCTGTCTTATGCTGAGTCAGGTCCACTAGTCCATCAAGTAGTGCAGTATTGTCCACATGCACTGGCAAGTGGATCTCCAGGGTTCCAAATAGGGAACACTCCCAATCCTGAATGGGGACACCAGGGGAGGAATTAAAACGTCACACTGGAAATTGCTAGTTTTTTTTTGCTGAAGAGCTTTCCTTGTGGCAATGAGTTTTCCTTAAGCGAACGACATACATTTCTTCTGTAGATATTGTATCAGCCTCTTTTTCTTTTATATATTTTTTCTTTTCTCAACCCACATGCGTCTCAAAGTATTTTTATCCATCTCCTGTAAATTCTTCTCCCTTCACATTCAGCTCATACTTATTCTCCTCACCACCACTATGCCAGTTTCTTTCCTCACTCCCTCCTACATTCACTTCTTTCTCCTACAACAGCTTTCCTTTTATTCCTTTTTCAATTCCCTGTCTGTTTGGTTTGTTGTTGCCAAATTCCATACATTTAAGAATCTTAGAGTTGGAAGGGACAATGACCATCATCTAGTCCAACCCCCTTCAATGCAGGGATCTTTCATCTAACCTGGGGCTCGAACCCACAACCCCAAGATTAAAAGAGTCTCATGCTCTACAGACTGAGCTATCCCTCACCTTTTATTTCGCTTTCTAGTTTCCTCCATCACCTCATCCGGCCATTTCCCCTCAGAGGGGGGACACACACGAAGTCAAACCTTGTTGTCCCCCAGCCACTGTTACTTAGCATGGGAGAAGTTGCCGGCGCTGGCATTGGTCTAGCTAAAGGGCTATGGAGCAGCTAGGGGGCAAGTGACAGACAGCTAAGGAGGCCTTGAGCAAGATGTGGCACTGAGGCCCACCTGAAAGTGGACCAAGGACCACTGGAAGGCCACACTCTTTGAGAAACACTGTTCTAGATCAAAAGCATCATCAATGGCAAAAGTGAACAGGGAGTGTAGTCAGGGTCAAATTTCGCACAGCTGAAAGAAAGAATGAATGAAAGAAAGATTCATTTTTATTACAGAGTTCTTGCATAACGTCTGGAAATGTTATCTCCTTGCATCACTTATGGTCAATCTGAAAAACTCCCCCCAAAGTTTAGGCATTTCACCAATATTCTAATTCCTGGTTGTGCTCGTTAGCACTAAATAAAACTGGAGTAGGTTAAATGTCTCAGTGAAGGTGCTTGTTGAGAAAGGAAGGTGGTGTCAAAAATGTTGACACGGTTTTGTAAAAAGATGCCAGGCATTTAGGAGATTCTGTAATTGGTAGCTCTCTTAGGCTTGCAGGCAACAACCCGCACACAGAAGGAGGATACTTGCAAAACAGTAAAGACCTAATGGGAAAGAATTTTCAAACCACCTAATAATACCTTTTCTGTTTCCTTGAAATGACAGGCAGGAAGATTGCAGAACATGTCCTGCTATTGATTCAGCTTCTCCTGTGTTGTCAGACTTGATTATCTCAATTTCTCCCAAGGTTTGACTTGATGGAGAAGGAATTTGGCTCATTAATACGCGTCTTTCGAGCAGGCACTGCGGGGAGGGGGTGGAGAACAGCAAAACCAGCAACACTCAAATGCAGGAGAACTCCGTGCGGTTCTAGAACTAAAATTGAAAAGGTTTATCCATGGAGATGGAGCGCTACAGCTAATCCAGTGATGGACTATTAAATAAGTCTGGCTAAGGGGGGGGGGGGAATGAGGCTTTCCTTCCATCAGGCTTTGAGATAAAGTCAGAACGGCACGCTCCAGCCTGTCCTTTCTGTGGGCTACACCCTTTATTTAAGCCAGTGACGCTGAAATGTCCTTCATTTCAGGTAAGCTGGGTGTGGCAGATAGAATACTGGCAAGCTTCCATTCACTGCAGCCTTTAAGCAGGGAGAGAACTATGAGTGATCTTGCCTTATTGACATGCCTCATCCTCATAGTCATCAGCAACCTCCCCTTTCATTTTTCAGGTCATCAGAACAGGATGAAATCAGGCAGGAGAAATTCACAATTCCTGAGGCCCTTCCTCCCATAAAGATAGATGCTCATGGTACACTGATAGACTATAGTAATGAATGAAGAGTTTACACGCTGTATGAAAGCAACATAAATGTCACTGTTCTCTCTTCTTGGAAGCATGTTGCCAAGTTAACACACACAGATACTTCGTTCTCATCATTTGTGGTATAGTTGTTTTTTGTTGTTTTTTTCAGGCCAGGGGCAGGGGTGGCCAAAACTTGGTGTATCCACCCCACACGCTCAGGCACACACAGACACTTGCCCTCATCAGCTATCTGCGCAAAGAAGCTGTTAAGACAACAAGCTCCCTCTCTGCTCACCTCATCCAGTGATGGGTCTAGCGGCCAGGAAGGGGACAGTTTGACTCCCCAATGGAAAAACGGAACTCTGCCCACCCTCCAGCTGTGTCTGCTTTGTTATATATGTTTCTGCCACCACCACCAAAATCAATCGGTTCTTGAAGGGCTTGTAAAATCTGCTTGGAGGACTGGATCAGACTTCCAAAACAGGGGTTAGCCACCACTGTCGTATGCACTTGCTCCCACTTTGAAACCCCACTGAAGTTAGTAGGACTAATTCCTGAATAGACATGTAAAGGATTGCACCATAAATCTCCTTTGGAGAAGGGGGAAAGGTAGCTCCACTTTTCTGATGAGTGGTATAGTTGTAGACCAATCCAGGTGTGTGAAAATCAGTCTATCCATCAGTCAACCTCATTATGGTCAATCATTAGTATTAAAGAGAAAACAAACTTTGCAGAAATATGTAAAATAATACCAAATGAAACAAAATGGAGAACTGCAAAAATGAAATTAGTAGGAACTGTATTGTATTATAAAACATCAGGCATAGAAAACAAAATTATAACTCTGCCAAAATCAGTCCCTGGTGAGCTTTAGCCACACTGGAAAATGTGGATGCATTCCGATTTAAAAAGAATTTTAAAAAAGCACAAAATGCACCATATCGTCCTGAGAATCTCTATGAAAAGAGCTCAGTAAAAATCTTACAAAATATCACAATAAAAGGAGCAAAACATAAGAAAACAAGGTATCAGTTCTACATAGGCGCCGACTCCATGGGGCCTGAGGGGGCCCGAGCCCCCTCAAAAATACGTTTGGGGGGGCTCAGCCCCCCCAATAATCTCGGGCGGTGGTGGGCGTGTCCGCGGCTTTTATAGGGCGCCCGGCGCGCACCAGCTCGATAACGGGCACCGGCGCGGCGGGGGGCGCCGGGCCGGGGGAGGGGGGCAGCCGGCCTGTCTCCTTGGCAACCCCATTGAGCAGCGCCGGCTCCCCGGGGAGGGCCATCCCCCCGCGCCGCCGATCGCCAACACCGCCGACGCTGTGGCTGCCCGAGCCCGAGCCTGAGCCTGAGCCTGAGCCCGAGCCTGAGCCTGAGCCCGAGCCCAAGCCCGTCAGTCAGTCAGTCAGTCAGGAAGGAAGGAAGGAAGGAGAAATGGGGAGGGAGACGAGGGAGGAAAATTGCGCGCAGGGTGAAGAAAGGAGAAGGGCGAACGAGACAAGCTTCCAACCCAAAAAAGGGCTGGAAGACTGGGAGGATGAAGGATCGGGAAAGAAAGCGACGCCTTCCCCGCCCGCGACGTCGCCCGCTTGTCATTGGCAGCGCAGCGGGCGCCCAGAGGGGCTGGGCACCGGCACAGGGCCACTCCGCAGCCGCGGAGGACAGCTGCGCGGCTAGCAAGGTGCGCCGCGTAGAGCGCGGCCCTTGTGTGGCCCGGTTGCCAGGCAAGCTCGGGCGGGGACCCCCATGCGAATCTAAGACGGGAGAAGAGGGCAGAGCAAAGGGGGTCCCTTCCCCAACCTCCGGCTCTGAGACTTCCCTGCGCCCCAGAAAAGCGAAAGGATTTTCTCTCCTTTTTTTTTAATAAATATTTTATTAAGTTTTCAAATACAAAGTTAGAAACATACACTGAAGAAAAAAGTAAAAGAACAAGAAAAAGAAAAAAAGAAAAAGAAGAAAAGAAAACCAACCATTCAACACATTTTTTATATAACTAACTGGACTTCCTCGCATCTCCCTTACCCTGCATTCTTTATAATAAAGATATCAGCAAATTATTACCTTGTTTCGTACCTTATTTTGTACTTTTCAAATACTATACCTCTAAATTTAACATACTTTTCATCAGTTACTTATATCTTAAATTAAACATAGTATTACCTTAGATTTTGACCTTTTCTTACTTAAAATATAATTTCCTGTTTCCCAAATCTAATTGCTGAAGCTATAGTTTCCGAATCGTGTAAATTTTTAACATTCATACAACTTATATTGTTTTTGTAAATAGTCCTTAAATTTTTTCCAGTCCTCTTCCGTTGTTTCTTCTCCCAAATCTCGGATTCTGCCAGTCATTTCAGCCAGTTCCATGTAGTCCATCAATTGCGTCTGCCACTCTTCCAGTGTGGGCAAATCTTGTGTCTTCCAATATTTTGCGATAAGTATTCTTGCTGCTGTAGTTGCATACATAAAGAAAGTTCTATCCTTCTTTAACACTTTCTGGCCAACAATGCCCAAGAGGAAGGCCTCTGGTTTCTTGGGAAAGGTATACTTAAATACCTTTTTTAACTCATTATAGATCATTTCCCAGAAGGCCTTCACTTTTGGACAAGTCCACCAGAGGTGAAAGAATGTCCCTTCAGCCTCCTTACATTTCCAACATTTATTATCAGACAGGTGATATATTTTTGCAAGCTTGACTGGGGTCATGTACCACCTATAAATCATTTTCATAATATTTTCCTTCAAGGCATTACATGCCGTGAATTTCATTCCGGTGGTCCATAACCTTTCCCAGTCCTCAACCATGATGTTATACCCAATATCCTGAGCCCATTTTATCATGGCTGATTTGACTGTCTCATCATGAGTGATTTTCTCTTCAACCTGCCCTCCATCCTCTTGCAGAAAACTCTTTGCCTGCCCTGCCCGTATCTCGTTTTTGCTTTTTAATTCCACACACGCACCCTTCGGACTTCGTGGCAATCGGGCGCGCGGGTGCGTTTCCTAAGAGAGTGAGGACCCCCGCCTCCTCCCCACCTGCTCCCTCGCCAGCCAGCCAGCCGCGCGCCCTAGCCGGAGAGCCCCGGCCGTCCCCGTCGCGCAATCGGCTGGATCTCCCTTCAGCAGGCCGTGCTCACAACTTGGCCCAGGGACCCCCAGCAGCGGATCTCCGGCTCAGCTGAAGAATCCGGCAACAAGCCCCCTCCTCCCCAATCGCTCCGCCGAAATACGCTCCAAAACCCCCCAGATAGGCCGCTGGCCGCCAAGTCTAGTGGCGCCCTGAGCGAGGGTCTCTCCCCAACACCACCACCTCGAACTGCGTTCTCCCGGCTACCCGAGCGAACCAGCGACAGGACCCCGGTATGGGCCCCCCCAATATTTTTTATAAGTCGCCGCCCCTGCAGTTCTACCTTTCCAGATTCACAGGGACATGTGGGGAGAAGATATGTCATAAGGCTCCCCCGCCAATTTTCCTCAAATGCTGCAGACAGTCCAGGCAAGCATGTGATTGATGCAATAGTAGTGCAATAACCTTGCATTCTCCTAAGATGTTGTCAAACATCTTTTCTAGGTGCATTTGTATACATTTTCATGGTGCATGGCAGCTTGGATGGTCAGATCACTAGTAATCCAATGGGACAGATTCTATAGAGCAAGGGAGATGATCATACTCGCAATATGGCTTATTAGAAACAGCCGAAGCTGCCTTAGACCAAGTCCACTGGTTCACCCAGCTCAGTAGTTGCATACACTTGACTGGCAGTGGTTTTCGACAGTTTCACACAGGAGTCCTTTTTAGGCTTACCTGGAGATGCTGGCGATCAAACCCGAGACCTTTTGCATGTAAAGCATGCAATGCATTCTAATTGTAACCTCCTCCCTTTTCATATCCCCTTACCCCTCCTGCTGGTCCCTTTGGCTCAACTTGAAACCACCAACATTTGCTGTACATTATACAGGGCAGCTCAAGTCAGGGGCGAGTATTGCGTAACCCGTCGTTCTGCCTTTTTGAGCCAGATGATTATTTGATATCTGCTCAGCCACCAGATCTTGTCACACTGAGTTAGTAGAGTTCCTCTCCTAACAAGGCAGAGGCAAATCACAATGGCGGCAAATCCTTGCACTGAAAATGTGCCTTCCCTTATCATGTAGAAAGACGAGGCTTCCACTTTAAACTGAAAAATGAGGAGTTCAGAAGCCATGGGAGTAGCTGGGGGGGGGGGAGCAGGAGAGCAGCAGCCCCCACATCAAGTAAATCAATAAAAGGTAAAGGACCAGCCATGACCAACTCTGGGGTTGCGGCGCTCATCTCGCTTTATTGGCCGAGGGAGCCGGCATACAGCTTCCGGGTCATGTGGCCAGCATGACTAAGCTGCTTCTGGCGAACCAGAGCAGTGCACGGAAATGCCGTTTACCTTCCCGCTCGAGCGGTACCTATTTATCTACTTGCACTTTGAGGTGCTTTTGAACTGCTAGGTTGGCAGGAGCAGGGACTGAGCAACGGGAGCTCACCCTGTCACAGGGATTCAAACTGGCGACCTTCTGATTGGCAAGTCCTAGGCTCTGTGGTTTAACCCACAGCGCCACCCGCATCCCTAGATCAATAAAAAATACTTAACTAACTGAGGTTCTGACCCAACCCCCTAACATGAAGCCTCCCCCCACCAACATAAAGCCTGGCTATGCCCATGGAAGACTTTCTTGTGCAGCTGCTTACCTCTCCAAGTACTGCCCCTCTCTCCAAGCACTTTTCTCCAGTCCAGCACTGGAGGAGGGAAGCTCCTGGTGCATGGGCAACGCCATGAGGAAGCAGGCAGGGCACCTGTTCCAGAACTGAGCTACCTGTGACGCGATTGGTCAGTTCCCAGAAGCCATGCCTATTGCTCAGTTGGGTTGCCAGTTGTTCCGCTAGAATGTGCCACAACATCATCGAAGTGACCTCAGCAAGCGTTTCAATTTCAAATATTCTGATCACTTCTACTCTTAGTTAAGTAATTTTGTTTATTTACCTGATTTACGGGGTGGCTGCCTCCCTGCCCTCAGGCCATGCCAATGCCCAGTGCTAGTGTATGTTGTGGGGCGGGCAAGCAGGCAGACTTAAGAAACTGCAGTGGGACGGCTCTGTGCTCCTCACCTGTCTGACTCATTTGTTTAAAAATATGTACCCTCTTTCTTTATGGCTGGGAGAAATCTGTGCTTAAAAATGTGGATCACCTGCCCTCTAGTTTGGCCTTGAGAATGCTCTGAAATGCAGTCTGATTTTCACATTTGGTACCTTAGTGCTCACTAGTTCAATAAAAAACCATTAAATCTCTCTCTGTGTGTGTGAGTGAGTGTGTGTGGATTCAGGTGGAAATGGGAAGAAAGCAAACTGTTAATATAACTTTCCTGACTGTAACCTTGTCCTTTATGCATTCTAGCTATTGAATGATTATTTATTCCTATGTTAAAACTCTTTAACACTGAAATACTGCTAGGCAGAAAATGGAATTGATGGTAGCTGTACAAAGAACTTCTTTGCACTGGCTCGTGAGTGGAGGTGGAGGCTTGGCTTAGGAGTCTGCGCTACGTGAATGCAATGATCTGGCTTTTCAGTGTGAAAAATTGGGTAATTCGACAATGGAGCGAGTGGGAAGCTTCTGGCTAGGTCATTCTGACTTGCAATGACCCTTATCTTCCATGAGGGCAGTATGAGGAGAGGTGGAAAGATAATTAATACAGACCTGCTGAGGGTTTCTTTCTTTCATCCATTAATGCTTTGCAGCCTGCAGAGATGAAATGACCCAGGTGTCACTTGCCTGAGCCTTTGAGGACACAGTTGATGTTCCAAATGAATGTTTAATTATCTGGATATAAATTTAATTGACATAAGCTTAAGCAGTCCTGATATTGTGAAAAAGACTTACCGGTAATAAAAATTAATCTCGCAGCAGCCTCACTTGCTCACATGTTGCCTAAACAGTTACCCAGCTCAAAACGGTAATACAAACTTGTACGTTAAAATGAGCTATTTAGAAAAGTGATGTTCTTTGGGGCCAGACTGCTAGTTACACACTGCATTTTTTTGGTTTCCTGATTTATTTGTTATTGAAAAGATACCTTGGGGACTACCATAGAGAATACCCAAAGAGAGGCTGTATAATCCTTTCCTTTACTGCTAGAAGTCTGCTCAAAGTTATCCCTCAAGCTGTTTCTCCACTCCCTTGGCAAAAGACACGGAGACCACACAAGCTGCCTTCTGTTCATGCACAAAATATGCCCTTTTGACAGGATTTGAAGAATTCATAAGTGGAAAGAACTATTGGGAAAAGTGTTTCCAAGATATTTCCTTCTGCAGAGGAAATATTTGGGGTCGTTAAGAGTCAAGATGGCTTCAGTATTGCTCTCCTATACTATTTCAAACATGTGGTTTATGTATGTGTTTTTCCCTTATGCGCTCATGAACATTCATTTTATTTATGACCTTAGATGTCTTATAACAATTCCCCTCTCTGGGGCTATAATTTTAACTAAAATTGCCCTCCCAAACAACCTGGTATCCACCCTTCCTTAGTATAAAACAAGAGAAATAGGCAAGGGTAATGGAAAAATGGCTTCTGTAAGAGTTGGGTGTTGTAAGTGAATCTGATACTGTCAATCCACATGGGAACTGCGCCAATCTCTTTTGTGATTGCTAACAGCCAAATGGGCTAGCAGGACCAGCGTAACTGGAACAGGAAATGTGACATGCAATCAGTGGCTTCAACTTCAAAGCTCTGCGCTAGCAGGTATCTTTTGTACAAGGTACTTCCTGTTTGGTATTAATGTTGGCTGGGGGAAGCACTCCGTGACATGTTGCTTCATCTCATAGCCTTATTCAATATTTAAATTAAAAACTTAGTTAGAACCGAACCTGGATTTCCTCTTGGTCAGCTTGAATATATTTTTACAAAAGTCAGGTGCCACCTCCACTCTCTGCTGAGCAATAGAAAGATCACAAGGGGTTCCAGGCACTCACCCAGGGTGTGTGTTCCTGGAGAACTGAGACATGGTGGAGACTGTCATTGCTTTAAGAAACATGGTTCATCCACCTATTTACACCCTCAGTCTGCATGGAGGGAGTCCAGACCTTACAGCATGGCCATTTCAAGAGGGGCTTGTCCCTCACAACAGTGCAGCCAGCCTTCAGCCAACCTGCCCAAGATGGATCCCTGTCTTTCTTCTTCCTTCCTTTTCTCAGAACACCCTGCTAAAAACTCTCTTTTCCTGTCACCTCACACCCAGTTACCCTGGCAATCTTCCAAACCCCAGTCTCTGTTCATACCTCAGGGCAAGGAGGGAGGACAGTTCTATTGCATTGCCAATGGCTCTCAGTGGCCCTGCATTGTTTCTTAATGGCCCTAGCGTGGCCAGGTCGCTTTGCTATGCTAGCTCAGGAATTCCTCTGTAGCTCTGTAGCTCCCTTTCCAAATAATCAAAATCCTACCATTTATTAATTTCTAGGGTTTAGGGGTGGAGGTCTCATGCCCTCATCAGATGTGTGAGACTTTAAGTGTCACAAATTGCTTTGTTTTTGTTGCAACGGACTAGCATGGCTGGCTACCTCTCTGGAAACTCTTTTAAAGCATATTTGCTGTCCCTATCTTTGGCTATGTACACATTACCACTCTGGGTCCAGTGCTCTCGCACCACTGTTGACAGCATGTGCAAAGATGGAAACATTCTTGAATAGGGGTTTGGGAAGGGGGCTGCTGGTTTAGGAAACAAATCAGGTAATGTGTACCAGGTGAAGACACCCATTCGGCTCCTTGGTGCATACAGCAAGTGGAAATGCAATTTGAAGTGTGTGTGTATGTGTGTGTGTTAACCAACTTGTTGTGTTTTAAGCTGTGAATATGTAGATCAGGCTGTTCAAACCAGATCAGATTTAAAAAGGAAACATTGATGTTTTTGCTTTTGTTCGCCCTGTTTATGAACACTGGCTGACAAAAACAGGAGAGGAAGCTAATGATGTTGTGTCCCTTTGTTCCTGAAATGTTTTGTGATCAACTGGGCAATGGGGTGGGGGAAGCTTGAGGGAACTAAACAAGCTGGTGAACTAAGCTTGAACTTTACTTGTGAAATCAAGAGAGAATCAACAGGTGTGCTAACAGCCTCCAAAGCTGTGTGCCAGCAGGTTGCCCTTTAAATGGCTGTGTTATCACATATACCCCATCTGCATAAAGCATCTGTGGCTGGACTGGTATAGTGTTTAGTGTGTTTGGGTCTGAAGAGTGGAAATCCCTCTGAAAATCCTCCACTCTGCAGTTTTGAGTATGGACACAAGGGAAGTAAAGCCCTGTTGAAGATGGTGAGACTTGCTTCTGAGTAAATATGCATAAGATTGAATTTGGGGTAGGGCCGTAGCACAATGAAATCTCAGCATGTTCAGGTAGATCTAGGAGAGTCTTCTACCTGAAATACTGGCAAGCAGCTGCCAGTCAATATAGACAATACCGAGGTAGATGGACCCACGGGTCTGACTTGAGAGCTTCCTATCTTCCACAGCTGCAATACTATGAACACTAGGGGACGTGGATGGCGCTGTGGTCTAAACCACTGAGCCTCTTGGGCTTGCCTATCAAAAGGTTGGCAGTTCGAATCCCCAGAACGGGGTGAGCTCCCGTTGTCCTGTCCCAGCTCCTGCCAATCTAAAAGTTCGAAAGCATACCAGTGCAAGTAGATAAATAGGTGGCAGGAAGGTAAACGGCATTTCCGTGCACTCTGGTTTCCTTCACGGTGTTCCGTTGCGCCATAAGCGGTTTAGTCAGGCTGGCCACATTACCCGGAAAGCTGTCTGTGGACAAACGCCGGCTCCCTTGGCCTGAAAGTGAGATGAGTGCTGCAACCCCATACAGTGGTACCTCAGATTAAGTACTTAATTCGTTCCGGAGGTCCGTACTTAACCTGAAACTGTTCTTAACCTGAAGCACCACTTTAGCTAATGGGGCCTCCTGCTGCCACCACGCCGCTGGAGCAGGGTTTCTGTTCTCATCCTGAAGTAAAGTTCTTAACCTGAAGCACTATTTCTGGGTTAGCAAAGTCTGTAACCTGAAGCGTATGTAACCTGAGGTACAACTGTAGTTGCCTTTGACTGGACTTAACTGTCCAGGGGTCCTTTACCTTTTACTATGAACATTTACTAGAAGTAAGCATTTACTTCAGCGGAACTTGCTTCTAAGTGTGCCTGGGATTGTGTGGTAAGTATCCTTGAGTTGCTCACTACTTCTCAGCCTAACCAATTCACAGGACTACTGTGGGAGTAAAATTGCCATTGGCTAACTAACCCCATGGACACAGACATCAGCTCATTCAAGGAAGAGTGGAATACAAATATAAGTTTTCTTCTTTGACTGCTATTAATTTGCAGATCGTCTTGAAGATCCATGAGCAGCTATTGCATATCTTAATACTGATCAGTAGGATTTGGAATTTGGGTTTTACAGAAGACAAAGTACATTACTGATACTGCTACGTGATCCTGCTTTATCTGTAAGAGTTATCACTTTGACTTCTTCATGATATTATCCCAGTATCCTTTGTTCTAATCTCAGCTTTACACAGCTCTTGGCAAAATGGCGAATGCTTTGTAAATCTTGATCAAAGTCAACTGGACTCTTCCCTCGGAGTTTTATATGCAATGTTCTGCTATGCTGCTTGAATATACAGTTTTGGCATCGTGCGCTGGGGGTGGGGAGGAGCATGAGAAGGCAAGTGAGCTCAGAGCCTTCTTTTTCAAAAAGAAAAAAGTGAAGAAAAGAAAAGAGAGAGAGAGAAAAGAAATATAGTATATTAATACACCAATTGCTAACAGTTAACAATAAAAAAAATAAAAATAACCTACTGCATTTTATCTAAATAAGTTCAATTCATTATACCTGTCCATGCAAAGTCAATCTCTGTCTATAAGCAATTAGCTTTTACTGGCAAGTGGAGTCAGGTCTTCCATCCACTGAATAAATGGAGCTGTACATTTATTTTTCCAGTGCAGTGATATCAGCCTTTCAGCCACAGTAAGGGTATGGAGAACCCATTTACATTATCTAGTTGTCAAATTCCACGTAGCAGGTATATAGTTCAAAAGAAGAATATCCTCTGGAAATTTTAGCTTTTTCCACACAGTCATATTTATATAATACACTATTTTCTCCCAAAACTTACTAAGTACAGGGCATTGTAAAACATGTGTTTTAAAGAAGCATTATCTTCATTACATCTCCAATAAAATCATGGGATAGTTCCCAGCTGGATGTGGAGACAATGGGGTTCAAACTTGGGATCTTTTGCATACAAAGCAGTTTCTCTGCCATCACAGCTGATGGTAAATAATTACCGGTATGTAAGAATAACTGTTTGGAGGAATGTCAAGTGGGAATTAAAGCACGGCATTCATTGGTTTTTGCTTTCACACTTATTACTTACTTACTTATTACAGAACATCCACTGTTCAAACAAGCAGTGCAAATGCAAAACACGATGCAGACTAGCATGAGTTTGGAATCTGATCACCCTTTCCCCTTCCAGCTCACTCACATGGCCATTTAATCTATAACCCCATCTATTTCCTTTGGACATCCTAACTATTATAATTGTAAATATCTTTGACAAGATTGCTTGAGGCTTGTACTGTATTCTCATTAGGATTTTTTTTTTTAAATGCTTTGTGTTGCAACAGTGCGGTCAGAGGGAGAATAAAAAGTCCACGCCAACAAAAGTAAAAAAAAAACACCTCCACACAGAATAAACACTTCAGTGCTCTCGCTTCTTTATCGTGCATGTAACCATGGTGATTGTTTTCTTTTTGAATTCTTCCTGAGTAAGTTCAGGGCTATCTTTTCATGTCATCCCATTTGACAAATTTGTTCCTGACACTGCCAGATTGTTTTGGCATGACCAGACTGGCCTGCAGAAGAAAAACAATGTAGTTGTGTGAGGACAGGAGTTGCTAATATGTATTATACCTGTTAAAATGTGGGAAGTACTTTCCTGTGGGGAGCTGGAGATTTGGTGATGTTCCCCTGTTGATACATGGAAGAATTCAGACAGTGTGCCTTCAGGGCCAAAGAGTTACTTTGGCCTTTGTCCAGTTTTATCATTCCTCCTCCTCCTCCTCCTCCTTCCTCATTTTGTCCAGTCAGGATTATGATAAATTATGCTTTGGTTCCAGAATGGTCCATACCCCTTTATCCCGGTTTACTTTGGGCTATATCCTGGATTTGCAACCCTAAAGTCCTAAACACTGCACTGAAAACAGGCTTATCACCAGCAGGAAGTTGACAGGACCCGAGCAAGCCCAGCCTTGATGCTTGCCCTGCTCCCACGCACCATTAAAATAATAATAATAAGAAGAAGACGTACTGAATTACTTAGTCTGGAAGCCTAGTCTAGATGACCCATATCACTCTACAGTTCTATGGTTTTAATTTTGCTTTTAATCAGGGTGAGGCAGCCACCACAGGATGCAGAGGCTGAGGGTGAGGTGGGTAAGTGGCAGGGAGCTGTAGGAGAATGGATCTGGCCACTAGCTGATGTCTGCCCACAGATGCAGAGGAGGAGACTGGTCCATCAGGCAGCAAAGTGACTTAGGCTGCTCCTGCATTAGGAAGATTGTGGCAAATTTAAATGGTGGCTCGCCACCAAGCACTGTTAAAAGCACTGCAGTGGCCTGCAAAGGGGCATCCACCCTGGAAGAGACCCAGTATTGACATGTGCTTTCTCAGCATTTGGCAGGTCCTGGAGCTGAAGGGGCCGGTGGGTAGACTCCTCGGTACCTCCTTGTCCCTACACCTTTCAACCAGTGGCGAAGGAAGGTCTGCAGCACCCGCTGCGGGGTGTTGAGGGGCGGGGCAAACTGCCCGGTGATGCCTGCGTGGCGCCGATACAGATGGCGCTCAAGCAGAGCCCATACTGACGGCACGCATGCAGCGCTGATATGGACAGCACTCGAGCGGCGTCGATACGGATGGCGCATGCACGGTGCCAATACAACTGGTGCATGCGTTGCGTCCATACAGATGGCACTCAAGCGGTGCCCATAACAACGGCACGCACGTGCCCTTGACCACCCTACAGTGAGTGTAGCCCTCGGCCACTGCCATTTTGTCACCCCCCCTCAGGATGACACCTGAGGCGAACAGCCCCCCACCCCCTTCCTACGCCCCTGCTTTCAATCAATCCAATATAAGCAGTGACATAGGTCTTGGCCTCTGCCACTAGGTGGTGACACCAGTTCTGCAAAATCTTTGGCAGATAGTTTGCAACACCTTTTTCCTGGTCCTTTTAGCTGTGGAGGCCAGGGATGAAAACAGGAGCTTTTGCATGTAAAAATTTAAAAAGCTAGCACAGAGTAGCTGTATTAAGGGTACAGTTTAGAATGAAGTGTAGAGTTTGGTCTGCTTAACCTTGTTCTTGTCACATGAACAGCCTTCTAATAAAGCAAACATTGAGCTCATGGCACCAGGATAGAAAGGGGATTAAAAAAATATTGGCAATGACATCACGTTGCCTAGCAGATGGCAGCTAGAAGGGAGCCAGAGGGGAGATTGGGCAATGGGGGGCACCTTGTCCGGGGTCCCCCCTCAAGCCTAGCCGTGCCTCTGTCTGCACCAGCAGACTGACTTGGCTTGGAAAATATTTGATTTGGGGAGCATTTCTGTACCATAACCTTTCAAGGGACAGTGTATTGTTTTCTTTAATTAAGTATTTCAATTCGAGAGAGATGAAAGTTCTGTTCCCGCTCCTGGATATATTAGCCTAAACTTTTTTTTTTTAATTATGTGGACACATTTATTTTTGATGGCATGATAGAGTGTTAATTGAATAGCACATCATTAGAGCTGATAAACCAGACAGAGTGTTATTTTGGTATTAAAAGCCAGGTGCTGAGCCGACATCCCTGGAGACTGAGATTTTCTCTAGAAAACAGCTGCCCTATTGTCGCCCTGTAAATTCCAGGAATAGTCATTTCCCTTTATTCCTTCAGACACCTCTTGCAATCCATTCTGAAATAGTAATTCTTATTCTTTATATTTCCTTCACCATTAAATCCTTGCCTTTATTCCTGTTTGTCTGAACAACTTGGCTCTCAGAAACAAGCTCCTCCCAGAATAGTGTGTGTCTTTAGCCAGAGGTAGACACCAACCTTAAAATTTGGTTTGTACCCCAATATGGCAGTTTGGAAAACAGTCCCCTTCGTTCCTAAGGTACTTCAGAGTCTGTCCAAGTCTGTTTTGGGAAAAACAAGGCTTAATTTTTCTCCATTCAGTATGGGAATTAAAAAAATTATTATAATCTATTATACTTTGGACAAAAGTGGATGAAATTTTCCAGAACAGGCACTAAGAGTTTAGCAATATAAACAATGATGATGATGATGATGATGGCTTAATAAGGCAGACTATGGCTTGGCTGATAAATAATACAATAAATCACTTGGGACAGCCTAAGGAGTTTGTGGGTGGGAGGGAGAGGGTGTGTCAGAGAGAGAGACTAAGAATTTAACAATATAAGGTGTACTATGACTGAATATAATTACATGTGACAGACTAAATGAAATAGACTATGTGGAACTTAAAGCAAATCCTTGGTCCAAAACTATTCTAAGAGGAAAGGCGGTGTGGAGTGGATCCAATGACTCTAGTAAGAACAAACAAGCAGCATAAGATTAAAAAACCAGAACTCTTCAAATAATGCTCCTGTTTCTCAGACAGCAAACTTGCACAAGAGCAAGAAGAAAAAGAGACCAAAGCTCTTTATTTACTTTAACAGCCCTCTCCAAAATGCACCAAGATTGAAGATTCCTAGGAAAATTTCCTGTGATTACAAGCTTGATCTGACAGTCACACTCCTTGCCCTAGTGTTTGCTCACCACCCCACGGCTACCTAACCCCTCATCCCATTGTAACATTTTCCCCATTTAGTAAAATTAGAGAAATCAGTTTTGCTTTCAGGAGATATTGGTCTCTCTCTCTGATCATTCCTGGCAAATTTATTCTGAAGCGTATGTTTAACATAGCTGTGTGTTGACAAGGAACTCCCCCCCCCCCCCAAACCTGGTAACTGTGTTTTTTGAATGGAACACCCCGCTTTCTTCAGCACAGGTACTTCTGGTCATTAGATACAACCTTAAAATGTCCCTTCTAGGACAGGATACCTCCAACATGATGGAACAAGCACATACACACCAGGCCGGTCAGCACTGCAAAGGCTGCTTTGTCTGCTGATAGAAACAGAATCATTGACATGGAATTTAAGTAAGGCTGAAACTTTTCAAACTTGCTCTGTAATGAGTCACAAGAGGATGCTACAAGACTGTTGCAGAGTGGGGTGAGGGAAGCAATAGTACCGTACTTCCTTTATTTCCAGTGTGGTGATGAAACAATATCCCAGAAACAGTTTCTAAATCTACTTCTGCATTTTCCAGTAAGACTGTGTTATTTACAGTAAAGATAAAGAGCCGAAAACCTAAAGGTTCTGTGTTAAATATTGTGTGTGTTTGAAACAGAACGAAGTAGTACAGCTCTCAAAAGAAAGGCTGTAAGAAAAACAGCAAGGTTGACAGGCAATTGCATTAGGCCAGAGATTAATTCTTTACTTCATTAGGATACAGGAAACATAGGCTAAACTAGTCTTGCTCTTGATGGATGATGCCTCAGCTCCAAGAGTTCCATCCAATTAGCATTCAGTCAGTAATAATGTGTGTGAATGGGAAAGTGTAAGGCTTGCCTGGCTGAAGACAGAAGAACATGCATAATACATTTTAACTCTCCCAGTGCAGCAGGAGATGAAACAATGGTGGCTTCTCCTGCCCCATTTCTGCTGTCTAGCCTCCTCTCTTACCTGCAGTAAGTGATCAGGACTCCAGGTGGACACATAACACAGCAAGTATGGGATATAACAGTGGTGTCCAAACTTTCTTCAAAGAGGGCCAGATTTGAGAAAGTGAAGGGCTGTGAGGGCCGACCAAAGTTGTTGACCTTTTAGGATTGAAGTTGTTGAGCTTCTTTAAGGATTGAAGTTTTTGAGGTTTATTTTAGGATTTTACCCCAGGAAATAAACTGCCACAGGGGCTGGATTAAACCAACTGGCGGGCCAGATTAGGCCCCTGAAACGGATTTTGGATGTGGCTGGGATATAACATGGCCAGGGAAGGAAGGAGGGATCTTGCTCTATCTAGAGACTTAACAGCAGACGTTCCCCAGCTTTTGCCCTGGCAACCCTGAAAAGGAGAGCTGGGGAAGCTCTGGTCCATAGGCCAATTGTGGCCCATGAGGCCATTTCCCCCAAGTCACACCCACCTGCTCATCAGCTGATATCTCTGGCGGGATGACATGGTTTAATTCTGCCTCAGCTGTCTGTCCTTGGGAAAGGACAGCACAGCCGAGGCAGCAGGATTTAATTTTCGCTCACCATCTGATAGCAGAGAAGAAATCCAGCTTCAAAGGACTGTTTAAAGCAGGTTGTGCATTTCTTGTGGGTGGGCGAGTGGCATCAGCACTGGGGTTGGGGAGAAGAGTTTTTCAGTGAAAAGTATGCAATGGGACCAGAGCACCGAGAATGTGGAACTGCCACCCAGATGCCACATTCAGGAAAACCACTTCCATTCAAGAGAACTCCAAAGTCCACCAGATGGAGCCAAATATGAAAGAGTGGCTTAGAAAGAGGGGCGGAAACACACCCGGGATTGGGGAAGAGAACGCTTTTGAGTGCATCCCCTCCCAAATAATTTGCTTTCAGTTCCAGAAATGAGCTCATAGTCCACTTCTGGTTTTACCACAAACTTTCCTCCCCACCCCATTTCAGCAGCTGAATTTGAAAAAGAAGTGATTGTTCTTGTTAAATAGCTGAGAGTTGGAAATCCTGGGTGATCTGCTGCAAGTTACCCAGAGAGACCTATCAGTAGATCCCGATCTGCCTAATCCCATTTTAATATATTGAGAACCAACTGCCCCTACACCCACTCCACATCCAGCTCAAAAAATAAAATAAAATCCATTTAATTAAAAAGGTTCATGATTGTATTTTAGAATATTCTGAATAAAGGAGTCTTTGTTCACTGGCTTTGTTCTGTTTTATATGTTTGCTGTTAAATGCTTCAAATTCTCCCATTTAAAATCAACAAGAGAGCAGGAGAATGGGTGATGTGTGGTCAGACTTGCTTGGTACTCTGCTGCCCACCCTCTAATTGTTAATATTAAATGTCTGCCTCTTTTCTGCACCTCTGCTAACCCCCATTACCCCATCTGCCTTGTTTTAAACTCAGCTCATCTGGCCATATCCACTATAATCAAAAGCAATAAAGCAGAAGTAGTAAAAGAATAGCCTGTGCCTGACCTCATCTAACTTACGAGGATAACCTATTAAAAACACCACGTTCCAGAAATTCAGACTTTGTCTTTTTGACACAGGTGGCCCTCAGCACTTTCCCAGCTTTTATGCCCCCACTCTCTTTCACAATGGTCCTATACTTCGTGCCTGAAGCCTTGATTTATCAGTAGGGATGAAAACTTTCGTTTTTTATAAGTTTATAACAAAAAACATTGTTTTTATATTTTGTTGGAAGCTGCCCAGAGTGGCTGGGACAACCCAGTCAAATGGGCATGGTGCAAATAGTCGTTGTCGTAGTAAATAATACTAATAATAATTATGGTAGTAGTGGTAGTAGTAGTAGTAGTAGTAAAGGTAAAGAGACCTCTGACCATTAGGTCCAGTCATGGACAACTCTGCGGTTGCGGCACTCATCTCGCTCTATAGGCCGAGGGAGCCGGCGTTTGTCCGCAGACAGCTTCTGGGTCATGTGGCCAGCATGACTAAGCTGCTTCTGGCGAAACCAGAGCAGCGCATGGAAACGCCGTTTACCTTCCCGCCAAAGCAGTACCTATTTATCTACTTGCACTTTGATGTGCTTTATTTAATGAAGCTCTTTCTTTCTTTCTTTCTTTCTTTCTTTCTTTCCTTCTTTCCTTCTTTCCTTCTTTCCTTCTTTCCTTCTTTCTTTCATAATAATAATATTATAAAACATGTGCAAAGTGCCTCTCCATTGTGAAAGGAAGACATTTCTGATTTTAAAAATAGATGAAAAAATAGAATGTGTAGAGTGTTCCTTCTGAAAACTCTCTCCCCCAACCCAGCAACTTATAGCATCTTGTAGGCAACAATGAAAATGCCACAGACATCCTCCAGGATTTGCACTCTCTTCTCTCGGCAGCTGAACTAGAGGATGCAACACTAGCTGGATCAGTTCTCGTTGACAGGGCTGTCTCGGGAATTCATCCCCATGTTGATGTTGCCAGGGCTGGTTCAGAGAGATGTGAAGGTACCTGAGAACACAAGAAGAACCTCCCGAATGGCCCGTCTGGTCCACCATCCTATTCTCACAGGAGCAAACCAGATGCCTGTGGAAAACCAGCATGCAGGATTCAAGCACAAGAGCACTCTCCCTTCCCGTGGCTTCCAGAAACTGGTTCTTAGAAGCATTACTGCCTCCAACTGTGCAGGTAGACCATAGCCTCTGCTAGCCCTCTCCAACATGACTTTGTCTCATCCTCTTTTAAAGCCTTCTGGCTTGGTGGCCATCGCTGCCCCCTGTGGGAGCCAGGTCCATAATTTAACCATGCGCTGCCTGAAGAAGTACTTCATTTTATCTGCCCTGAATCTTCCAACATTCGGCTTCATTGGACATCTAGGAATTCTAGTGTTACAAGAGAGTGAGAAAAACTTCTCTCTAGGCACCTTCTCCATGCCTTGCACAGTTCTATAAGCTAGGAGGTCCGATTCAACCTAGAACCCTTAGACACTGCATCAGGATAGGCAATACCCAAATTCTGCTAGCAAGTTACGATTAGACCCTGTTACACTGATTTTGGTATGGGGCGATCAAAGGTCACAAATGAGAGACGTGTGTGTAAGAATAAGCAAAACATGCCTGGGAGATTCTACCAGCAGATCATGCCTCTGTGCTACATGAAAAGGTCAGAAGGTGCCAGAATTGCAAGACAATCTGAGCTGGGAAACAATTCCTTTCTGACCTTGGTTGACTTGGGATTCTGCCAGACCAATCCTGTCATTGCAGATCTCCCCATCTAACAACAGGGAATTTTTAGAGTCCAGGTGGAAGCTCTCTATAAGGGCAGCAGCCTGCTTGCATTTGCCAGTCCATTTTCAGCGTACAGTCCTCCTAGCTAGTCAGGGGTTTTCATGCCTGCCACCATCTCTTGTGATTTATACGAACCATCTCTTTGCACGGAGAAAGCTGTTTCAATATGCAGGTTGCCATTCAGCAGACTCGGGCTTAGCAGTGCCATCTTATGCAGAAGTGACCCTATTATGTTCTGCAGAACTACCCTCTACATAAATGTGCATGATTGCAGCCTAAGTGTGTAAGAGCAGCTAAAACGCAAGGGCACTTGCCCTGAAAACGCCTTCCTTGCAATGGGGTGGTGAGTGACAGAGGCACTAGCTACTCCAGCATATTGGGAGTGGACAACATGAGGTCACGTGATGTCATGAGGAGCCAGGGGGCTGAGCTGAACACCCTCTGAAAAATTAGGGGGACTGGCTCCCTCAAAAAATACATGGGAAGGGGGAGGGGGAGCCAAAACTGCTTCCGTGCCTTTGGTGAGACAGCTCAAATTTTTGCTCCCTGATTGTATTTATGATATATTTTGGAAAATGAGACTTATTTGGTCCGTAATAATAGTTCCATTTTTAATGTGGCACTGCTTTTAAATACACTCTCAGAGCACTTCTCCCCCTTTTTCCTCCTTGTGCTTTCTTTCTCAGCCCCCCAATTCTCTCCCCCAACCTGTCCCGTATTCTGCCCAACCAAAGGTGACAACCCTAACCCATCCTCATTCTGACAAGCAGAATGCAACCATCACTGGAAGGAGGACATCACAGTCACTGCTCCCAACAAGTAACCACAAGGGGTAGCCTTAAAGTTCACTCAGTGAGGTTACCTTGAGTATATAGCTTATGTTTTGAAGAAAGACCTCTATATAAAACCATTGTTTTTGCTCCCGGACCTCACAGTAGTTCCTGTCTTTTAAATGGTAATAACTGAGGGAGGCGGGTGTCTGGTAATCCCAGGACCATACTGAAGGAAGGCTGCAAACTTTGGTAACACCCACGATTATTTCTTTAAAAAGAAAATGAATTATTTTCCGTGACTGTTTTTAATTCAACCACTAGAGAGCAAACTTCTTCTTTCTATCAGGCTGTGATTTATACTCGAAAGGAGAAGATGGAGCACGCACTTGGGCAATGCTTTCGTGCTTGAAAACTTCTTTAAAATAGAGAAATGTACATGTGGGTGACCTAGAAAAAAATAATTGTGTGTGTTTTTATATTGGGTGGTCTAATTTTCAAAAGAAAGGAGAGCAAAGTAAACAAGTGTGCCTTTGTGTATAGTTTTCAGAATATGGAGGTGCACTAGGTTCTGTTCTAACATTTCCTTCTTCTAACCTCCCCCCCCAAACAGGTCATGTTTTTCAAGGTCCTCTCCCACAACTAGTGGTTCTCCATGGAAAAATATCTGAAAATATTCAGTGATGCAGGTATATTTATAATGATTAGGGCTCAGATCTGCTTTATTTATGGCTATAAAACTGCATAGAGAACCTCAAGGACCTCTGAGTGGACAATTAGTATTACCAGCAAGATTTTAACATGTTTGCCAGCCTTTGAAAACCCACAGTGATCAAACTGGAGTTTCACCTGTCTGATGCCCAAGTCCCTGTCTTGTGACTGTGTGTCATGCTGTTGGTAGAGTTCTTTCATGTGCCAAATGAGCTTGTATGGTGGGGGGGGGGAGATAGTTGTCAAGATCAGATATACAGATGGGGACTTTGGCATTTTCAACCGCTTCCTTGCTGATCTCCTTCCCAGCTCCTGTCCTGAAAGCAAACCTGTGCCAGTATTCTTTAATGACACATCTGAGAACAGAAGTTCATACCCTTTTTGAGAATAACTGGCAGCGGGGTTTACAGCGCGCAAAAGGCAATGAGTTTAATAGCGTTAATTGCAACCGTCTATTACCTAACTTCTGGCGATCAATGTACCATGCATTTAAAATGCGTCAACTTTCACGATCAGACAGCTAGGGACCTGAAGTGACCCGCAACACAATCTCTGCTCAGAATTAAGTCCTCCTGACTTCAAAAGGACTGACTATAGTAAATGAGTTTAGGATTGTAGCTTCAAGGTACTTTAAATTCATATGGAATTAGTCCAAGAGTCGCCAGTGTGGCACTCAAAGGCACTCAACCTTTTCATAGTAGTTTGAAATAAGTCTCTTTTTGCCAACAGAAGATGTAACTGAGGCATGGGGGTGATTTCAGCATGTTGGAGTGTAGTGCCCACAACAGTTTCTCTGGCTGGCCAATGTGCCCACAGGTTCAAAAAACTTTGCATTCTGCATCAATCAGTTTATGCCACCCATGTACAAGAGGGAAGTGTCAGCAGGCTTGAGGAACCCCAAGGGTTTGCATGTGTACAAAACAAAATTATATCTAATGGTGGATGCGCCCCCCAAACAGCCCAATGAGGACTAATATTTTCAGTGAGTACAGAGTGCTGGCTGACTGTTACAGGGTGGGGGTTAGGGATGCGAGTGGCATCATGGTCTAAATCATTGAGCCTCTTGGGCTTGCCGATTAGAAGGTTGGTGGTTCGAAGCCGCTCGACAGTAGTGAGCTCCCGTTGCTCTGTCCCAGCTTCTTTCAACCTAGTAGTTCGAAAGCATGACAGTGCAAGTAGATAAATAGGTACCACTGTGGCGGGAAGGTAAACGGCATTTCCATGCACTCTGGTTTCCATCATGGTGTTCTGTTGCGCCAGAAGCAGTTTAGTCATGCTGACCACATGACCCAGAAAGCTGTCTGTGGACAAACGCTGGCTCCCTCGGCCTGAAAGTGAGATGAGCACCGCAACCCCATAGTCGCCTTTGACTGGACTTAACCATCCAGGGGTCCTTTACCTTTTTACCTTACAGGGTGGGACTGGGAAGGTAGGGGAGGGGAAATGGAATGGAGTATCCTGGAAGACGTTATGCTTGGCTGGCTGGAATACTGGAGCACACCATAGACACCACTTGTTCACTTTGTTTTGCACTCAGGAGGGATTTTTTCATTATCACAATCTGGATTTGTCTGTGCTTTTGCCAAAGAGGTTAGCCTCTCCTGGAATAGCACAAGAGAGATTTAGTGTTGTTTTTCTTCCATCCTCTTCTGTCCCAGTACTGTAAACATAGCAAAAATAGCATTGGTAACCAATTTGGCTTCCCAGAGTGTCTTGATTCTCAGAGGAAACATCTTAAAGCATCTTGATTCTCAATGAAAGTACCTGGATGAGCACATGGGACCCCCTGGAATCTTGTCTACAGCTCAACAGAGATTTGGGTTTGACATGCTGCCTTTGTAACAGTGCTACCCATATTCTGCTCAAATACCAGCACTGCAATCAGACTAATTTATGAAAATCATGATCATTTTTGTGATTTATTCTGGGAACACAATAAAGATTTCCTTGGCACAACATTGGGATGTTTGCTTTGGCACAGGCTAACGCACCCTGCTCTGAACAATATTGAACGCTAATTCATTTGGATGGATCAACATATCTGGAGTAATTGTGCCACACCGCCATCTTCTCATTACCTGGCATTAAAAGAAGCAGCAAAACCCAGCCCCTCCCGAAATCTCCCCACAACACGGCATTGCCCATGTGTGCTTGCTAGGTCAAACTGCTGGGAAGTGCTCAGACAGACAAAGCTTAAAATAAAAAGAGTCACAAGGCAAAGTAAGTGGAACAGCACACATCTCCATAACAGCTGTGCAGCCAGCCCCTTTGTTCTGTGATTAATTGCACAGCCCAAACGGTGTCTGTGTAAATTCAGCCCAGGCAGCTGGCAAGCAGGTTGCGAACACCTCTGCATGCACTCTGGTCAACACAGTGAGCTCTCAGTGTCTCGTTTCTCTGCTCAGCTGGCTCAGAAGAGATGTTGGTCTAAATGCTGACAGCCGTAATTCAGGTATAGGGAAGGATGTGTACATTTCCCACTATCCCGCTTAAGAAAGGTAGATTTCTGGGGTGGTGGTGATGGTGAGTATTCCCCCCCCCCCGAAAAGTGGGTGGTAGGCCAAATAGTTTGGGAACCTCTTGTTTAGAAGATCCTTATGCTTCAGGGCTGTGTTTTGAGAATGCTTTCCTAGGAGGAGACAGAAGCAAAAATATCAGACACCCGAAGGCAGCCCTGTTTAGGGAAATTTTTAATATTTAATGCTGTATTGGTTTTAACACTCAATTGGGAGCTGCCCAGAGTGGCTGGGGATATGCAGCCAGATGGGCGGGGTTTAATAATAAATTATTATTATTATTATTATTATTATTATTATTATTATTACTACTATTACTATTATTATTATTATTATTATTATTGAAAGCCACATCTGGCAGGCATTTGTGCATCTCTGATGGAAAGACTCTCATGCTTATGTTTCTGATATAGTCCAACAGTGCCCCCTAGAGTCTCTGGGAGTTGGCACCTCCTGTGGTGAATCACAAATAGACAGATAGTTTGGGTTTTGTTTTCAAATACACTGTCTGGTGTTGATCCCTTTTTATATACAGAAATACAGGAAGCTTCTAGCTTAGTAATGTTGGCACTAACTGGAAGCAGCTCTGCAGAGTTTCAGGCAGGGAGTCTTTCAACTGGGGGGGGCATGGGGGGGCTCACAAAAGCATATAGGGGGCTGGATACAATCCATGGGCCACAAGACCGGCACTTTGCTAAACTGTCTCCAAAGTGCTCAGATTCTACCTCCATAAGTGGGTTGTCCATTTACATGGCCACCTGCCATCGTTAAGAAACAGTTACATCCTTTTGTTGAAGGCTGTGAATAGTGTTCAAGTCCACAAAACCTGTTGATGATACTCACACAAACACACACACTTATCTCAGCATTATTCCCTTACTAGTGCTATGAAGTGAAGTGATTTTTTCGGCTTGCAGAAGTCCCAGGAGCTTTGAAATATATGTTTGCCCTGAGGCAAGAGTAGTAACCAGCCTGTATTTCAGATATTATACTCTGAGTCTTGGGAATGGTGTTCTTTTGCTCTGAGTCTCACGGGGAATAGATAACAATGCAAAATCTGCTTTGTTGGCTGAGACAACGTTTGCTTCAGCTTGTAAAGAAAATAAACCTTTCCACAGCTCTTTTATCCTTCTCTTTCATCGGGCGGCAAAATGCAGCAATTTTCTTAATTCCTCTCTCTGTTTCTCTGTCTGAAATTAGCTCCATAGCCCTTATCTCTGCTGAGGGCCATGAAGGTATGCTATTATACTAATCAGTTCCTTATCTATTTTCTTCCTTCCTCTGGTTTCTTTCCAGAAAATGTGTCTTCTGGGACACATTTTGAAGTAAGGGGAAAGAAGATAAGTAAACCTATGGTCGTAAGGTGTCAGGGCTCTGAAGAGTGGCTCTGAAGATGGTGTGGCGGAGGCAGGGGACCAGGGGAGTGACCCAGGAGAGGGGACAAGTGATTTATGGAGTGTCATGCCAACCACAAGACAGGAGCACCGGGGGGCCTCCAGAGTCTGCTTGTCTCCTCCCACTCAGCCACCCTACAGCTGGGGGGCGGGGAGGCAGCGGGCGGACTGTTCGGGCAGCATGGAGAGACACATGGCTCGGGTACACTGCAGGCTCCGCAGTGAGCGCCGCCTGCAGTTTGTCACCCCCCTCAGTGGTGATACCTGGGGCGGCCCACACCCACCGCACCCCCTTCCTCCGCCGCTGCATTTCGCCCACAATAAAGATTAACCCCATTGTTGTTGAACAGTATGCCAAACACATCTGTGCTAATCTTCAGGATGCTTAACTACCATACTTTTGAGTATAAAGAAAATGGAGGTGACAGAAACCAGTATTATTGATATTTGTAGATTCAGTACATCCAACACATCTTGGCTATCCTAATTAATGTGTGAGCAAGATTGACTCCAAATGCTGTTGAAGTGGTGGGGGCACTCCGAGTCAATAGCTTCCTTTTTACAAGCATCTGCAGAACTGTCAATTATGACTACAAAAACTTGTGAACTGACCAGACTTGAGCAAATTCTGATGAGTAAATGCTTAGGGTTTTTTGGGTATTTTTGTACTTTAAAAATCAAATCATATGTTGCTTTAGAACATATGGAATATAAGGGAATAAGGGATGTACATAACCATTTATTTGTATCACAGAGTTTTGTACTTTAATACTAGAAGATGCTTGGCGCATAGAACAAACCCAGATCTTCTTTGTTGCCACTGAATCCACAAGCAGCCTGAGTTAGACTTCACTACAAACCATGGGTTGCTGTAAGTGATACATGAAGTGGTCTCTTTTGAACCAATGGTTCTATTGTTTGCTACAGGAAAGTACATCTTAATCTCCAAGTATAGATTTATTTTACAGAAAGCATCCAGATAATTCTATAGTTGTTATGTTTTCATTCTTTGTGCCTCACATTTTAGAGGCTGCATGTTAAGAGTATGCTAGTTTTTCTAGCATGAAAAGCTAAGGGATATGATCTCCTCCTTTACAAAACACACTTGCAAAGATTTCAGCATGTACGTTATGAGATGGATTCTATTATCCACGCCCCCATCTATGACAATACTTTAATTGCCTCTTTACAAAAATCTCATTACATTTCCTTTCTCATGTAAAATATATCCATTGCTGTTAGTCAATATGAATATAGTTCTCTGCTTCCAGCTGCAGTATCAATTTATTGTGGTGCAAAAGATTTTGATTAACCTGCAAATGATTTCCCCCCCTTTTTTTGGCAGTGTCTGCTGGCTTTATCTAAAATTTGCAGAACCGCTGCAGGCAGCATTTGCCGCAAAGGAACAAATGCACTTTGCTCTTGCTATTATAATTTAATCTTTGAAAACATAATTATTTTTGCTTATTCAATCTTTCACAAAGCTACTCTGTACACATTCCAAAACAAGAGGAATGAGAGCTCTCTCTGTCTCTCTGGTGTTCACCCCCAACCTCGTTCCAGCTTTCTACAAACATAGGAAAAGAAATAAGTTTGTTTATGTGACATTACACACTTCAGCATTCTTCACTCTGCCTGTCATGGAAATTGCTCATGAGCTTACAGTGAACATCACAGAAATGGTGACAAGAAAACAGCTCTGATAATAGGCAAGCGAGCTTTGTGCTCAACCAAAAGTTGACACGTTAATGTCAAGATGATGCTCCATCATCCACATTGCCAGGAGCATTAGTCTGTGTCCACACCGACTATGTAACTTTATCCAGTCTGCTCTTGCAGTTAATGCCCACACTCACTTTCCAACCTTCTCATTGCTTCCACTTTTCTCTCGCCTCATCTTGTTTTCGAGGTGCTATCGAGGTTTCTTTGCAATCCTTCATCCTTCTCTTATGAGGTCTGCCTCTCCCCTCCTCAGTTTGGAGTGTGCTTGTCCTTGGCACCCTGTCCAGCCTGCTTTGCCCACCCACGCTGCAAAGACAAGGTACCCTGGGATGTGCTTTGATGATGCACGTTCTGCTGTGCAGAACCTCCATGCAGAAGTGTGCTGCTAGCTCAGTGCAAGAAGCCTCGGTGCAGACATACCATGCTGCAACTCAGTGGTAGAGAATCTAATCTGCATGCAGAAGGCTCCAGGCTCAATCCCCAACATCTCCAGGTGGACCTCAGAAAGATTCCCTACCTGAAACCCTGGAAAACTGCTGTGAATCAGTATAGGCAATACTGAGCTAGGTGGACCAATGATCTGACTGCACACACACACACACACACACACACACACACACACACACACACATGATAAAACACATTTGAAGCACATTTCCCGCCTCAAATAATTCTGGGCAATGTAGTTTGCTAAGGGTTGCTAGGAAAAGTCTCTCGGTGAGGGGTGAACTACTGTGCCCAGAATTCTGTGAGGGAAATACTGTAACACGCTTTAAATGTATTGTGCGTATGCAGCCGTACACAGGCAGCTTCCTATGTTCCTATTTCTGCTAAGTATGATTTTCTGAAAGCATGTGTCGGTAGGCTTTGGGAGACAGGGGAGGGGTATGTACAAGCCACACAGCATGGGCGCATAACCTGTATAGAATGTTTATGTCTGTCCACATGGCAAATTTAGGGAATTACCTTGCTGACTCCATATGGGGAAATACAGTGGTGCCCCGCAAGACGAATGCCTCGCAAGACGGAAAACCCGCTAGACGAAAGGGTTTTCCGTTTTGGAGGTGATTCACAAAACGAATTTCCTATGGGCTTGCTTCACAAGACGACAATGCCTTGCGAGTTCCTGCGGGGTTTTTTTCCTCCCCCCCTAAAAGCCGCTAATAGCGCTAATCCGCTAATCTGTCAATGGGCTTGCTTCACAAGATGAAAAAACCGCTAGACGAAGAGAATCACAGAACGGATTCTTTTCGTCTTGCAAGGCACCACTGTAAAGGAGAGAGGAATGAGCCTGGTGACTGCAACAGTTTGGCAGTTTGGAGGTGAGCCTAAATTTGGGGTTCATAGTTAATGTTAAGTACAAACCCCATGTTTGATGTATCAATTGCTAAATTTGTGGGATGCTGCAAAACGTGGGGTTTTCGCTGCAAAAAACCCCCTGCAAAACTTTGGCCCAGGTTTGGAGGGAATCCCAGAGTTGGGTGTTTGTAGCTAACTTTCCTAGCCTGTTGAGTACTTTCACTTTTGCGTTTCACAGCACAGAATGTTGAAGGATGACTCTTGTCATCACCTCACAGCCTCAGTTCTCCATCAGTAAAAGTGAGAATAATAAGCAGTTACAAGACAGTTATGAAAAAAGGAAAGCGTTTTATGAACTAACAGCACATGCCTCAATAGTTAGCCCCACTGAGTTCAATGGTGTGTATAGGATTGCAGCCTAAATATGTTATTCATAACTCATATTCTACAGGGCAGTAGATTTTAGGGCTTCTTTGTCTTCAGTAAGGTAATTCACAAATCATTCTGGTCTAGAAGCCAAAGTCAAGGTACATTATAGGTCAATAGCGCAGGTCTCCTCTAAGCGTTCCAGCTCTCTGAGCTTATTTTGCCTGACAATATGAGACGTCTTGGAGCAGGGGGAGGGGGGAAATTGCTGAAGTGAACTTTATTAGATACAGTGATGACCTTTGGAAATCCCTTCTCAGCTCTCTAGGGAATGGTCCGTGTTTTTCCCCTCTTTGTGTCAAGTTACAATAAGGCTGATGTATCCATGGCAAAGGAAAACCTGGCAGATTTACTCTGCTTAGTGCCTATGGAATTACTGTAACCATTTCAATCATGACTATATAGTTTATTTTATGGTTATTTAACAGCAGCCACACACTGGGCTGACATCTTCATCAAGTTATCTTCTACAAGCCCAAGGTCTTATTAGTGGTCAGTCACTGTAAGTTCAGACCCCATGAGTGTATATGCAAAATTAATATATATATATGCCCCAACACGTATCACTTTACACTTATTACAATGAATTTTATTTGGCATTTTCTCACCCATTCACTCAATTTGAAGAGGTCCATTTGATGCTCTTCACAATCTCTTTTTGTTTTAATGACCCTGAACAATTTAGTATCACCAGCAAACTTGGCCACTCATTGCTCACTCCTAACTCTAGATCATTATGAACAAGTTAAAAAGCACAAGTTCTGATACCAATCCTTGAGACTTTTCTCCCTTTGGAGAACTGTTCATTTATTCCTGCTCCTTGCTTTCTGCAACTTAACCTATTCCTGATCCACAAGAGGACTTCTCTTCTTATTCAACAACTGTTAAGCTCACTCAGGAGTCTTTGGTGAGTTACTTTGTTGAAAGCTTTTTGAACGTCCAAGTATATCATGTTAACTGGATCGCCTCTGTCTATGTTCTTGTTACATTCTCAAAGTGCTTGAAGAGGTTCATGAGACAGCACTTGCCCATGCAGAAGCCATGCTGGCTCTGCTTCAGTAAGGCTTGCCCTTCTATATGTTTGGTTATTTTATCTTTAACAATACTTTCTACCAGTTTTCCTGGGGCAGACATTAAGCTAACTGGCCTATAATTCCCAAAGTCCTCACCAGACCCGTTTTCTGGTGCTCAGTTATGGAGGCTGATCTGAGGGACGTTACATATTTTTTTTAGCAGATCAGCATTTCACATTGATTGTCCACCATTATGCCAAGATCCCTTTTCTGGGTACTCACACCCCAGCAGGATATATAAAGCTTGATTTTTATTTTTATTTATTTTTTGCACCACTTTGCACTTACTTTCACACTGAATCTTATTTAACCTTTCCTTGTCCAATGACCCAGTTTGGAAAGAGCTTTCTTGAATTCTTCACAGTCTACTTTGAATTTTATCTGCCTGAACAGTTTGGTGTCATTTGCATTCCTGGCTGCCTCACTGCTCACTTCGGACCTCAGATCATTTATAAATATAGTAACACTTCTAACTTCCATCCATTGTGTCCATTTATGTCTGCCATCTTCCTATTATTTAAATAGTTTATGTTCTATAAAAGATTTTCTTATTTATTGAGTACTAAGAACCTTTGGATAAGGGACTTTGTCCAAAAGGTTTTGGCAAGGCCAGCTAAGTGTGAAATATACTGTAACTCCTACATAAATGCTTGTTGACCTTTTCAGAAAATACTAGATTGACAAAGCAGAATGCCCCATGTTGATTGTTGTCAGTCATTTCCCTCTTGGCATGTAACAATTTCTACTTTCATTATTATTTCTACCAATTTGTCCTGGGACAAAACTTAGGCAGATGAGTTTTTAATTCCCTAGTTTCTGCCCCACCAACCCACTTAAAAATAAAATGAAATAAGTGTTAAATTAATTGGGTTACCCTCCCATCCTGTCTTAAGAAGGCTGCTTTTAATGCGACATGCTTTAGTTAAAATGTTCAGCAACCTCTCATTTCAGCACTTCCAGAATTCTAGAGTGAATGCCACGAGGCCCTGGTTACTTTTTAATTTGTAGTTTGAAAACTAGCTCTACAATTTCACCATTTCCCACATCTATTTGACATAGTTCCGCAGGCACCTTCCCAGGGGCAGGGAGTGGGAGATTGTTCAGATATGAATCTCTTTCTGACACCTTCTGCAGTGAGGGCTGATGCTAAGAATTCATTTAGCTGCTCTGTAAACTCCTTGCCCTTCTTTAGTATTCCTTTCGCAGTTTTGGATTCTAGCAGTCGTAGCACCTCCCTGGACGATTTCCTGCTCCTGAGGTATTTAAATATTTGTTTGTAAGCCTTTAGCAATTTGCTCTCCTTATCACCATCTTGCATTTGTTTTGCCTGAATATGTTCTGCTTTTTTATTTTCCAAAACCTACACTTATTAAAGCATGGAAGGGGAACCTTAGATCTGGGGTCAAATGCAGCCCTCTGGACCTTTCTATCAGGTCTTTGGGATTCTCCCCAGGCCACAAACTTCCTGGGCCACACCTCTCACCAGCCTGGGCAATGGTTTCATATTCCATATTCCCAAAAGAGAAGTGTCTGTTGGCGGGAAAAGAAACAGAGTAGATGCCATATTCCGCTTCCTCCTCCAATCTCCTCTTCCATGGGAGGTTGCTTCAAGATGGCCTCTGGGACAAGCTTCCATTTCTTGATGGGAGGCTGCCAGAGAACAGCTATTATCTTTGGATCTATTTCCTCCATTAGAGCCACCATGCGCAGAGGGAAGAGAGCTATGGGGTGGGCGAAATGGTGGGAAGGGGGCCATGATACAGTGTTGTAGCTATTGCTGGGGGCTAGCCAGGTTTTTTGCCCTGGGAGAAGCCTCCAGAGGGGAACCATTGAGGCTCCCAGCCTCTCTCTCTTTCTCTCTGTATGCAATTGTGTGTGGGGTGTGTGCCAAACTGGGTCTTTGATACCCCCCGATATGCCCAGCTTCGAATACATGCTGAGACGCAATGCTCACTGGTTGCCCTTAGATAAGCTATCAGTTCTCAAGTCTGGTTGATGGTGAAGATAAATAAGACTAGAAATGTGCTTTGTAAACCTGGAAACGTGTGTAGAAATTATTAGCTTTGAAGCCTTGTGACTGTTTTTAAATGTTTTCAGATTTTTAAAAAATGTATTGATTTGCTACATTGTTATTTACTGCCCTGGCTACTTTGGGAGGAAGAATGGAGGAGAAATTTAATAAATGAATAAATCCAAAATTTGCATTACTCCTGACATCTGGAGGCTCTGCCTTACTGCCTGCTATGGTTTCCTTTACCACACAAACGAGGATAAAATACCAAAGTCAACATTTGCAATTTAGGTATTTTTAGACTGGGTTGACATTTTCCTCCACCATTTACCTACTGCATCTTCCACAAGGCAAGTGATTAAAATCATGCATACAGTATGGATATTAAACCATGACATTCTAAGAGCCCATTTCTAATTGCCTGGATGAAGGCAGTAAACGAAGACATGCCTTTCCGTGGATCAATTTTTTACTTGGCCGATTCCCCTACACTTCTGTACTAATGAAATAAATAAGAACAAGGAAGCTGGATGAACAAAAGCAGAGACAGCGATCAATGTCTGAGTTGGAGGAGGGTGGGTTGCTGCCACCTCCACCCACCTCTGCAGCAGTATTTTGCAGCAGTACAACTGAGGACTCTTGTTTGTTTTAGCAGCAACAGCCTCCCACCCTGCCCTAGGAGAGAAGCTGCACTGATATGGAAAATGCCAGCACTTCAGGTGTGCCTTGTAGACACTGCAACATCAGAAGCAGACCAAAATGCTTGAACTTCAGCCCAAGGTCCTGGAAGTGTTGGGATCCCTCCATTCCCTCCTCTTCCCCAAATTATGTATGATCAGTCATTTAAGACAGCATCACTCACCTGTTAACCAGTGACAAGTGGGGAATGAGTATCCCTGGGCAGACTCTGGAAACAGCTTCTTCTCAGCTAACAGGTGATGATTGGCTTTTTTCAGGGTCAGAATCAGGACCTAGCATCTCTAGGCAGTGGCCAGGATTCCGCTGCTTCAGCATGGCTTGCCAATGGTCAGCTGGATCCAGTGTCCATTGTAATTCATACCCTCCAACCTTTCTCCAATGGAAATAGGGACGTCCCATTCCATAATGATAATTTAACTATTTATCTTACTGGGTTGCCCCAGCCATTCTGGGCATCTTCCAACATATATAAAAACATAATAAAACATTAAACATTTAAAAAAGCTTCCTTATAGGATTGTCTTCAGACAGCTTGGGGGTTGGATAACTCTGTACTCTCCAACATTTCTCCACTGAAAATAGGGACGTCCTAAGGAAAAGTGGGACATTCTGGGATCAAATCAGCGACATCCCAGGAAAATAGGGACACTTGGAGGCTCTGTTAATTTCCCACAATGCATTGCAGCTGGCAGGAAGGAGGAACAAAGTCAGGACCCTGGACAGAGCTGAAGGCAAAGAGATCAGCGGCTAAGCTCCAGAACTGAAGCTAGCAAATCTGCAGCCAAGACAGGACAACTTTACCTCAGCACTGGCCTGGTCAAGAGTTTCATCCTAAAAATTCCACATGACTCCCAGCTCCATGCACACAAGTGCTGCATTTGACCAGTTTAAATGGCTGGTTCCTTTTTATGCTGTCCTTTGCTTCTTCTAGGAGAGGACTGAAGAGTCTTGAGGGCAGCAGTCCCTTCACACCATACGTCAAGTGGTGGGCAGGGTAAAAGCAACACTGGGTGGAGCAATGGATGAAAACATAACCTTTGTCCAGTTGACTATCCCTCTCTATCCTCCACCCAAGGTAGAAGAGGCATTGTGAGAGTTCAAGGACACATTCCAGCATCCACACTCAGAGAAGGTTGTAAAGCAGAACTAGATGGGAGATGCCGCTAGGGAGGAGGTGTAACCTGAGGAGAATCCCAGGGCCAGATAGAGAGGCATGGGGCCACATTTGGCCCCTTGGCCTAAGGCTCCTCACTTCTGTTCTAAGAGGATAGGTTTGGAGTAGGACAGAGGTTTTCAACCTTTTTGAGTCCACAGCTCCATTGACCAACTACATTCTTTCTGCTGCACCCTGTGGGGCTCAGGAGCCAGTTATGTCACCCCTTGCCTGCAGAGCTGGCAGCCTCTCTCCCTTTTCAGACACCCTCCCTTGTGGAGTGTTCCCTCAGCCTCCTCTCCCCTCTCCTTGGGAGTCCTCTGGGCAGCTGCTGCTGCTGCTGCTGCCCCTACTCTCTGAGCTGCCTCACTCTGCCCCACAGGCGCCTGGGAAGTGTTGAGAATTTCCATTCCACCTTAAGGAGCAGATGTGTGGAACTGTTGCATGTCACATGTCTGTTTACATTCCAGCACAGCTTGCTGGGAACTTCCATTGTGTGCATAGCTTTTCCTTTTCCCTGTTTCTCTGAGAAGACGAAGAGAGAAAGATGACATATTTTTTTGTCCTGATTTATGATTAATAAATCTGTAGTTGTAGTATGCTTTCACAAGCCTCACGCCTATTCTGTGTGCGCAGTTCGATCTGCTGATAGTGTGCCCTGGCTTTGAAGCACGTCAAGAGCAGAGGCCGATGGGTCTTCACAGCGGGATGGCTGGAAGGAAACAGCCCAGCTGGGGCTGGCCAGCTGGCTTTGCGGCCCTCTGCATGCCGACAGGAAGCACCCCCTGGCCAGCTCCAGAGGAACCATTCACCTGGGGAGCTTGTAACCAAGGCTGCAGCAACAAACAGCCGCGCAAACCTTTGAGAGGCAGAGACACAAGAGGGCATCAGAGGAGGGAGGGAAGGAAAGAGGGACAGAGGCCAGTGCTGCCTGCGGCACTCCTGACCATCATTCAAGGCACACTGGTTGGAAACTACTGGAGTAGGGAATTTTCCTCAAGTTTTTCCTGCTTGGTGGAGGACTCCATCATTAGTGGCAGCTCCCTGGGGTTCAGTGGACAGGGCAGGATCTTTGGGTGGGGATAGGAGAGGGGGGGCTATTTGAGAAAGTTTGAGGAATGAGCCCTTCTCCTTATCATAGTTCACACTGCACCATCTCTCCACCTCCCAAGGCTCTTGGTCTGGGGCTGCAGCAGAAGAGACCTGAGGGTGAAAACAGTTCAATCAGCACCTTGTTTCCTTGGAATTAAACTTCATTGATTTCATCAGGAGGAGCTTGCACCCAGTTTGCAGCTACTTACCATCTCCCAAGGAACATTTCTGTTGAGGATAGAAATAAACAAGATGTTCTTTTAGCCCGTTCGCATTTGTTTTGTTTCTCTAGTGCATTTTGTAATCCTTTCTGTGAAAGACCTTATATATAAGGAAAAATGGAACCAGAGCGGCTGGATACTTTTGCAATATTGAATCTGGAACAGAACTGTCAAAAATATTGCTAGGAGAAGCAATATCACATCTTGCAGTGGTGGTAGAAGGGCTTGCCACACAGGCTTGAAAAATACTTTTCTACCTTCATATGGAAACTCTTCTAATTTGTGCGCTGTACAGAAGCTTTTTAAATGCTCGTTCCTCCTCATTTTTGTTGTGTGTGTGTGTGTGTGTGTGTGTGTGTGAAACAAATTCCTTTTTCTACATGCAAAGCAAGCTTGTAGTGTTTTCAAAGGAACGAATGGGAAGGTAATTTTATTAAAGTTCAATAATATTTCTTTGTAGGTTACTGGTTCTGTTTATCATGATTATTGTTAGTAGTTATAATGGGATTTTAGTTGTATCTCAAAGCCTTAAATATGCTGTAACTATATTGAGTTACGTAGAAACACAAAAACTGTAACAATTACTTCAGGCTTTTTCATAGTTATAACCTGTTATATAACTTTTTATGTCAGCCCCTCAGACAATATCTTCCATCAAGCAGTGCAGTTAATTAAGCCCTCATCTGGTATGGGAAATAGTATATCTAAAATAGCACAATTCCCATATTACATAAAGTTATCAAGGGAGGGTTCTTCCAAATGAGGACTTAATTTGAAAATGTAAGGACTCAGCTACACAGCTGCAAAGAAAACATTTTAAATATGTTGTAAAGTGCAATATACAAATGTGGCACTAGATGGTGAAAGCGAGCTATGCAAATTTCAATGTATTTTTCAAAACTTTTTTTAAAAAAAGCATTTTCACAGACTTTTTAGGAGTGCCTGGCGTGCTCTGGTCCATGGGGTCACGAAGAGTCGGACATGACTGAACGACTAAACAACAACAACAACAGATTCCACTTGAGTGGTGAATTCAGATAAAATGAGATGTGTATGGAATGTGAGTTGGTATTTTGATGCCAATGATGTGTGGATGCTGCAAAAAGAAATTCATGAAGAGTAACAATCCCAAAATAAACAACCATTTGGAACCACTCAGAATGAAGCGTTGGTTTTGGATTTGGAAGGTGTCATTTTACACCTTTCTCACCCATAAAATGACTTGAAGGTCATGCTCAAATCTCTGGCTCAGTTCAGATATACAGTGGTACCTCGGGTTAAGTACTTAATTTGATCCAGAGGTCCATTCTTAACCTGAAACTGCTCTTAACCTGAAGCACCAATTTATCTAACGGGGCCTCCTGCTGCTGCCGCCACGCTGCCGGAGCACGGTTTCTGTTCTCATCCTGAAGCAAAGTTCTTCACCTGAGGTACTATTTCTGGGTTAGCGGAGTCTGTAACCTGAAGCGTATGTAACCTGAAGCGTATGTAACCCGAGGTAGCACTGTAACACCAAACTATAGTTTATGCCAACCATAGAATCATAGAAGTGGTAGGGACCCCAACAGTTAGTCCACCCCCCTGTAATGCGGAAATCTCAACTAGATCATACATGACAGATGGCCATCCAACCTCTGCTTAAAAACAAGAGGTGTTATACTGCTCCACTGTCAAACAGCTTTTACTGTCAGAAAGTTCTACTTCGTGTTTAGTTGGAATCTCCTTTCCTGTCACTTGAATCCATTGATTTAGGATCTACCCTCCGGAGCAGGAGAAAACAGGCTTCCTCCATCTTCTATATGACAGCCCTTTAGCTATTTGAAAATGGCTATCATCTCTCCACTCAGTCTTCAAATAGCTAAAGGACATAGTTAAGAGCATATACCATGGTAGGAGCTTCCAAACAAACAATAGGAAAACCATGGTTTAGAGCTACTTTTGCACTTTAGTTTGCCATGTGGTTAGTATTCATCTTCATAAATTCATAACTTCACCCTTGTCTTCATGGTGCAGCAACCTCTTGAGGCATAGCAGTGACCACAGCTGCAGTTTTTGCCAATGGCTTTTGAGTTTGGGCGCAACCCACAGCACAACTTCTGCTTTGCATACCAGCTTCAGCCTTTGGTTTGCTGTCTTATTTTGGCAGCCACCAGCAAGCCATAGTTTATAAAGCGAGCATAGGCTTGGACATTTAAAACACCCACACCATGGTTTGGTGTGCCAGCTGAATACAGCTAAAGTTATCTAGGAAGGTATGTAGCAGCAATTATACTGTTTCTTGTTCTCCCTTCTTTTAAGGAGGGAGAAGCCAAGGCCAGCCATTAAACGACCAGTTTCCTTTGAGAGAGACGTGGACATTTATGGTGTCTACGCAGCTATGTTTGCTTAGGTAAAGGTAAAGGGACCCCTGACCATTAGGTCCAGTCGTGACCAACTCTGGGGTTGTGGCATTCATCTTGCTTTATTGGCCAAGGGAGCCAGCGTACAGTTTCCGGGTCATGTGGCCAGCATGACTAAGCCACTTCTGGCGAACCAGAGCAGCGCATGGAGACGCCGTTTACCTTCCCGCTGGAGCGGTACCTATTTATCTACTTGCACTTTGATGTGCTTTCGAACTGCTAGGTTGGCAGGAGCAGGGACCGAGCAACAGGAGCTCACCCCATTGCGGGTTTCGAACCGCCAACCTTCTGATTGGCAAGTCCTAGGCTCTGTGGTTTAACCCACAGCGCCTCCTGCATCCCTTATGTTTGCTTACAAATGTACTACCGGTAATTCTTTCAGTGATGTCCTTCTCCTTCCCCACCAGCTGCTCCTGCAAATATGAAATATTTGCTCATTCCATACCCAAAGCACAAGCTATCAGGGTGCATATTTGGGCAGCACTTCTTCATCCATGAAGGACATGTTTGCAATGAACATTCTTGAGTCATTTGGGTGCTTCAGTGCAGATAAATGTTTCATCTCAAAGAGCAGCTCATTTGATCTGTCCGGGAAAAAGTGTTTTGATGACGGAGTCATGAATAATATCTCTTCACAGTCGTATCTGCTCCCTTGGCTTCATTTTTCTGAGGTGATTAACAGTTTTAGGAACTGAGAGAGAGTGAGGAAAAAAGAGAAATCCCCAAAAGGCTGAATATTTTGTTTTCTCTCTAACAAGTTTTCTTTCCTGTTAGAGACAGATAAGGTTTTCTTTGCATAAGAAATAAACTTGGCTATCTGCTTCTTAAAATCACCTGAATTTACCATGATCCTCTGCTACGATCAAAGGCATGGAGGTACTGGGGCTGAATGGAAGCTGACAAGGTAGACCATTTAGGACCCTGACGAAAATGGTACATCTGCATCATTTCAGTCTTTTAATAAATTTTCAGACTGTTTATAAGTAATTTGCCTAGGGCTTAAAATAGAATAAAGCAGGATAATTGCGGGGCGGTGGGGGGGAGTCTTAACCATTTCGAGTATCGTAAAACTACCAGCCTCCTGCTTCAGTAGTCAGAAGCATACTACGGTAATTATTTAGATTGCAAAGAATTGCTTCCCTGAAGAATTTCTGTAGTCCATAAAACGTATTTTTTCTGCTCCCAGTATGATCGTAATCCCACTTCCTAAATTTGTTTGATGGGGCCCCTCTTGAGTCTCTCTCTCCCCCCCACCGCCCAATTATCTTTGCAAAGAGACAGATAGTATCAATGTGTTATCAATCTACCGCAGGCCTGGTGCTTAGATACAGAGTGAGTGAGTCATCAGTGGGAGAAGATTCAGGTCAGTCCTGCTAAATTGTAAGAATGTGGCCATAACCTACAGAGAGAACTCTCTGCCCTACTTAGGGACTACAGTGGGAAGAACTGACAAAGTCTTGTAGATACCAATATTTTATTGCTATGTTTGTTTAACCTCTTGAGCACTACGTAATAATACATTGCTGTGCACTCCTTACTTCTCTGAATGGCAGAATTTTTCAGAGACAGTGCTCTCTGGGCCTGACTTCCTTTGGATCAGAGGGCATGGAGCACTGTTGTGATATTTGCTTTATTTACAAATATGTGGGTAGACCATAATGTTAGGCATGGGAAACCTCAAGCCCAGGATGGAGATTGTGGTATCTCAGCGAGCATTTGAATTTTAAATATCCTGATTATTTCTACTTTTAGTTGAGTATTTTTATTTATTTACTTGACAGGGAGGGGGCAACTGCCTGGCCCCCTGGCTACACCCATGGAAGAAACTAGCCCACTGTACAAAGGCAAAACTCATGTTCATCGCTCTGTCCACTTTTGCCTCTGGCTCTGTCTACTGATGGCATGTGGGCCTCAGAAGGATGACCTTAACCATGGTAGAAAGGTTCTTCAGAATACTTTCCTTGAGTAGTCTCTTTCTTCTCTTTCCCTCAAGCCCTTATTCTTCTGTTAGGTTCTTTTTTTAGTCCATTCCTGACTCGCACTCTTCCTCCAGTTCCCTTGTCCCCTGAGATTTCTGTACCTTAGTGTGTGGTGTTGTGGTTAGACTGTTGGATTAGCACTAGGTTCAACTCCTCACTCAACTATGAAGATCAGTGAGTGAGTATCTGCCATTTATCCCTTTTGAGGTTTGAATCCGAACCACATATATCTTCCCCTTCCTTCACAGAAGGAGGCCTGCAAATTGTTTCAGTCTTGAAGCAACTGAACGTTACCACATCAGCTCAGCCACTTCAGAGTCTATACCACTACAAGCACAATGCAACAGAGACAGAGATGCCCATAAAAAGAAAAAGCTAGATAGGTGTCAGGGGTTTAGGAGCAGAAGCACGGGCAAGGGAGGAAACAGAGAGCGAAGGGGAGGAGGCAGAAGAAAAGATGAGTGACGATGACGACCCGAGATCTCCTAGTCTTTCCAGTGAATCAGAGGATTCACAGAAAGGAGCACCAGTGGCGAGGGCAAGGGGGGAGTCTAGGGGGGCACCCCAGGAAGACAGAGCCAGAGAGGACTCAGGGGGGAGCAGCTGGAAATCGGGACCAGCGTCACCGCCAGGAAGCAGGGAAGAGGAAGGGAGCCAGGGGGGAAGCGCTGGCAGCTCACCACAGGAGGGAGGACATGAGTCAGGAGTGGCCACACCTCCACAGGAGGGAGGACATGAGTCGGGGATGGCCACACCTCCATCGGGGAGCGAAGAAACGGTTGAGAGGAAAGTGGAGGGTTGGGCGCGCGCGCCAAGTTCAAATGCAGAGGAAGGCGGCGCAGTAAGCAGCCCCGAAAGAGAGCCAGGTCCTAAAGCCCGGCGCAAGGAGGCAGGAGGGTCTGGGTCAGCGTCAGAAGAATCCCGGAAGGAAGAAGCCCCGGGGGGTAGAGGGACCCAGAGGAGGACAGTCAGGAGGAAAAGGTGGAGCAAGGCTAGGATATTAAGTTGGTGCACACAGGGCGGAGACTCAGACGGAGCTTCGCCGACCTAGCTACTAGGCGTAGAGTTGCGCGCAGCAGCGTGAGAATGGAAACTGTAATTCAATAAAGACTTTTACTTAATGACCGCTGGCTAGCGTGATCCTCTGTGAGCTAGGATCTTCAAGCAGCTCTGACAGTAAGCTCCGTCTCCACTTGTGGGCATCTACAGCCTCGAGGAGGGGAGAGACACAGGTGCCTACTAGCAAGCTCACGAACGGCAGACGACATGACGGCTGAGCAGCAGATAGAGGAACTCAGAAACGCGGTGGCACAACTGAACGCCGAGGCTCTAGCATCCAGGAAGAGGGAGGAGGAAGCAGCCGCAGCCTGCAGGGATCTCCAGGTCAGGTTAGACGTGCTGACAAAGCAGACACCCCGGCAGGAGGGCATTGGGTTGGCGAGACGGACAGGCGGGCTGGTCTCTCACTTCGATGGGAACCTGCAACAGTATCCCAACTTTAGAGCCGACGTACTGTGCGCACTGCAACTGCTGCATAAAGACTTTAGAGATGAACAAGAGAGAGTGGGGTTCATCATGTCCCATCTGCATGGGGATGCGAGAGCATGGCTACGCAATTTATGGAGAGATAAGGATCCGGCGCTACAGAATGCAGATGCCTTTATTAAAGCAATGGATGGCTGTTTTTTATCAAGTATTGACGTGGATCTTGCACGGAAGGAGGTGCATGGGCTGAGACAAGGGAGGGCCAGCGTCAGGCAGTACCATGCCCGCTTTTTCGCCTTGGTCAGTGCCCTGGAATGGGACAGAGATTCGGCTCCTGTAAGAGACCTCTTTTGGGAGGGGCTGCATAACTCGATTAAAGATGAGATCGCCAGGGGGGAGAGACCCCGAACCACCCAGGAGGTCGTTCAGAGGGCACTGGCAGTGGGGGTGAGGCTGGAAGGACGTCCGTGGAACAGGGACGAAGGGCGTGGAGGGCGCGAACCAGCCGGGGGCCCCTCCTTCTTTCCCAGGGAAGCAGCGCGGGCGCAATCCACGCCTCCGCCAGGAGGAGGAGCCGAACCTATGGAGGTGGGAGGTGCAAGGGCTCAGTCAGCAACCAGAGCCCTAGCACCAGCAGCAGTGAAAGCGAAGCCTCCTAGAGGGAACAGGAAGTGTTACGTCTGTGAGGAGCCAGGGCATATGGCGAAAGAGTGTCCCCAGAGGCCCCACAAGCTCACTGCAGCCTCAGCAATGGTGACTGCAGCAACACAGCAAGGAGGACCACAGCAGGGAAACGAGGCTGTCTGGCTGGAGGAAGAGGCACTGGGGCCCAGCCAGACGTGTTAGTGACGCAGTCCCCAGCGATTTTACAGCCCGTGAACCCCCTCCCGCCCAAACCAGTAGTGAGGCTCACAGCGTCTCTCCAACTGCCCAATGGAATCACCATGGACGTGCCAATCACCATTGACTCAGGCAGCAATGCGGACTTTATAGGGCAGGACTTTGTCGACAGGCACGCTGTGCAGTTGCTGCCGGCCACACTGCCCCTGCAGGTTGTCACGGTGGATGGCAGGGAGCTGCTCGGGGGGCAAGTGGTGAAGCAGACGCCACCAATGGTGATGCGACTTGGGAATCACAGAGAAATCATCAGCTTCAACGTCACTCGACTATCTGACACGCCCATTGTATTGGGCATGAGTTGGCTGGACAAGCACAGCCCAGCGATGGCTTGGTACCAGAGGCAGCTGACCTTCGGCTCTTCCTTTTGTGCTGAACACTGCATCGTGCCCAGGCAGGAAGGAGAGGAAGAGGAGTCACAGCTGCTGCTAGGCACGCTGCAAGCGATTCCACACAAGTACGCTGAATTTTTGGAAGTTTTCTGCGAGAAGGAGGCAGACAGGCTACCCCCTCACAGACCATATGACTGCAAAATTGACCTGCTGCCGGGGGCGGCGCTGCCTAAAGGGAAACTGTATTCCATGTCAGAGGACGAACTGCAGGAACTCAAAGAGTTCATTGACCATAATTTGCAACGCGGCTTCATCCGGGAGTCCAGGGCAGTGGGAGGCAGTCCCGTATTCTTTGTTAGGAAGCGGGACACGCCCCAGAAAAGACTGGTAGTGGATTACAGGATTTTGAACAGTCTGACTAGGCCATCGGACTTCCCCATGCCCCGTATTGACGACCTCCTCGCAAAGGTACGGAAGGGCAGAGTGTTCACCAAGTTGGACCTGCGGGGGGCGTACAACCTCATTCGCATGCGGGAAGGAGATGAGTGGAAGACAGCCATGTTCACGCCACTGGGAACCTACGGATATAGAGTTATGCCTTTTGGATTGCAAAATGGCTCCCACGTTTTTCAAGCGTTTATGCATCACGTGTTGGCGGGACTTCTCTACAAGACGTGCGTCTGTTTCTTAGATGACATCCTGATCTTTTCGGAGTCGCAGCAGGAGCATGACGGACACGTCAAGGAAGTGCTGAGCAGGCTAAAGCAACATAGGCTCTACGCCAAGCTGGAGAAGTGCCAATTTGACGTGCCGGAGGTGGATTTTCTGGGCTACAAGCTGTCTGACAAGGGGCTCGCCATGGACAGCGCCAAGGTTCGAGCGGTGTTGGATTGGAAGAGTCCGCGCAACCGGAAGGAGGTCCAACGGTTTGTCGGCTTTGCGAACTTCTATCGCAAGTTTATCAAGGGCTTCGCGATGCAGACAGCGGCCATCACTGACACGCTTAGCTCCAAGAAGAAGAAGTTCGTTTGGACAGCGCAGGCGGAGCAGTCCTTTCAGGCACTCAAGCGTCTCTTCGCGTCGGAAGAGCAGCTGCTTCATGTCAACCCCAGCAAGCCGATGAGGGTGGAGACAGACGCCTCGGACAGAGCCGTGGGGGCGGTCCTGTTGCAGAAAGACCCGCAGGGGGTGTGGCGACCGGGAGCGTTTTACTCCAGGAAGCTCAGCAAGTCCGAACAGAACTACACCATCTGGGACAGGGAGTTGCTGGCCATTCACGCAGCGTTCAAGGCGTGGAGGCACTTTCTGATCGGCGCCAAGCACACGGTGCAGGTTTGCACGGACCACAAGAATCTAGAGCACTGGCGCACGGCACAGTTCCTGAACCAGAGGCAGATACGTTGGGCTGAGTTCTTTGCAAACTTCGACTTCCGAATAGAGTATGTCCCGGGGGACACCAACATCATGGCAGACGCTCTCTCCCGTAAGCCACAGTATCTGGAGGACGCAACGCCAGCGGCCGCCATGCACATCTTCGCACCAGCAGTGTGGGCGTGCGCCGCGGCGACCGTGGACCTAGAGGCGGTGCGACGTGCGTTGCAGGAGGACTCCTTCGCACAAGCAAAGATGGCAGAGGTGCAAAGGGGCAAGGCAGCGGCCGACGGTTTCCGGCTACGAGATGGATTGCTCATCCGAAAAGGGGCCATCTACGTGCCGGGAGACGAACTTCGAGCCAAGGTGCTGCAGCAGCTGCACGACGCGCCCACGGCCGGGCACTTTGGCAAGGAGAAGACGGTGGAATTAGTAGCCAGGGATTTCTGGTGGCCTGGAATGAGAGGGGAGGTCGCAGACTACGTGGCGAGGTGCGACACCTGCCAGAGGGCCAAACCAGTGTACAAACCGCCGGCCGGACTGTTAGAACCGCTGCAAACTCCGGTCGAACCTTGGGAAAGGGTGGCTCTGGACTTTGTCACGGATCTGCCCAGCTCAAGGGGCAAGACGGCAGTGCTGGTGGTGGTGGACCTGTTTTCCAAGATGGCGCATTTCATTCCGTGTGCGAAGGTGGCCACGGCGGAGCAAACCGCCAAACTGTTCATAGACCACGTGTTCAAGGTTCATGGTCTGCCACGGTCTATTCTGTCCGACCGGGGGCGGCAGTTCATCTCGAATTTCTGGCAGAAGCTGATGGGCTTCCTGAACGTCAAGATCAACCTGGCGTCGGCGAGACACCCGCAGACCAACGGGCAAGCGGAGCGGGTCAATGCCATCATGCAGCAGTACCTGAGATGTTATGCAAATCAACAGCCTGCGACGTGGGTGGATTACCTACCGCTTGCCGAGTTCGCCTACAACAACACGAAGCACGTGTCCACGGGGGTCACGCCGTTCTTCGCCAACAACGGGAGGCACCCCAGAACCTTCCCGGGACTGGAAAGAATGGGGGAGGGGGAGCCGCAGACAGCAGATGCGTTCGCGTCGGAGCTGCAGGAGGTCCACGATCAGCTGAGGCGCCACCTGGAGCTGGCCAAGCACGCATACAAGGTACAAGCAGACAAGCACAGAAGGGTTGGAGAAGAGCTCCACGTGGGAGACTGGGTTTGGTTAGCAGCCCACGCAGTGCCGGCCAGGTCGTTGGCCAAGAAGAAACTAGGGCATAAGCAACTGGGGCCCTACCAAGTCGAAGAGCAGGTCAACCCGGTAGCTTTCAGACTGGCACTTCCGGAGGGTTCCAGAATGCATCCGGTATTCCACAGATCGGTGCTCACTCCCTACAAGGCACCGCACAGGTTCCAGGAACCCGGAACAGCGCCGAGTCCGGTCAGAGACAGAACAGGGCACGCGGAAGTGGCACAGAAGGAGCGCATCAACGAAGTCACTGAGATTTTGGACTCCAGATGGGGGGAAGAGGGGGTAGAATACTTTCTCGCCAAGGAGGGCACCCCGGCCAGTGCGAACAGCTGGGTGCCGGGCTACGCCTTGGACGAACCTCTCCTCAAAGACGAGTTTCATGCCCTCTTTCCCCATAGACCTATGCCAGCAGAATATTTTGACGACTGGCTTTTCACGCCCACACTTTCGGCCAGCACTTTCCGGGGGTTCGACTCGGACGAGGACCCGACACAAGACGTCCGTTCCCCGGAGGGGTCACCCTCGGGATCTGCATCAGAACCCTCGTATTGGTGGGACGATAGGCCAGAGGAGCAGTGGCGCAGACGGTGGCTGGAAGGCCCAGGACGAGCAACACCGACAGGAGGAAGTGAGGGAGAGACGGACATGGACGTTTTCGGGGACGACCCTGGTTTCGAGCACGGCGGCACAGAGATGGAAGCGGAGGTGACTGTCGTCGACGAGAGCGGGGAGGAAGACCCGGGAGACTTCAGATGGAGGCCTGCCACGGGAAGCGACCGATACCCGACGTTCGTCCCTTTGCAACAGCAGCCCCCAGCTCCAGCACCGGAAGGAGGGGAGGGGGGAATGGGGGGCTTCGAGGGGGGGATGGATGTCAGGGGTTTAGGAGCAGAAGCACGGGCAAGGGAGGAAACAGAGAGCGAAGGGGAGGAGGCAGAAGAAAAGATGAGTGACGATGACGACCCGAGATCTCCTAGTCTTTCCAGTGAATCAGAGGATTCACAGAAAGGAGCACCAGTGGCGAGGGCAAGGGGGGAGTCTAGGGGGGCACCCCAGGAAGACAGAGCCAGAGAGGACTCAGGGGGGAGCAGCTGGAAATCGGGACCAGCGTCACCGCCAGGAAGCAGGGAAGAGGAAGGGAGCCAGGGGGGAAGCGCTGGCAGCTCACCACAGGAGGGAGGACATGAGTCAGGAGTGGCCACACCTCCACAGGAGGGAGGACATGAGTCGGGGATGGCCACACCTCCATCGGGGAGCGAAGAAACGGTTGAGAGGAAAGTGGAGGGTTGGGCGCGCGCGCCAAGTTCAAATGCAGAGGAAGGCGGCGCAGTAAGCAGCCCCGAAAGAGAGCCAGGTCCTAAAGCCCGGCGCAAGGAGGCAGGAGGGTCTGGGTCAGCGTCAGAAGAATCCCGGAAGGAAGAAGCCCCGGGGGGTAGAGGGACCCAGAGGAGGACAGTCAGGAGGAAAAGGTGGAGCAAGGCTAGGATATTAAGTTGGTGCACACAGGGCGGAGACTCAGACGGAGCTTCGCCGACCTAGCTACTAGGCGTAGAGTTGCGCGCAGCAGCGTGAGAATGGAAACTGTAATTCAATAAAGACTTTTACTTAATGACCGCTGGCTAGCGTGATCCTCTGTGAGCTAGGATCTTCAAGCAGCTCTGACAATAGGAATCTATGTTTATGCAAAATGTAGGGCATTTTCTCAGGCTTGCTCCGCTGAGGTATGTTTGAGAACTTTCCCTGGATTATACACACGGCTGAGAAAATGTGTTTCCTTTTTTGTCACACTTTGGTACTGAGGTAACATATAAAATAGATAAAAAAAATAAAAATTTGTCCAGTAGCACCTTAGAGACCAGCTAAGATTGTTCTGGTTATAAGCTCTCAAATTATTCTATTACCCTTGATGCATGACTTTCTCTCATGTAAGATGGTATGAGTTTGACTATTTACTAATGTATTCAAATATATGCAATGAAAATGCATTTAGAGTGCAATTAATGTGCCATTTCTGCCCATTTCAAATGCCAGTGTAATTAAGGTGCATAGACAATGTAATCTATTAACTCTGTATAATTTCCTGTGCCTTTTTGGTTCGGTTTGCCCACCTGTGTGAAACTTTCAGTTACTATTATTACCAATCATTGGTTAATTGTGACATTCAATAGCTCAAGCCAGAGCCCCTGCAGACCAAATTTTACTGCACGAAACTCAAGCTGTAAAATTAGTAAGTGCTTTCTGTTACATAAAAGTTCTCCGACTGCAACTGACTGTTTATTAGAAGCATACTCTGCAAAGCACTTAGCAAAGGAGAACCATTGTTTTCAGTTTTAGGGCCCAGATGAGGTATATTTCTAAGATGTCATTTATACTTAGAAGAGCGCCTTGCCAATGCCAACCACCTCAGACCCTACACTCAGGAGGTGAGGCTAGGTTGATGGTGCTGCCACTGGGAGTTACCGGTTGGCACAGTTCCATAACAGGGCCTTTTCAGGGGTGGCTCCCTGGTTGTGGAATGCCCTCCATGGTGAAATGCACCTATCTCTATCATTACTCACTTTCAGATGGGATGTGAAAACATTCCTGGCTGCCCAGGCATTGGGTGGCTGGAAAATACTGCTGTTGGCAATCTCGAGATCAGTGGGTGGGAGTATATATTTAACTGTAACTGCTTTTAGATGCTTTTAATTGAATCGTTTAATCTGTTTTAGAATGTTCTTGCTTTGTGGTGGTTGTTTTTTAGTTGTATATCTGTTAGCTTCCCAGGGATTCTTGGGGAGGAAGGGTGGCATGTAAATTCAATCAATCAATCAATCAGTGTAGAAAAGTTGTACAGCACAGGCTCCAAGATAACTCACCTCTTTAGTTCTAGAATAATAATAAAAAACCTACGGAGTGATACAGTAGCTGTTTAAAAACTTGCTTTTTGGCACTTGTAAGCATATGGGAATATAGTCAGATGGTTGGCATTGGCCAGATCTTTCTTTGCCATCCAGTGGACCAGCAGACGTCAAAATGGGCCCAGCAGCTACCGCACAAAACAGGACTGAACTCCCCATGCATCAGCCGATGTGCAGGGATTTTTTTGTAGGATTTGGGCGTGTCAGGCGGTTTCTAGCCAACACTTGGGGACTCTTGCTTTCTGCAGCTGCATCTCCACCTGCCCCACAGTTGGCGTCACATTTTATGTCAGATGTGGGGCAGGTGGGTGGAGTTTCTGAAAAAGGCCTCACTGACCAAATTGGAGAGGCCCGGTCGTCCATGTTTGGCCCTGAGGCAAGAGGATTCCCCTCCCTGGACTAGATGATCCTTAGTTCTACTTGAGATGTCTGTGGAGGAAGGCACTACATGCTCCTGCCTGCTGCTACTTTTAAAGCCGCCTCTTTTCAAAGGACACTCCTGCATTTAGGAAAAACGGAAATCTACTGGGATTTTGTGTGTCTGTGTGTGTGCAGATGGTAATAAGTGTGAGTTAGCATTTGTAAGCTGACAAGCACATATGGTTTTTACATATCAATTAAAGCCGTTGGCTAGTCATTTTAAATTTAATTACTGATTCATCCGTGTAGTTTCAAATAGGCATTTACACTCAGCCTGACAGAATTTTATAGGCAGGGCCAAGACTGAACCGTGTGCTTCCTTCACCACCAGTTGCAGTCAATAACATGTCCTTGGCATTGAACATCTGCACACGTCTCAGCAGTGTGTGGGCAGTTCATCCGGCCTATTCCTGATGCAAAAGGCAGACACGTAACATGTTTTGTGTGTATGAGTGAGTACAATGATGATTTCTTTTTAAAGGGCTGCGAGCTGGTGGGCTGGGAATGACAGCCACCGTTTATGTCCACCAACGCAGGAAACACATGTCGATTCATGCATGTGTTCATCTGTCTGTCATGCTGTCTCATTGAAGTGTGATGTTCAAGGCAATGATGATTCTGCATACGGCCTTTTGCACTCCTTGAGTATTTCATAATATACCGTATTTCATGAACTTAAGGCAATTGGGAAACTGCTAACTGCATGCTACAAAGGTTTCGCTGCCCCCACAACTGTTGAATCCCAAAGCATACAGAGTTCTATGTTATCTGCAGGTAATCAGAGTTGCGTAGAATATGCTTAGGGAACCAACCTAACCAGTTAGTCATTATGACATCAATAAGACCCCTGCTTGATCAGACAAAGGCTCTATCTCGTTCAGTCACTTGCTTTCCACAGTTGCAAATCAGGTGCCTTCAGGAACCCCATAAGGAAGACATGAAGGCAAAAGTCCTCTGCTTCTCAGCAACTGGTTTTCAAAGAATCATAGAATTATACAACCTTGAGGATCATTTAGTTTAGACGTCCTCAAACTCGGCCCTCCAGATGTTTTGAGACTACAATTCCCATCATCCCTGACCATGGGATTTGTAGGCCAAAAACATCTGGAGTTTGAGGAAGCCTGCAATGCAGGAATATGCAGCCATCCCATAGGGGGATTGAACTTGCAACCTTGGTGTTATCAGCACCATGCCCTAACCAACTTTGTAACACAGAGATGGAGCCTTTCTCATAATTGGCCCAAAATCCAATCTGCCTCTCAGAGGCTAGTTTCCAGTGGTCTCAGATTCATCAGCAGATGAGGCTTCACTTGCAGGCTTGGTCTCATTGAAACCATCCAACCAAGTGACCAAAGATGGTCTTTCATTCCTTTAGATCATATTTTCTGGGAGGAACTCTGCACAGCTCTGAAACCTCAGGGTTACAATTTAAAGGTTTCAGCTTAAAATGGTTTCTATCCAATGTTAATCACACTCGGAGTAGATTCAATGAATCAACACGCCTAACTTAGGTCCAGTAATTCGAATGGGTCTACTCTGGAGACAACCCTTGGATGCTGTACTGGCAGGTAAAATATAACTAGTGAAGTCAGGTTGACTTTATTGATTTGATTTCTAAGTTGCAGTATGTGATTGCTGCATGGGAGGTGGTGTGGGGGAACAGCAGGAAGAAGGGAAAATAAGCCAAAATTGTCTCTTTTGCTTCTTCCAGCAAGAACTTCTGCTGGATCGCAGCCCTTTCTGTGGAAGTGCAATTCTGAACCCATCTCTGAAAAGACAGGTGTAAATGATGAATTGTACACAAAGCTGGTGTGTGTTGTTTTTTTAAAAAAAAAACCGTAGTCACAGAAAAACACAGCATATATTTTGTATAACTTCAAATTGCTTATATAATTGTAAGTCTACTGCATGCAAATATATTTTAGGTTCCTTGGATTGACTAATTTGATTTAGGACTGCAGTGTTGTTTAGCAAATATATATATCGTGATCAACATGCCATTATTTGTATCTATTTAAAGATGAATACAACTGACAACTGACAGTTGTAGGGGGATAAAAGAAGCTAAGAAAGCTATAAGGCTCACACATGCTTTTTTGTTCCTTATAGCTGCAGAACTGAAATCAAATAGATCTTATTTCCCAGCAGAGTATCATTTGGAGCCCACTGCTGTTTGAAATATTAAGACCCTTACCAGATTGGTGTTGCACATTATCTTTAGCATTACATCCAAAGCGCCGATACTGTATGACGGACTCTCCATAATCCCCAAAGAGGATTTCTAAGCATATCTCCTTTATAACTGATTCAGCCTTAACAACAGCACTGATAATGCTATGAAACATCTCTACTAAAAGAATTCCTTGTGAACTTTGTAGGTATTCTTTTCTGCTTCGCCTCTGAAACATTAAATACAAACTAATATCTGGAGCTGAGCAGGAGCAGCAGGATCCATTCATTCCAAGCTGCTCCATCTTGAGAGCTCAGAGGACTCATAGTCAAAGCCTGTTCAGTCTCCACATACAAGAATGTGAAGTCCTGCCTCTGAAATGTAGTGTGTATATTTGGTCCTTTTCCTTTACAAGTTGTTTGCAGGCCCATGTAAAACCTGAATGTATACAACAGACACAACTCAAGTTGTATCTGTAACTAGTGAGGCCTCCTGCACTTCATAAGGTGCAATGTTGCATGAGAAATCCTGCACCATGTACTTCTGTACTTTTCCTTGTGACCCAGAATCCTGGGAACTATAGATTGTGAAGGATGTGAAGAATTGTTAGGAAACCCCAGTTCCCCTCACAGAGCTGCATTTCCCAGATTTCCCTGAGAAGAGGGACTGACTGTTAAACCACTCTAGGAATTGCAGCACTGTGAAGGGAATAGGGGCCTAACATTGGATCTCACTCAATACCCTCCAGATGTTTTGGATTACAACTTCCATCATCACAGACCATGCTGATGGGAGGTGTAGTCAATAGCATCAGTTTGAGGGCATCAGGTGGGGAAGGTTGCTCTAAACTGCTGTATTAAATAGCAAGTGTTGGGTATTTGTGATGTGAGTTTTGATGAGGAAGAGGACTGCCTCGTCTCATGCTTGCAGTGTTTTGATGATACAAGCACTGGAACTCTAATCTAGCTACGTTTTCAAGTGGCATTTGCCGGCAAAATGATCTTTCCTACTCCTCCCTTCTCCAGTGTCAGGTAGCAATGCCCCCCATTTTGTGTAACTATTGACCTTTTGGTTTTATTTTATTTTAAAGACTTCCTCGGGGGCTGCGTGCCCTCCTCATCCTGTGCTGGAGGACACATCTAGGCAGGTTTCTGGCAGGAAGAGGCAGGGGGCACCTGCAGGATAGCTCCTTATGGCAAGCTGCTTTCCTCTGCATCATTCTGCCCCACCATTTATTATGTGCAGCAGACAGGATACTGTGCTGCTATCATTACTGAAAATGGATAGGGCTGGCATGATTTGACTGATCATGTGAAGATGCCCTGCAACCTGTGCCTAATTGCAGCCAGCACTCAGTGATTCTGCCCACAGTCACCCTCTGCATAAGCAATGATCAATCCAGGTTTTCTATGTGAGCATGCCGCTGTTCAAAGCGCAAGAGAAAAGCTGGAAACCCAAGGTCACTTCCTTTGCAGCTTGCCCAACTCCCCCCCCCCCCGCATGCTCTCTCTCTCTATCTCCATCACTTTCCTTGGTAAGAAGGCTATATTTTTAGTATCACATGTATACATCAAAAAAGGGGCAGGTGCAACAAATAAAACAAATTGGTTTTCAGGGAGAAAAATACACTTCATTTATTCTCTTGGTAATTGCATTTTTATTCCGTTATTAGTTTTCTCACTTGAAGTTTTAATGGATCCATTTTCCTGTTTTGGTCACTACGGATGAATAGTTTTGGGGGAAATGATGTGAACCCAGCAGTAAGGTGGCTCATTCAGTTCCTACACTTAACTGGAAGAAATGTACCCACCAGCTATCAATTGGTTCTTTCATGTTTGCATATTAATCTCTTCACTTTCTACCTTAGCTTTGACAAAGGCTCTTCATCAGCGTAATCCTCGCAAAATGGTGGTACCATCTGCCTAAGATTGTGTTTATCATTGTGCCAGTTCTTCACTTCCCTCAAAAAGATACTCTTTTCAGTAAAACTCAGTCAAATAGATATTGATTCTATTATATATTCTGAAGCAGATCTCAGTCTATTAAGGCATATTAACGTTTGGTATGCAAGGATCTGGCTTCCTATGTACAATGTGCAACGGAGCAGAATGACATATAGATTTTATTGGCATAGACATAAGATGTCTACATTATTCATGAGTATTGATGCCTCAGGTTACTCCAAATGAATGCCAGTAAAAAACAACAACAAAACGTGTCTGAAACAGTAGCATCTGCTGTTGCACTCCAACCTGTTCTTACAGTGACTAGTTCTTGCAGGCTGCCTTATGCGAGTACTATGGGCCTCATTAGTTTAAATCAAAAGATGATGGTATACAGTTGACTGTTAATGTTTTATTCTTTTTTATGGTGTACATTCATGTGTGCCTTTATTCAAAATTGGTATGCATGAAAAACAGAATACTCTGATTGTAGGGTGCAAAGGAGGTCTTCATCTGGGGCATTCATAAGCCAGGATCCAGTCCTAGACTTCTTCTACCATCAGCTACAAGCCTTGAAGAGTCAGCTCTGTGCTCCAGCACCAGCACCTAGATGGCTCAGCGCAGTGCAAACACAATGGAGCCACACCATACTCTTATATCACTGAACCTGCATCACATGGAGCTCTGTGTCTCACCCCTCCTCCTCCTCTCAAGAACTGGCAGCGATGCTCAGCAGCATTGGGAAGGCAGGTGAGTGATGCTGCCCTGCCTCTGAGAATAAGCTCAGTCCAGGAGTTTGTTGTCACATGAAAACTGACATTGGGTTTCCCCTCAAGCTTTCTTTAGTTCAATAACCTAATTTAAAAGGGGTTTGTGGAGACTTTTGTTATTGCTATTATTAAATTGCTTTGCAAACTGCTTAGGGTTGGGTTATTTTTAAAAGCGATTGTCAGGGAACTGCCATCAGTACTGGAGGGAGAGCGCAAAAGCCAGGGGGATTCCAGAGAGCGTCCAGGGATCGGGAGGAGCAGCCCATCTTCTGGGGAAGAGAATCAGCGTAGCACCAGTGGAGAAGCGGGGCAGCTGGGGGAAGTGGCGAGGCGGTCCCATGACTCCTTGCCTGGGACCAGCGGGGAGACTAGGGGTCCTCCGTTGCCCACGCCCTCCCTGCGCAGAAGGCTTCCGCGCAGAGAGGGTAGGCGGAGACTAGGCATCAAAGAACTTCTTTGCTGGAAGAAGTCTAAGAAACGCCCACTCACAGATTCTGCCAGCGACTGAGTCAGCCACGGGTGAGTGGCGGTCCGGACAGATAAAGTTCACTTTGGTAGCCCAGCCAGGTGTTTGCACCCAGCCAGGGAGATAGGTGCCTGCTTACGCACGAGCAACCCCTTAGAAACCATTACAGTGATGTATAAATTTTATTAAACAAACAAAAACTAATGGGTATCAGACCTTGGTGATATTCTGCAAATTGCCCAGAGATCCCAATCTGCTTTCTACCCACCCCTGGCCTATGCTGTTGGATGCCCTAAGAAGAGATATGGAAGGGTCACTGTTTAGAGCGATAGGCCTATGGAGACACAGCTCATTCAGCATCATGGTGGTGTGTTGAATTTAAAGCAGCCCTGGCGGGAGGTGAGGCTGTGTTGGTCTCTTAGAAAAGGATTCTCAGCACCCTACTCTGCTTGCCCTGAATATAGGAATTCAAACCCTCTCCATTGGTTGCCAACGCCAATTTCATGCCCCATTGCAAAAGATCAGTTGTCGATTACTGCTGTTACTTTACATTGTTGCTCCCGCTATTATTCAGGGCTAAAAAGTTAAATTTAAGGCTTGGCAGGGCAGTGGTTTGAAGTCCTTGTTACATTCTGTTCCATCTGACATTTGATTTTGTTAATTGTTATGCATGGAAGAGACAAATGAGCATTGAGCAAGTGAATTGGTGCTTATTATTAGCATGTCAAACTTTAGCTCATCCAGCCCTGTTGTTTCTGTCATTGAATTTCTTGCAGTTTGATGAGGAGCATTGATTTTCTTGAAATGAGAGATTTAATGAAGCTGGTCTTGACTGTGCCTCCTAACTAGTGAAGCACTCTGGCCAAATCAGGAAGATAAAATTGGTCCTCCACTTCATATCTAATAAATATATCCTTGTTGCTTGTTGAGACTTGGCACTGCGGTGTTAAGGATCTCTCCATCAGTGTCCTAAGATTATGGTACAGCCCTGGCTGACTTTCCACTCCAAAAAGTGGTTTGTGTAACTGGTGTGTTCTAGCACATGGGTCACACTGCTGTCTAGTTAGACACTTAAGCATCATCTTAGAAATGAAGGTACAGATTGGTAATTGTGAAGGTTTCATTTCCCTCCAGATGAGGGAGAGTTTTTATGGGGGCACACTGAGTGGGCTTCCTTTTATTCTGCATTATCTCTTGTAAAAGCAGAATAGTTCTAGCTAATAATTTCATCTTGTAACCTTGAGGTACCTGTGTTGGTACTGAAAACAGCCTTTTCACAAATCACTTTGCTGAAGTCCCTTCAAGCTTATAAAGAATAAAGTGCAGCCTGGTGTCATGGTCACCTCCTGCTGATCCTTACTCAGATCAAAACAAGAGAACTTGGTATTGGGAAAATAACAATAATGACAAAAAAGACTTACACTGTCACCAGATAATCCCGTGGGCTTTTGCTTTAAGATTAGTTTTCAAGCAAAATGTGTCTTGCTGATCCTGCTAAGATGTGGGTGTTCATAATATACTGCTTCTCTTTCTCTTAATACCATTAGAGTGTTCAGCCAACAAAACTGAAACCAAAACCATTTCAGGGACAAAGTGATAGAAAATTAACTCTCTATTTTAACATAGATGTAGTGCCAGTGCTTTATTTCTAAATAAAAGGTACAAGAGATCTGGGCCCAGGGCCAGCCCAAGACATGTAGGCACCTGAGGTAAATCCCTCCACTGCCAGGGAAAAAGGGGTGAGTAAGAACAGCATTCAATCATAGAATCATACGAGTTTGAAAGGACCCTGAATCCAGCCCCCTGGCAATGCAGGAATCCTGCCCACAAATGTCCCTGAGTAGGCTTGAACCATCAACCTTCTGATTAACAGCCAGATGCACGGTCCCATTAGTTATGGTGTAGTGGTTAAGACTCGTAATCTGGTGAACCGGGTTCAATTCCCCACTCCTCCACATGCAGCTGCTGGGTAACCTTGGGCTAGTCACACTTCTCTGAAGTCTCTCAGCCCCACTCACCTCAGAGTGTTTGTTGTGGGGGAGAAAGGGAAAGGAGGTTGCTAGCCGCTTTGAGACTCCTTAAAAGGTAAAGGGACCCCTGACCATTAGGTCCAGTTGTGGCCAACTCTGGGGTTGCGGTGCTCATCTCGCTTTATTGGCTGAGGGAGACGGCGTACAGCTTCTGGGTCATGTGGCCAGCATAGACTAAGCCACTTCTAGCAAACCAGAGCAGGGCATGGAAACACCGTTTACCTTCCTGCTGCAGCGGTACCTATTTATCTACTTGCACTTTGACGTGCTTTCGAACTGCTAGGTTGGCAGGAGCAGGGACCAAGCAACAGGAGCTCACCCCGTTGCGGGGATTCGAACCACTGATGTTCTGATCTGCAAGTCCTAGGCTCTGTGGTTTAACCCACAGTGCCACCCGCGTCCCTTGGGTAGTGATAAAGCAGGATATCAAATCCAAACTCTTCTTCATCATCATCAAAGTCCACCAACAGCACAGTAGCCTTTATAGCAAACATAACAGTGCTTCATATTCCCTTAGCAGAGAAAGAGCAGGATGCATTGATTTACTTATTTTTCTGTCCTTGAAGCGGCAGCACTCAACTTCAACCAGGAACCAAAACTGAGGATCCTGTGAATAACCTATAGCCTTCCGCGTCTGACTTCTGTTGAAGCAACAGCTGCCTATTTATTCACAGCACATCTTGCCTGGGGGCCAGAAGGCACGGAGCCCTTGCTCAACATCTGTTGTCGTTTTGTTGCCTGACAGCTGGAGCATGGATGCTAGATGGCTGCGTTTTGCTAAAGCTGATGCCGTTGTCTTCATTCCCAGACATTTTCAGGGCAGCCACAATGGACATGAGCTTTGGCAAAGCGTTCGGGTGTACCAAGTAGATGTCGGCCATAATGGTGTGAGCTTTAGGGTTAAGTGTCCTGATGGCAAGCTGCCCACTTGCCCAGAGGACTGAATCCAACACACAATTCAGATGAAGCTATGGCATTTCTTCGCTATGCTAAAGCGTGTTCTCCAATAAATGAGAGCACGTGTTGCGGTGTGGGCCACTGGGCCAGGCCTCTTGTTGCCAGGCAGGTTAATAGTTGTTGCCTGGCATTGTGATTGGATAACCGGGTTGCTGGGGCAAATTGTATGTTGCAAATTGGGTGGGTGGGACCATAGTCTTTAAATATTGGTGCACTCTGGTTTCTCTTTCTCTTTGCAGAGTGCATCAGATCACCCGCCCGCCCTCTTTTCCGGTTGACCTTGCTTTGCCTGTCATGGGGTCGTCTGCCTTGGCGCAGGGGCCTAGTAGGAATTTTGCCATTTGGTTTTTGCCTACTACTCAGCAATTCGTCACAACTTGTAAGGTTGTGGTTAGGCATTGGTTATAATATGCTGGTGGTGGAGGGGTCAGGATAGGCTGTGCCTGCCCCTCCTATTGCGCTGAAGGGAATTCCGTTAAAGGAATCCTGGGGCTTGCCACGATTTCGTCCAATCCCTGTCATGGGACCAGGGCCACCCAATCCCTGTCATGGGAATCCTTGTCATAGGACCAGGGCCAGCAAGCTTTCGGGGAGCTGCTGGGGTGAGCGACGTGGGTCTGACGCTTAGCTCAAATGACCCCCAAGTTTGACTTTCCCTTCTACTGGCTACCGATCGGACCTCGGGATGTCAGTTCTGTCCCAGGCGGGGGGACAGATAGTCATAACCAATGTCTAAACAACCACTCACTGATTTTGTATTTTAATAAAGTTCTGGCCAAAATAGTACTCAAAAACCAAAACTAAATTACGTGTTATGTGTGAAGTTATTTGAGGGGTGGCCTGGGGACCTACACACGCAATACCAGTCTGCAAGAAGAGCCTCAGGACTACCGGTATGGTACTTCATTTTGTTCTTTGTCATGCATACTGGGGGCAAGGAACTTTTTTCAACCTGAGGGCCGCATTCCCTTGTGGGCAACTTTCCAGGGGCCGCCTGCTAGTGGGGTGATAGATGTGACTCTTATCCTTGTACAGGAGACAGCAAACTCACGAAACAGGCTTCTCTGTCTACGCCTCTCCATCCAGGCAAGCATTACTGTTCGAAGACACACTCCCCTTTTTGGGTATGCCTTGTCTTTTTTGGTTTGTAAGGTGAACATGAATGCCTCTTTCTCTTGATATCAGCCACTTTGGGAGGCAAGAATGGGCTGCAAAGCAGTAGAAAAATACAATGGGTGGAGCTTAACTCAGAGTACCCCAATTGAAATTAATGGGCCCAACCTAGTCATGTTCATTCATTTCCACGGGTCTTCTCTGAGTGATGCTTGCCTGTGTACCACCCATCAAATAAATCCCTGGGATAGCTTAGTCTGTAGAGCATGAGACTTAATTCCAGGGTTGTGGGTTCAAGCCCCACATTGGACAAGAAGATTCCTGCATTGTAGGGGGTTGGACTAGATGACCCTCATGGTCCTTTCCAGCTCTACAATTCTATGATTCTATGAAATATTATTAATATTGTAGATGGGACTTGCTTGCCTAAAGCCATAGTGACTTCATGGCAGAAGCAAGATTCATGGATTTTCTAGCTCAGCCTCTTGGGCACTATGATACACCAGCTATGCCAGCTCTGTGCCAACTGCATGTACCGCATGGGAATGGCTACCTGGGAGCCTCTCCTTCCAAAATACCTCATAACCATCCTCATGTTACATCGCAAAGCAAGAAGCAGCTTTATGCTACGTAAACACACTAATTTCTTTGCTGGCGTTTGCTTAAAGCATCCTGTTTCTCAGTGCCAGCTAACCCACTCTGTTGGCTGATTATAATTTAGATAGGCAATCCTTTTCTGAAGTATAACTACGCAGAGAAACATCTGGCCTTGCATGAGCTTTGAAAGCAGATACACAATTTTCACTGTTTCTTGTCACTCGGTCTAGGCTGGGCAAAATTAATAGCCAAAGACTGCTTTCATTTCCATTTCAAAGTTGCTATCTTCTTTGTTCAGAAAGTACATGCCAGCTTGACTACAAAGGTCACCCCCATGTTGGCAGAAACTGTTTTCTACTTTAAAAAAACAAGAACCAAGTCTAATATTTTTGCAAACAATGCAGGGGGGGAAAACACCCCACCTTTAAGCACAGTAATAGGATTTGGATCTCACAGCCTTATCGAGTCCAGCCTGTTAGTGGAAAGCAGTGGCATTATTTATTGCATGCGCTCTAGGCTAGGTTCTTAATACTGTGGAAGTTCTGAAAGACAATCTGACCTCTGCTTTATTAGTGGTAAATCAAGATGGCTGTGGATAACACAGGAAAGTGGATTAATCCAAATTGTTAGCTGCAGATCAGATGCATGATTCCCCATTATAGTGGAGGTGGAAACACAAAGCTTCACTTTAAGCAGAGCTGAATTTCTGGTTGAAGTGGAGAAAATGCAGAGCAACTCAGAAACAGAGTGGAATTTTTCTAATTGCACAGATACAGATACACCTCTACCAACAACTAATACCCAAATCATGCAATGTGTGTTGAATGTGCTTTAAAGCTATAGTGTGTACACAGCTTGGAAAACATCAAAGATAGGAGATTCCACAACTCTAGACAATATATTCTGTTGTTGATCTGCTCCTGTAGTTAAGACATTTATCCTGAAGTTAAAACTCAAAACTACCTTCCAGTAGTTTAAACCAACTCATTAGGAAGAACTTCCTGACAGTAAGAGCTGTTCGACAGTGGAATTTGCTGCCAAGGAGTGTGGTGGAGTCTCCTTCTTTGGAGGTCTTTAAGCAGAGGCTTGACAACCATATGTCAGGAGTGCTCTGATGGTGTTTCCTGCTTGGCAGGGGGTTGGACTCGATGGCCCTTGTGGTCTCTTCCAACTCTATGATTCTATGATTCTATGATTTTTTTGTCCTGTCGTCACAGAATCAAGCGAACTCTTTCTGACATTTGAAAATTGTCCATTTGCCCTTCTCTTGGTCTTTTCCTTCTCTCTTGGTTAAACATGAGCCAAAATGAAATTGGGCAAAGTTATTAAAGTTGAATATTTATTCAAATTTCAAACATTCATATTGCTTTTCAAGTTCAATTTTGAGAGAGGCTTTTCAAAAACATGCCTCCCGCTGATGCATTTTCAGACAATATGCTTTACACAAAGTTTGCAAAGTTTTCCATATTCTTGCAGCATCCTTCCACGCCCCCCACCTCTTCCACAACCCTTTACAGCCAGAACTTCCATACTTGGGAATTCATTCAACCGTTTGTTCAAATATTTGGAGAAGATAAATCCACACTGCTGCAGCAACGTTTAACTAACCAGAATTTATTGAAATCTCCTCCCTATTCATTTTGTGTATAGGTCAAACCTTTCAGCTTTATGTGGCATGCCCTTCTGTCCTAGTTTGCTAGCATCTTTCTTGAAATTGCTGCTCCAAATTGATACTGTGCATTTGTGAAATTGTGCATATTTATTTTGGGCTGGATTCAGCTCAGCAGTTCCACAGGGCTCTGCCCCCACTATTCCTCACCTTCAAATCAGCTCTGGGTGTGGGGAGAACCCCATGGACTGTACATGGGGGGGGGGGAGGCAGCGACAGGGGGAGGCCAAGCCATTGGGCAAGCAGCAATGCTTGCACTGATAGGACATTTGTTTTAGCTTGACGTTGCAACCCTCCCTCTAAATATAATTTAAAGATTCCCACCTCACTTTTCAGCCGAGAGAGAGCTCACACAAATTAATTAAATAAGACACCATCTTTACTGTCCTTTCAGCACCTATTCAAGGCCTTTCTTTTTCAACAATCATTTTAGCTCCTGGCCCTTGGCACCTAACACACACACACACACACACACACACACACACACACACACACTTCTTTTGATTGCAATTGTTTAAACTGATTCAAATCTTGCATTTTTATATTGTTGTAAGCTGCCCTGGGACCTTATGACGAAGGATGGGTAAGTAATCCAGTTAATCATCATTATTTTAAATGGAGATGTTTATCTCAGTATATTGGATTTGAAATGATTCTAATATATATGTTTTCACTGTTGATGTTTTTATTGTTCAATCGCTTTGCGATGTTTCATGTGAAGCGATAGGTAAATGAAATAAATAATTGTGAACGGAGAAGCTATGACAGGAGGGAGTACATTATAATTCCCATACATGGAATACATTCCTAGATTAAGGAGGATGAGATGTTTTTCGCTAACTTCAGGATGATGATTAATTTGACACTTCTCAATTTATGCGAAGCACAATACCCTGTTGCCACATGACTCTGTAATTATTGTTAGCTTGTATGCAGATTACAGTGGTACCTCGGGTTAAGAACTTAATTCATTCTGGAGGTCCATTCTTTTTTTTCCTTTTTCCTTTTTCTTTTTTTGGAGGTCCATTCTTAACCTGAAACTGTTTTTAACCTGAAGCACCACTTCGACGACTGTCTTCTTGTGGAAGTGAATCCGGTGCTCACAACTCTAAGCTGTGAGTCCACAGCACTTTGGGGCCTCCTGCTGCTAATTGGGCCTCCTGCTGCCGCCGCTGCACAGCTAATGGGGCCTCCTGCTGCCGCCGCTGCACGATTTCTGTTCTCATCCTGAAGCAAAGTTCTTAACCCGAGGTAATATTTCTGGGGTAGCGGAGTCTGTAACCTGAAGCGTATGTAACCCGAGGTACCACTGTATGGTAGGGACGCGGGTGGCACTGTGGTCTAAACCACAGAGCCAAGGGCTTGCCGATCAGAAGGTTGGCGGTTCAAATCCCCGTGACGGGATGAGCTCCCGTTGTTCGGTCCCAGCTCCTGCCAACCTTGCAATTCGAAAGCACGCTAGTACAAGTAGATAAATAGATACCGCTCTGGCGGGAAGGTAAACTGTGTTTCCGTGTGCTGCTCTGGTTCGCCAAAAGCGGCTTAGTCATGCTGGCCACATGACTAGATCAGCTGTCTGCGGACAAACGCTGGCTCCCTCAGCCTATAGAGTTAGATGAGCACCGCAACCCCAGAGTCAGGGGTACTTTTACCTTTATGCAGATTATTACATAGACTTCCATGTTTATACAAAGTTTTGATATATATTCTCCTATGGAAAAGGGCTATAATGCCCCCAAATGCATGTTTGCAATTCTGGCAATTTGCAGCCTTTCCAAAATTACTTTTTCTGTGCCTCTTTTTATAGTTTCCTTTTTGGATTTTAGTTGATGTGATTTAATATTTCTATTGTGCTTTCTCAACAACAATGCTGAGCTCAGAGTGGCTCATAACAATAACAATAGCATTAAAAATGAGCAAGCATTTAAATATCCATTATCATATCAAAAACACTGTATAAGGCAAAAACAAACGGGCACTCAGCAAACAATACAATTCAATGCAGACTGATAATGATTCAGAAATGGCTGGTTTCCTCCTGGTAGCCTCCTCTTTTGTGATCCCAATCTCAGCCATCATTTTCTAACCTAGCATGGGAGTTTATTGATCTCTGGGTGTTATGTGTGAAGGTTTGGCCAGAACCTGCATTCTCTCAGCTGGAGCTTTTAGCAAAGCAAATTAGCTTATGCATAGATTTGAGGAAGCACAACACTATTGCTTCCTTGCATGGGGGAAGGAAGTGCCAAGTGCCATAAATCTGTGCTGGGCATATTGTGAAGCAAAAAATGAGGGGGGGGGGGGGAGAGGAAAGCTCAGGCAGAGAGAAGATGAGAGACGAGTGGGATTTGGTTGTTTCAGTACAGTGATATAACCTAGATATTTTGAACATCCTTCCTGAGGTGAAAAGCTTTTTAAATGTGTGAGACAGTCATTTCCAGTTCACAATTATGAAAGCCTTTTGAACAGCAATGTGTTAGGAATAAAGGTGGCATTTCTTATTCACAAGATGAAAGGGGTTAATGACATTATAAAAGGAAGGAACGTCACCTGTATGTAAATACAATGTGTAGGCATAACTCCCTGGCCTTCAGATAACAGGATGAAATGGGGGGGGCGGTGTATGTGGAGATCTTGCTGTGTGGCATAATGCCTTTGATCACGCAAGAGCTGTACTAAAATGAGAGGGGCTATCGCTGACTCTCTGGAGATGGCGTCTTTCTGGCCTGGATGCATTCGCCCCGATCCCATATCTCTGCAGAATGGGACTGACTACTAAAGGGAAATGTATCAAACCAGCTTTACAGGGCCAAAACCATAGCTAAAATATCTAAGATAATTCAAGTACCCATGAGATACTTTTAAAGTTTGCACCTATGAGGCAAATAACTGCTGGGAGTGCAGGAGTCTGATTATAACTGAGAAAATGTTGTGGAAGAAAGAGTTAACCCCCTAATAGACCTGATTGCATTCATTCAAGGTTGCTATTATTATTATTATTATTATTATTATTATTATTATTATTATTATTACTACTACTATGGAAATATCCCACATCATATCCATCTGGGTCCTTGGATGAATTGTTGTCACAAGTAACATGTTAAAAGATATGACAAATAAATTTATAATCTCATTTGATGCTTTGTCCTTAGACACAGATTTGAACCATGATTTCCTCCTTGGCTGGTTGATATTATGGCCAGGGTGTTCAATTTGGGCCTGTGAAGGCCTGTAGCTTCAAAACCCTGCTCAGCCATGAAGTTTATTTGATAGCCTTGGGCAGATTATGGTCTCCTTAACCCACCTCACAGGGTTGTTGTGTATATAAAACAGGATTATCTCATGCCTGCCCCCCTGGTCTCCTTAGAGAAAGAGATAGGATGCAAACGGAATTAAGAAATAATATTGCTAGCTTGGTGAAACTGATTGCAGGAATTGCAAATGAAATAGTGTTGCACTGTGAATGTTACGAGACCTTAGCTTTGGTTAGATTTTGCCCATAATCTGTTGCTTGCTACAGATCAAGCTTTGCATTTCCTGCACCTGTAATTAGAATGAAATGGCACATTGCACTGAACATGCAGTTGATTTAAGTGAGGAGATTTCACCCCTCCCATATCCAAGAATCTCCTGATGAGTCTGGTGATTTTCCAGAGAGGAGGGGCGGTGTTCTGCTCTCTACTTATTCTGCTCCAGCACCACATCAAAGAGTCAGTCGGTTAGTGTGTCAGGGAGAGAGAGACTGAGTGTTAGAGATCGTGTGTATAGATAAGGTTGCTGCTAAGAGCAGCTGCAGACACTCAGTGCAGTTCAGCTTTTTCATTTAGCTCTGTATATAGTTGTGTATTATAGTTGTAGATAGAATAAAGAAGATATTCTACAGAGCTGCTCTCCGAGTTGTTTATATACTCTGCTGTACTCTGCTATACTCTGCTGTGCGACGACTGTCTACTTGTGGAAGTGAATCCGGTGCTCACAACTCTAAGCTGTGAGTCCACAGCACGTTGACCTGTTCCTGTCCAGAAGGTGGTCTCTGGACATGCTACCCAGCTCGCCTAGCCCAGTCGGGGCTGAAGTGCATGAGTCCAGTTGGTGGCACTGGCTCAAGGGCGATGCTGACATTAAGAATAGTCTTCTCCAGCTTTGCATCCTGAATTAAGGACACTTAGAAGCAACTCATCACAGACTCAAAAGTGTTCTCAAGAAATTTGTAAAAAAAGTCTTATGCATGGTCAAGACACTGAATGCCAAAACTATCCCCCCCCCCCTTAGATCAGCCTCTGGCTTGCTTGCCATTAATTTCAAGTGGGAATTACAAAGTCAAGAATTTGGTGAAATGATTGGTTGGTATCCAGTGACGTAGTTCTGTTCACAACAAGGATTTCCATTGCACAATGGATTTTTCTCTTCTCAGATCTGCTCTGGAGGGCTGGGAGAAACTCCAGAACAGATTTAGAGCCTGTATGGGGTGGGGGACAAAGGAGGAGAGGGAGGTGAAGTTCCATTGCACAGCCAGAAGTCCTTGCGCTAAGGGAACTGCTTCGTTGGTTACCATTCACTGCAACTGAAACAGTGAACCTTGGCTGTAACAAGCACTGTTGTTAATAGCATAAGCTATGAGCTAGAAGTCCACGATTCAATCAAATTCCACTTCCAACATGAACCTTCTGGGTGGCCTTTAAAGTGCTGATGCTGTATTGATTAGTTCCATTTACAAAATATTGATCCAATAAAAACTATTTTTATCTGCTCTTTGGTTTTTAACCAGGGCAAATCCTGCTCATAACAAACAAGTCTAATAAAATGGTCCTATCTATCTATCTATCTATCTATCTATCTATCTATCTATCTTTAACCAATTCTGTTATCATTCTTTCTTTCCGCGTACATGGGTTGACCGTGGATGCAGGTTTATTTGTTCTAAGTTTTATGGGGAGAGCAACAGGAAGTTTCCACAGAAATCGGAACACTGAAGTGGTGATCTGTTTTCCTTTCTATTGCTTTGAATATTGTCTCTTATTTGTCAAGAAATAGTCAATGCAAGGCTATAGCGGGCTGGCAGAGGTAGGGCAAAAAAAGAAAAGAAAAAGGATGCTGCCGTCATTTTCTCAATAGCTTTAAAGGGCACTGGCTATATATTTTACAGGCTGACGTTATTATTAATTCATTCCTTCAGACATCTGTGCGCTAGAGCAACTGAGTACCGCAGATGATGTATAGTTGAAGCCACCCTCCTGCAATTATGCCTGAATAATCTAAATGCTGGATTACTGTAACATAATTATAGAGGGCTATTTTGACTATTAGCTCATTAAAAAGCTGTGATGCAAATTGGAATCTTCAAGAGTGTGCGAAAAGGATGACATACGTGTCTGCAGCGGGAGGGGAAATGTCAGCCTTCCTCAATGCTATCTTGCATTTCATTAAAGCGGAGGATGGATAGAGGCCGTAAAGGGGCCTTGCCTCGTGTCAGAGCTTTCTTCAATGAAATTGCAGCGCATAGAACTGAGCCTCTCTAACACAGACACACAGGGAGCTGCCTTATACGGAGTCAGACCCTTGGTCCACTCAGCTCAATATTGTCTACACGGGCTGGCAGCAGCTTTCCAGGATATGAGACGGGGATGTTGCCCAGCCCTACCTGGAGATACCAGAAACTTGGACTTGGGACCTTCTGCATCCAAAGCAGATGCCCCACCACTGAGCTACAGCACTTCCTGCAAGAATCATAGAATTGCAGAGTTGGAAGGGACCCTGCGGGTCATTTAGTCCAACCCCCTGCAATACAGAGATCCTGCCCACAGCTGTCCCTGGATGGGCTCAAACCACCAACCTTCTGGTTAACAGCCGGATGCACTGGCCCATCATGCCATCTCCAGTTATGGGTTATATTTCTGCCAGAGCCATTTCCTTGTTGGGTGATCCCACACTACGCACAGATTAATTTGTAAGAAAAAGAGTGATTTCAGCTCACGGCATGCCTTCTACCCAGCTTGCAGGGGGAAAGGGAGAGAGACACAGAGAGAATTAGAACCTTTATCTATTGCTTCATTTCCATCAACTGCGAAGCCCATCACTCTCATTGAAACAACATCCATAACCTGTCTGCAACTATTTTTCAATTCCTCAGGTGGGGTCTCAAGCCACTGCTTGAAAACCTAGTCACTAGACCTAGTAGGAAGAATTTTTATTTTTGATATTGAAAACTGCTATCCCTACACTAGGGCTGACATAAAACAGAGGTTCTCATGGGAGCTAGTCTTATAGAAAGGTTTGCATGGAACTATTAATTTAAGCTGCTGCCCTGTCTAGAGCTGCAATCCAGGCAGTATTTGCAGGCAAGACCTTTTCTGAACATGTAGCTGAAGTGTGTGTAATGACTGGTGCAATTTGTGCAAAGCCCATAACCTTCCCTTTTTTTGCGGGAAATTCCCTTATTCCAGTGCCGTTTTCCGCTGCTTCCAGCTGCTATCCCGGATTGTTAGATATCCCGTAGACTGTCCCCGGGACAGGTGTGGCTGCTGATCCCTTATTTTTGAGGCTGCTGATCCCTTATTTTCAAATCCGAAAGTTGACAGCTATGGCAAAGCCCCTGTTCCTATATCCATGATCTATTGGCACTAAAGGCGGAGGTAGTATTGATTCTTTTCAAAGAACCACTAGGTGGTGCATCCATACTAGAATACAGAGAAGAACAAGGACTATGGAAATAGACTAGTAAAATATGGGTAATTATGTGGCCTCTTTGCATTGGATCAACAGGAGGTGAAACTGGGAAGGCCTATATTCAGAGGCAACTAATATATCAAACCTCTTTCTACAAATGATCAAGCATTAAGGAGGTAAAGTTCAGAGGCTGTAAAAGAAAAGAAAAACTAATACAACTCAATATATTTCCACTTGAACTCAAACATGTCCATGTGCTTGTGTGTGGAGGATTATAGCTTTACTGTACATATATGGTCAAGATGATTCTGATGGCAACTAAAAAGCAGGTTGTTATACTAAACCCCTCTTTCTTTCTTAGGTCAGTCCTAAAGCATTGCTAAAGATACCAGTATAATTGATGCTCCTCACCTGGTTCCAAATACTATGAGGTTAGGCCAGAAACAGATTTACTACAAGACTAGCTGGTGAAGGCTTGCTGCAGGTGGTGATGGGGTGGGGGGAGAATATTCTGCTACTCAGTCATTTCCTCTTTCAAACTTGTGCACCCATAGAGGGAAAGTACAGTTTTCAAAGATGAAAGCTTCAGAAGCTGATAGGACAGTTATCACACAGGAATCTGGCCGACTCATGGCTTGTAGTTGATCTATTTTCCTAGATTTGCAGAGCAATCCTATACATGTTTATTTAGAGGTTAGCCACACAGAGTTCAATTAGACTTGATCCCAGGTAAGTGTGTATAAGCCTGCCACCGGACAGTCCTAATCATGTCAACTCAGAAGTAGGTCCTATTGAATTCATTGGGGCTTACTCACAGGTAACAAATTGCTTTATTTGTCCACTTAGCAGTAACAGAGCAAAGCAAAGCACTAGAGCTTCAGTTTGTTCATTGAACAAGAAGATTGTAGGACTCTCAACAAAATCTTTTAAACCCTAAGGCTTTTACCCAGAATCTGACTTGACTGTGGTGAATGCCAGGCGTACAACTTTTTTGTGGATGCTTGCTTCTTCATAACATAAGGGAAAATATAATAGATCTTGGCCAATTTGGTCAGTAACCTCTTTTATACATTTCTCCTTGGGATAGGCTTCAATTTTTCTCTATGGATGCTCAACAAACACAATCCAGATGATTGATTTTCACTCAGCGCTGAAGGTATCCATACCTTCACCCTGTGCAAAGTGCTAAAGGACCGTTCAGTTGTGCAGTTGGGAAGGAAAGTGCTGTAAGCATAAAGGCTTTTTTAAAATCTCCAGCTAGGATGCATACAGTATATATATATATATATTTTAAAGGGAGATGCTATGCTCTGGAAGTAAACTCACCATGTCTTTGTCAAACAAGGCTTTACATCTACACTGCACATTTAAAGCTCTTCCTTCCCCCAATGACTCCTAGGAACTTTAGTTTGTTCAGAGTGATGGGCATGATAGCCGTGTGAGGGGTGAACTACAATTCCTAGCATTCCTTTGGGGAAGCCATGTGCTTTGACTGCATGGTGCGGATGTGACCCAAGCCTGGGAGGAAACTGCTTTTGGCACATAGTAGCAGACGCTTGCTATGAACGGTCCTGATTGTGATAATGCAAATCATCTTTGTATGTTTGCAGTGTTTTAACAAGTGGTTTCATTTTTAAAGTTTTGATTCCTTTGAAATGAATTATCACATTAGAACATTTCTGAAAAGAGTGGCAAGCCTAGAATCAAGAGTGGAGTTCCTGATAAGCACATCAGTTCATTGGAAGTGCTCTCACAGGTCTGGTGTAGAAGGAATTCAGGAGCCTTAGCACAGTTAAGGAGATACTCAGGTCATAGTGATATTTGTCTCTGTAGTGAGCAGGGGTAGTTAACACAAAGCCCTCCTGATATAGTTGGAGTCCAGCTCCCATCAGGCCCAGCCAGTATGGCCAAGGCTTAAGGATGATGAGAGGGCACCATGTTGGTTACTCCTGGTGTACAGCATTAAGGTATGGCGGGGGACAGGGGGACGGGAATGAAGTTTCTGAATCAACCCAGCAGCCGGTTGCAATTCATTCTGTTTCTTTCCGAACAATATTGGAACACAATCCATGTTAACAGATCATTTGCTGTGGAGTGCATATGCGTCATACAATAATCTGGAAGGGTGACCAAGATAAATGATGTTATTTTAGTGTGTTCAAATAAACATTTATTTTTTGGATGTTGGATGCATCAGTAGGACTACAATGGATACGATCTTAGAAAATAACACCATTTATTATGAACCAGTGACATATTGCAGTGATGTTCAGCCATTGGCAAAATAAACTAAAGAACAGAAGATCACAGTGCCTCACTATCTACAAGGTGGAGGGAGGGGCTGAGCTGGGGTGGAAATAAGCAGAGTAGAGTTTGAACTATGTGCCTCCGATAGGCCTGCACAAATTCCAATGATAAACCAAGCTGAATTCAAACCACCACCTATGTCTGCTGGCCCACCAGGTGCTTGATGATCTCTGGGCTTTTGCCATCTGGAACAGATGGGGGGGAGGAGCAGGCTTATTGAGCCCCAAGACAGATCTTCCTTCATGGATTTGATGGGTTACAATTAGTGTAGGCCTGAAGTACCCCATTAAATAAAACAACCATAGAGTGGGAGAAAACTCGCTGGGGGATTCTTCAGACGTCCTTGGAGGGGTTCCATTGAAACTACACTCAGATGCCTTCTCCCAACTTTGCTACCTTTTATGCATCCTGTGACATTGGTTGCAACCTCGGCCTGCTCATCTAAGGTATATCTTGCTCCTTATTTAAATCAACAGGTTAGTAGGCTTCTCTCCTACTGCCAATGGAAACAAGGGAACTACTGCCCTTCTATGAGCAGCACCTGGAATTTCTAACAGAATTCTCAGCACCCTCATCCATACTCAATTCCCAGATTTCTTTGGAAGAAGCTATAGCAGTCATTTTGGGGAATGCCTAGAGCAGGAGTAACCAACATGGTGCCCTCAACATCTTGTTCGACTGCATAATTCCTGACCGTTGGCCATGCTGCCTAGGGCGTTGGAGTCCAACAATATCTGGAGAGCAGAATATTGGCTACCTCTGCTCAAAGCCAGTCAAGGTTGCAATCCAGATATTATTATCTACGATGCTTGATGAGTCCAATTTCCAAGCTAATTTGTGGAATGATACACAATTATTCTTTTGGATTTATCAGTTTTTAAAATTTTATGATGCTGTCCTCTGTTCCAGCAAAATCAACCAAAATGCATATTTTAAGATAAGATATATTTAGAAATGCCCGCACTGAGATTAACATAATTAAATATTTTGTGAGGGTTTTTTTGTATGTGTTTTTTTTTTAAGTTGATTAATGTAGAAATGGAAGAGAATGAACTTGTGTGAAACTGACACAATCTGGAAAGAGAATGATTCTTCCATTTCTATTACTATCTTTGGACAATTACCTTCGATGTGGATAGCCCTGATACTAGCTTTTTGGCAGATCTAAACCAACTTTTCAAAAAGCTCAGTGAGCCTGGAATCCTTCACACAGCCCGTTTTCGTAGTAGTCCTGCTGTGTTGTCATTGCACACAGTTACCACTGGAAGCCGTCTGAATCCACTCGTAACTCCCCACCCTCTTTGAAGTCATGCTGAAGTGAGGGCCGACAGAGGGGAGAAGGTTCCAATTTTTTGAAATGGTTATTAAAAACGGCCCTGCTGTTCCCTGGTTTTCCAATAAAACAGCAAGAACATTTGCCTCAGAGGAGTGCTGAGAAACTCAACTTGTTAATGTGGTCCAAGACTTCTGTTTGATACTCCTTTAAGTGAAAGTTGAGATGGAGGGGCTGTTTAAGGCCAGCACAGCGACTTTAAAGGACAAACAGAATGCCTCTTAGACTCTTTATGTGTACATCTTCTACATGGAACAGCAAAATTGAGCAAGATCCCTTTTTCAGTGTTTCAGATCAATGACTGCAGCATGCTGTGAATCTTTTCTCTTTGATTTATTTTCATGGTTTCCCTTCCCTCATACAGAAGTCACTGCTATTCTATGTGATTCTGACACAGGAGAACATATCTAGCCAAAGGCACATAACAAGGCCCCTAGCTGCCTGGATAAGAACATACGAATAGACTTTCATTCCGTCTCCAGTATATTTGGAATGACCTGACTGACCAAGGTTAAACACAAAATGAATGATAAATCTTTGACATCAATATATAATTTGTATACCAGTATTTTATTAACAGCATAACCATGTATGGAGCTATTTGAATGTGCAGTGTGCTATAGAAACTTCATTTTTTTAAAACAGCAACAACAAAACTCCACCATATTTTCCCACTGAAACAATAACTGCTGATGGTAGCGACATGAGGGTCAGTACACAGTCAATAATGTTATAAACATTCACATGGATGTACTCTATGGAGAAAAACCAAATGAATTCAGTGGAACATATTTTACTATGAGTGTAACTGTACAGTGTGGGTTTGCTTGCTTGTTTGACAATTAGGCTCTGCCCCCCTGCTTGCCTCACTCACAAACCTCTGTCATTCCTCTATATTATCCCCCTAGAGCTTTCCCTTCCCAACCCATGCAGCTACTAAACTCACTTTACACATTATAAACTGCATTTCTGAAACTACTTGATCTACTCAAACCTTTGCCATTGTTTAAAACATTCACTTCCACCCCTTTCAATGTTCCTTCCTTTTCACTGTCCTCAAACTTCTCTCTCTTCCATTCTGCAGCTACAGGAATCAAGTGAGACAGATAAAGGAGGTGGAGCCCTCAAATATTCCATTACTTTACTTAAACCTCTACCATGCCTTACAACCACTACTTTCTCCCTCTCAGTGGCCTTCCCTTCTCACTCTCATGCCATGGCCACTCTTGTGAAACCTGCCTTCTATTTTGCCCACCCTGACTTAATGCAAATTCAGGGCTGGAACAAGGTGCTACAAATCCTCCAACGGGGGCTGCATGATGACAGCCTTACTTTTTATTTATATAGAAAGAAATGCATATATTGTTTAATTCCTAACTGGTTTACGTAAAGCAATATAAACCATTTATTTAGAATTGTATATAAAAATTAAACATTAAAAACAAGCTGGCATAAAATGTATCAAAGATAAATAAAACTAGTGGTATAAAACAAATATGCATACTAAAATTGCACCTCACATTGCATCCTAAGCATGTTTACCCTGGATTAAGCCACACACTGAGTTCACTCAGACTTAGTCAGCATGCTTAAGGACTGCAGCCCAAGTCTTGTGCTGGTGGGTGTCATGTGCTGGTTGCTTGTGTCATGTTGCTCACTCTGTTCTGTGCTGGCTGAACAGCATGAGGAATGGAGCTGTAAGAGAAACCTTAGGCTGTGATAAAAAGAGAAGTGTCTGATCAATGCTGGGGGCGGTGGAAGGAAAGCTGGTACCCAACCTTTGTGCTTGGGCTAATTGAAATCAATATGATTAGTCTCTGGTATTCAGAGGCCTTGAATTTACTCACACTATCAAACATGGATTGCACTGAGAAAAGACTAATCACCCTTTCCTGCTGCACTCACCTTCTTTAAAATAATAATTAGAAACCCACAATCTTGTTTTGACTATTTCTCCCCTTCTGTGAGAATCCTGTGAATAAAACTTCATAAGATCAGATTCAGCCAGAAAACGGGACGCTTCCTGGTTTGAAATCACTTTTCCATTTCTGTTTCCAAAGGAAGGTGCTACCTGTGAGAATGAATATGCCTGATAACTTTAGCCTAGTGAACCATCTCAGAATATATAGTATTTAATACAAAATGGATGCCCCTTTGAACAGGATAAGGCTGTAGCAGGCAACATTTTATAAATATCTTGGGAATTTTTTTTTTAAAAAAGAACCGTTCCAAATTGTTATTCACAAACAAACCTGCTCATTCAAGGAGGCCATCAACTGGCCCACAGAAATTTGCTTTGTAACTCTTCTTAGTTTTTAACCCCAGTTGTGGATATTTAAGGAAAGCCATTCAGAACTGAGCTCCCCCCCCCCTTTTTTTTTTTGCAAATGGATACAGAATACTTTGTCATACAGTGCATAGTTGAACTGTGGAATTTACTGCCTCAATGTATAGTGATGGACAGCAACTTGGACAGCTTTGAAAGGGGTTTAGACAGTTCCATGAAGGGTAAGGCTGTCAGTGGCTATTAGTCACGATAGCTCTACCCAGGCTCCAAGATCAGAGGCAGCATGCCTGTGGAAAAACAGCAGGAGTGGGCCATTGTGCTCATGTATAGCTTGTGGGCTTTCCATAGGCACCTGGTTCACCACTGTGAGAACAGAATGCTAGATTAGATAGCTCTTTGGTCTGATCCCACAGGACTCCTCTTATGTTCTCCTGGGTTCATTCTTGTCTTCATCTTTTACTTCATCCTCATGTACTGTAGCTCTGGCACTGCCTGCAGTGGAGGGTTGAGCAGTGGATCGTGGAGGAACACTTTAGGCCTCGTTGCAGCATCTATAATGATGTAATGGCAGCATGGATGGGGTGCCAAACAGAGACATTAGAGCTCTGTTTTCTGAGCTGCCCAAGATGGAAATTGTAGTACAGTGGTACCTCAGGTTAAATACATAATTCGTTCCGGAGGTCCGTCCTTAACCTGAAACTATTCTTAACCTGAAGCACCACTTTAGCTCATGGGGCCTCCCGCTGCTGCCGTGCCGCCGGAGCATGATTTCTGTTCTCATCCTGAAGCAAAGTTCTTAACCCGAGGTACTATTTCTGGGTTAGCGGAGTCTGTAACCTGAAGCGTCTGTAACCTGAAGCGTATGTAACCTGATGTACCACTGTATTGCTGTTTTAAGATTTTAACTGAATAAGACTGTTCTCCTTGTACCTATGGTGCATCTACACAACTTGTGCCCGGGCCAAGCCAAACACAGTCCATCAGTCATGCATTGTGGCATGTCAATAGCTAGCTGCCTCCTTTGTTTTGGGTGTCTGGGCTGGGGGGGAGGGCGGTTATTGAGTTTGCTGGCAGGCTGCAAACCTGGCCAGTGGACTCTGAAGCAGAGCCCTGTTAGATCAGGCCAAAGGCTCTTCTCCTTCAACATCTTGCTTCCACAGTGGCCAACCAGATGCCTTTGGGAAGCCCATAGGTAGGATATGAAGACGATCACCCTCTCAATAGTGGTTCCCCAGCAATTGCTGCTGAACCCAAAGGTTGCATGTAGCCACCATGAGTGGTAGCCATTGATGGAACTTAAGCTACAATCCTTTGCACACTTATCTGGGAATAGGTCCCATTGAATTTAGTGGGGCTTACTTCAGAGCAGATGTGCAGAAGGTTATATTGCTAGTCAACATTAATTTGCCCAACCTCCTTCTAAGGGCATCACCACATTGTACTTGAGGAGATTTCACCCCTCCCATATCCAAGAATCTGCTGATGTTCTCTGCTGATTCTCCAGAGAGGAGGGGGCGGTTTCTTCTCTCTACTTATTCCGCTCCAGCCTCACATCAAAGAGAAAGAGAGAGACTGAGTGTTAGAGAGAGATCGTGTGTATAGATAAGGTTGCTGCTAAGAGCAGCTGCAGACACTCAGTGCAGTTCAGCATTTTCGTTTAGACCTCATTTAGCTCTGTACATAGTTGTGTATTATAGTTGTAGATAGAATAAAGAAGATATTCTACAGAGCTGCTCTCCGAGTCGTTTATGCTCTGCTGTACTCTGCTGTACGATGACTGTCTTCTTGTGGAAGTGAATCCGGTGCTCACAACTCTAAGTTGTGAGTCCACAGCACTTTGACCTGTTCCTGTGCAGAAGGTGGTCTCTGGAAGTGCTACCCAGCTCGCCTAGCCCAGTCGGGGCTGAAGTGGATGAGTCCAGTTGGTGGCACTGGCTCAAGGGCGATGCTGACAGTACTCTGCTCGTTGCATCACAAGTTATACAAGCTTGGCATAGGTAGTTGCTTTAGCAGCCTGCCCTTGGTTTTGTGAAGTGGATCCACTTGTGATTCTCCCTCATAACAACTGATGCTGGGAGCCCTGCTGGCTGAATAGCAGAGGCAGAGAAGAGGAGAAATCTGCAGCTCTCATGTAGCTTTATTCCAGAACACAGGAAGACACCTTTTTCTTTGCCGAGAGCCAAGCAAACTCCCATCCATTTAAAACTGCACCCTTAGATGTATCAGACCTCTGCCTTCTCTCCCTGAGTACTAAAGATGTGAAACAGGAGACGGAGAATCTCCTGTGACTGTACGAGAGGAGCTTGGAACGATTCTCGATTTGCCGTTTTTCTATGGTCTGGCTGTCAGTACAGTTTGTTTCTGTTTTTACAAAGACTTAGCAGACGCGAATCCAAAGGAGTGTGGGGAGAGATACAAGGCAGGCGGTGATGCATCTCTGCCACGAGAGCCCCGAACCCCTCTTTTCTCTTGCCTAAATGTGCCCTGATGACAGCTCCTACGTGCGATAAAAGGGAAGGAACTGAGACATTGCACGTTTGTGTGTGTAGCGGAGGAGGGGAAATAACATTTGCTAAATGAAGACAACTGGCTGCCGACTCTGACTGAAATGGCTTCATTTGGAAGCGTAATATGCTCTGAGATGATTAAAAACGAGGGAGCTCTAATGATATGTGGAACCAATTCTTATTAATTCTGACCTGGCATGCCTCGTCTTGAGTGAAACCCTTACATTTCTGTAATGGCAATTGCCACCTTAATGATCACCATGCCCCTGAAACTCAGCTCTAAATGCTACCAGAGTTCCAAGGGCTTCTTGGCAAATGATTCCCTTTGTATTACATGCTTTTACATCTTCATTTAGGCAGGCAATTCTCTCCTCTTTATCTGTACTTCATGGGCTTAATTCTTTTGGCAGCCATCCCTTCCTCCTCACCGAAAGACAATCAATATTACATTATCTTGTTAACTGCAGTGCCTCATACATGATGAGATATGTTGGAGCAAGTTCCTGTGGGACTTGTTTTTTCCAACCCTTCCTCCAATGAGTAAGGATATGAGAAGGTATGGCTGGACCATAGCCCAGACGAGATTATCATAGGGCTTTCACCTTCCTTTATGGGAGCTGATGTCTGTGAGAAATCCATATGCTGCCATTTGTGCTCGCAGCTGAGATTAATACACGATCAATGAGACAGGGAGAGAGAGAGGGAGAGAGAGAGAGAGAATGAATTTGTTTGGCCCACACAGAAATTTTTAATTCTCCATGTTTGATGCTTAGGACCATGCAGCATAAAATATATTGTAGGCCAGAGTTTTGTACAGGATATAATATTATGTCATGCAGTGAGGGGACAACCTTTCTAGATTTTGTGTGATGGAATAACAGACAATGCTTGTCTAAGAAGCACTTGTGGCCCGCTGAGGCCATGAAGGTAAGTCACCCACCACCTGCAAGAGAGGGTGGCCTGGGGCGGCTGTTGTTTTCGGGGACAGGTGCTGCTTGAAAGACTTGCTCTGTTTAATGGGGAGGGGGAAGCTGCCTGGTTTTCCCTCCATGCTCAGCCTATATATTTGGAAATGACACAAGATGTTACAACAACAATGTAAATCCCTGTTACCACTCTCATCAAGGAAATTTACCTTGTAAAAGGCTAGCTCAAAAAATGCTTTCTACCGTTTTGGGGGAAGTGCGGACTCTTCCATTTGTGCTTGCAGCCAAGATCTGCTATACAAGCAGGAAGAGAGAGAATTGCATTATTATGTAAATCTAACAAACATTAAAGACTGTGGATAACGAGATGTTTTCCTGAGCTCCATCATTACTCTCTAGCAGCGAGATGGTTCTGGGGACAATGGTGCAATGATACAGGGCTGATATAGGGATTACCTTTGGAGGAAAGGTCAACAGAGACTAAGTGTGATATTCTACATTCAATATATTCAGTATACACTGAGATTTGTCCCACCCCACTCCCCCAATCAGAACCTATTGCATATTGTTACAGATCTAGAGTTGTTGAATGTTATAAATTAGTAAAATGGTAGAATACAGATATTGTTTGGAGCACTGGAGGGAAGAGTCCAGGCCAGTGGAAAAAATACAGACTAAGCTTTCTTTCCAGTCCAGGGCCTCACCTGAACTGGGGGGGGGGGGGACAAGACACACAAGGGCAAATGCGTGTTCCAGCTGAGGTGACTTCTCTCCCTCACAGAGCCACTCAAGGACCATCTTGTATGGAGGGAATGGAGGGGAAGAACTAACTTTCAAATAGCTTGCTGCTTTTTGCTTGGGGGTGGGGGGTGGGGCTTAGTGTTTAACATTTTGATGTAAACCACTTTGTGAGGTTTGTCTGAAGAGTGGCATATAATACTAAATAGCAGGGCTTTTTAAAAGCTGGAACTCAATGGAACTCAGTTCCAGCACCTCTCAGGTGGGCACCATTACCAGTACAGTCGTACCTTGGTTGTTGAATGCCTTTGTTGTTGAACAAATCGGCTCCCGAACGAATGAAACCTGGAAGTGAGCGCGCCCGTTTTTCAATGTTTTTCAGGAAGCCGTACGTCCAGTGCGGCTTCCGATTGGCTGCAGGAGCTTCCTGCAGCCAATCCGAAGCCACACTTTGGTTTCTGAATGTTTTGGATGTTGAACGGACTTCTGGAACGGATTCCATTTGACTTCCAAGGTATGACTGTATAAGAGAACAAGAATTCGTGGTGAGTTCCAGCACCTCTTTTTCTAGAAAAATAGCACAGATAGATAGAGAATGAATTAAAGAGGAACAGGGAGATCAGTTTGACAATTCCAGAACAAAGCAGTGCCTTTTAAATATGCCTTTAACATCAAGTGTTGGGGTCAGGCTGTTCTTCCCTAGTTGGTGGCTTTGTGCTTAGATAGGTGTTGCAAATGGCCTCTTTCCTCTGGCTGGTGGCAGAGGTCCTAGTGCTCTTCCTTTCACTTCTGCAGTCTGAGGGCAGCTGCCATTTGGAGCTGAATGTTCTTTTTGGCAGGGAGCAGGGAAGCAAGTTCCTCGCAGCTGCTACTTCTCTGCCCAACGGAGCGGGCCAGGCTGTTTTCCCGTCTGCCATGATGTTACCCTTGGGAGGCAGGGGACATGACCTCTTCAACAGACCTTGATCTCCTGGGTGAAAGCCGAAGTGTGCTTTCCTTCTGCTCTCACTGTCCCGGCACAGCACTTGGGAATATTCCTACAGTATAACTTTCAGATCAAAGATGTATGTTGGATCTGCTGCAGCATGACAAAATAGATTTTGGAAATTAAAAGTCATAAATAAGATGGATTTCCAAGCAAGGGCTCTTGGTAGCCTCGGGCCTGCCAGCCATGATAATAGCTAGCCTTCATTTTATGGATTCATGTTGTTGCAGCAACGCTCTTGTCATTAGATGTGTGGTGCTACAATGCCGTTGTGCCTTAGCGCATGACAATAGAATGATGATATCAGTCCCATAGTTCATATGCTATAGGTCTCTGGAGGTGGGATGACTGGCATATGTGAGACTGAGGAATGTATTTTCAGTTAATTCTTAAAGTTAAAAAAAAAGTGCTTCCACCTGTAACTGGATAGTGTATTCCCTGGAAAATGATGGGATGGGAACATAGCCGGCTAGTGACAGGCTACCCTACCCTACCCTATTGTTAGCTACCCTATTGTTATCTAAACCACCAAGCCTCTTGGGCTTGCCAATTGGAAGGTCAGGTTCGAATCCACTTGATGGGGTGAGCTCCCATTCCTCTGCCCCAGCTCCTGCCAACCTAGCAGTTCAAAAGCACGCCAGTGCAAGTAGATAAATAGGTACTGCTGCGGTGGGAAGGTAAACAGCATTTCCATACACTCTGGCTTCCATCACGGTTGTGCCAGAAGCGGTTTAGTCATGCTGGCCACATGACCCGGAAAGCTGTCTGTGGACAAACGCCGCCTTCCTTGGCCTGAAAGCGAGGTGAGTGTCACACCCCGTAATCGCCTTTGACTGAACTTAACTGTCCAGGGGTCCTTTACTTTACCTTTACCATGCCCCTTTATCTTAGATTTATTTATTTTTAGCAGTTTGCACATTTTCATTACTTTTAAAAATTAATCCACATGTAACTGCAGTTCCTGTGGAGGGTCTTCCAATTTGGCAAGAACCTGCTTGGTTTTAACAGTATTATGTGCTCTCAAACCCTTCACTGATCCCTTTATTGCAAACAAGTTCTTCATTCTCTTCATTCTCTGTGAGAACAACAACAAAAACACCACCTTTAGGTAGAGTTTTCTTTTTAAAAAACTTTTTTTAAAAGTTTGAGAGTAGGTCAATGCAGTTTATGTTAGAGTAGCAAGGCCAATACAACTGAGCAGAATCAATTTTTCACTACATAAATAGGAGGAGGAGAAACATTTCTTATGCAAAAATAAAGCTCTCAACCTTGATTTCTAAATGCCCTAGGGAAAAATTATTATGCAGAAGAAAAGTAAACTCTGATTTACCAATTTGCACAAAAAAGGAGAACTCAAATAAATTCAAAAGCAACTCAAGAACTAATTCAAGGTGATAATTTCACACATCACATACCAGCCTGTAGAAGCAATTACCAGAAGATATCACAGCGGATGAGGATTTAATAAGATTAAAAATTAGGCCTTTAGTAGCTGACCAAAGTAGCTATTCACAGGGGATAGAAATCATTCTTTATATAAGAACATAGGAAGAAGTGCCTTTCTGAAATAGACTAAGCTCCAAACAATACATGCAGTGGTATACCATGGGTTGTCAGCCCCCAGGGCCCCATGGAGGGGGTGGAAGGGAGGGAAATGGATGGAGTATGCATGCACATCCAACTGTCTAATGGCGTCTGCATCACCCAGGAGATCATAGTCACAGACATAGGAAAAGAAGAGTCATTCTGTTGTCTGGAGAGGTCACTTCCTGGTTCGCGTGGAGAAGCCTTTTCCAACAAAGCCCAGTGATAGAAGCACGTAGTTGTATTGAGGCAGCACTGGGTGTTGAAGTTTTGTGCCCCTAACAATTTTGTGCCCAGAGCAACTGCCCCTGTGTCCCTCCCACACTACGCCACGCTATACAAGCAAATACAAGTAACAAAAATCCAACCACTGCTATTTTTCAAGCACCTCCCTTCTCTGCTTGTTCTTCACACACCACCTCCATCTTCTCCATTAAATGGAACACAGTAACTGGAGTTCTGAGATACGCCTTTGCATGTAATGTATAAAGGTAAAGGGTAAAGGGACTCCTGACAGTTAAGTCAGTCGCAAACAACTCTGGAGTTGTGGCACTCATCTCGCTTTACTAGCCAAGGGAGCCAACGTTTGTCTGCAGACAGTTTTTCCGAGTCATATGGCCAGCATGACTAAGCTTCTTCTAGTGAAACTAGGGCAGCGCACAGAAATGCCATTTACCTTCCCGACGGAGAGGTAACTATTAATCTACTTGCATTTTTTGACGTGCTTTCGAACTGCTAGGTTGGCAGGAGCAGGGACCGAGCAACGGGAGCTCACCCTGTCACGGGGATTCAAACTGCTGACCTTTTGATCAGCAAGCCCAAGGCTCTGTGGTTTAGACCACAGCGCCACCCTAAGAAACATCTAGTCCAGTGACAGTCAGCTCAATAGGTCCACAAGCAGCATGTGGATGCAATAGGCACCCCTTGTTTGTCTTCAGCTTGTCACAAAGGACAGGTTCAGGATTTCACCTCAGTGGTCAGTAAGGGGGGAGGGGGGAAGTTGCCATAGATTTGGAGGAAGGGGAGGTAGAACTCCATGTGGCGCTGGCTAGAGGAGGCTGCACACAGAGACCGGGAAGCATGGCTACCTGCTGCCTTTGGACCCAAGCTTGCTGAAGCTATGAGAGAAGCAACAAGAGACACTCCTGGGGTGCCATGTTCTGCACTCCCTCTATCGAGACTGAGATTGTAAATATGTGAAAAATAACCATTTTCCGCTGTGCTTAATTCCAAAGGAACACAAACCCTGGTTAAGTGCCAAGAACCCAGGAATCTTGCTACTACTCAGCAGAGATTGGGGTGGCCAGAAACAATATACTAGGAGATGTATTCATTAGGAGAAATGTACAAAAATGCATACTAATTTTTGAATGGGATTTTTTTTTTAAAAAAGCAAACTGATATGGAAATGGGGCAAACTGAATTTAAGATTAGAAAAATGAAAAGCTGAGAGGTTGAAATTATATTTGTCCAACCCTACTTTCTTCCTCTTGCTTTACTGGTTTTATGTATGCTTCTTAACAGTATCTGTTGAGGTGGCCTGGTGGAATCCTCCCTCAGAGAATCATAGAATTGTAGAGTTGGGAGGGATCCCCGAGGGTCATCTAGTCCAACCCCCTACAAAGCAGGAATCTCAGCCCAAGCATCCATAACAGATGGCCATCCAACCTCTGCTTAGAAACCTCCAAAGAAGGAGAGCCCACAACCTCCCGAGGGAGTGCATTCCACTGTCAAACAGCTCTTGCCAGCAAAAAATTCTTCATATTGTTGGTCAGTATCTTCTTTCTTGTAATTTGAAGCCATTGCATTTGGGTCCTTCCTACCCCCCCCCATAGAAAGAGAAAACGAGCTTGCTCCATCCTCCATGTGACAACCCTTTAGATATTTGAAGATGGCTATTATATCTCCTCTCAGTCTTCACTTTACTAAGCTAAACATACCCAATTCCCTCAACTGTTCTTCATAAGGCTTTATTTCCAGACCCTTGATCATCTTGGTGTCTCTCCTCTGCACACATTCCAGTTTGTCAATATCCTTAAATTGTAGTGCCCAGAACTAGACATAGGTGTGGTCTGACCAATGCACCATAGAACAGGATTATTACTTCCCTTGACCTGGACACTATACTTCTGTTGATGCAGCCTAGAATATTATTAGCTGCTTCTTCTTCTTCTTCTTCTTCTTCTTCTTCTTCTTCTTCTTCTGCTGCTGCTGCTGCTGCTGCTGCTGCTGCATCACACTATTGACTCATGTTAAGCTTGTGGTCTACTCAGAACCCTAGGTCCTTTTCACATGTACTACTGGCAAGCCAGGCGCCCCCCTCTGTTGATGCATTCACTGTAGGCCTTTTATACAACCAGTGCTTGAATAATATTAGTTTTTACTTTTTGGGTTTACTTTCTATATATGACCTTTGGAAGGTCTCAGTGATCATGCTACAGAAATAGAGCATTTATAGTCACAAAACATGCCAGGCATCCACAATCTGCTTGCTTTAAGAGCAGATTTCCATTGAACTTGCAATAAAGGTTGATACGGTTCTTTGTTCCATTCTTTGCATGGTGTCAGAGAAACCAGTTTGGCACTATTTGTAATTTGTTTATACAGGATCCCTACAGGCCTTGGGAGTTATCCAGCAAGCTTCAAGTTGGAAATCAGTGGGGGAGTCTCAAATGCACTCAGGCATGCTAGTGTTTTAGTTAGAGAAATAACCAGTTGAGAATATTGCCCAGTTTTCTCTTTGTCAGCCATTTCCTCTTTTCTAATCAAAGGGTAATTAAACTTGTCCCAGTACAGCATTCTCCCATCATCTGGTCTACTTTGCTTGACTTCAGCACCTCCTGTTCCCCAAAGATCTTTTTACATTACAAACACAAAAAGTCGGAATGTTTCCAGACCTGCAACCTGAGGTGTTTTAAAATGGAGGATAGGGTTTCAACCATTTATGCACAAAACATGTATGGCCTTCCCTTTGTGGGAGGCATGGTTGTAGCTGAAATCCTCTACTACATACGCAGCAATAACTTGTGATGGGTTTAGCCTCCTCACAAGGAACACATGGAAATTTTGTTACCACATTGCGCTGAACAGTTAGGAGCTGGTGCTAAACATGTAGAGGTGTTGGTGTGAAAGAATGTACAATTGTGTATTGGAACACCTCAGCCATGATGTCCAGAAGCTATGGGGAGGTGTCTGGCAACACAGAAGTGGTAGGTGGGGAAAGGGTTAAGCACCTCCACCAGCCATCTCTCCGGTCTAGATTGCTCCCTCTCAAAGTTGCTTTTGCTTTTAAAAAAATGGCTATCATATTTGTATGTGACATACATACATCTAGGCCCTAAGAGCAAAACAATGAAAAAACATCCCTTCTTCCTTTGGCAGTATAAAAGTCACACCAACTCACTTTCCATTTTCAAGTTGACTTTAAACTTCAGCTTTTGGTAATAGCAATGCTAGCCACACCTGGTAGATTTGTTCCTTTTCATTAAGCTGCTGAAATCCCTGCTCCACCATTGACAGAGAGAAAGGTGTCAAAGACAAATAAACCATTTTATTACCTCTGCAAGAGATTGCATTGTCTGGCTTTCAAAATATCCCTCTGGGTTAATACAAGACAGTTTATACACTTAATTGGCAAACCATCCTAAGTGGCCACATGCAGAGTTTTCAATCATATTCTAATTGTTTCTCAAACCGGCAGGCACACTTTGAGAACCAGTAAATGCAGAATGTTTAGGCTGAGCTGGGCTTCATCGGTTGACATACATGATACAGGCAAATTGCGTAAACGGTCTTTGAATCATACTTCCATAATCGTGCTCTGTGTGTGTGTGTGTGTAGGAATAATGGAATGATGCAACAAACTGAGGGGAATAGAAGCAATCAGTGGGTCAATATTTCTGATCACCAAAACAGGCCAAGGTCCCATTTCATCTCAACTGATAGTCAACACCACCAATTTTCAACATCATGTTCTGTAAGTCTTTATGGTTTTTCAGTCATCCTCTGAAAATGGATGAGATCTCTGGCTAATGTCATGCGGCAACAATCTTGTGTTTATGAAGTATGGTGTAACAAAGTGAGGGTCACATCCATCTGGGTTGTAGGCTGCTGCCATTCTGTTGACTTATGTGTTCAGCAGCCAGTATGATGTAGCAGGCAGAGTGTTGAACTTTGACCAGGGAGACCTGACTTCAAATCCATCAGCCGTGAAGCTTGTTAAGTGATCAGTGAGCAGTCACCATTCCAACCTAACTTATCTCAGGGGGTTGCTATGAGTCTAAAATGGAGTAGCTGGATGTATGCCATGCTCAGCTCCTTGGAGGCAAGGCGTGATACAAATGTAGTCAATGTGCTGTGGTCCTAGTTTGACAATTGCATTGCACTGTATTATATTCTGCTAAGTTGGACTACTGCTGGGTTTTCTAGTTTTAATAATGTTGGATAAAGAATACACTGATTGTTTCAACTGGTGCTTATTGTATGCCTTGTATTTTGATGTAGTGTGTAAACTGCCTTGGGAAGAATTTTATCTTTGAAAGGGGGCATACAAAATTATGAAACAAATAAGCATTTCAGAGGCAGCTCTTTCTCTTAGTTCCTTTGCATAGGTTTGGTCCACGATTAATACCATATTGGCCTGAATATAAGCCTCACTTTCCCCCCCCAAATTCTGACCGTGAAAAGTTAAAGTGTGGCTTAAATTTGCAACCTTACAAAAATGGGCTTTTACGATATCGCTGCTGAAACAGACATATGGTAAAACCGAACAAAAAAAATGTTTTATTGCCGATTTGTGAGCTTGAGACTGTTTATTTGCCATTTACGGGTGTGAGTGCGTGTGGAATTGTAGCAACTGAATAGCAATTTGCAATTTTAGCGATTGTATGGTAACTTTTGCAGACATGCAAGATCAAAGGCTTAAATTGGCTTGGAGTTACAGTTCTACAAACCGCAGTGATTTTCAGCTTGTAACCCAATTTTAAGGGAACAGCTTATATTCCCGTATTGTCTTTTTTTCCCCCCGCCCCCGAATTTTAAAGGTATGGCTTATTTGTAGGTGTGGCTTATATTCAGGCCAATATGGTACCAGTATTTCCCACTTGACAAAATCCCATTTCATGCAAGACTTTAGGGCTCTAAGAGGCTGTGATGACAACCTACCTATTTTACTGTATGATGACTATGATATTTATTTGATAGTGAAGGGCAAATATTTGACAGATTTAATGCTGAATGCTCTTGTGCTCTAGTAAGTAACATGTTTACACATGTCCAGACAGAGGTGAGACCCATTGAACTCAATGGGTTAAATCCACAGTTAGTTGAACTTAGAGTAGAGTAAGTCATGTCCATTAATTTGAATGGCTGTACTCTGAGTACGGCTAATATTGGATCAGTGTGTATAGAATTACAGCCTGAGCCTCATTAAACTCAGTAGGATTTACTTCAGAGTAGACATGACAAGGATTGCATGGCACGCTGCTTATTCCTCTAAGAGGGGATACAAAAGATTAACCTGGAGGCATTTCAGTTGTTTAAAAAGACAAAAATATATCTGTTCATACCAAAGCCTGAAATAAATGAAGCCATTGTTTTCATAAGCATAACTATTCTCTTTAAGAAGTTTCCATTCCCTGGAAATTTGATGCTGGCTCATGAATAGGCAATTAAATATTTCCTCCTTCCAGGCTTCAAGAGGACTTTTTTCTTTTTTAAGATACCTTCTTATTTCTCAGGATGCTAAGCTTCTCTCAAGGAGATCATGCATTTTATCCTCAATGAAATAATGAACAATTTTTAAAAATATTATATAATTTTTCTTTTTGATGTACAGTATTAAAAAGAGGCATGTAAGGCAGTATTTTTAAAATGAATACTCTATAACTCATGCACCCTCAGTAGAGGGTATAACAGGCAGAGAATCCAAATGCCCTGAAATTGTCACCTTACCTTAAAGCACAGAGCAGGCTCTAGAGTTGATGGTTCCATCTGGAGAAAAAGAAAGTCCCATTGATGAGCATACTGTGAATGCCCAGCTAGATGAATGGATCTCACGGCAGGCTGCAGTCTATATAAAGCTCAAAGATGCTGTGGTGATTAGTGCAATAGAAATCCTGACAGATGGAGGGATCAATAAAACAGCAGCAGCATGCAGTATAAAAACAATTCAATTCAATAATATCTTATTGGTTTGGCAATCTGTACATGGGCTCTGTGCGCCTATGCGTTAGAGGAAGGCAGATGCCTCAGGTACTTATGTGGGAAAGACTTCTTTTAAAGAAAATCCTGAAAGCTCCAGCATTGTTGGGTGGGGAGAGAAAGGCGATTGGCAGTGGAAACCAGAAGGAGCCCTAACATATCAGGCATTAAACGCTAGGTCACAAGTAACTAACTACATGCTTTTTGTATGTTGTTGGGCTCCAACTCCCACCAGCCCCAGCCAGCATGGCCAATGGTCAGTCCTTTCATAAGGGGGGGGGGGAGAGAAAGATGCCATCCTCCCAGCAGCTCCAGTTCAAGTACTCAGAATAGATAAAATCCTGAAAAAACATACCCTTTCTTGAGGAAGATATCTGGCCCACCCAACAGATGAGCAATATTTGTTGCCTTTGGTAAACTGGTTGTCAAAAAAGGCTCCCAAGAGTTTTAATTGGTGTTATCATGAGAGATGCCAGGACTCATGCCTGCCTACCATACATCCCCTTGATTGAGTCCGGATTTGACACCTTAAAAAAAATAAATCTTCTCCACTATCCCTCTGACTTTTGCCGTGTCTTCTTCTAAAGTGACTTGCAGCTTTTCCTATCATGTGGTTATTGTTATGGCACCAAGACCATCGGGGTGAACACCCAGCTAACAATAAAGACCCAGTTCAACACTTCCAGCTATTTTGAGCCGAGAGATTGCGTGAATAGGGGGTGAAGCCATGTGCCTTATTTCACAACAGGCAGCTGTGAGTTCATGGCTGCACAAGAGCACAATGGCAGATCCAATCTGGGGCTCCTGCTGGTGTGCCTACACAGCTCCAACCTCAATGGCCACCCTTCTCCTTCCTCGTATTGTCCTGATAAGGGTCAGGAATGCCACTGCTATGAGAGCAGCAACGCCACAGCAGCACCCTGAATAAACCACAAACACGACCCCCGATGAGCCTTTCTTATTCCTCCAAAATATCCCAGCGATATATTTTCAGATTTCATGGTGGACTTGACACCCTTCATATGCATGCATGCGAACGCCCAGCCAGCCACACCCCCCAGTAGCAGCAGCGTCACCCCTAGTCTGAGTTGGCTGAAAACTCGCAACTTAGGGTAGAATTAAAGATCGCAGGAAACATTGGGCTGCCACCAAAAATGGCAGCTCTATGACAAGACTCCTTCCCCCCACCCTCTGTAACATCTAGTACAATTTACCTTGTGTGTTGACATCATTTCCTTGTTCTCCTCAGGGAAGGCGATTTGAAGAAAGTGGTTTGCAGTTATAGAGAAAACAGCTAGTTGTTGTTGTTTTTTATTTTGGCGTGCGAGATGCAGGCTCTGGAGCCTGACACCAGTTTCCGCAGCAGATTTTGGTGTCAGCTGGAATGAAGTGCTGGAGATTTCTGTTTCCATTATCCTAGCCATGAAAATAACATAGCCACCTAAGCCTAGCTGGAAGGCATGTGATATGTGCTGGTGGAACTGAGCTGGAAGGATAGGCACATCATATTTTATATCCTCGTGAAGCCCCACAGAATAGTAGGAACATCTAAAGGAGGTGGTGCCTGAAGTTGGGGTGGGGCAGGGAGGGGGGGTCTTTCCTTCTTGGGCAGGACAAACACTTTTCACAAAAAGATGTATGTTCTCAGGGTAGGCATTAGTGGGTTCTGGCACAAAGGAAGTGTTGCAATCTCTTTCTCAGGAGTTTATTGCCACTAATAAAAAATGTGCAGATATTTTTCTCTTCTCTGGAAGACAAGATAATCATGGGTTCATTTTCTCCCTCAATTTTCCATTTTGTCAGAGGGATTAGATCAGAATTAAAGTAGTTCTGATAGTTGGGAAAGTGATACGAAAGTGGTTGTTTTTTATGTATATTAACATGTTGTTTACTGAGTTTAAAAATGAAGTTTCCCAGAGTTCAGGATGTCACTTTCCCCTGCTTTCCTTCTTTGATATCCTAGAAGCATTTTCCTGCTTAAAAGCTTAGGCTTGAAGAAAGGAAACTTAAATCAATCAGTGTGATTAGTCACTTAAGTTTCAACGGCTGATTAAAATTTGCTCCTAGATTAATTGGCCAGGAAGAAAGCAAGCAGCTTCAACTTCCTGAATGGCCCTCCACTGCCTGGCAGAACAGATGCAGCAACCACCAAATACCAAATGCGAATACATATAAACTTACAGAAAAAAAACCTGTGCATGCTTACTCAGAAGTTAAGTCCCACGGTGCTCAGTGGGGTCTGCTCCCTAGTTACAGAGCAATTCATAGTGGGGAAATCTGCCAGAGGATAGGTTGTTTCAATTGCAGGTGCCCAGAGCAGCCAATCTGGGCACAGCTCCTAGCATGCATGTTTATGTTGTCAATCACACACATGACCAATCAGGTATTCAGACTGATGCCACACCCATCCATTGGTGTCATTGTAAATAAACATATGCAGCAGTGATGTACTTTAACAATATGGAGGTTGTCTCCAGTTCCCATCACACACACACACACACACACACACACCCCAACCACACCTTGGAACTAGGGAGAACAATGCAAACGGCTCTCTATTGCAGTGATGGAAAAGAGGACATAGTACAAGGAGGCAGAGAAGGAGAGGACAGGAGCAGAGATGCCCTCACCGATGGAGCTCCACCCAGACAAGAAGTGGACAAATGAGGAGACCATCCAACAAACAAAGGCACAGCAGGAAGCAAAAGATCAACAAGATTGGGCAGGTACAGCAGCAGCACCCCACCCCAGTACCATGGACAGGGCCATGGGCAGCAGTAGCAGCAGGCCAGCCTGCTGAGCCCAACCCCAGTTTCCTTGCCAGTCACCTGCATCAGCTCATGGAGGAGGGGACTGAGCTCAGCAACCTCCTCCATGAGGGAGGCTAGGTCACAGCACACATTGTCCATTGCATGAAGGTCCTGCACTTCTCAATGGCCTAGAGGAAAACAGTGGGTCCACTGAGACACTTCAGACCCCTTCCTGATAGCCTGTTTGCCATTCAAAGCGGGATGGTGTGACGACAAGTAGGGAAGTCCTCTCTTCCATGGACACCCTTGCAGGAGTGCCAGCTTGAATAAAATATTGGGGTGGGGGCAGGTATGTCCCACCCTGCATAATCGATCACAAGATGTGGCTCTCACACACCATTTGGATGGTAATGTCCATCAGCTTGGGGTTGGGGGCTCAAATATTTTATTGGGTGGGTGGTGAAGGGACCTAGGTCCCTAGCAGTTGTCTCCTATGCACCCTTGGCTGGCAGCGCCACTGAAGCACCTGCGCACCTCCTGCAAAGCTGAGACAAGAAATTGTCCAGCACTCCAGAACCTGATGGCAAGGCTTGATGGGGACTTCCAGAGCTGCTAGCAGGCATGGGTAACTTGTTGCACACAGTGACAGTGCATCATGGGACATGCTCATGGAGGACTGTTCTTGGCATTCCACCAATGGGTGTCTCTCCCTACTCCACAGGGCCTTTCCACACATGACCTCTCCTCACTTGGGACCTGCAACTCTATCCATTGCCTTTCATGCCACAGCAGTAGACACTGATTATCCCCACCAGCATATGTCTCTGCCTGACATGGAGCGCATCCAGGCAAATGGAGGTTCCCCATTCTGGATCTCCTGGTCCATGTTCACAGGGAGCAGAGCTGTCCAAAATTATCTGACACTTTCAACCCTCCACACCAAAACAGACAAATCCACTTTGCCTTAGAAATGTTAGTGCATTTAATGTAAATGTAATCAATGGATAAACCAGACATTTATCACTTTATCAATTAAAAGTCTTTAATAGGTTGATTGATCTGATATATTTGTGCTCACTTTATGGAAAGAGCTCAAAGTTGTAATCCAGATAACTGTTAGTATTTTAATCCCGTAACTCATCTTTTATACTTTGTTCAATCTTCCCTCAGTTTGACTGCCATATTGAAAATATTGTTTGTAAAGAGAAGAGAATTAAGAGAGTTGCATTACGCAGCAGCATATGCTATTTTTCCGGGGGGGGGGGTGTCATTTAAAACCCAGTACATTGGAGAGCAGATAAATAAAGAGAGAAAGACAGACACAAAGAGAGGACAAAAGGAAGGAAAATGAAGGAAGGAAGAAGAAAGCCAAGCATCTATTTCCTTTTTCCAGTGAAATTGTATGCAGGTACAATAATAGCTGCTGGCCCAAATGGTTTAGGGAATAGGGTTTATTTCACTCAAGGGGAACAGGGAAAGAAATCAAGGTAAACAAGATGCACAATTTCAGACAAAGCTATTAGGAAGAGGGGCACCGAGTCCATTGCAGTAGGCTGCCCTTCTCCTGGCAATAATCAGGAGTTTATTTGAAACAGCTCCTGTATCAGTCTTTCCCCTCAGGCTGGCAGCAGGCTGGCAATTAGGCCTTGGTAAATCTCCAGCCCCTCTCTGCCTAAATTGTAGCTATTACAGAGTCCTTGGCGGGATGCAGGCAGGCCTCCAATCTCTCAATCACTCCCCAAGCTTGGATGCTGAACTGCTCCAGGGGGCGTGTGCTCACCGGAGGTGGTGACTGAATAAGGCTCTACCGTCTCCTTGACTTCCTCCCTCCTCATACATCTTCTCTGACTGATTTCCCCCACCCCTTTCAGGCCATGTCTAATTTTCCTCATAGCATCCCTGATTTCTCCTCAGTTTCCTACAGCTGCTTTCCTCAGATGAAAGGGAGACCTTGCCTGAGAGAAGATGGGAGCAAAACGTACAGGGTTACCGATATGAGAAGTCTTATAGCATTTTGTCCTTGGGAAGAAAGCCTCAAGAAATGCTTGCACTGTTCAGGACAAGTGCTGCTCGTACTCTAATGTTCTTTCTTTTTATTGCTTTTTGGGGGGAGGGCCTAGCATTTTACGGGAAAAAACAGGACATTAAATATTTCATACAAGAGAGTAGCTAACAAGTACAAACCAACATGAGAGCCAGTAACATTCGCCTTTTCTTTCACAGATACAACTTTCTATGTCACACATGCTTGACCTCAAAGAACATGCCAGATCGAACCATTGATTTCTGGAAATGGCCAACCATCAGCGGTTTCTTTTATTTATAAAAGCAATGAAATCACACCAAGTGACCTAAAACTCTTCTACACGTACATGTCCTTTAGCTTTCTGTACTGCTAGCACTCCTCCAGATGACTTATTTATTGAGAAGTCATTCTGATTTGTGTGCACAAAACTTATGCAGAGGTTAGACTATGTCCAGTCTTTACTGAGCATTTGTTCTGATTTGTTAGTGGGGAGATCACACAACAATGACCATTTAGCCTGCTCTGCTTGTGAGATGTTTACACATCTTCCTGTTAACCATGTGTTCATGTCACACTTTTCAGTGCATTTCTCTGAGCCCCTTTTTATTGAGCACTCATCCTGATTTGTGCTTTGGGTGGGTATATATAATGTGTTTTCTACAATACATTTGTGCCTGCAAAGGTTTTGGGTCTGTCATTCTGCTTGCTTTCTTTTTTTTGCAATAGGTGCATGCATGCCCCATAGTTCCCTTCTAAAATCATGTAACTTTTCATACCACAAATCATAGAATCATAGAATTGTGGAGTCGGAAGGGACCCTGAGGGTCATCTAGTTCAACCCCCTGCAATGCAGGATTAGGCCACTGTTTCATACGGGGATCAAACCTGTAACCTTGGTGTTATCAGAACCATGCTAGTTTTACAGTTGTTGTTGGTGGTGGTTTTGTTGTGCTATGGTGCAAGAGTGACCCTTCAGGTGACAGCAATGCAGTAGCATTCAGGCGTAAGTATGGACCAACGGTATCAAATAGTATGGGAAACAGCCTTATTAGAAAAACTAACCAATAAACTGAAACTGACACGGGGACAAATAGAAGAAGACGCCTTCACCCCGGTTTGGTTCCCCTTTTTCACATACACAGCCCAACAAGACAACAACAAGAATCCCCCGACAGCATATGAATCAATATGGCTAACCTGATTCAAAAACACACACACACAAATTCTCACTCCAGCCAACCAAATACAACCAACCACACCCTAAGCCACACCCAACCTCTCTCACCACCAAGGAAATACAGCAAGTGAATAGTAAGAAAACCCATACAAGTAATGCTGATACAACCCCTCACACACACTAAGTAGAATAATAGAAGCATAACCACCCCACCCCATCTGACACCCCCTCCCCTCTTCCCCCTTTTATTCTTCATCTTCCTAATTGTTTGAACCAATTTATAAACCAATAACTCATACATTGACCACTAATAATGAAACATATGTTGTAGATATTTTCCCGCATTTATTATGCTATTTTTGTGATATACATATAACATGAGAAAACTTGGTATACTTATTTGTATAACATTATTCTTGTTTATAAAACCCAATAAACACACACACACACACACACACACACACACACACACACACACTTCAGTAGCATGAGCGAATAATCACATAACAACTATTGCAAAATACAGCGCCCCCCCCCCCCGAGGTCCGGGGAGGTTGCCTGTCACTTTCTAAACCACATAACTTTTTTTTAAAAGTGGATTTGTTGCCCTAGGGTGGCAGAGTCCTTTAATCCACTTTAATTGTGCAAACTGAAATTGCCATTATGCTCTTGAAACTCTCCCACAAAATACTGACAGTCTGGAGGTGACCTTATATACTATAATAATACAAAGTTCTGAAGCTGATTTTCCCAAAGCTCTAATGGCATAGAAGAATGTCTTCCCGCCTTTGCCACCATCAATCTTGCTTCTCGTACTCAATAGTGTTGCTCATAGTCTTGATACGGTATTGAGAGAGCCTAGATGAGCACCATAGAATTCCACCCACCCCCTTAAACCAGAATAAATCAAAGGATAAGAAAGGTGTGGGGATTATAACCCATAACAACAGCATTAAGCAAAGGTATCTGTGTTGACTCGCGAGGGAAGGGGAAACCCAAAATCCATAATAGGGCCAACCAAAATGTCACAAAATAGTGAACAAGCTTTCAGCTTCTCAGAAGCCTTGTTGCTAAGCAAAGGTGGCTTGATGTTGGAGCCATGAAATCTGCATTGGTCTCTGTTGTAAGACAGAGTGTGGGAAGAGGTAATCTAAGTACAGTGGTGCCTCGCAAGACGAAATTAATTCGTTCCGCAAGTCTCTTCGTCTTGCGAGTTTTTCGTCTTGCGATGCACGGTTTCCCATAGGAATGCATTGAAAATCAATTAATGCGTTCCTAGGGAAACCGCCTTCAGACCAGGTCCGGGGACAGTTTGTCCCCGGACCTCTTCTGAAGGCTGGGGGGGGGGACAAGGGCTTTTCTTCCCACCCCCAGCATTTTAAAAAACCCCGGGACAGCGGAGGACTTCTCCGCTGTCCGGGGCGATTTAAAAGCCCCTGGGAAGGCAGGCAGGGGGGACAAAGACTTTCGCACCCCGCCCGCCTTCAGAAGGTGTTCCCGCCCCGCCGCCCGGCTTCGGAGCAGTGTTCCGAAGCCCGCCGGCGGCGGGAGGAGGCGTTCCCGCCCCACCGCCCGGCTTCAGAGGAGGTCCGAGGACAGTGGGGAAGACGCGCTGCGCTTCCCCGCTGTCCCGGATATTTCCCTATGGGCTGTCGTCTTGCGAAGCAAGCCCATAGGGAAATTCGTCTTGCGAAGCGCCTCCAAAACGGAAAACCCTTTCGTCTAGCGGGTTTTCCGTCTTGCGAGGCGTTCGTCTTGCGAGGTACCACTGTACATGATCGACAACATCATTGGTGATGCATTGTGGGTAGTTTTTGTATAGAACTTTAGTGAAGTTTTCTCCAACCTGGTGGCTACCAGATGTGTTGGAACACAACTCCCTTCATCCCAGACCATTGGGCATGTTGACTTGGGCTGATGGGAGTTGCAGTGCAAAATATGTGAAGGCTGCTGTACTGGGTATTATCTACAAGTAAATGTTTCTCATACTGAGAATTTATTTATTTTCTTAAATATGTTTTTTTCACTGTCATACAGATCTGTAGCATAGGTCCTGTGCTATGGAACAGCTTGGAGGCTTCTGGTTCTGTTGTGGTAAATCTTTCAGCATGTAGAATGATGGGGCCAAATAGATGAATTGGATGATAAATTCAAAATTTTTGCTGCAGAACGTAGCACTCTGAACTTGGACCTCATCAGCTATTTGATGGGTTTTAAAAGCTTGTACATCTGAGCCGGAAATGAAAACAGGAAAAATTATGACTCCTCCAAGCAAGCATCCAGACACTATTTTAATCAACAGGCTCAGCATCAACACATCGACTGCATTTTTATTTCCCTTAGACATTTTACCCAAATGACAGTTGAATACAACCATAACATGTAGAGACAGACGTCCAGACAGAGTGTGGTTTGTTGGTATGTGTGTGGGGGGGGGGTTAGGTTTTTAGGTCACGTTAGCCATAGTGATTCGTATGCTGTTAGCATTTAGGGATTGAAAGGTCAAAGCCACCTTTAAATGACTAGGCAGCCTAGGTACAGAACTGGTGCCATGCAATCTGAACTCCTAACTCCCACAGGCATTCTAGAATCTACAAACCACATTCTGCGCCAATTGTCATTCCCGTTCCATTTTCAAGGCTAGACCCACTTTGAGCATGCCTATTTTGCACATCCAGATTCAGAGGCACTCATCCTTGGAATGCTAGGTGCTGGAGGGTGACAGTGGAGGAGAGTGATTTTCCTCATAGGAAGCGCAGAAGCATCTGGCTGGCCACTCTGGAATACAGGGATGCTTGACTAGGTAGACCAGGGGTAGTCAACCTGGTCCCTACTGCCCACTAGTGGGTGTTTCAGGATTCTAGGTGGGTGGTAGGGGGTTCTACGGCACAAGCTGAATCCTCCTTCCATCGAGCACTGGTGGGCAGTAAGGAAATTTTACCATCAAGAAAGATGCATTAGTGGGCGGTAGGTATAAAAAGGTTGATGACCCCTGAGGTAGACCTTTGGTTTTATCCAGCAGGGCTCTTCTAATACTGGGTAATTGGCATTATGCACTGCACAGGCGAGTCTACAGTGTTAGCTTTGGGCTGTAGTTGGTGGGGTGGTAGGGGTGGTGAATCAGGTGATGTGCAAGGTGTGTTCCTGACCAACAGCATCAGAGGTGTTATCGCCCAGGTGGAGAGATGCTTGCATGTTTGTAGTCTTCTGTTGTGATGCAAGGTGCTCTGAACAAGAGCTATTACTTTGTATGCTTCTTATTCAGTGATAGAGAGAGAGTGTGTTTTGAATACAGCAATGGCATTCAAATTTCCATTAAGGTTAGCCAGCGCTTTCCTGAGCTGTTTTTGGTTGTTGTTCAGAAAGGACAATGGACCACCTTGACACTCTTCAGCTTCCCGGAGTGTGAAATGCACTTGCTCACTGGAGGTTGTTAGACAACCTCGGTAGCATACAAAGTGGGAAAGACTTTGAGATGCAATTTCAGCTTTTAAAACACAAAACGTACTGTAATTATTCTTTCTTGTGATATAAACACTAAAATGTGAATGTCATCTATTTCTCCACCAAAGCCAGGAAATAACTTTGCCTCCTGTGATGGCAATATATACTACGTGGGGGGGGGGGGGGAATTATTAAAGGTTGGGGTTTTTTTTGGTATATTGCATCCTAATAGAATTGAAGATAACTGCAGTTCTGCAGTCCTATACATCACTGCCTCATTTCCCCAGTGGCACATTTTCCTTTGTTTCACATTTTAAAACTGAAGCATTCATTTGTTGGAATAGCTTGGCAAGAAGTGGCAGTCGCAGCGATGGAGAACTTTAATCATAAGGAATCAGCGATAAGCATCTGTGTGAGTTTGCCGGAGTGCTGGATCAGAATGTGGTTTGAAACCAAATGAAAGGCTTTGAGTCCTCCGAAAGGGGCATGCCCTTGAAAATAAAATGGTGTTATTTCCCAGGTGACATTGGCAGCAATCCTATACCCAACTTGCTTAGAAAGGAGCTATGCTGAATTCAGCGGCACTTAGGTACCTTAGAGTGGAAGGTCCGTATAGTTAAAGCTATGGTTTTCCCAGTAGTGATGTATGGAAGTGAGAGCTGGACCATAAAGAAGGCTGATTGCCGAAGAACTGATGCTTTTGAATTATGGTGCTGGAGGAGACTCTTGAGAGTCCCATGGACTGCAAGAAGATCAAACCTTTCCATTCTTAAGGAAATCAGGCCTGAGTGCTCACTGGAAGGACAGATCCTGAAGCTGAGGCTCCAATACTTTGGCCACCTCATGAGAAGAGAAGACTCCCTGGAAAAGACCCTGATGTTGGGAAAGATGGAGGGCACAAGGAGAAGGGGACAACAGAGGACGAGATGGTTGGACAGTGTTCTTGAAGCTACCAGCGTGAGTCTGACCAAACTGCAGGAGGCAGTGGAAGACAGGAGTGCCTGGCGTGCTCTGGTCCATGGGGTCACGAAGAGTCGGACATGACTAAATGACTAAACAACAACACTAGATAGTTCTGTCTGTTCAGAATTTTAACTCTTGGAATCTGAAGTCCTTCAGGCTTTGTTTCAAGAAGTAAGACTTAAGTTTCATGGCAGCTTACCTGTTTCAGGGAGTTCCAAAGTGCAAACAGGTATTACGTGGCACCTGTAGTACTGCCAGTGCTGTGGATCGAAGTGGTCAAATGGGCACATGTGAGGTAAAGCAATCTTGTAGGTATCTAGCAGCACAGATATTCTTATCATCCATGAATTTGTCTAATCCCTCCTTTAAAGCTGTCCAAGTTCATGGCCTTTGTGGTAGCAAATTCCATAGTTCAACTATACAGTATGGTGTGTGAAGGAGCATTTTCTCTTGCCTGTACTGAACCATCCAACATTTAGCTTCCTTGGGTGGCCCCGGGATCCTGTCGTATGAGAGAAGTAGAAAAGGTTTTATCTGTCTTTTTTTCCTGCACCTCTTGCATAATTTTAAGCATGGGGGAACGGGGAATGTGCCTCAAATCAATATTGCTTTATCTTGTATCTGTTTGGCTGTTTTGGATTGGGCTTCCCAAAAGATAGAAGGATGAAGCTTATCTTATTTCTGTCCCTGACTTCTTCTGTGCAATATTTCAATAATGAGAAGTTAGGATATTGGATACAATTGTAGGAAGCTCAGTGGTAGAAACTAATTAATTCCGAGGATCACTGAGGTTTTGGAAACCTTCAACTTTGCTCATGGGAGCTTAGTGTGCACATAAGCAGCTACATTACCGGTTACCTTCTGCATGTCTGAAAATCAAGGCTTGGTATGTTGAAAATGTAAATGCTAATTAGCGAGTTGAAATCTAAATGTTAATTAGTTATTGTTCTGTGCCCACGCAATTGTAATTCAATTATAACTTTCCTTGAAAAATGATGCGTTTCAAATATAGCAAGGCACACATTTATCATCAACGTCTAAATCTACTCTTTGTGTCAAGGCTGACACTTGGGAATGAATCCATTATTTTTAATTATTGAAATATATTTCAAAAATGCATCATACGAAAGCGCAGCACTCACAGTGTTCTTAAATGTTCAGCAGGCAAGCCAAGGTTGTCACAGACACTACACTAATAGCAAATTTGTCATTGCATGAACCAGAAAGTCTGGATTTGTTTTGGTTTTTTCTGCCGAAAAAAGTCAGCTATAATTAATAGGCTACCCTCTTAAGCCCTTGGATAGATGAGGGAGTGACAAATGACTGTGTAGCAGAGTGAATTGCGAAGATACTGTTTAATGGGTCCCCCATGGGCTCAGATCATACAACTCTCCTATAAAAATGCCTTCTCTTAAATCTCCTAGCCTCATGAGACGGATTGATTCAGCTAGTCAAGAACCAGAATCGATGTGGTATGACTTAATGTTGCCAAATACTCCTAAACAACCCCAAATCAAAATGCAAAAAAGTTAGCCAGTTGGGTAAAGTTGATGCTGATGAAACCTTTCAATGGACGTCATTGCAGCAAGGTCATGTATCATTTACTCTCAAGTCCTTCAAAACTTGAACCATTTGGTTTTTCATTCCCTGCCCCACAAATTTCATTTGATAGAGAAAGAGAGAGTTGGAAGGACTTCAAATGATCATCTAATCCAACCTGCTCCCAGGAAACCACTTACTTCAGCACATTTGATAAGTGACCATATAGCCTCTGCTTAATAGAATCATACGGTTGGCAGGGACCAAATACCTAGTATATTAACTTGGTTTATATTTGGGGGGGGAGACCCTTCATAATGTGTGGCTGTGGTCAGAAACTTCAGCCATTCAGGCTTACCTTGCTTGATTTTTTATTTTTTATTTTATTTTTGTAAAGCTGTCACCTCATCCTAATCTAAGCTAAAAATGGGGAAAAGTCAGGTTTTATCATGACTGAATTATGCAAGAGACAGGCTTGAGTGATGAACTCCTGCAGTTTCCCGATTTCTGCTTGTGGAACGTGGTGTTGTCCAAATGATATTTTAAAACTAATCAGCACATAATGATTGGGAAAAACTAACCCAACAGACATTTATTAAGCTCATATTTCAAAATTATTATTTTTTAAGTGCTTGCATGTTTGCCATCCTTTGGGTATCACTCACTTCTACCCCCATCCATACCCATAACTCATTCTTGGGACACTGTTCTGACCGGTGAACCAATTATAGCAGAGGTTTCTTTGCTGTGTACTGTCTTTCACTTCTGTGTTTTATTTTCTTTGGCTTGGATCACTGATTTATTTTCACTGGGCAGGGTTGTTTCGCTAAGGAAACACAAGCCAATGCATGCTCTGGATAAGGGCCTTGTAGATATTCTCGAAAGGGGTTTGGTAATAGGGCCATCTATAAAACGGCTTGGTTGAGGTGTCTGCTGCTGGTGTAATGTCTCATTCTTCTCTGTTCCTAGTTCCTTGTGTGTCTCCACTGGACAGCTCCCCTGTTACGTCAGCAACCATGCTACACATCTGCCTTTGGACAGCTGCCTGTCCTTGCTGATGAGACAGGGAATCTAAGGTGGAAATGGGGCACATCTGTGGATAGTAGCACATCTGCAGACACTGGTGCTTATCCTCCTTGAAGGAGCTTCCAAATTGCTCACAGCCTACTCCCTTTCCCTGCAGCCAATGGAGGCTGGTGGAAAAGAAGAGGAGGAGAAACTGCAACTATTGGACATACTGAGTTCAGAGAAACTTGGAGAGGGAGAGATTGGGCTGGGCTAAGAACATGACACTAGCATGGAGGAGATGAAGCTGTTATTCTGCAATGGCATCCAGGGCCTATGATTGGTAGTGAGCCATTGCATGGGCCCCAATCTGTGCCTGATGATGCTGACCTCAAGATGCAAGGCTTGTGCCAGACTCCATCCCTGAGCCATCAAACCCAGTCCCTGAGCTGACAGGCTCTGTCCTGGCCTCCTAACTTCCACCCAGAGCCACAGTAGTAATTTTGAGATCAAAAGCTGGCAACCCTAATTGCTGACCATGTAATACTTAGTGTGAGAAGGCAAAGGAAAAGCAATTGGGAAAGGCCTTGCAAAGGAGAGAACAACTGAAATGGTTAAGGTTCACGTAAGCAAAATGTTTGTGAGATGAGGCAGATGGTCAGATTTCAGCTAACTTGTTAGGGAAAGGGTTGGCAATGTTTGGTCACAACTAGATGTCTGCAGAGAAGAAGGTGGAAAATAACAATAATTGAGATGCAAATCTTGCATCAAGAAAGATTTGAGAAAGCTTAAGATATACTGAGATATGTCTGACAGGCTGTAAATAAAGCCAGCTTGCCAGCTCTGGGTTCCAAGTGCGGTTTTATTTATGGCTATTGCAGTGAACAAATAAGAATTGAATTCCCAGGACATTTACCATGATTTACAAATGACAGATTAGGAAAGCATTCGTTAGGGATTCTGCAGCAGACTTTTGGAGGAAAAGAAAGACCCCAGAGAAACATCTGGAGGAGGGTGGGGGTGGCAGGATTCTGTTTGTTATGGGGGTAGAATTGCCAGCTCCAGGGCCTCAATGCTAGAGCTTTAATTTTCCTCTGAATATTGGAACTCAGTGCCATCTCTCACATTTTGTTCTTTTTTGGTGAGAGTGTCAGCGAGGCTCATAGCACGGGGAGAAAGAGAAGTGATTCTGGAATTCCTAATGCAATCAGAACATATATAAACTGCTGGGCACAGCAGTGTTGCATGAACCGATCAGTGCTTGGGGGAGGCATTGCCTTCTGCCAGGCATAAGGAAAAAACACTCTTGGGATGCATGTATACAGCTAGACAGCAGTGGTGCATTTGAGCACTTGTGCAATTTGGTAATGTATACGCCGTGATTCATGGTAAGTTAAGTGCACTGATGACATACAAGATTTCTAAGTACTCGCCCTATAGTTGTCTTGCGTGTAACAAACCTCGTTCGCTGCAATCCTGAGCTAGACATATTTATGTAAGATGTTTTATGATGAGATTGGTATAATAATGCCTCATCATTGGCCTATTAGATTCAGGAAGCTTTTCCATATTCACATTTTAATATCACTTTTGCCTCTCAAAGTTACTGACATCAGAAAAGAGTATGACAGATGTGGAGGTTTTTTGCTCGAGAGTTAAGGAAACCCTTTCCCTGGTAATCTTAGTCAACAGAACTTTGCTTTCATACTCTGGATCAGGGATGGGAAACCAGTGACTCTCCAGATGTTGTTGGACTCTGACACTGAGGGGGTGATAGGAGTTGTATAATCATCATCATCATCATTTTTTTATTATTTATACCCTGCCCATCTGGCTGGGTTTCCTCAGCCACTCTGGGCAGCTTCCAACAAAATATTAAAATACAATAATCTGTTAAACATTAAAAGCTTCCCTAAACTGGGCTGCCTTCAGATGTCTTCTAAAGGTCTGGTAGTTGTTTTTCTTTTTGACATCTGGTGGGAGGGCATTCCACAGGGTGGATGCCACTACCGAGAAGGCCCTCTGCTTGGTTCCCTGTAACTTGGCTTCTCGCAGTGAGGGAACCACCAGAAGGCCCTTGGCGCTGGACCTAAGTGTCCAAGCAGAACGATGGGGGTGGAGATGCTCCCTCAGGTATACTGGACTGAGGCCGTTTAGGGCTTTAAAGGTCAGCACCAACATTCTGAATTGTGCTCAGAAACGTACTGGGCATCAATGTAGGTCTCAGCGGCCACTCCCAGTCACCAGTCTAGCTGCCGCATTCTGGATTAGTTGTAGCTTCCGGGTCACCTTCAAAGGTAGCCCCACATAGAGCGCATTGCAGTAGTCCAAGCAAGAGATAACCAGAGCATGTACCACTCTGACGAGACAGTCTGCAGGCAGGTAGGGTCTCAGTCTGTGTACCAGATGGAACTAATAAACAGCTGCCCTGGACACAGAATTGACCTGTGCCTCCATGGACAGCTGTGAGTCCAAAATGCCTCCCAGGCTGTGCAGCTGGTCCTTCAGGGGCACAGTTACCTGAGGATTCAGGACCAGGGAGTTCTCCACACCTGCCCGCCTTCTGTCCCCCCAAAACAGTACTTCTGTCTTCTCAGGAATCAACATCATCCTCCAACTGCCTCCAGACACTCACACAGAACCTTCACTTCCTTCACTGGTTCTGATTTGAAAGAGAGGTAGAGTTGGGTATCATCCGCATACTGATGAACATCCAGCCAAAATCCCCTAATGATCTCTCCCAGCAGCTGCAAGTAGATGTCGAAAAGCATGGGGGAGAGGACATATCCCTGAGGCACCCCACAAGTGAGAGCCCAGGAGTCTGAACACTCATCCCCCACCACCACTTTCTGAACACGGCCCAGGAGGAAGGAACAGAACCACTGTATAACAGTGCCCCCAGCTCCCAGCCCTTCTAGACGGTCCAGAAGGATGTTATGGTCAATGGTATCAAAAGCCGCTGAGAGATCCAGCAGAACTAGGAAACAGCTCTCACCTTTGTCCCTAGCCCACCAAAGATCATCAGCCAGTGCGACCAAGGCAGTTTCAGTCCCATGATGAGGCCTGAATCCTGACTGGAAGGGATCCAAATGGTCTGCTTCTTCCAGGCGTGTTCAGCAACCACTCGCTCAATCACCTTGCCCAAGAATGGAAGATTTGAGACTGGGAGATAGTTGGCCATATTGGCCGCATCTAAAGATGATTTTTTAAGAAGTGATTTGATAACCGCCTCTTTCAGCAGGTCTGGGAAGGCTCCCTCACAGAGAGAAGCATTCACCACCCTGCGAAGCCAATCGCCCAGCCCTTCCCAGCTAGCTTTTATAAGCCAGGATGGGCCAGGATCAAGGAGACAGGTGGTTGGTTTCACTCGCCCAAGCAGTCTGTCCACATCCTCAGAGGTAACAAATTGGAATTGATCCCATGCAACTTGACTAGACAGGACTCTAGCACTCTCTTGCCCTGGCCCTGCTCCCACAGTGGAGTCTACCTCTTCCCAAATCTGAGCGACTTTATCTGCAAAAAAATTTGCAAAATCATTGCAGGAGATCATGTGGCCCATACTGGGCCCCGATGGAGCAGGTGGTTCCGCTAAATTGTGAACCACCTGAAAGAGTCTCCTGCTGCTGTTTTCTGCAGATACAATAGAGGCGGTGAAGAAAGTCTTTTACTTAGTGATCACCAACATCCATAGAGGTGAACACCAGGTCTAAGGCATGTCCACGGCTATGAGTTGGGCCAGACTTATTCAGGGACAGCCCCTGGAGGACATGCTTTCCACGAAGTCCTGAGCAGCCCCTTGTAAGGTTGTGTTGGCGTGGATGTTAAAATCCCCTGGGACAACCAAACTAATTGTCTGCAGGAGATCGTCCGCTATGACCTGAAGCAGCTCGGGCAAGGAATCCTTGGTGCAGTGGGGAGGTCAGTACACCAAAAGGTATCCTGTACTGCCCCTATTGCCCAACTTCCAGAACATGCACTCAGAGAACTGGGTCTTCCCAATAGGACGCCTGGTGCAAACTAACGTCTTCCTAAAAATCACTGCAAGTCCCTCTCCCAGCCCACAAGGTCTGGGTTGCTGTGTGTAAGAGAAACCTGGTGGACAAGCAGCGGCAAGGACAGGCCCATCTGCTTTATCCAACCAAGTCTCTGTTATACATGCCAGGTCAAGTCCTCCATCCACGATCAAGTCATGGATGGCAGTGGTCTTATGAATCATTGACCTGGCATTGCACAGCAGCACCTTCAGGTCATGTGGGTATCCCTTGCTGATTCCAGTATCCGTCCGGACAAGACCAGACCCGGAGACAGGGATAGTCCTCAAACAACGGCCAAACCTGCCTCCTCGGTAATGACATGGTCTGGTCTTCGTGTAACTCCTCCTCCTACCCGTGATCACCGAGATCAGTTGTCTCAGTGCATTCCCGCCTGTGGAACCTGCCCCAGCCATTTTGTTGGCTGGGACCCACTCCCAGGCAGCCCTGACACCTCCCCTTAAGAACAAAATAAAACCTATATAAAAACAAAAAAACACACACAATAAAACAAAAACCAAAAACAGTAAAAATTACAAACATACCAAAATTAAACAAATTCCCAAACCCGACTAAACATCCCTCCCACCCCCCACACCAAAAAGAATTTAAAAGAAAAAAGGTAAAAAAGAAAATTTAGAAACGTTTTAAAAATAACTGTGTGCTGTTCTGAGCTCTCCTGGGTAGCAGCAGCAGCAACCATCCTTATGAGGCCTGTCAGGCCTCGCCCTGGGCAGGTGGTGAGTGGCAGGAACAGGCCCAACAACATCTGGCAAGAGCTCACCAGGCTCCTCAACCCTCCTCCAGATCTAATATATGAAGGTGAGAAGATGGATTCCCTTATTTTGGAGTTTTATTTTTGCCTTCTGTTGGATTACAAAGGAGAAAACAGAACCACTAGCTGGATCCATTTGTAAAATGGCGGATGCAGATCAGCGTCTCCTCTGCTGATTACAGGAGAAGACAACCTGTCATCGATTTCCATGGGGCTTCCATGGGCAAGGTCTTATGTCACCCACCTATATTTATTTATCTATCTGTCTACCTACCTATCTACATATCATAGACTAGATTATCTTCAAGTCCCTTCTACCCCTAACATTGCATAACTCAGAAGTTCCTGAATGAGAATGATTGGTCCATGAGGCAACATTTCTGTTAGTTAACAGCAAGCAAAACTTGCAAACTCCAGATTTGACAAGCTGTGAGACCCAGATGAGAAATGCTTGCCTGCTTCAGTGAAGATAAATTTGCCGGTGTCTATAAAGCAGACCGGCACTGCCTGCTGTAAGATGCTATGTCAGTGGAAAATATTTCTCCTCAGTATTCCCACATGGTAGTGACAGGACCTGTCTTCCTCTCAGGAATGGTATATGGAACAGTGTGCCTCTTTTTAAAATGAAAACACACACACACACACACACACACACACACACACACACAGCATGAGAATACTCTTGAAAGACTAGAACTGGACTGGATTCCTACACTAATTTCAAAAAGAAGCCTAAGCAGTCTTGTGAGTGAAAATTAATCTAAAATAACAGTGGCCAAGGGAGGGAGAGGCTACTACAAGAGAAGGGGAAGCAGGTTTTGGAGATGAATCAGTGAATTCATGCATCATAAGGCTTTATCTGACGAAGACATAAAATAGAAATAAATGGACTCCAAGATCTTCTGCGATGAAAGGGTTTTGGAACAGGTCAATCTCTGACTGAGCCTGCCTAAGTCAAGGCTATACTGGCTGAAGTCCCTCATTGTGGCTCAGTCAGAGATACACCAGTGTTAGTCCTCCATCCTGGCTCAGACAGGGCTCAGTTGGCTGAGTCAAGGCTGTAATAAGTCTTTAAAAGGGGACATTTTAGGGTTGTGGTGGGGGGTGGGACAGGGCGGGGGGAGGTTTAACCAAATTTCAAACTGCCTAACCTAGTAACCTGGAAGTTACACTAGCAAAACAGGTAATGCAAGACAAATTCTGTTTTAAAAGCTCGCTTTGTCTCTGCCAGGTTCATTGTTTTGCGGGGTATGAAGTAGCACAGGCATAGGCTAACTCGACCCTCCAGATGTTTTGGGACTACAATTCCCATCATCCCTGACCACTGGTCCTGTTAGCTAGGGATCGTGGGAGTTGTAGTCCCAAAACATCTGGAGGGCTGAGTTTGCCTATGCCTGATGTAGCGCAAGTGGTTCTGCACTGTGTTTGTTTGCTTCCACTATGCACTATGCTTATTTGTAAAAGAAACACAGTTATTACAAAGATATCATAGGTTTCCACTACTCCCTCCCCCCTCCAAAGGGAACTACGGTACACGCTTCAGCATTGTCCTTGCACTTCTTGCTACTCTGGAAAGTGAAGGAAGCTTAACAGCATTCTTACAGTGAGTCACACCGAACAGACTTGACTTGGGACATCCATCTGATCTTATTGGGTGATCTCCAAGGGATAAAGTTTTTTTTTTTTTTTAAGAGCTACAAACATTTGTAAAACTGATTTAGCCTAATGACACAGAGAGATAATTACTGCTCTTTAATCAGGACAGTATTCTGTTTAATTAGAATCAATTTAGCTAACACCAGATAATTAAGAAATGGCTGCTTAGGAAAGATGTCAGACTAGTATAAGATGCTGGGAACTGTTCTCTTTAATTTGGAAGTTAGCAAATAAAGGCACAGTTGCTATCTCTCCATGTTCCTGGCTTTGGAGTTTCACTGTTTAAACTATAATTGCCGGTGGAACAACTTGGGAAAGAAAGACTGCATTTGGAATGGAATCTATGGCATCAATGCTGCTCTCTCCCTCCCTCCCTCCCTCCCTCCCTCTCTGTGTAGACTGCACTATGCTGAGTTTGTGATTCCTCACCCATCATGAATTTTGCAGGGAGATAAGCAGAGCATCAGCAGGCTCAGAACATGAGTGATCTGTGTGTGGCTTGCTAGGATAGCATCTAATCACAGAAAAGAGCTCCGTGTACTCTTACTCTATGGAGGTTTTATATCAAAATTTCCCCATATGTCTGAACACAGCCAGAAAATCCACTTTATCCCTGTGGGCTATACTATCCATACAGTAAAAGGAATACCCTGACTTTCCATCATTGTGAGGTGATAGATAGATAGATAGATAGATAGATAGATAGAGTGGTACCTCAGGTTACAGATGTTTCAGGTTACGCAGTTTCGAGTTGCGCACCACACTGAACCCGGAAGTACTGGAATGGGTTACTTCTGGGTTTCGGTGCTCGCGCAGGCGCAGAAACACTAAACCGTGCTTTGCGCATGCGCAGAAGCGCCAAATCATGACCTGAGCATGCGCAGACGCGGTGCTGCAGTTTGCGAACGTGCCTTCCTCACAGATCATGTTCACAACCGAGGTTCCACTGTATAGATTAGATGTAGATGTAGATGTAGATGTAGATGTAGATGTAGATGTAGATGTAGATATAGATATAACATTCATATGAATATGAATGACTGACTTGACTGGCTCTCACAGATTGAGCAGACAAGACCAATAGGGGGTCCAGTGATCATGAAGGACGTTTCTGCATGTGCTGTAGAGGGAAGTGAGGGGCAGATGGGGCTCATCAACATAAGCAGGTAGCCCATCAAGGAGAAGGAAAACTCTGACCCTAAACATCTGCTGCCTTGTGGGACATCTTCAGAGTAAACCCTACACAAATCAGGAGGGGTGTCGGTTGAATGGTGCCTTGTACGCCTGCTTCCAGGAACCAAGCTGATGCCAAACGTATTGCTCTGCTTTCTTTTGGACCACATCAGCGAGACCAAGAGCAAGTCTTGTCATCTGGGTAGCCCAAGACCTCCATATATGCTGCCCAGGCTTGTGCCCCCAGGAGGTCACTTTCGTGCTGCTAATGCAGCGGTTTGACTTCACCCCCAGTGGCATACTCCACTGTTTCTCAAGACAAATGGATGCCAACAACACACACACACATCCCCAAGTCAATTAAAAATAAACACTGTTATTTACCTCAATTATTTACTCCATCCGTTGCATAGAACTCTGAAAGTATTCTCTTCATGCAGTCACAAAGCCTAGTTTTCTAGGGGGGAAAGGCTTTGTTCTTCAGCATTACCTTAACTGTTAAATCTTCATTTTTCCAGATTGTCATGTCTTTAAAACGAAAAGACATGGCATTTGTAAAGGCATTTTAGCTGTGACTCCTGCAAGGCAGCAGGGTTGGACTGGGGTCCCTTGCAACTCTATGGTTCTACAATAGTATGTGACAAATAGATGTTTATTTTGAATTGATAGTGCTTTGCCAAAGCAGAGGTCTCTTTAGGGATTGATGCCTTGAACTCTGGATCAAGAATGCTTTTCCATGCTCCTAGCAATGATGATAGACTCACAGAATTGTAGTGTTGGAAGGGACCGCAAGGGTCATGTAGTCCCACCCCCTGCAATGCCTGAATCTTTTGCCCAACATAGAACTCAAACCAACAGCCCTGAGATTAAGAGTCTTATGCTTTACCAAATGATGATGATTCTTTTTATGTGAAGAATCTTCAAATGTGTGTTAGATTTTAAAGTTAGTGCTCTTCAGTAGCTGCTGGTGGGGGGCGGGGGGAAGAAACCACTCATTTTCTTCAATCTAATTTTCACAGTTACACTGACTCTGAAGTACTTTCTCTGGTCTAGGGCAGCATGTTCTGTTCTAGTGAAAAGGCTTCGGGGATGGAGGTAGAGGTGGTAATGGCTGCCAGAAATGAAGGTTTTATGATAAGTCAAGGGGGGTGTTTTTCTGTCATGCTATTAAGTAACTCTGTACCTTATTTTTCTGTCGGATCCATCATTACTTTGGGGAAATAGCTTTCACTTATGAGGCCCCACTGAGCCTTTTAGAACAGTTATCTCTTAAACTCTACAGCGAAAGATGCTGCTTTCTCTCTCAGTGAGCACATTATAATAATATACAGTGGTACCTCAGGTTGCAGACGCTTCAGGTTACAGACTCCGCTAATCCAGAAATAGTACCTCGGATTAAGAACTTTGCTTCAGGATGAGAACAGAAATCGTGCTCAGGCAGCGTGGTGGCAGCGGGAGGCCCCATTAGCTAAAGTGGTACCTCAGGTCAAGAACAGTTTCAGGTTAAGAACGGACCTCCAGAACGAATTGAGTTCTTAACCTGAGGTACCACTGTAACTGCAATTTACATGCATCTTATATCGGAAGTGACTTATCTGGTATGTGTGTGCTGCAGTCTAATCCATGGGCATAGCTAGGGGGGCAGGGGGCCAGCTGCCCCCCCCAAATCAAGTAAATAAATAAAAATACTTAACTAGCTGACCCACATGAGGCCTCCCCCACCCCCCGCAAGTAAATCCTGGCTGAACCCACAGTAACCTGCAAGTAATATTTAGAAGTAATGGATGTTACTTGAAAGATACAGAGATAAGGGAGCACTCACAAAATTATGCTGCTGTAGAAAAGGCTTAGTTGTGCAGGGCTGCAGATACACAGGGATGGCATTTGGCTCTCTACATATTGTTGGACTCTCAGCTCCCAAATTCCCTGATTATTGGTCATGCTGATGGGAGTTGGAATCAAATATTTGAAGCCCCATAGGTTAGCCAGCCCTCCTATAGCATGGTGGTAAATTAGCTTGAACTTTGGGTGACGTAGGACCATAAACCCAGTGCTGGATGGGAAGCGTCCTATGGCTGAGCATATTGTGTCAAAATCAAAGAAATCTACGACAGGACTCAATTGTTTTAAAAGGACACATTTTAAAGCCACATATTAAAGTTCTTAAAACTAAAGAAGAACCTACTTGGCCCATCACATTCCCCTCAAAATTAAAGTGGTAGCATAACCTGTCAAGGATTGTTGCTTAAAATCAGATAACTTTCAGACACTGAGCAGGACAGTATACTGAAATGAATATGTGCCTTCATTTTTCAAACCAAAAAGAAAAGAAAAAGAAAAAGAAAAACACCACCACACACTCATCCTCAAGCGCCAGGAAGGTGTAGAACATGCTCCCACCAGGACTAAATTTAAAAGATGTGCTTGGCAGTGATGAACACATGCCTAGCATATGGATGCAGCTGACGGCAGAGTTCCTGGACTCCGTTCAAGAGAACACTCACATAGCAGATGAGCCGTGGCAAATTTAAAACTCTACGTCACATCCTTGCCACTAAGCCTTCATTTAGTCATCTGCGAATGCTGTTCAGTTGTCAGAATATGATATCTAGCTTGTTGCCGAGTGTAAGCTGAGATATTTCTGTTCAGGATCATCCATTCTGAACACGTAACACTGCAAGAAGAACTCATCTTGCTCTTTTCCGCTTGACAGTCGCTGGCAAGTACAGCAAATAACATGGAATCCTTTGACTCTGCTTGGAGGAGTCGCTGTCTAATAGACTTTGCCTGGCCTTCTGATACTTGATCTCGATGGCACAGTGGGGAGATGGGGAAGAGGCAGGATAGGGGCCCTTTCTCAGTACTTGCTTTTGCCAATGTGGTTCTATTAAGCAAAAGCAAAACACTCTTCCTGAAAAACGCCGGAGAAGCCTAAGTATAGACACATGTATGATCCTATCCCAGGACACCTGGCTACGTTCTGTAGAAGAGGAGAGGGGGAAGCACAAAACAATCATTGTGAAAAATGTATTTCCCCTCCTTCTAAAGAGAGTAGCAATGTTTTCCAAGTGGCAGTTGCGGTTATCAAACAGTGCCCTCCTGGTCATTCGAATTTTCCATCTTATCTTGGCTTTCAAACCATGCTAACTTGGTTACCCAAAGCCCTCCTCTTTCTGGAATGCTTTTTCATCAGATTCAGGTGTCAACAGGAGGAAGATCTGCAGTGGTGTGGATAACAGAGCATGAATGGGCTGTCTGAATTTGCTGTGAGCTTGAGAAGAGGCGCAGCTACAATCATGCCTATCCTTCCCTTGTTACCTTTGCCATCTGTTGAACTGTGCAGTCCAATTCTATGCAAGCTTACTCAGAAGTAAATCCCATGGATTATGTATTCTAGCGAATGGGGCTTGCTTCCCAGTGAGAAGGGCTCTAGCTCAGCAGTAGAGGAGCATACACTTTGCATGCAAAAAAAATGTCTCTGATTCAACCCCTGGCATTTCTCGACACAGCTGGGGAACATCTATGCCTGCAACCCTGAAGGGCTGCTGTCACTCAATATTGGGTGGGCCAGACACAGCATAAGGCAGGTATCAGGGCCACAGAGTGTGAACTCCCATCAAAGTCCCCTCCAACTCTACAATTCATAGAAGGACCACTTCTCTGATATCTTCCCTCACCCTCAATTTATAAGCCTATTAAAGCTGCAAGCTTTGTTTTATATATTTTACTCTCCCCCCATCCCCACTAGTTGAGAAGAAGAAAAACATCATGTATCTGCTCTGTGATGCTTCAAGACTGGAAGCCTTAAGCTGCCACTAATGACCTGGTTCAGATGATGACTCCAAGCTCCATTGCACAAACCACAGATTTCCATATTCAGAAAACTGTGGTTTGTTGTTAACCACAATCTGGAGTTCCTATCTCGTCTCTTCAAGCCTGAAGCATGGAAATTCAGAACCAAACGTGCAAACCACCATTTGGAGGATTGCCTAAACATGATCAGAGCTCCCTGGTGAATAATTCCAGTGGGTTAAGTCTCTTAACGTATGCCCTAGCAATCAATCCATCTATCTGTCTATAGGCACACTATACTGTGGTAAAAAGTTGGAAAATGAGAAAATGCCATTTGCCTTTGAGAGGATTTTGATGAGCCATAGTCTTGAATTCTGATTGCTCAAAAGTCAGATATCCCACAGGTTATGCTAATTCCATAGGAAATACGGACTTATGTATTTCCTGTGGTGCATCACCATATCCTTTTCCATTGCTGATTTTAGAAATCAAGTTAATTGGAGGTGCCAATCTTTATGATATTTAAACACTTGCTGCATCTCGTAATCCAGATAATATTATGCAAGGTGGCAGAAGGAAGAGGCGACAGCAAGAAATGTTTTGGATTGAATAATTTTCAGGCACATTTTCTTCAATATTTATATTTTTCTTTGTAATTATAGGAGGGCCAAATGAAACCTCAGGTACTAAGAGGATGTGTTGGGGGGGGGGAGCTCACATCAATAAGCAGATATACACCACAGGGTTGATTCTGTCTCTATAATAAACTAAATTTGGGTTTAGACATATATGATTGTGAAGTTCAGCTTAAGCTAGTAGTTTTACTGTTGGTAGTTTGGTTATTATTCTGCTTAATAAGTGCACAGCCTATTCTGTTGTAAGAGATAATAAAACAAAATGAAGCTATATATATTATTATTTTTTGTCACGGAAGACAAAAAAAATTGCACATGAATTTGATCACAATCATTCTTATACACACTGCTGCCTGAACAGGCACACACATTATAGTCTTTTTTCTTACAAATAAAAACAAACAAACAAGGAATGTTAATGCAACAGCAATGCAAGTCAGTTTTTCCAGTTTTGTTTCTTTCAGTTTTTCCAGCATTGTTTCTTTCAGGTGAAGAGGGCAGCTGATAGATGTCCCTGAACCCGAGGAGCCACTGGGGACACACACCCCTAAATCTGGCCCTGAAGGTACATGCTCCTCCTTCTTCTTAAATATTCCTGGGCTACTTTGTTAAGATTTTTTTTAAAAAGACAAATAATGGTTCATTTCATATTAACATGAATTACCTGGGGGTAATCATACATTAAAAGCAATTTTATATCACTTTTACACCCAAACATTCATGGGAACTGTAATCTACCTCTCACAGAGCTTCACTTCCCCACACCTTTAACGAGCTACAGTTTCCATGATTCTCTGAGAGAAGCCGTTAGCTTTAAATATATGGTGTGGATGTCACTGTCATGCTGGAGATCTTCAAGGAAGGGGCTGGACCTGCTGGCAATGTTCTAGGTCTGGTTTTCCTGGTCTGAGCAGGGGGTGGACTAGTTGGGTTCCCAGATCCCTCCAGTTCAAATGGTTCTATGAGTGAAAGGTAGGCACAAGGAGCCTTCTTGCTTGACATTCGAGCCCCTAAATGCTGGTTTTGTGGGACAGCATGTAAGACCTTAGATCTAATAACTGTGGCCGCAATGTTTGAGGAGCAATACTAAACTCTCAGTAGGGATAGGTGAACCTGTTAATTGTAGGTTCCCTTGGCTTCTAATTTTCCCAGTCTTAAGTTCAGCTCTCCACATTTCCATGTATTAGTTTCCCCCCTTTTTAACGTAATTATGAACATTCACCTGCATTTTATGCAGTTTTCCCAATCTACAGTTCTGAAAAGTAATTTCCCCTGACACAGCACATTTTTCTATATTATTTGCATGAATGTACACATGTTAACAGGGATGCGGGTGGCGCTGTGGGTTAAACCAGAGCCTAGGACTTGCCGATCAGAAGGTCGGCGGTTCAAATCCCTGCGATGGTGTGAGCTCCCGTTGCTCAGTCCCAGCTCCTGCCCACCTAGCAGTTCGAAAGCACGTCAAAGTGCAAGTAGATAAATAGGTACTGCTCTGGCGGGAAGGTAAACGGTGTTTCCATGCGCTGCTCTGGTTCACCAGAAGTGGCTAAGAGATGCTGGCCACATGACCCGGAAGCTGTACGCCAGCTCCCTTGGCCAATAAACCAAGATGAGCGCTGCAACCCCAGAGTCGGTCACGAATGGACCTAATGGTCAGGGGTCCCTTTACCTTTACACATGTTAACACATACTTTGGTCTATGCATTTTTGCACACATTACTTCGGTTGCGAAATTTGGAGAAGTGTGCATTCCAAAGGATCACCGTGTTTCAGTTTGCATATTGTTTTGTATGCTGCAGATCAGAGAGGTTTGCCTTTAAACGCGAACAGAATCCATTTTCTCCCCCATTCCTAGATACCAGAAATTGCTGGATGCTGCTTAGCTCCCTCTCTGCAGGCAAGAGCCTCTCGGATGCAGCAAAGGAAATCTCTTGAGTGGGAAAAGTAAGACGCAAATGACGTGATGCAGTGAGGCGAAGAAGACATGTGGCACGATTGGAGGCTTGTTTCTGTCTGGGCTGCCACCCAATAAACGCAGGCAAAGGCTCTCACTTGCAAGGAAGAACAAGGCCTTTATTCAGGGAAGCAGACACAGCACTCCGGAATCCCGATTCAAGAGTTCAGGAGCAGGGCAAGAAGTTCAGAATAGGGTGAAAGCGATGAAGATGTCCCAACACATTTCCCTGCTGCTCCCACCAAGAAGATGCAGAATGGTGTGCTCAGTTGCAAGATTTTCTCGCCTTGTAGGAGCATCGTGATTTCAAGCATGCGTTACGGTACATTGGGGTGGGCAGGTCTGTTCCCATCTGCAAGCAAGGTGCCTGGTTCTAGGAGACGACACTGCACCCTCTTGTCCAAGCTCCTGTTCAGTCGCTGCCAACCCAAGCCCAACAGCGCTGTGGGGCTCATGATTGCTTACTCTGAATAAATCCCAATGAGGAGAGGAGTGCAGAAAGAAGAAATGCCATGGTACACCCAAAAAGGTTCAGTCCTCTATTGTCTCCTGAAACAGATGGATGCCAACCAAATCTCAATTACGTAGTTCAGTGGCCGTTAACGCCAAGTGTGTATACAAAGGCCGTTCTATATTATGGTTCTGAATCAAAATGACAAGTGCTTCACCCAACAGTCCAAGTGTCCCAAAAGATATAGTTCAACAGAACTGAAAAAAGAACTAGAAACAACAAACCATAAGGACAGTCGGGAGAGGAAATAATTTCAAGAGGGGAAAGGCTGCTAACACAGTGGAGAGAGCAGGGATGAGATTCTATGACTCAGCTTTTCATGACCAAGTTTTATGAAACTGTAACTACCCATTTTTAATTAAAATAATTAAAAATTACAGGTACTTAAGAGCACTGCCTATGCCACATTTCAAAATTCAATATGTTTTTTTTCTAAATGTGGTCCGTTATTCCTTAGAGGTCTAATCAGGAACTCGATCGCCCTTGTTAATCACATCATCCCACTGCCATTTACTTGTGGAACTGAGCCATCATTTCCACAATTGCAGGATGTCCAAGGACAAAAGAAAACAAATTGCTTCAAAGAAAACGGAAAATGTCTTTCATTTCACATTATAGTTGCTGACATTTTTTGGGGGGGGGGTAACAATATGAGGCACTTGAATTGCAGCTGCTAAGGTGATCCATTATTTTTATTCTATTGAGTGGAATTCCAAAAGAATGAAGTAAAAACTGAAGACATCCAGAGAGGATGTTATATAGCTCTTCCAGCATGTAATTGATTTCAAATGTGTATTTTCAAAATTACTTTTTAACCAATGCTTTAAAAAGAAGAAGAAAGAATTCTGTCCAGCTGCTGGGAGTCATTATTTTCTGACCTGTTTTTAATACCCCGATCTGTCCTAATGGTTCCAGTATACAGCCTGGGCTGAAAGGACTGTTTGGAATCCCTTGAAGGAGTGTAGTAAATGCTGCTTATAGTCAAATGGTGTACAATGAGGAGTTGCTTTCACCATTGAAGCCTATATAGGTGCTATATCATTCCAGTGCCAGATTTACGTAAAAGCTAAACAAGCTATAGCTTAGGGCCCCATTCTCTTGGGGCCCCTCAAAAAAATAAAAGGGGAAAAAACACTGGATGTACATTTCCATAATATAAGATAAAAAACAAATAAAATAAAACCTACATACAGCAACAGTGTTTTGCGTTGTGTAGGCTCCTATGATGTAAGTAATGGGCCCCGCCTGCTCCCAAAAATATCACTGGTTTCCTCATTTCTATATATAGGGTGCCTACATTCTGCATGGACTGGTTGTACGGCCACAGGTGCAAATGGCTTGAGACACCTATTAGGTCCATAAATTACTATATAGCATATATCCAACACAAAAAACAGCAACAATTTGTTGCTGACAAAGGACAGCTAGGCATATAAAGGGCCCCATTACCTTCAGTATCTTAGGGCCTCATCAAACCTAAATCCAGCCCTGATTGCTTCTGCATCCTTTTGAGAGGGTCTGCTTGGGGAGGATAGTCATTATTGACCCAAGGAGTTAACTTTTTCTTTTTTTGCCTCCTTAAAGTGCAATCCCATATATTCTCAAAATCAGAAGTATGTATTCAATGGCTTGTACCCAGCATTAGTCATACTCAGAGTAACCGACTGAAATTAATGACCATGACTAACTTGAATCCATTCATTTCACTGGGTCTACTTCAAGTAACACAAGTGTTTATAACCTTAATGTCCAGAAAATGCTGGGAATGAGAATGGGCTGTTTTACCTCCCTCTTCTATTTAATTGCTTCCCTCTTCCCTTTTCTAGCCTTGCATTATACAGGAAGCAAATGAATTGAAGTCAGTGGAGATAACAAGTGTAAAAGTAGTTCATTATAATTATAATTTTCCTCTGCTTTTAATTTTAATATAAAATAGCACTTTGATAATTGCATCACAAATTAAGGACAGTAGGTATTAAGAGATGCCTTGATACATCTAAATAGATATTCCAATATCTAATTAATTTTGGGAAACTTTCATTATTTAAACAAGCAAACTGATTTGCTAGAAAACAAAAGATTCAATTAAAAACTCAACCTTTAATAGTACCCTTAGAAGCCTTATTTCAATTATTTGACTCAGCCTGGGCTTTTTCTCCCCTAATCAAACTAACAATTACACAATGAAGGTCTATTATTTATTGAATGTGTGGGTCGGGAACAGATGTTATGAAGAGTTCAAAGAATCCTTAAATTTTGATTGTTTTATTATTTTACAAAAGCATAGGCAGTCTGGAGTTAGTAAGATATCATACAACTTTTCTGAAGGCTTGCTCAAGCCTCAGGTAGGGGGCTTATTTCCCCAAGCAATTGTTTCTTTTATATTTTCCTTTATGCATATATATTTTGATGTATAAATCCCACTCTATGGTAACGGTTATTTTCTCTCTCACACCCACTCTCTCCCTCTCCCTCTTGGAAGTGAAAACCTTGAACTTTACATCACAGATAAGATCATAGTCAAAATCCAATAAAAAATGAGATACCTGAAATCTCAACTGTGTTTTTGATTTTTTAATATAATGCACAGCTCACTTAAATCCTGACCTTTACTGCAATATTCCTGGACATCCATCCCTTCGGGCTGGATTAACTATTAGATAACCTATGCTATATAGAGTGCTCAAAATATGGTCTCTTGCGCATGTAATCTAGTGCTAAAGTGAGGAGTATGCCCTTTTGGCAACATTGCAATCTCTTTCGGCACCTTCCACTGCTGTCATACTGATGCAAAACTTTGTAACTGCTCCAGTCAGGCATGGCACAACTTAACACCGCCACAATTCCTGAAGTTATTAAACTCAGCCATGTGTACATTGCTTTGGCATGTATAGCACTTCAGTGTGTGATCAGGGTATTTCCTGTCCACCCAACAACTGTTAACTGCAAAACTGTATCCATTGGCTTTATAGTCTTAAATGGGTTTAAGAGTTCCTGCTGCTCTATAAGGATCCCTGGTCCTTCTGAAAGGGTGCTAAGGGAACTGTGGGTGGGTGGGTGGGGGTATTTTTAGCTTTCTCCCCAACCTACCATTCTCTGGATTTTGGAGGAAAGCCGCAACACTTAAATCAATATGAAACCAATGCCAGTTTGCAATACTTTAGAAATGCCGTTGGAGGGGAGAAAAAAGGACTGCAGCAAAATATAAACGTAGGGCCGTCTTTACCCAGGGGTGCAAGGGGTGTGGGGCACCTGGATGCCAAATTTTGGGGGGCGCCAGGTGCCTGCTGCTGAAGCCGCATAAGCTCATAACTATCTACCTGTTATGAAATAATAATTTTGATCAAGCTAGAAAAACAAAATACATATATACCTAGGTATTACCGAAATGTATACCTACTGGTTCACTAAAGGACTTTTGACTTTGTGTGCTCATTTACCAAAGACGCGCTGTGCCAGCAGTGGTGCTTGTCATTCACAACAGTGGCTCTTGTCAAACTCAACAATGGAGCTTGTCATTCTCAATGGTGCCGTGCACGCAAAATTAACTCTCTTACATCATAATCAAAGTTAATTTGGGGGCTCAACTAAATTTGGGGGCGCTGGGTGGATCTTTGCACCCCGGCGGCGCATATGCTAAAGACTGTGCTGTCTAAACCCCCAACAGTTAGCTAACCTATAGATTGTCCCAACGAGTTTCCAGGATGATGCTAAAGTGGCTCCTATATTTAAGTCATATATGATGAGTGTAAAGATAAAAGAAAGCACTTATTCACACAGCACATAGTTACCTGTGGAGTTGCTTCACAGGAGACAGTGATGGCCACCAACTTAGATGGCTTTATTAGATTAGACAAATTGATGCTGGAGACTATTGATGACTATGAGCCATGGTGGCTATGCTCTGTCTCCATAGTTTGAGGAAGCAATACTCTGAATAACAGTTGCTTAGCACTATAGAGAGAGTGCTCTTGCGCTCAAATCCTGCTTGTGAGTTTCCCACAGGCATCTTGTTGGCCACTGTGATGACAGGATGCAGAACTAGATGGCCTTATTGGCCTTATTCAGCAGGCACTTACCTTCCAGGGTTCCAAGAAGCACTTATGAACCTGTATATGTGGGAGTCCTAGATGAATCCTCTTAATGGGCGAGAGAATTCTAGGGAAAAACAACCATGATAAAATGCACATCCCAGCCAATCCCAAGTCTTGTATTCACATTAGGAATGGGTTTAAAAACCCTTCTGATTCAAGCTGCTTCACACAGAATCACTAGATTGGGAGCTCAGTCTAGTACAACTCCCTGCTGACGCAAAACAAAAAACAAAAAACCCCGCCACTACAACGTCCCTGCTTGGAAACCATTAATGAAGGGGATTCCACCACCTTCCCAGGCCGTCTGTTCCACTGTCAAAACATCTCACATTGGGAGGATGCTTCCCCTAATGTTCAGTCTAAATCTGTTTCCTTCTCATTTGAACCAACTGGTTCTGGGTCAATCCTCGGAAACAAGAGAAAATATAGTCCATCAACACCATATATGTACGCAACCTCTGCCTTCAAGTTCCAAAACCTTAACAACAGTGGCGTAGCGTGGGGGGTGCAGGGGGGGCCGGCCGCACCAGGCGCAACATCTGGGGGTTAGGGTTAGGGGGCGCAAATCCACGGGTTAGGGGCGCAAATCCACGGGTTAGGGGGCACAAATTACTTGCCTTGCCCCGGGTGCTGACAACCCACGCTACGCCACTGCTTAACAATGGCTGCTGATTTACTGCCTGGAGTGTAGCTCAGAGGCACTGAGCTGGGGTGCCAATATTAAAACTGCGTCTCAGTGCAACACAGTCAAACTCCCCCACCCCACCCACAAAAAGGTGGCAGGTGGCATCTGGGTCTTAATCACAAATAATGGAAGAAAATACCCCTGGCTTCAGTTAATTTATTTATTTAAAACATTTATGTACTACTTAATTATTCACATTTTGTGGAGATATGTAAAATAATGGTATCCTGCACACCACAAAGAACACAATAAGAATGCACACTGCAGCAGGATTTGAGAAGGTTTGCTTGCCTGTCTATATATGGCTCTCTTCTCAGCTCAGGGAAAACACAGCATTTAAAGCAGGAAGAAAAGGCACCATTAAACATGGTTCTGTGTAAGATCCATAATCCGTTCATCTTACATTAAAGCTGATAAATTGTAAATTATGTACTGTGTTTCTAATATAGCCCTAAATTGATCCAACAGCAAAGTTTTCAATACCAGAAAGCAATTAAAAGAAAGACAGCCTCAGCAGGTGAATGCAAATTATTTGGTTACTAGAGACCTGATCAAATAAGACAATCTAATTAACCGGTGATCAAATTAAGCAGAAGACTCTCTGAGTGAGGTGTAATTAACTGGAATTGTCTGTATTATGTAGGGTGCAATCTACCATCCAATTCCTGTGAAAGCACCATTGAGATGAATGGGATTTTATGTGAAATAGCATCTGACATGTTGCACACCTATTCTGTTTTTTTGAAATATGCATTATATGAGAGATTAGGCCAGAGTCCAACATTTAGCAAGGACTGTAGGAAAAGTCTTGATGTTTATTGGTCTTCATAAGCTCATCAGCCCAAGTGGCAAGAACAGAAAGGGGATTGTTAGGAGCTTCAAAAGGTTCACTCTGAACTGTGTGAATGGGCATTAAAATGGCAAGTGTAATTCAATTTAGCAAATGTGAAATGATGCACACAGGGGCAAAAACAATCTAACTTATCGGATCTGAACTGGCAGGGACCAACAGAGAAACAGCTCTTGGGAGTCACAGCAGGCAGATAAATGGAAATGTCGACCCAGAGTGCGACAGCTGTGAAAAAGGGAAATTGTTTTAGGGATCGTTAGGAAAGGGGTTGGAGATGAAAGTGTGATATCATAATGCAGTTATAAAAATCTATGGCATGAGCAACATTTGGAATACTGTGTTCAAGCTTTGGTCTCCTCAGCTCAAAAAGAATATTGTTGAGCTGGAAAAGGTTAAGAAAAGGGCATCCAAAATAATAATGAGGCTGCACTATTCCCCTATAAGGAAAAGTAAAGGTTACAGCGCTTGGGACTTTAATTCTTGATATGCATTTTTAGCCTGCCTTTCACCATGTGATTCTAGCTCATTTCAAGCAAACCATTAAATACATAAAACATTACTAGTTTGTATTAAATCTTTTTTTAAAAAAATTATGCTTTTCAGGTTTATACATTTCACTAATTTTACAATCATTTTAACATTTCAAAGCTTGACTTCCTTCCCCCTCTTTCTGCAGTTCCTTAAATTTATTTTTAATATCTTCTGCATATCCTAATTAACTTCATTTGCTCATTTATTGTTTACTTTAAATATATACTCTTATAAAACTGCAGGTTATTGCAATAATTCTGCCAATGTTCTTATCCGTTTACAATTTATCTGTAAATATTCAATAAACCATTTCCAATCTTTCATAAAAGGTTTGTTATCTCGATTTCTTATTCTTCCGTTAAGTTTCACCATTTCCGCATATTCTGTAAGTTTTTGCACCCATTCTTCCTTTGCTGGGACTTAGGCTGTATTAAATCAAACCAGAAACAGTCAGAAACGGCAACAATTCCACAGTGGGAAATATCTTCTGATCTTATTCTCTAACCCAAAGGCCTGTGGAAAAAAAGGGGCCTCTTGACCTGACATAAAGGGTATACAATGAAGAAGCCAGGCACACCTTGGACAGGGGAGCCAGTGTGGTGTAGTGGTTAAGAGCGATAGACTCAGAATCTGGGGAACCGGGTTCGCGTCTCCACTTCTCCACATGCAGCTGCTGGGTAACCTTGGGCCAGTCACACTTCTCTGAAGTCTCTCAGCCCCACTCACCTCACAGAGTGTTTGTTGTGGGGAAGGAAGGGAAAGGAGAATGTTAGCCGCTTTGAGACTCCCTAGGGTAGTGATAAAGCGGGATATCGAATCCAAACTCTTCTTCTTCATTTCACAGACTGAGTGCCACCAAAGAGAAAAATCTCTCACTTCTGAAATTCACATGATGGCAGAATTGCCAGCAGGGTTTCCACTGCACATCTTAATGGGATGAAATATGTTAAGTTTGGAAAAGGGTAAGGCAAGCATGTTTGGATAGAGAAAAATATTCCCTCTCAAAATACTAAAATCCAGGATTATTTAATGAAGCTGAATGTGGGAAGATTCAGAGAGTTCTCCTTCATACACCAGTTGAACCACGGAATTTGCTACACAAGATACACTGACGGCCACCAATCTAGGAGGTTCGAAACGTATTTTTTATTTATTTCATAAAACCTATATGCCACTTGACAGTAAATAAAATAAAATCCCCCCACCTTGGGAGGACAAAACTATTGGCAAATACTAGTCATGATGGCAATGTATACATTTCCTCCGCTATCAGTGGTGATATGTCTGCGTATCCCTGTTGCTATAGAGAGTGCTATTGCACACACGTCCTGCTCGTGTGATTTCCTCTCCCATCTGGTTAACCACTGGGCGAACAGGATGAGGAACTAGACTACTTTTGGCTTTATCTAGGAAGGATCTTCCTATGCTCTTATTGCATCCTGATGATAGGTTGGGGGTGGGGGTTGCATTTAGGAAGCAGCCTTCTTCCTACACATTTGCAGGTTTAAGCAAAATACAGCCAACCACTGACAGATCTCTTCCTCCGCTACTTTTTATGGTTGATGATTATTGCTGTTTCCTGCTTACCTGGAAAATGGAAATGAGGACACTTCATGACAATGTTACCTAGGAAAATATCCAAGTGCCTACCTTGAAAATATATTCCATTCTGTGGTTCTAAAATAGCGGTTGGGATATACTTCTAAAGTCTTTCCTTGCCTGTAGCTGTTTTCAGTAAGTCTAACCCCGGGTGCAGTGGAAAGGGGTGGGATGTGATATGCGTACACACCATGAATTTAAAGCACATTATCTTCCCCCAAAAATCCTGGGTACCATATTTCGTTAAGGTTGTTGGGAACTGTAGCTCTGGGAAAGATAAGCTAGTGTTCCCAGGATTCTTTGAGGAAGTGATGTGTTTTTAATGTATAATGTATACTTATCCCAAGGAAGCCTTCCAGGATCCATCACTAGCCTAGGAAAACCTTCAGAAAGAGTTAACAAAATGTTTTTTTAAAAATGTGGTTTCAGGACAGCAGCAGGTTCATTCACAGTAGCTTTCCTGAAGAGAAACAATTGATAAGGTTTACAGTTTATCTACTGATAAAACTGTATTTTATTTGAATTAATGTCTTCATTTTATTATCTGCTGTGCCCTTGAAACTCTGCAGCATTTGCCTCCTGGATCCTCGATCGTATTATAGTTTTTTGGGAGCAAGTCCAGTTGAACCCAGTAGAACTTACTTCTTAATAGACATGTAGACGATTACACTGTTAGAAGATATAGATGTAAAAATGCACATTGGCAGAAAGATGAAATACATTTTTATATGCAAAAATTCATTTATTTGAAAAAATTATAAACCACAATAAAAAGGCTTTCCAAGCGGAGTACAAGTAAAATTATAGATAAAACAATAAATTACATTACAATAAAATGCATTAAACATTAGCACAAATGTATTCTATTCTCTTATGACTTACCTGCAATTTACCATGCTAATATAAAATTTCAGCAAGACCCTTCAATCTAAGGTTGTGACTCTAAGTACATTTATTTGAAAAATTTCCACTGAAAAGAGCATGAAATCACAGGATTGAATACATCTAAAGCTGCAATCTTATTCACATTTACAGCAAACCAAGCCAGTCCCACTTAGCACAGTGAAACTTAACTCGGAATAAACATGTAGATAGTTGTGCAATTAGTGTATTTATATAGCTTTTTCCATTGTGCATTAACTTCAAATACATCATTACATTCAACTTTACAACAGCTACCAGGATAGGCATGTAGTATGAGCCCTTTTCTAACACGGAAGGTTAACACCAATGAGTAAGATCTTGTCTTAACAGATAAGTTCATACCTAAGAACTGGACTCAAAAGGTTCCAGTACAGTGGTGCCCCGCAAGACGAATGCCTCGCAAGACAAAAAACTCGCTAGACGAAAGGTTTTTTCATTCGCGATTTGCCTTGCAAGACGAATTCCCCTATGGGCTTGCTTCGCAAGACGAAAACGTCTTGCGACTTTGTTAAACCGTTTAAACCGTGCTTCGCAAGAAGAAAAATTCGTTAGACGGCAAAAATTGCGGAACGAATTAATTTCGTCTTGCGGGGCACCACTGTACCACATTTCAGTAGTCTGCAAGAGCTCATACCACAATAGACCAATTGTATCCAAGACACCATCACAATTTGTGACTTTCATGAAGAGTCCAGTTTCCCACTTAGATGCATTTATAGTCTCCAGCTAATTATTTGACCACCTCAATGAGTTTCCCCCCAATATGCCATAATCATTATTTTCCTCATTTCCTGGAGGAAAAACGTGTTCAGTTTTCAGAGGTGTTTGAGACAGGGAGTTTTGCTTGCCTTTGTGTGGGAGAAATTACTGGCAGGAAATTAAGCTAAATGAATTAGTTTTGCCCTCTATAGAGAGGTCTGTAATGTTTCCCATCTCACTGCCTTGTCTCAATCCAGCTTTCTGTCAATGTCCACTCCTTTGTACTCAGAAACCTTTATACTGGTTGACATTTAACTATTCCAGAGGATGATAGCTGTTGTGGCTACTGAAGGAGATAATAATTGAAAAGAGACAGATTTTTTGATAGCTGAAGATTATTTGTTGCCATTGCTTTAAGAATACCAGCATAAAAACCTTTGATTACAGCTCCCATATTCAAAGGGGAATCTATGAAGAGATAGGATAAAGATGTCATATTGAACATTATCCACACTATTAAATGGATTCCTTATTTCACCAAAATGGCCAAAATCTCCCCCAGCAAGAATGGCACAGAATACCAGATATACAATAGTTATTAAAATATATAGACTATTTTATCCTAAGGACTCAAGAGTACCTAATATCTATACTTAGTAATACCTCTTCCTACTTCCTGCCAGAGGCATCTACATTTGTTCTACTGTCAGATGGAGAGACCACAAACACTTCAGAAAGAAAACTCAGAATGCAAGTGTTGACAAAGTTAACATGACTACAAGTTATGAATGCCCTGCAGAGGTCAGTTATGTGGAACACCGCATTGCAATTAGTCAAAAAAGGATTCATACTGGTGTGAAAGAATCATGCCAACAATGCAGTGATCCATCCATACATGAATGGGTTTAGAAATTCTGGGGCACCCAGAGGCCTCATAACAGACACAATGGGTGGGTCAGCTCAAAGACCTGATGAGATTTCGGACGCCGAGTAGAAGCTAACTGAGCAAAACTCAGTAATCAAGACAACCAGCACATTTGTTATACAGTGGTACCTCGGGTTAAGTACTTAATTCGTTCTGGAGGTCCGTTCTTAACCTGAAACTGTTCTTAACCTGAAGCACCACTTTAGCTAATGGGGCCTCCTGCTGCTGCTGCGCCGCCGCTGCACAATTTCTGTCCTCATCCTGAAGCAAAGTTCTTAACCCGAGGTACTATTTCTGGGTTAGCGGAGTCTGTAACCTGAAGCGTATGTAACTCGAGGTACCACTGTATTCCAAAATGCTAAACAAAAGCCTATGGTTGCATTTCTATACAGTTACCACTTAACTCAAAGGAATTTAATCTGAGTGGGCATGTATAGGACTAAGCTCTAAATCCAGAACTGTTAAAAACCAATACAGGATATGCAAGTGGAGAGACCCAGGTTTTGTTTTGACTTGTCTGCTGTTTATGTGCAATTCTTGCGAAGCGCTTCTCAGGGAGAAAACACTTGAGCAACACCTCCAGAGACACTGCAGATTAGATACCACTCCCTTGGCTGTCAATCCTCCTGCGCTATGGGAAAGCACTAGGTTCTTAAAGGAATTATTAGTGTGTTATCTAAAAATCGTGAGGACAGTTCAGGAGTCTGTTTTAGAAAAGGTGGTGGTTGCGAGGGTGCGAGGTTTGAGTTTATGAGATCAGTAAAGACGCAAAGCACATTTTCTGAAGACCTCCATAGATGGATGGGCTCAGGAGGGGGTCCCCAAATACTTTCATATAGGGAGAAGGCGCTGCCACCGTGTGTGCATGTGTGTGTGTGGGGGGGACTTTCCAGTTTCGGGGTGGGGAGAAGGAAGAGAAGCAGGATCGGGGCGAGCGGCCTCCTCCTTCCTCGCCCCCCGCGTCTTCCCAGCGCCGCGTGCCGCTCGAACGCTGAGCAAGGCCTCATTGTGACGCCTCAATGGTTGCCCCTTTGCGAGCGCCTCCGCGCGGCGGGCTCGGCTGAGGGCAAAGGCCGCGGCGGGCGCTGCAGAAAATGGGGTTCTGCAAGGCCGAGGGCACGGGGAAGCTCGTCCTCCGGGTGGGCCTGCTCCTGACGCTGCTGGCCAGCGAGCCCGCGGGCGCCTTCAACGACACCATCTCGGTCGATGTGGCCTTGTCGGAGCCGCTGCTGCATCTGGAGGAATCGGGTGAGCGGCGAGCGGCTCACCCACGTCCGGAGCCTGTCGAGCCCGCGGAGGGCGGCCTGCAAAGAGGCGCCCTTTCCCACCAGCGAGAGCCTCCCTCGCCTCTGTTCGAAGCCCAGTCGGCGGTTGCGAAGGGCCGCCTGTGCACCTCCGCCGTCTTCATTGTGTAAACGGGCCTTTGGCAATTTTCCAGGCGAAAGCGCACCCCTAAGGCAACAGCCCCGCGGCGAGGCTGCTGCTACTGCTGCTTCTAGCTGCCTCCTCCTCCTCTCTTTTCCCCGGGCCAAGTTCCAGCCTCAGAGGCTCTCCGGCGGCTTCCTTTTCGCTCGCTGCGCCGCCCGGCTGCTGCTCTTTGCAGGTCCCGGCAAGTTCCTTCCCATTTCCCCCCTTGAGAAGCTAGAACGATGTTAGGTCAAAGAGAAGGTGTTTCGCGTGTGGAGCCAGCTGTTTGCCAGGCTGAGTGAGAGTCGCGGGTTTTTTGTTTTTTGAAAAGTCAATGCTTAATCATCCCTCCCGGGGATGCGAGAGCCACGTGCCGTCTTTTATGTCACGAATTGGATGCGCTGTCAGTGCGATAGCGTTGTGCAAGGACTTGCTTTGAAGCCCAAAAGTGGACCATCCTTGCAAGACTGTGACAGTGTACATATTGCTCCTGGCCCATTCTGAGAACACGATGCTGGACTAGATGGGCCATTGGCCTGATCCAGGAGGCTCTTATTACGTTTTTAACTCTCCGATGATGATTGTTCATGTGTAAAACTTTTTACATAACTTTTTCCCCCACTAGATGTTAGGCTGCAGTTCTATATACACTTACCCGGAAGTCTGTGCCATTAAACATAATAGGATTTACTTCTGAGTAAACATGCATAGGCTTGTACAGTGGCACCTCGGTTTTAGACTATCTCTGTTGACAAACAGTTCGGTTTTCAAATGCTGTAAACCTGGGAAAAAATGCTTCGGTTTTCAAACACGCCTCAGAAGTTGAACATGCAATGTGGCTTCCGCGGTGTGCAAGATCCTGAAACCTAGCTGCCAGCTATTGAGTGTTAGTTTTTGAACGTTTCAGAACTTGAACGGACTTCTGGAATAAATTACATTTGAAAACCGAGGTACCACTGTATTATTATAACATAGCTTTGATTTAGCAAGCTGAAAAGTAAGGCATCCTGCAGTATAATAATGATCTCTACTACATATTTACAATGTGATTCACCAGTCACTGAAATAAAGATAATGTGCTTTTCAATTTCCCTACTGGACTATATTTAAAAAATAAATTATCATGTAGGGATGTACACCCTATTTCTCAAAATCAGTTAATATTTAAATAATGAGATGTGTCCAGCTTGATTTGTTTTAGTATAATTTATTGCTCCAGAAATCCTGGTCTCTTTCCCATTGCTCCACTGAATGAGAAAATGTTATGCTTCAGGTGAAAAGCACTAGGGAAGAATTTCATAACTACAGGTGGGTGAGTCACCTAAAAACCCTGTCAATGGGAAGTCTTGCATAAGGGCTTCGGCTTGCACAATGGGGCTTCCCCCCTCCTGCCCCGTCATTCTTCCTGCACCTGCCAAAATTTGCTCTGAGGGGGTTAGGAGAACCTCCAGAACATCACAGGGGGGAAGGGATCTTTCCACCTCTCAAGCTGACATGCTTGTGCAGACAGAACGTTTGCAATAGCATAATGTTGAATTTCACCCTATATTTTACTTCTTTTTCAGAAGCAAATCTGACACAACTCAAGGAAGTAGAATTTGGAGAATGCACGGTTACATGTGGTAAGCAGAAAAGCAGATGGATAAAACATAGTATAATTGGGTGGGTTTTGGTTTTTTAAGAAACTTTTTAGGAACAATACACTAACATTAGCTGTTGAACCATTGTAATTTGCATGCCCTCGTTCACCTTCCATTGATTTCAGTTGTTGATAACTATAATTAACAAAAACAATCCAGTTGATTGTCATTATAAATTTAGGTCAGATCTGTTGTTTTATTAATTTCACAGCCTGCAGGCTCTTTTTTTTTAAAAAAGCTCCTTTATTGGCTCATGGAGCTGCCTTCACCAGAGTAACAATTTTCTCTATTTGTGAACATCTGCGAAACGTTCAGAAGCTGAAAGACCTCCTGATGCATCTCACAGATGTCTTCCCACATACAATATTTCCAACCCTATAAAGCAAATTTATTCTCTGCAATAGTGTATGTTGTATTCATCATACAGCTTATTAGCTGTGCTAAAGGTAGCTGAGGTCTCAAAAATGAGTGGAAAGAGTGATCTCCAATAGGGTAACCATTTTCTAGTCGAATATGCCTGTGTTCATGCAGAGCAAATAAAAATAGGATAGTTGTTGCATCTCTGACAATGGCTTCGTTTCTCAGGTAGTTCGCAAGAGAAACAAATGTTCATAAACCTGATGGTTACGCCTTTGTCATCAGAAAGGAAATGTTTACTTCCCCCATCAGTGCAGCATATTTTTGTTATTTTGTGCCAGTAAATATTTTTAATATTATTCTTATGTTCTTTGTTCAAGTTAATACTTTTTTCTAAGCACAGTTTGCACCCCTTCCCTATTCAAAATTTGAAAAATTTGCAGAATGCTCTCCATTCTGGCAGTGTTTCCATACTTTAAGTTACCCACTCCATATATTCACAGGGTTCTTTTAATTATAAATGTAACATTTAAAAAAGAAATACGAACAGTTGGTGTTATAATGAAAGAGTTGCATTCACTGATTGTGTCACTCTCATTTAGAGTGTTATTTTATTTTAAGGTAGCCACATCTATAATTTGGTCTATAGCAGAGAGGCTACATTGCTGTCCATTCCCCCAAATCTCAGCAAATCCATGTTTCTTTAATACTGCTCCTCCCCTGAAATGTGTAGAAGCCTCTGTTTCATTGCTTTTCCCAGGATATATTTATGGTAATTGTGCAAATTCACAATATCCTTTTGATAATTGTTAGAATTCAGTGTTACCCATGTGCTCTTAGCTTTTTCCACTTCCTTTTCAAAAAATGTTTTATACTATGCTGTTGTTTATATTTTATACAGTATCTTAAAGCACTTTGTACTTGTTGTCTTGCTTTTCTTCATAACAATAATGTCAGATAGATTTGTGCAATTCCCATTTTTACCTGATCAGGAAAGCAACATGATCAACTTGAATTATAACTCTTGTCTCCCTGCTGAAATCCCAAAATCTGGGCTCATCTATACTGATGTCTAATTTGGATAATAAGCTTCCTATATAACATTAATTATTCATTGTCCATGTGACATTCTCTACCAAATCCCACACCATACCAGGGATGCTTCAAAAAGGAGAAGGTGTGAAAAAATCCAGATTTATGTTGGGAAAGTGGAGGAGAATGTCCTAAAGAGAACAGAGAATTAATGGAAGTACATTATCTACATTAAAGAACAGTATGGATGAGCCTTCCATTCAGCTCAACTTAACTTTTTCTTTTTCTTATTCATTATTTCATCTTTTTTTACTATGTAGCTGCAAGTTGAACCATTTTTAAATTATCTTCCATCCATCAATTGTTCTAAATCCTTTTGGCTATGCTTTCTTTCTTCTCAATGTAGCACCTTAACTTAATTGAATTAACATAGTTCTTCATTAACTTCTTCGTTATTATTGATAAAGCTGTCAGATTAGATGTGGTCTAATGCCACTTAACTGCATGCCTCATTAAAGCCCCAACCCCCCCCCCAAAGGTTGACTTGTTAATACCATTTCACATCCAACCTTCATTGCAAATTACATTGCTAGTTTGAGGGAATTTGAATGAATATCTCAATGGCCATGTTCATTAAAGTCAATAAACCCAAATACCTTGTTTTTGATGGAGTGCTAAGCCAAGGATCATGTCTTATATCTCTCCAGCACAAGTGAGGAGGAGCAAAGCTTGTGCATGGTAAGCCACAGTTAATGGCTTGTCGTGATCTTCAGATGCGTCCAATGAGAAAATTAGCAGGATGGAGGTAAAAATATCCAACTTGCCAGGCAATAAAAGGAGAAAAAGTAACCAAATAGTGAAACACCAAAGGAACTTGAGATCTTCTGAAACAACCTTTTTAGGACTTGAAATTTAAATTTAGCCTACACAAGGGTTGTTGCCCCTGGCCTATATTTGCTTCCTGCATCCATGATTTCACTGCATGAACACAGAATCTGGCATCTCATATAAGATCTAGCCACCTAGAAAATTGATCTAAGTTTATTCCTGCTCTCTACCCCCAAAGACAAAACCAGGAAAGAGGCTTAGCCAGGGCTATTTTCTCACTTTGAATGCACTTCTGTTATGGATTTGCATCTTGGTCGTGCAAGTATATCTGAAAATATTTTGTAAATATATGACAACTCCAAATTTACTATTCAGGTAGCTGCAGTTAAGGCAACTTTCCTATTGCATTGACGTAGCAAAAGGGCGGTTGCCTCAAGTGCAAAATTCTTCAGGGTGCAAAATTTCAACACCCAGTGCTTCCTTAATACAGCTGCACCCATCACTGGGCTCCATTGAAAACGGCTTCTCCATGCAAACCAGGAAATGACCTCACCAGACAACAGTACAACTCTTCTTTTTTTTATCTCTGTGAATATGATCTCTTGGGTGATATAAATACCCGTTAGGCAGTTGAATGCGCATGCATACTCCATTCAAGTACTCCACCTTGCCCCAGGCCCTGGCAACCCACACTACACCACTGCCCTGTGGTGTCAGTTACAGAGGATTTTCACAATTTGAGCTAAGAGGCAGAAAGTCCTCCCTAGTCAAAGTCTAGTGCTCCTAGTCCCACCATGCTTTACTCCAGATCTGATGAAGCCATCTTTCTGCAATCACAATTCAATCCCTAGGATTGTACTGTTACCCAGAAGTTTGTATCTTCCTGTTTTCAAGGGAATTTGGATAGTGGAAGTAAAAGGAATCATGAACAGCTGGGAGATTGGAGTTGGGGTTAAGAGTGATTGGTGGCCCAATAAAAGGAGACTGTCAACTCTCTCTCTCTCTCTCTCTCTCTCTCTCACACACACACACACACACACACACACACACAGACACAGTCTGTCCATTTGTCCATCCCTGTTTCAGGACTAAAAGAGAAGGCGTGTCCATTGTTTTCCTTTGTTATAGGTATCTCCAGTATCACCCATTATACACCCATTATGTGAGTTTTTAAAAAATCTCTCTCCAAAAGAAGAGAAATGTCTTTAATAAAAATGTCAGTTCATTGCTATATACACCTCTGTTTTCTTAACCTTTGAAATGAGAAATTCTCAGCAGCTTAGCATGATTCTCGTTTTGCAACATTTCCAGTAAGTGTTGTTCGTTCCGTCTGCCACTTGAGGTAATGTTACATGTCATATAAGAAATATTACAAAATATATCAGGTTTTCTAAGCATTTAGGGGTGCAAAATACCTCACCACAAGGTTTTTTCATATGCATAGGTTGTATTCTGCTTAGGTCACAAAAGGTTTTTTTCCATCTCCGTTCCTTATTCAATAAACAAAATATTTCTATAACGGCTGGCAATCTATTCTGTATTTACTGGGACTAAACATACTATTCTCTCCTCCCTCGCATGCCATGCCATTTGAATGAGCTGGGTACACAGTGTTTGGCAGAAGGAAAAAAGAGAAAAGCAAAGAAACACAGCACTTGTGTTGAATATGTTTGTGTTTTTGAAAATAACATGAAGTTCCCAAGTGAAATGTTGATGTCTGAGATCTGCAATTCTTATCTAATCTTAATTACATATAGGTAGTTCTTTTCCCTGTAGGCTGCAACCTTCCACACACTCACTAGGAAGTAAGTGCCCTTTAATTCAGTGGGATTTCTTCCTGAATAAACCGGATAGGTGGAAGTTATGCAGTGCAATCTCTTTTATTATCATTAATTTTGGGGGGATAATTTAAAACTGCTTAAAATGGAAGATATCATTAACATGTGGCTACAGTAACAATCAGAATTGAGCTCGCCTCAGAAAGCTTTGATTATGTTGATGAATCCACCAATTAAAGCTAGCACCAAGGTGAGATCAATGTGACATCAGATTTCCTTAATTTGCAAGAGTACTTACCTCCTTCCTGAGAAGCCCAAATCCTGCAAGGTATTCAGCACTGTAATTTTCCATTGGTATCCATAAGAGTTAAGGATGCTCAGCACCTGATCGGAATGAGCTCATCAGAGCAAAAATGCTCCAGGCACCAGATGGTTGAGGCTTTGAAAGGCCAGGTTCACAGAGGCTGCAAGCTAGCGTTGATATTTAAATTTTAATTAACTTGTTTGTTTTTAGCAATGCATTAAAATGAAAGCGCATGTAAAATTCAACTGAAAGGAGAAAGTTTTTACCTTGTGGAATGGATGGGTTACCATCATCTAAATAGACAATAGTCCCAGGCACAAATGGGTGGTATCTTCTAAATTTTGGTTATAAAGAAGACAACTGCTTTTCTGAAGGCCTTTGACAGGGACCAAAGTGTTTTGATTTTAGAAGGCGAACTTAAAGGAGTATCTACCACAGAGAAAGAGAAATAAACCTTTTTCATCTTGATCAAAGGTATTGGAATTCGAGAAGTTATATTAACCAATGGATGCCCTGGAGGTGAAACTAAGTGTATTGTTCGTGTTGAAGAGTGCAGAGGACCAGCAGATTGTGGATGTGAGTAATGATGTAATGATACCGTTATTCCCAGTTAGCTTCTGTGAATATTCATGCATCATTTCCAAAATGCCATACATTTATTCTGAGGTGGTTTAAAAGTGACATGTCCTGTATTGCTTCTTAGTTAATAGCAGGTTTAAACATAAAAGCCAGTAACATGCAATTTATAATAATTAAATGATAATTCCTCTAACCACATTCTGTTAGTGGAGGTGTTCCTAGTATTTTGAGGTGTACAATAATGTAAGTATTGGTACAAAGTGACTTTAAAAACTATGTTCTGCAGGGGGTAAACCAATTTCTGAAAGTCTTGCTAGTGTGAAGATACCGTGTATTTTTGTACCGCCAGAAAATCGATTTCAATACATTTGGAAAATGTTGATTCCGGACCAGGTAAGTAATCTAGTTCCATCCTGTGCAATGTATACTGAACTGATTTTATTTCTAACAATTCCACATAAACTTAGGCTTCCTAGAGTGTATTTATTTGCATATAATATTGTAGATTTATAGATGCTAGAATTTAATTAAGGTTTGGAGGTGTCAAAGATAATTTATTTGGAGGAAATAGCCAGAGCCTAGTGTGTATTTTCAGGCATTGCAAGGGGTGTGATAGACCCACCGATAAACTTCTTCCTGGGACATTCCTATTGGACATTGTAATCCTAGTCCAATCAACAAATGTTAATGAAGTCAGGCAAACTTTTTGTGTGAGGTGACCATCTTTAGCTTTAAGGTGCTCAAAGGAAATAGGTGTTAGAAAGGGAATTTATGGAGTCTTCCTCTGTAGATAAACAGAGCTTAGTTTAGGGAAGGGCTTGGCAGTGATGTAACCAGGAAGCAGCAAGGGGTAGCTAAGCTGATATGTGCCCTGCAGAGCAGGAGAGGCTGCAGAGGGAGGATGCTGATGCTACTATGGAATAAGCTGGCATGTTTTAGAGTGCTGCTGCTGTGAGCCCCTTCATTGAAGCTTCAGGTTGTGTATACGTGTAAATAAACCATATATCATAAAGATACTGTAGCCTCCGTTGTGCCTCATTGCCAAAAGAAACACAAGCCCTGGTTTAGTGCCAAGACTCCTGGAATCTTGTGCACCGTTCATTAGAGACTGAGGTGGCGTGGAACAATATTAATAGATATTGGAGCTCACCTTACGCCAATGACTCTTGCATTACCATGTGCTCTTTTTTTCTTCTACACTTGTATACCAATGTACACATACATCCAAAAGACACATTGGTTTCTTTAATCTGGAGTTGTAGTATGCTACAAAAGAACAGCAGCTCCTGAAAAGGGGAAAGAAATGGCAAGTCAGGGTCTAGAGTACTTGAATACATGATTTAAAGCAAAGATAGTCAAATAAGTGTGTTGTGCATTTAGAGGAGAGCAGAAATGATTATGTTAAAGCTGTAGAAAAGGCAAGCACCAGAGAAGATTGGGTGAGGAAAAGAAGTATGTGAGAGGTATGACAAATTCTATAGGTATAAGCTATTGCCACATAAGGAAATGGGAGGGAATAGAGTCCAAGCAAAATGAGAAAACGTTCCAAAATCTAAACTGCACATTTCCTGAAGTGGAATGAGTAGCTTCTTGGAAAGTTAAGTAAAAGAGAGAAGAGACTGAGTTGGAGATATGAGATTATAGCACATGTATTGCCTCTCTCAAGGTGGGGTGTGTGGGTTTGGGTGCGCGCACTCTCAGCAGTCTGCCATAAATGAGGCCATTGTTGTCTTATTCACAAACCCAGGTATCAGTAGTGGGTGATGCGGTGTGGCAACAGTGCTCACCTGACCTTCTGGCAGCTGAGTCACTCCTGCTTAGTAAGAGATATCCAGAAGAGCAAATATGCACACACACAAACACAGTGACAGCATAACTGGCTCTTTTGCAATACGTGGCAAGTTACACCATATGCATCCATATACCCTCAAAATTTGTCATCTAATTTAGAGAAGAAAATACATGATATACAAGTGTGTATCAAAAGGTGTGTAGCAAACCAAACCTTAATTTTTTAATTTGTTGTACTCCTCATCTAGGTAGGCAGCACTCTTTCCCTCCACCATCCTTGGTCCCATTCCCCAAGGAGCTGAAGCGTAACAAACACCTCTCCATATACCCACACTTCTATTGCACTTCTTCCTCCATGCTGGAAATTGATAAAATTGTCCTTCCTTAATCAAATTCTGAGCCTTAACTACTCCCAGAACAGGGCATGGAAGGGGAGAGGGCATGGCAAGTTACAAGAAAGCCATTGCTTTCTGACATTTCCTAGAAAAAAATCTGCTTATCACGTCATCATGCAATTCCTTTCTTAATTTGAAACAATATTGATGGAAGAGGCTTTCCATTTAATTGGTCCCACACAGATTTGGTGTTTTTCAGAGAAGAATTAACAATCGTCCAAAATTTATGGGTCACCCGACATTGCCTATCCACTGAAGAACTGAAGGGGAAAATAAAAAGTTGGGAATTACAGATAGTTTATGGTTTAGGATATATCATGAGGGATCACTGAAGCACCAAGAAAGAAAGAAAAGCCCCCCCCCCAATTGTCACATAGTACATACCTTGTTATGAGATAATCCAACTTTGTCTTTTTTGTCACCTTTGAATTGATAGCAATCACTCATTCTTCCTAATGATTCAGCTATTCTGGAGGTACACAGAGATACCCACCCCGTTGCGTTTGAGTGCGATACAATAGAAAACGATGAATTGATTGCATCTGTAAAATATACAGTGTACACAACAGCTGGTAAGTTCATGGAAGTTCATAAATATTTAGTCAGACGTTGCTTATGTTAAATTAATCTTTATGAGAAGAGCTTCACTCTCCACTTGTAGTTTGCAAACTACAAATGGAGCAATCCGGTAAACATGTGATGTTTCTTGTACTCTGCAGGAAGCTGAGGCCGGAGGGAATAGTGTCTATGGCGCAGACTCCATTAAAATGACTGGGCAATGTACTCACTGCCAACACTTGATGCACTGCACCCATATCAAGCAGACTGTTTTGGAAAAGCAGTGTTTTAATTGAAAAACATATATGTTGATTTATTTTAAAACTTCCTTATCTGTTAATTTGTTACTGTACTGCATTAATCTGCATATCTTTTGTGCTTTCCCCCCTCACTGATTTCAAAAGACAGAAAGATCAGGCAGTTTAACAGAAGCAGCTGTTGACACCTTGTTCAGTTCTCCCCAGGCCCTCTGTTGTAATCTTTCAATGCTGCAGAGTAAGGATTTAACTGATGTACTTCTTGCAGCTGTCATCTTGAATTTTACCACTCAGAGTAGATATCAGTTCCAGAGCTTCAAAGAAGCCCATCAGCATGAGAATATCATAATTTCCCCCCATTTCTCCCACAAGAGTTCTCTCCCCTGTGTTATTGCAGTTAAAATACCCATGCCACTGGGTCGAGGCAGCAGAGGTTATAGGGGTTCCTGAAAAGGGGTTCTCTTAAAATCACCATCTTATCAACGTGAAAATGATTGATATGCAGTGGCGTAGCGTGGGGGGTGCAGGGGGGGCCGGCCACACCGGGCGCAACATCTGGGGGTTAGGGTTAGGGGACGCAAATCCACGGGTTAGGGGCGCAAATCCACGGGTTAGGGGGCACAAATTACTTGCCTTGCCCCGGGTGCTGACAACCCACGCTACGCCACTGTTGATATGTGTGTCTGTTTGCAAGAAAGACATGTCTTTGCAGAACAGAAATCTCCTTATGAGCACACACCCATAACTGAACTTTGTGAAATGGAAAATGGCCTTCAGACTGGTAAACAAAAACTTAAAAGAATCACTACGCAATTAGATATATGTGATTGTATTGTTGCTAGAGGGATAACTTTTCTGTGGAAGCTATGTTATATGATGTCATTGTTGTTTTTATTCTGGTTTTAGGATTGTATTTTTTTAAAATATTGTTTACATTTGTAGGGCCTGTTCCATTTGCTGGTCTTTTGTTTACCCCTTATTTGCTAATTGTAAAAATGTGTTTTTTAAAGTAAATAGCTAAAATTCAGGGCGGCCCAACTTTTCGTACCAAGTGGGCTGAAAGAGTACGTTGACATGGAACCTGCTGGCTGCACAATACCTTCTCACGTATGTGTGTGCGCGCTATGCAAAAATCACAATGTGGGGAAAACCATGAAGCCAGCCAATCCTTCTCTCAATTCCTGCAGCTCCTGTTAACTCTGCTGGCTCAGCTCTCCCCTGCCTCCTAGAGGAGGCAGCAAATCACAAGAGCAGGCGTCGGCAACAATCACGATGTAGGGAAAACGTGAAGCCAGCCAATGCCTCTACATAGCTCCATCCTTATTTCAGACTTCATGATATATTGGTCTATCACAATGGTTAGCTGGTGATATATTGTGATGTTGCAAACCAGATATTGCCCAGCTCTAATAGGTATTTTGAAGTTATGTACAACGTTTTTTTCATCAGTCCTTGATGACATTAGTTTAAAGGATCTGGTAGCAAATGGCATAATTTAAGTATTTGACAGAGTGGACTAAATTTACTTTTAAAAATGAGGGAAATTACCCAATGCCCTATTTTGATGCAGTGTTGTCTTGTGTCTTGTGCTTTGTTTTCTTTGTTGCTTTTCCTTGGTTGACTGTCCTTTGAATTTGTGCCGATGCATAGCTGTACCTTCGAGACCCATGCTGGATCTCTGAACCACAGAATCTGTAAGGAGCAAGCAGTTGCTAAGGCCTGACTCTCAATAGTATCCACCGGCCTCTGGTTTCTGAAGGAAAAGGCAGCCTGTAATTCCTCTTAATTAAGGCTACCTCGATCTCAAAGCATAAACCGAAAGGGCAAACATAGGTGAATAATTACTGGGACTAGAGAGGGATGGGGAATATTTCTCATGGATGTTTCTCCTTCTAAAGCCTACAGGTTCCAATATATATTTTCTTCTCCATTTGATTGAAATGAAGATCAAGGCTTTCCCTATACTCTGCTAAAAAGAAATAGGAATGGAATATCAACATACATTGGCTGAAATTAGTTACTATGAATTCTCAAATTCATGTTGATGGAAATTAGGGATAAAACAAGGAATTATTTCCCCTGTTACTATCTGGTTCTATTAGATAAACTGGTTGCTGTTAAGAAAGACTGTATAATGGGCTACTTTTATCAATGGTCTGAGCCAGTAGGTCTTTGCTTATCTTCTTGTTACTGAGTAACTCATGAATCCCAGAGACCAGTAAAAAGCATTGTTTGGTCAGCTTCAAAATGCATTTAATCTGGGCTGCTGTGTCTTCATGGATAGAATGTCAGCCCTCAACTGTTGAGCTGTGTCTGTTGGCTTCTTCTGATCCTTGCTCACCTATTCCTGTCCTGAGCATTTGCACTGATGCATCAGCTTGTGAAGCTAGTGCACATCCCTGATGGTGTGTGTCATTTTTCATGACACTTCAGTGGTGCTGCCATTGGTACAGCCCCATCCTAAACATTTGTGTGTCTGCCAAAGCCACATACATATGCATGCATATACACCCCTGTAGCAATGATTGCTGAGAGCCGCCGTCTCTTGAAATGAAGAGTTGGGAGGTGGAGAAGAAAACTGGATTATCAGAACAATCTGCTATCAGAACAGAGCTGCTTTGGGCTCTCTTCTGTTGCTAATGGTTCTTCATACCATTAGGACCCCTATAATGACATTAGCTTGGAAACTGAATCTAGACTCAATTGCACACTCTGCAAATAGAATCTCCTTTCGGAGAAAAGAAGGCAGGAATTAATTCAAGTGATGACATCTTGCATTAAAAATCGAGGACTTTTTTTAAAAAAGGAACTATAGGAGGGATGGTAGCACTTTATTCTCAGGTGGTGTGTAAATGATATAATGTTGTGCCTGGTGGGAAACTTTCCTATAAGAGATTATAACTGTGTTCTTGCTCAAAATGTGTGTTGCAGCAATTTTTAGTGTAGTTTTGGAGACAACAGGGAGATGAGTGGATAGGTGTGTCAAAAGAGCAGGAAGAATCTACATGAACAATTGCTCCAGTTTCTAAGGGGTGTGTGTGTGTGTGTGTTAGGATAAAGTTGGTATAAACTAAGAGCTATCCTTAAGGAGTATTTTGCACAGGATAATTCGTTTCTCATTAATGCTCTATTAATTCCTCATCATTGGTGAGGTTCTCTGTTTGGTTTTCAGCAGAGACCTAGGCTCATAGGTCCTGGTTCTTCTCAGCAGAAATTGGAAACCCTGCCCTCCATGTCTTTTCAACTTCTTCTGGCTATTGCAAAGAAAATCACCGTAATTGTTAATGGTATTCTGCATCAGGCAACCTTTCTACTGCACGGTTGCTCTGTTCCATACTCCAGCCTATTTTGGTTCTTAGCTTACTTCTGACAAAACCAGTGACATAAGGCAGTTTATTCATGTTTTCTGATAATAGTTCTGTGTGGGAGGGAGTGTGTTGTAAGTGGAGGGGATTATTCGCCTCCTCTTGCCATGGGAAGAGACAGCCAGACAAGATCCAGAGCGTGCTCCTTGTGCCATCACCCGTGTGAGCGAGTGAGTGTGTGTTGGCAACAACAGGGGAGGAGGTGGAGGCAGCAGCTGGCCAGTTTTCAGAAAGGATAGTGTCACCCACATGGACGTGCTATCCAGTTGGCTGTGCAGAGGCAATTTTTGTAGAGTAGCTTTCATTCAGGTCATTTCCTGCGCAGGCAGGGGCTACGGCATTGCAGCACATTGCCCTGTGAAGTGCAAGCAACTTACTCAGAATGATGCTCAAGAAAGAGCATGTACTCAGTAAACTGCTCCAAGAAGATAGCAAGAGAAGGACCACAGCACATGTTAAATTAGCTCCCTACCTGCATCATTAAGTCTAGAGGGCCAGGGGTGTCCCTCTTGGCCACCTCCTATTATTCCAGTTCACCTTTAGCCCCTTACACTTCCAGTTTGTGTGTGTGTCTCCTACACTTCCATGGCAACCTTATTCTTATGCAAGTCAGCACCTAGTTAAGGACAAAAGCTAATATAACCCCTTCTTCCCATGCTAGCATTCTGGTTTTTAAGAAACTTGAAAGCACAGATATATATATAGAGAGAGAGGGAGCGTGCTATTGTAACATGTAGTTTGGCCTTAAGATCGTCTTGCCTCTGAATAATGTGACACATCAAAATGTGTTTGGCAAGCCATATTGTTCTATATTTTCTGTTTTGAGCACATTGTTGTGTTGCCGCCTCCCCCTTTCTGTCTCATTTTCCTTGTGGGGCTGCAGCCGCCTCCTTTTCTATTCAGGATGGAGTTAACACACTAAAATTGAGCTTATATAGAAAACATTGGTTTGTTTCCAGTAATGCAGTCTTTCCCATGCTATCCCTCCTCTAAAGATAAAAGAATTCTAATGATTTTGGAACAAAAAGTCTGTCTTGGCATTCTGTTCCTTTTAAGAGACCTGACGTCATTTGCACAAGGGGGGGAGTTTACTTTGAACTGTGAGAATGCAGTATTGTGAACTAGGTAGTGTTGCAAACTAGGTCATCTTGCTTGCTGGATTATTCCACGGTATTTACAGTAGTGTTTAGAAGCAGGAATTCATTATGCTACATTCTGTACTAGCAGACATTTCCTGCCTCCTGCCAGAATCTCAAGCCTTTGGAGGCCTTAAGAAAAGGGTTTAGGAGAATCTCTGTGTAATATTGTATGGTTATAAATCCTAGTTCAGAAACAGAAAGGATTGTGTTCTGCTAGCACACTCGATTGTTTATAGCAGCTCAGAAAATATATACTACAGGTGAACACTATTTTATTTGATACCTTGGTGCAGGGAGGTATTCTCACAATGAATTTTAAAATTAAGTTTTATTTGTGAGATGCATTTAAAATATTGAGAGGCAGGGTAAAAATCTACCAAACAAACAAACAAACAAACAGCATGTTCAGAAGAAGTTAAATGCAGCAACCTTCTGCCTAACTGCTCACCTGGTTGCCAGACAGCAAGGAATTCCCTGCAAGTGGGTGAGGTTGCCTCCTTGCTACCTGCTTAATGAGCATTAAGCCTCATTTGTTTGCGGAGAGATTAGACAGGGCCTGCTATTTAACAAGCATTCATTCTGATCTGTTGGTGGGGAGGTTACACTACAGTTGCACCAAGCAAGTGTTGTCCCACAATTCCTGGCGCATTTCCCTATCGCTTTCCTTTATTGCAAGAGGTCTGCTGAGGAGGGGGCTTGCAGGAGGCTGGCGGAGGGCTAGGTTACACTGTCTCTTCCTCTGCATTTCCATGCTGGTCCCAGTGCAGGGGACAATTTATTCCTTCTCTGCCACCCTGTTCAGTTTTTGTGCTGGCCATGGTGGAAGGGAAGCACCTTCCTCCACAACCTGCACGGAAACACAGTGCCACCCCTCCAGCGCTAGCTCACTTGGCAGAAGACAATTCCCTGTCCCCCTCCCTGAAAGGAAATGCAGGATACTAGGGTTCAATCAGCTTAGTAACAAAAAAATAAAATAAGAGTGCACGTTAATAATATTTGTGGGCTTGTTTGCATGGTTATGGTGCAGCCGTCCTGGAGCTATCACTTAAAAATAAAAAACAGAACAGCAGTACGTAAAAGCAAAGTAAGTTGTGCATAGGAAACTAGGTTGTCCTGAGAAGGCTAGAGTGCAACTGCTCACGCTTTCTGCATGCATGTAGTTAGGCGAGCATCAACCACAGGAAGGCTTTACCTGTGATATTTTTTTTTTAATGCCTTATTCTTTGCCACATTTCTTTCCACCCCATGGTGACCAACAATGATATGTATGACAACACGCTGGTGCTGGTTTTTAATTCACCTTCCACCAAACCAGGGCAGCTCCACTAGTAGGTGAAAATAATCATCACTAGGTATGATGTCTGAAAGTTTCCTTGGCTGATTTATCTGGTTTCAGGAACTAAGTCATCAGCTGGTGGGTACATACATTTTCCAAGGGTTGCTTTACTCAGAGGCATTATTTGGACCTACCCCTTTAAATCTTACTGTTTCAATCTGCGGCTAAATTTTATTACTTCTGATGATCAACATTTTATTTACATAAGCTATCTTAACCTTACACTCGTTAGCATGTTATATAAGAGCATTTTAAAGGTCTACTGCAATATACTGTGTCTCTTTTGTAAATAGAAGTGATGTTCTAAGTTCTTGTGCTTATTTACTTGTTTCGTTCCTCCATATGTCGGTTCTTTGAAATTTCTGCTGCTGTGCTCTTAATCTTTCCTGGTGTGTTGCACTCTTTCAAACTGTGCACAGGGATGGTACATGGTAGTGACATAACAGTTTTGCTTAAGTTTATAGTGCATAATGGTCTGCCTTGTGATGCCTGCCTTTTAAAAGATGCACCTTTTGTACAATTTAGAATTGCTTTCTTATGTCACAGAAAAACTTAGTGGATATTTCTATAAAACATAACAAAGCATGTTTAAAAAGAACCCTTTTTTATTTTCATCCTTTTCAAAATTCTGTTTACCAACATTTCCATAATAACACTTTTGCCTTTCTTTAGAATTAGAAACAAGAAGGTTGAAGAAGCCAAATACAGATATAGTTTTGGTGTTTGTCCTCATAACTGGAGTTATTGTTTGTGTTGGCGTGGTCTTCGCAATAATCTTCATCATCCTTAATTGGTAGGTAAACAGTGTTAAACTGAAACAGACTTTGCAGTTGGGTAAAAACGAACTGTCACATTATGGCTGCAACAAGCACCATACCTTTTAAAGCAAATTACATCACCCAAAGAATCCTGGGAGATGTAGTTTGTTAAGGAGTGCTGGGAATTGTAGTTCTGTGCAGGGCAAACCACTGTTCCCAGGATTCTTTGGGAGGGTGTCATGTGCTTTCAGTTTATGGCATTTATGTTGTAGAAGCCAAGTACAGTACTGGTCAGGAGATTATATATGATGATGTAAGAACTCCAGAAATTATATGCAGTACAGTACAAATATTTTGTGTAAAAGGAGGGTACTAGGGCAGACATACACTCTGGCAATGAGGCGTGAAAGCAGGCTTTCTAACGGTGCCACCTACAAGCATCTCCATACTTTAGGTGGGAAGACAAGAACAATTCCACACATAGTTGCTTGGTGCAAAATGACATTCATAGCAAGAGGTGCCCCACTCAAGAATCTGTCTCCCAGAGCAATTGTTTTATGTAACTTCTTTTATAAGGCTGGCCAGGGGCTTCTAGATGCAGGTAAAGGTAAAGGGACCCCTGACCATTAGGTCCAGTCATGGCCGACTCTGGAGTTGCGCGCTCATCTCGCTCTATAGGCCAAGGGAGCCAGCATACAGCTTCTGGGTCATGTGGCCAGCATGACTAAGCCGCTTCTGGCGAACCAGAGCAGCGCACAGAAACGCTGTTTACCTTCCCGCCAGAGTGGTACCTATTTATCTACTTGCACTTTGACATGCTTTCGAACTGCTAGGTTGGCAGGAGCAACGGGAGCTCACCCCGTCACGGGGATTCGAACCGCCAACCTACTGATCAGCAAGTCCTAGGCTCTGTGGTTTAACCCACAGCGCCAGCCACGTCCCTTCTAGATGCAGTTATGAATCTGGTTTAGCTGGTAACAAACAGTAAAGGATAGGTGAACCTGCAAAACTAGCAAAGGCATTGCAAACAAAACAAAACCCTGAGGAGACCTTTAAAGGGGAAGAGGAACTGTTCCAGATACAGGAAGCATCATGGCAGATTGAAAGCAGAAAAATGGAAGAAATGAATAAAGGAAGCTGCTGGTGGGGAAATTGGCTCATGAGGCATGGAAAGGGTGAGAAGTAGAATAGGAGGAAACAAGAGCATTAGAAGTGGAGAGGTCAAGAGTTTAAATGCCAGTACTGTATCTAGAGTGACATTCGAAGAATGGTTGAAAAGCATTGCTTTCATTTTAATGTGATAAGGTTTGTGCTATAGTATGCTGTCTGTTTGGCTGAAGACTGAAAATACCTTTTTTAGAGAGATAAAGGGGAAAGATGATGCTTTGCATGGCTCAGTCTTAGGTGGACCAATTGTCCAATCCAGGGCTTGTCCCCACTTCTTCTTGTCCTTTTGCTTGCAACCCCTGCTCATTGAAAACCACTATTTAGTGCTCAGTCAGAGCAAACAGCTATTTAGGTTTTCTCCAGATTGATGTTTGCTCTGATTTAGCACTAAAAAGTGGGGTTTTCCTGGGAAAGGAGCAGGGCAAGGGGGAAACCACTCAGACCCACACATGGGACAAGTGTGGATGAACCTTTGGTATAAGGCGGCTTCATCTGTTCCATTACTCATAGTGCATACACTCCTCTGGTGAACAAGGTTTAGAGGTAGAACCGTTTTCTGACCAGAAGTCAAGAACAGGGCAGAAGAAAAGCTTGTATACACCATTGGAAGTGATGCAACCCTTAACCATAGCTGTCAACTTTTCCCTTTTCTTGCGAGGAATCCTATTTGGAATAAGGGCATTTCCCTTTAAAAAAGGGGAAACGTTGACAGCTATGCCCTTAACCTTTATTCAAGACTTTAAAAAAAGTATTTTCTGTCTCTAGCCTGCTTTTTAAAAATGACACAAAGACAGGTGGCGTTTGCCTTATGATCTGGTTGCGGCTTATCTCGTAGGGCTGCTGTCAAAATGTTCTGGCAAACAAAAGTTTGGCGAAGCAGAGAGGAGCCAAGCTCAAGTTCATTGAGGACGTCATCGGGACAGTTCACCGCAGTAGACCAGATGTCGCAACTAGACAACAATGCAGGAGAACCGGTTTCTACTTACCAGGAGTGGACTGGACCAACAAGAGTCAGCGAAGGGGGAGGGGGAGGAGGAGAAGGAGGAGAGGCAGACAAGGGGAATTACTAGAAAAGAGAGATTATTTTATAAAAGGGAGAGATTAAAGTATGCTCGATATATTAAGAGTACCAGGTCTGAGAAGTGCTTTTTGCCGCTCTGATTAAGCTTGGTTGTGAACATTGAGACAGTAGTGGGAAACAGCATCAACCAGACTTAAGGACTGATTTCTGCTTTCAAGATTAGTCTGGTTCATCAGGAGCCTCTGCCTTTCTGTGCTGTTGAAAAGCCAAAGTGAGATGTTTTCACATACCCAAACTCGCACAATAAAATACATTGGCACTCCAGTTCTTAATATCTATGCTGGTGTATCTGTCTGTGACATAGTTCATGCTTTGTGAGATGGTGAAAGTGGAATTAGGCTAGAGCTCCAAACCCTGATCCACACTGGTAGAGGGGGTTAAGATCCAGAAGACATCTCCACCTGCTGGTCTTCAAATTATGGTGCAAGCAATGCTCTGAGATGGGGTCCCTGTGCTGTGCCATCCTGGTTGGGGTGGGGAGCAGGGTTTCAGAGGGCTCCACCATTTCTTACTGCCCCCGTTGCTTCCTGGCCAAGACTTAAGATCACTCTGTTATTGACTGATACTCCAATAAATTTCATGCTGGCACAGGTGCATGCAGACCATAATCAAGCACAGGTCTTTGCACCTTTTAAGCCCATTAAAATCAATGGGTCTAAATTTCATATATATTTACAATTTTCAGTTATACATTTTCCACAATAAAATATCCAATAAGAGAGTACATTCATTGGCTTCTCCTCCTCCCATTGTTCTTTTAATTTTCCCATTATTCCTTCATATTCTATTCCAACCATCTAATTCCCCCCCTTTACATATTACCTCTATTTACTGTCTGTCAGGCATCCCCATACTCAGCCCTCCAGCTGTTTTTGGACTACAATTCCCATCATCCCTGACCACAGGTCCTGTTAGCTATGGATGATGGGAGTTGTAGTCCCAAAACATCTGGAGGGCCAAGTTTGGGGGTGCCTGCTGTAGATTATACTGTTGAATTTACCTTAATCCTGCTAACTTTTTTACACACACTTGTTTACAGTTATTTTCCAGATACTCCACAAATATTTTCCATTTCTCTATGAACTCTATCTTCTTGTTCTCTTATTCTGCTTTAGACCTGCTAACTGCATACTCCATCCTTTTAAGATGCCATTCCTCCTTTGGGACCTTTCCCACCGTCCATTTTTGGGCTAACAAAATCCAAAATCCTAGCTGCTGTAGTTGAATACACACTTTTTTCTGGCCCCTGGGAACTTCTGTCTGCTCTATTCCTAGAAGAAATGTCTCTGGGGGTTTTTTTTTGGGGGGGGGAAATGTTCTTTTAAACAATTTTTTCATCTCATTCTAAATCATTTCCCAATAATCCTTAACTATTCTTCATGTCTACCACATTTGATAAAACATTCCTTCTGCCTCTTTATATTTCCAACACATACCTAATTCAGATTTGTACATATTTGCTAATTCACTCGGCGTTGGGTACCATCTATATATCATTTTCATGTAATTTCCCTTCACAATGGGTCTAAATTTCAGTTGGAATACAGCACTGACGTTTGGCAGCCTACACAAAGTACATTTCATATCATGTCACTTGTCCTGTCATCAACCTTCCTTACTTTCCTGAAATGTTAAAACCTCAGGGAAGTCTGAGTACCATAACTTTAGTTACTGCAGAAGAGGGAGCAATGTTACACGTTTGCAAATTGAGACAAAAAGATTTGTGCTTGAAAATGACTGTGTAGGGGAAAGGAAATAAACCTTGTATTTTCAATTTCCTTTAATAAATTCCCTTTTCTGGCACCACATTTTTATAGATCAAGTTGAGCCCCATTTTGAATTCATGGCTGCAGAACTGTTAAATAGTAAAACTATATCACATATTTTCAGTTTTATAGAAAGCAAAACTTCCGGGGGAGGGAGGGAGAGAATAGGCTGTTGAAAGTAGCAACCGTTGACATTTAATGGGGACTCAGAGTAGCTCCAGCATTAACAGCTGTGCTGGAAATTTTATAAAAGAGTTTATGCCAAATACACAAAAGTATAGACAGAACTGGTTTTCAATAACCAGAAAGCTCATTATTAAACATTTGTTCATTTTTTAAAAAGGGAGCTCATCGAAGGAAAAACACATAAGGTTTATTTCCAAAGTTCAGATATTTGTGCAGATGTTCTAATTGCACCCCCTGTGTCTCTTTAAAAGAGCTTATCAACATTTTTCATAATTGTATGTTTTTGGTTTCTTTTTAAAGAAAAAAAGAAAAGAAAAATGAACACTAACCATTACTTCTCATAGAACTCTGCATTTAAAACTGGCAACTATTTGAATCACTGAGATGGGCAATGCTTTATTGTGTTATTGAGGAAAAGCATCCTAAAATCTAAAGAGAAAATGTAGATAAGAAAGCAGCCCAGAATACAATGGTGGCAGCGCTGTCTGCTGCTCCATTAGTCAAGGCCAAAGCTTTTTATTTCACTTGCTGTTCAATGTCAATGCAATTTTCTATAATATTTTATCTTGTTAAATGTTTGTGGTTGAAGGAGAACTGTGCACTAAAAGAAATAATTAAAATGGCAAATATACAAATTATGAATCCATTTTGTACAAATTTCCTGATATTAATAGGCTGCTGAACTTTGTATTTGCAAACTCTGGCAAATGTTCATCGTAACTTTTGAATGGTCATTGTAACTTTTGAAAAGGGAAATGAAGGACGGGGGTGGGCGGGCTGATGGGGCTTGTAGCCCAAAATATCTAAAGGGCCCAAGATTGTAGAAGGGTGTTTTATGCCAACACACACACCCCTCCGCAAAAAAAAAAAAACTTTAATAGAAATAGCATTTGTTTTGTTTTGCTTTTTAAGAACTGCTAACGATTCAAAAGCACAAAACACCCCTCAGGTTCTTGTTGGGAAATCCCACAGTTTGTAAATGTGTGTATATGGATGATTATACACCACCTGATGGAAACACACATAGAACACACCTTATCCTTTTTCTTATTAAAATACTTATAAATATACTTCACCTATACAGATACCAGGGCAGGTAAAACATACGTTTTTTTGTTTTTTTAACAAACCATATATATACTAGGCCAGGGGTGCTTTACTGTTTTGATCCAATTCTGACGGAATAAAGCACTTGAACAATGAAGCCAGTGCGCTATGTCTATAGCATGCTACTATGGGAAAACCCCAGTTTAGCCATTCTCCATTTCCCTTGTCAATTAAACAATTATACTTACCAGGATCAGGGCCAGACATATCATGAGGCAGGGTGAGAATGCCATACCAACAGCTCACAAGGGAACCAATTAAGTTGTTGTTTGTTTGTTTGTTTGTTTATAATGCAACAGGTGCTTGTGGGATTTTCACCTCACCTTGACCCAAGATGCTATTCATTTTGTCCAAAGACGGGGTAACCTCAGCCAACAAAATACCTTGGGTTAGCCCAACTGCAGCCCACCTGCCCTGCATTGACCCACCTGTGTAATCTTATCTGGATTGACATAATCTTACTGGGTCTGACAAGGTTATAAGGGCAACTGTGCAGACCCTGTGGTCTGTATAACAGCCTTCCAGATAAGGATATAATCTTGCCAGTTGTGAATTACAGACCCCATCTGAACTTGAACATATCAGTGTAGATTTTTGATCATTCCCTGTTTCTTGGGAGGGAGGAAGTGGGACAATCTTTTTGAAATTCACAGCTTGTCTGTATATGATCTGCTCTCTTTCTCAGGAAATTGAGGAAATATTAAAATATTTTTAAGTTCATAATGTATGAGCCAGTTTCACTAAAAGTGTGATCTAATGGCATAAGTGATGGAAATAATTTTTTTCCTTGACAGTTTTTATGCATTCCTAGCTTAAAATGAAATCTTAATGATGAATCTGAAAGATTTTCATTATATTTTATTACTTCATTTAGTCGAAGACATTTAACAAAATACTAAGGAATAAACGGGGGGAGGGGTGTTCCCCTGTGGTGCCTTGCGCCATTGATTTCTTTCCAAAAAGACAGTTTTAAAAACCACATGCTCCATAAAATGAAGAAAAGTTACAGTTGAAAGCAGATCTCATTTTGTATTATTAGTGGTGATATTTTCTCCAGTGTGATTAAGATTCAGGGAGCATTTCCTTTGTAAATCAAGGAATAGTTTCAGCTAAATGTTTAATGAAATTTGCAGTATTCTGTGTTGCCTGTGCAATTAATTAGTGCTATGAATAATAGGAAGTCAGAATCTCACTTACTTAAAAATAAAATCTAGATTTCCAGAATAACTGACAATTGTTGCATTTGCTTTTCTGTAATAGTGAAATTGTAGACATATCTCTTCAGAAGTGAAATCCTACTTTGTTGTTGTTTAGTCGTGTCCGACTCTTCGTGACCCCATGGACCAGAGTACACCAGGCACTCCTGTCTTCCACTGCCTCCCGCAGTTTGGTCAGACTCATGTTTGTAGCTTCAAGAACACTGTCCAACCATCTCGTCCTCTGTCGTCCTCTTCTCCTTGTGCCCTCCATCGTTCCCAACATCAGGGTCTTTTCCAGGGAGTCTTCTCTTCTCATGAGGTGGCCAAAGTATTGGAGCCTCAGCTTCACGATCTGTCCTTCCAGTGAGCACTCAGGGCTGATTTCCTTAAGAATGGATAGGTTTGATCTTCTTGCAGTCCATGGGACTCTCAAGAGTCTCCTCCAGCACCATAATTCAAAAGCATCAATTCTTCGGCGATCAGCCTTCTTTATAGTATTTCCAGAGTAACCAACAATTGTTGCAACTGCTTTTCTGTAATAGTGAAATTGTAGACATATCTCTTCAGAAGTGAAATCCTACTTATCCCCAGGTAAGTATATAAAGGACTGCAGGATAAGATTATGAAGACTAAAATCCACACACACTTGGAAGTGAGCCCCACTGAACACAGTAGGACTTACTTCTAAGTATTATTATTATTCATTTAATTTCTATACTGCTTTATATTTTTCAGATAAAATCTCCAAGCGGTTTATCACACATCAGAACATCAACTAAAACAATCCAGAATAAAAACATTACTGAAGAAAGTTGGATATAAAGTATGCATTCAAAGCAATATACTAAACAGGGAACTAAAATGCTATGAAAAAGATTTCAAAATAAAACATTAAACTACAAAATGAACATTAAACACAGCAAAGTTAACAAAAAAAAAATCTTAATGTTTCAAAAGAAAGCATTACTAAAGGAAGTCAAATATGAAACGCACATTTAAAATAGTATAATTAACAAGGGACTAAAATATTATCCTAAGCGTAGAACATATCTGCTGCTGTTCTGCTAGTTGTGCAAGTTTCCAGTGCAATCCTATGCAAGGAGACCATTTTGGCTGTGAGTCCTGTAAGACCTGCTCCCTGCCCTTCCAGATCAAGTGGAAAAAGTCCTGCAAGACAGGGAACATGTCTATCAGGACTCACAGCCAAGATGGTCTCCTTGCATAGGATTGCACTGTAACATGTTGTATGATTGTTAGACAAGCAAACCACAGATATTCAGTAAACTGCTTTTCCATGGTGCTTAGTAGAATTAGATGGTCTTGGAAGCAGTTGGAAAGCAATATGGATTATTCCCCTGGATCTGATTCTGTTTGTGATAGCTAGGAACTGCTAGCACATGATGGGTGTTCTGTCATGCAGCCTAGAAATATATGCCTTGAGTTAATGATAACATTCATTTCCCATCTGCGGTAAGCATTGGCATTTAATCAGGTCAACTGGGAAACAATGAAAACAGTTTTCTGCAGCATGCAAGAAAAAGGCAAGTATTTTGATATTTATGGTATTAGGTGTTTTTGTTTTCTGTTGCTGGTATGCATATCAGACAACCACTAGATCGGTACCCTTGTCTGTGGAGAAACATAGTATCCAGATAAACTTGAATGCTGGGGGAAAACACACACACATGGTTTACAGTAGTGATATATTTCAAATGGTTTGGCCAAAACCTCTGGTATGAAAATGAATATTTCCCAACCCAGACCACAGAATCATAAGTAGATACTGCTAAATTGTTTTCTATCAGAAAGTGTAAAGTTAAGCTGGTCATTCAACTTTCACACCTAAATTGCTTCATGCCTTTAATCTTAATGAAGACAGGAAATTAGAAGCACACTCCTTTTGAAATACGCTTCCCCTGCTGTTTGACCTTGCAAAAGGTGTGATCTAATCATTTCAGATTTTCATTTCCTTTTTCTTATTTCTAGAGTCTGGTTGGTTCAAGCTACAATGTAGGAATTCACCCATCTCTCTCTCTCTCTCTCTCTCTCTTGCTCTCTTGCTCTCTTTCGCTTGCTCGCACACAAATGTCCAGGTCTCCTTATTACTCACACCCAGGGTTCATTCTTTTTAAAGTCTATGTTTTCTTCCTATCCGCTTGTCAATTTGACACCCCTCTCGGTTCCCTCAGATACAATCAATTTGTGACTAGTTTTGTTTTGTTTTTAAAAAGTCAAAAAGCCAAGCAGAAGAAAATGGATGTGCCAGCAGGCACTGAAAAGATTTTCCACTTGCTCTTCTTTTGCATGTCTCCCATAGGCAGGTTTTCCCACTCTTGGTATTAGAATTCACTTTTAGGTTGTACGGCAAACTAAGAAGCACACGTCTCTCCATGAAGGGAATATGGCAGCTTCTGTACGTCCTCAGCAGATGTACTGTACTGATATTTCAGGGGTGGGGAACATTTGGCCCTCCAGAAGTTCTTTTTTTGATTCCAACTTACATCAACCTCAGCCAGTGTGGCCAGTGGTTAGGAAGGATAGGAACTGGAGTCTATCATCTTCTGGGTGGGGCTGGGGGCACAGGTTCCTCACCCCTGCTATATGAAATACTGCAGAGGAAAGAAGGCTTATGTGACATCATAATGATGTCAGATGATTGACAGCTGGGTGGGCTCCACCTGTCAAAATAGTCCAGCAAGGATGGGGGAAGACCCAGTTTTCTATTCCTGGTCAATAGTCTTGATACCTCAGATTCTAAAGGGAATCTGTTGGGAAGTTTTTAATGTTTGACTCTTTACTATGTTTTTACATGTGCTGTATGCTGCCGAGAGTGTCTGGGGAACCCCAGCCAGATGGGTGAGGTATAAGAAATAACAACAACAGCAGCAACAACAAGCAACATACCCTTCAACATTTATTTGATGAAAATAGGGACATCTTATTCCATTGTTGTTGTTGTTGTTGTTGTTGTTGTTGTTTTATTTATACCCCACCCATCTGACTGGGTTGCCCCAGCCATTCAGGGCATTTGCAACATATATAAAAATTTACATAATAAAACTATACAGGGCTGCCTTCAGATGTCTTCTAAAGGTTGTTGCTTATCTCCTTGGCTTGGCTGTCGCATAACTCCATACCCTCCAACATTTCTCCAATGAAAATATGGATGTAATAAGGAATAGCAGGACATTCTGGGATCAAATCAGAAACTGGGAAGGACTGTCCCTGGAAAATAGGGACACTTGGAGGGCCTGCATACAGAACAAGGGTAAGGGTGACATCCATTGCTCCACCCATTCTTTACTCTGGCCTGTGATTCAGCCCTCTTCCTGTTCCCCATCTTATAGGGAAATCACTAAATAATTTCATGCTATCTAAGGCATACTTTTTTCTTTTAATGTTGCTGACTATATAGAGGGACATTTGAGCCTGTTGTACTGATAGCAGAATAACTTAATGGCAAAATCTGAAAGGTTGTTAGGAGGGCAAGATTTAGTAAGATGAAAGTATACCAGGTAAAAGGTGAACAAAGCCCACATTTTTCAGCTGATATCTGTGATGAAGCAAATAGCTGTGTCTTATTAGATAATCCCCCAGACGTGGGCCAAGCTGGATGTGGTACGCAAGTGGAGTTTTCAGATGTGAGCATCACTGATGCCTCTTTCCACTTGTAAATTCAGAATTACACACACACACATCTCATAGCCACATCACAGACATGCCTAACTCATTGCTGCTGCTGCTGCTGCTGCTGCTGCTGCTGCTGCTGCTGCACCACCAAACAGGGGACAGGGGACAGGGTGGTTCAGAACCAGGTCTCAACAAGTTTGAGCAAGAAATAGCAAGTAGGCCTGGTTTGCCCAGTGCCTTGTGGGTGGCAGGCCTACTACAATGAGTAAGAGAACTCTGCATGCTTCAGGTTTCATATGCAGCACTAGAGTGTGAAGCCCATGTTTTGAAGTTCCAAATACACATTATGAACCAGAGTTTCTGAGACACCACTTTGTAGCTCTAAATTATTGTTTCTATGTGATGTCTAAACCAGTCATGGGTTAATTTAATGCCCTGTACAATTTCTAGTACATAGAGAGGAGTACTACTAAATATATGGTTAATTGGTATCTGTAGTAGTAATCCTCAGTTATATAAGGTGTTTCATGTAAGAAATTGAAATTGTATTGGTTTTAGCTACATTCAGTGATTCCTGAATATCGGAAACCACACTTGATACTTTGGCCTAAATCAAGAAAGAGACAGGGAGACGACTGAAATTGCTTTTTAACAATGAACAAATTTATTATTTTTATTATTTATGTGCATATACTGTAATTCAAGAGAGCAATTAGCATCCCTTTGAAATCTTACCATGGAATAATACAGTTTCTGTGGAAATGGGATTGTAAGCATGATTTGTTGCTGCTAGCAAAAAGAATATAATCAGATTCTGTTTCCAAATGTATTTGCTTAAGAAGACAATAGACAATATTAGCAGTGAAACATTTATCTGTCTAGCTTAACTGGCTTAGGTGAGAGAGTTACTGCTTAGAAGCTCAGAGAGAAGGAAAGTTAATATCCTTGGTTTGGTCAGCTTGTAACTTTCCAGTTTTAACATTTCTTCACAAATGCCACTTTCCCACAGGAACTACAAAAGGGAAAACTGAAAGGACAGTGCCTTCGTGATATCAACAGCTGCTATCCCAGTCCCCCTCTTCTTCTTACACTTAGTTGCATGATTACAATCCCTAGCACAAACTGATACACTATGGTGAATTCCATGCTGCTAAATTAAAATATTGCGTAGCAACCGACAGGTCTTCATCTCAGACAAACTGCTCATATGTGCTATGTTTTTCTTACCATTGGACATGACGAAGAGATTAGCCCTTGCCATTTTATCCTCTTCTCTTTGTTCCTACTCAGAACACTTAAGGAGAGAGTTGGATGAGAGGTTCTCCTGTTAAGACTGCAGTGCAGACTGGGTATATACAATCCATCTGCAATCTTGCACACAGTGAGGCTTCTCAGATCCCACAAAGCCGGTGGAATTTAAACAGACTGTGAGGAATGCTATAGCCCTGTAATTCTACTTTGCAAGGGAAAAGGCAATCTTGCTTTACCAAACAATCCATTTGCATCAGCATAATGGCTCCCTGCCCGCTTGCAAGGAAGGGGCAATGTCTACTCTGAATGGAGCTCTGAAAGGATGGAATTTTCCTCAAGCACATCATAAATATTTCCTTCAGTACCTATGGTGAGGAAGCAAGGATTGGCCAGAAATACATCCCTGGAATATATTAAACAAATAGATTTCCTCTACTGGAACACACTATATACATTTAATGGAAACCTGCACCCTGAATTATATCTTGGTGCTCCAAAGCCTGAAACAAGCTAAGTTTCTGCTTTTTTTTTTTTTAAGAGAAGCCAGAGTTCCTGAGTTTTGTAGAACTGCAACATCTGCAGCACTGTTATGAAACAGGTTTAAAATTGGGCTGGGGAAATTCCCTTGTGATACACCAATGAGAAAACAGACCTAGATTTTAGAAGCTGGATGCCTAAAATTAGGATCCTAAGTGCCTAGTTACACACCTAAATAAGCAAAGTGATTTTTGAAAGGGCTGAGTTGCCTGTATCTCCTGGTTTGGGAGACATTTGCCCCATAAACCTATCTTGCTGTAAGCACAGCACAGGAGAAGTATTTTATTCCCTTTCGTTTGCTGATAATCCTTTTTCTTCTTTACATTTCTTGACTGCTTAGCAGCTTTTATGATAGAGTCGGAAGGGACTTTGAAAGTAATTTAGTCTAACCTTTTGCTCAATGCAAGATCTGCAATGCGGAGTGCAACAACTGCAGCCTCTCTGCCCAGCCTCTGCTAGTCTTAAATACCTCTAGCAAAGGACAGCTCAGGTTTTTCTAGGCTTTAGACTCCCTGACACCACCCTGTAGATTCAGGCTAATCTGTTGAACTCATCTTTGTTTTTATATCTCTTCTTCCATCTCCTATACAAATCCTCTTTGAATCTCAGCTCGTCAGAGAGCAATCTGTGCAGCCACACTGGCTTCTTTCAATATCTCCCATTTTTCCTCCCTCCTTCCCGTGTTTCCCCAACATAGGGATTTACTGCTTTCCTAAAGTGCCCCCTCCCCAAGTTATCCAACATTTATATTGAGATATGGAAGCTATGGCTTGTGGTGAACACTGATGGATGTTTGCAATGAGAGTTGATGGTGCAGGAAGGAGCAAAAATGAACTGCCATGGCCCCAAGCTATATAACACTCATGTTTTATATTTATTTGGTTAAGAAACAGTCTGTCTAAAATTAAAGCCATTGGATCTGCCTTGAGCAAAATGCATGAGAATGAGCAGAAAGCTGACACATTTTCCTTCTGAGGGCCTGGCAACAGCTGCCACACAACACTGGGTACTCTGCCAGGAATGCCAAGTACCACATTAGGACAAGGACATGTGCGTGGAGCACACTTCCGAGTAATCATACTTACTAACACCCAGGGTATCCTTCTGCATATTCAAAACTGAACTCGCAGGATAACTGCACCTGTGAAACCAGCTAGGAAACAAGGATAATTAGGTAAAAGGTAAAGGACCCGGACGGTTAAGTCCAGTCAAAGGCGACTATGGACTTGCAGCGCTCATCTCACTTTCAGGCCGAGGGAGCCGGCGTTTGTCCACAGACAGCTTTCCGGGTCATGTGGCTAGCCTGACTAAACCACTTCTGGCATAACGGAACACTGTGATGGAAGCCAGAGCACATGGAAACACATTTAAGCACATGGGTACATGGAAGTACATTTACCTTCCCACTGCAGCAGTACCCTGTTTATCTACTTGCACTGGTGTGCTTTCGAACTACTAGGTAGGCAGGAGATGAGACAGAGCAATAGGTGTTCACCACCGTTGCACAGATTTGAACAGCCGGCCTTTTGATCGGCAAACCCAAGAGGCTCAGTGATTGAGACCACAGCACCACCCGCTCCCCTACAAGGATAATTACCTATCATTTGATGGAAAGAAGCTCAAGGCCCACAATGTTTGGCACATCTTTGACACAGCTTATTGCTGCATTAGGCCTCAAGTAGTGATGGATAAATGTGTCTCTCAGTTTCTCATTTTTCCTATTTTCAATTCAGTTCTCCAAATTTGCAACTTAAAAAAAAAAATCCTTATGAAAATTCTTCAACATTTTCATGCGAATTTCTCCTCAGATGTGCTCCTCAATGTGTTTCTCAAATTCTGTTTTTGCACTCTCTATCGTATTCTTTTCCCAAGGTTTGTGTTCCATTTTGTTTTTCTTCCTTAAAGGGAGCCTTCTTAAATCTAATAGCTTCTTTAATTTTGCTCATTAAACTGATCATGCTCATAACATAATGCTCTCCACTGTCATTCTCTTGGTCCTGGTGGTACCTTTCCTGATCTAGGATACATATCCTAGCTGAACATCATTATTGTGGTTTTAGACAATTCTATTTTTTTTTAGAGATTTGGCACTTGACGATTTCTTTCAGGTTCTTCTTCTTTCTTTTTTTACCAATCCCCACATTTGGGGAAAATTTCCTTTTTCTTCTTTTTATTTCCTTACTTAATAACACATCACTTTTGGATATAGTGAGATATTTCCACACAAAACCTTCCTTTCCCCCCTACCAAGTGTTGAACCCCATTGAAGCAGACAGTTAATGATGCTACCAAAACAGAAAGCACACAATTTCTGAAGTAGGCCTCTGACGGAGTATCATCAGTGTCCTTTGTTGCTTGCAATATAGCATCATGTCTGCTATTGTCATGTGGCTTTGTCTTCTGACACCTAACTATATCACATGTACCCAGTACTAAATTACTCTTGTGGTCTGGTATCGCCACTCATAGCAGTTCTGTAGAAGAGTCTGCCTCTTTAGGGATTTCTAGCTTGTTGGACTCTTACTTCCTCTTTGATTTTCAAAGCAATGGCAACTCTTGTGCCTCATTTAACTAGTTCTGCCTATTATGTACCCTCCTCTATGAGCAAGCACTCCAGTTTGCCCGTCCTAGCATTCGCATATAAGTATTTATATGCAGCACTGTCTCTCTCCAAATGGCCTCTCTAATTTTCTATCAAGCCTCTGCACTTGTAGTGCCCAAAACCTCACTGGAGGTTTTTAAGCAGAGGTTGGATAGCCACCTGCCATAGATGCTTTAGTTGAGATTCCTGCATTGCAGGCGGTTGGACTAAGTGACCCCAGGGAGTCCCTTCCAACTACTGTGGTACCTCAGGTTAAGTACTTAATTCGTTCCTTAACCTGAAACTGTTCTTAACCTGAAGCACCACTTTAGCTAATAGGACCTCCTGCTGTCGCCGCGCCGCCAGAGCACAATTTCTGTTCTCATCCTGAAGCAAAGTTCTTAACCCGAAGCACTATTTCTGGGTTAGCAGAGTCTGTAACCTGAAGCGTATGTAACCTGAGGCACCACTGTATTTGATTCTATGATCCCTCCTTTGCAAGAAAGACCCTCAATACAGTGGTACCTCGGGTTACAGATGCTTCAGGTTACAAACGCTTCAGATTACAGACTCCGCTAACCTAGAAATAGTACCTTGGGTTAAGAACTTTGCTTTAGGATGAGAACAGAAATTGTGCTCTGGCGGCGCGGCGACAGCAGGAGGTCCTATTAGCTAAGTGGTGCTTCAGGTTAAGAACAGTTTCAGGTTAAGAACGGACCTCCAGAATGAATTAAGCTCTTAACCCGAGGTACCACTGTATTAACATGCTGCTTATTTCAAAATGTTAGTTGATCAGTACAAGTAAAGAGCTAATTTACTAAGGTCATTAATTTACTGATACAATGTAGAAGACATTGGGAACTACAATGGAAGAAGAAAAATATCTTCTTCAGAAGATAATGTCCAACTTTATGGCTACGTCATAGATTGGTAAAAACAAATGCTCTCATTGCAATGTTCTGTGTGAATTCATAAAATATTTTACTACAGTTTATCTGATCACCATCACAGAACATTCCTCTTGTAACTGCTTTCTTTTTACATAAACTAATCCTCGAGGTCTTCTGTTTTCTCCCCAAGCGCATGTCTCTGATGAATAGCTGTGAACCCTCCCACTTTGTCCTCTGGGTGGGAACAGATTCTTAAGTGGCTGCAGCTGTAGAAAGCGATTAAATATCGCTGTCTCCCTGTAAGTAGCAGGTGGCAGGTGGCAGCCAAAGGTTGGGGTCAAAGGGCTCCATCCCATTTTAGCACTTGCATTGAGTAACAGGGCAGGGTGCAATGCATCAGTCCTCTTTTATCTTTTCTCCCTATTGAAAATGGGGGAGGGGGTAAGGGTACAATTGCAAGGTGCCTGCTGGGTTGAGAAGCATCTTTCTACATCTAACCTTCCCAGCAAAGAGTTTGATCAGAGAATGGAACACAACAAGAAGAGGGGATGAAAAGACATTGGATACAAGAGGAAAACGGCTGCCGTGTTACCTCTCCATTCCCATTTCACTATATATTCTTTTTCAAGGGAAACAATTCTTATATTTTTGCTTTAGACGTATAGACATAAAAATACATTGCATCTGCACTATACATTTAAAGCAGTATCATACCGCTTTAAAAAGATTCCTGGAAACTGTAGTTTGTTAAGGGCACTGAGAGTTGTTAAGGTAAAGGTAAAGGGACCCCTGACCATTAGGTCCAGTCGTGGCCGACTCTGGGGTTGTGGCGCTCATCTCGCTTTATTGGCTGAGGGAGCCAGCATACAGCTTCCGGGTCATGTGGCCAGCATGACTAAGCTGCTTCTGGCGAACCAGAGCAGAGCACGGAAACGCCATTTAGCTTCCCGCCGGAGCGGTACCTATTTATCTACTTGCACTTTGACGTGCTTTCAAACTGCTAGGTTGGCAGGAGCAGGGACCGAGCAACGGGAGCTCACCCCGTCGCGGGGATTCAAACCGCCGACGTTCTGATCGGCAAGTCCTAGGCTCTGTGGTTTAACCCACAGCGCCACCCGCGTCCTGTGAGAGTTGTTAGGAGAGCCCTATTTCTCTCATAAATGCTACAGTTCCCAGAGTAGTCAACCCTTCTTCCCAAGGAGTTACAGAGACAACCATTTCCTTCATTTGCCAGCAGAGTAACTCAGAAACTGAAAGGTGATGTGCACATGTTGAAAAAGAACTATTGACTGTGCTATTTGGAATGGATCTATTTTTTTCAGCTCATATTTGGCCGAATTTGGCCCTGTTGGATCACAAGCCGCTGAAACCATTGTTTGAGTGTCCCAAAGAGACATCAGCAGATATGGATGCAACTACGAAACTATGATGGTGCCCATGAAATAGCAACAAGGCAGCCCTGGGGAAAGTGGGAAGAAATTTATTCATGTGACAACAGAAGGAATATCTCATCATGAATGACAAGTGCTGTACCAGTCTTTGGAAGATCTCACACAGTCACAATGGAGGTAAAAGGCTACACTGGCCGTTGCAGAAATAGCTGAAATAATAGACCACAAATTTGTAGCAGAAAAATGCCACAGCATACAGACTCATTGGGAATTTCAGTGTCTGCCCTCAAATGTAAACATGTGGCGTAGGGGAATAGTCGGTGAGACTCAATGGGTTCCGTCAGCAGAAGCCCCCTGCAAGGACTTCTGCTTGCTCAAGGGGGCTTCTCCCTCTCTCAACACTCTGCACCCCTGAAGTTGGCTTGCAGTGGGGGGGGTGTCTGAAGAACCCCCAGAGCAGCACACGGTGGGAGGAAAAGGGGTTGATTCCATTTGCCCAGCTCAAATGCTTGCACTGACAGAACGGTCAGAAGAGAACGGTGTTGAATTCCTCGTAGTATATATTAGAAGGACATGGGCGCCAACTCTTTTGGCCCCACCCCAATAATTTTTTGGAGGGCAGGCCCAGGCTGCAGAGGAGGCTGAGCACAGAGCGAAGCACAGCACAGCTTCAATGGCTGGCTCCTCCTCCTGCTGTGGAGAGGAAGTGGGTGGGGAAACAGCCCTGGCCGGTGGCGGTGGCTGTAGCACAAGAGAGGAGAAGCCGCTGGCCATTGATGCTGTGCTGCCGCCACATTCAACTCCACCCTGTGGCTCCTCCCAACATCCTGATGTTGCAACGGCACATGTGTGACATCCCAAGGCCACGTGTGTCATTGCCCCGCCAAATCTTCTGCATATATTGGGGCCCTATTCATGGATATGTGTTGGGATAGGGACTAAAGGGCTGTGTCTCATCATTATGTTGTAATTTGAAGGAAGAAATAAAATGTAAATAGTGAAGCAAAGCATCTTCTTCCTGTCTTTCCCAAAGCAATGGGAAAGCTGAATCAGCTGCCAAGATGGCTGAGAGAATTTGATTCAAATCTAGGAAAAACAGGAATTAATCTGTATTTCCCTATCTTGGACCAATACAACACTCCCTCACAAGGTTGGGGGGGGGATTGGCACAGGGATTAAAAAGAGTAATTTGGGGAAGGGGAGATTTTGTTTGCATGCCTTTCTACAAAAATGTGCAAGTCATACCTGCCTGCAGACACTCTCTCATAAAAAAACCATTTCTTCCTCCTGTTCTTACCATCCAGCATCTTATAATTACAGCATATCTTCCATTAAATTTAATATAATCCATCAAGAGGCCTCACTGGGGATCTCCTTCATTCCAGATTTATTTGCTAATAGACTCATGACAGCCGATGATGGCTCTCTCTTTTCGTGCGATTATTAATTGCTAATGCAGTTTTATCACTGCAATCACAGAGTTGCCAAACACACATTCACTTCTTTTGAAAAGCTCCAGCCTAAATTATGGCTTCATCGTCCAAGTTTCTGTGAGAATTCAGAGCACCAATATAATATATGGAAAATAATTGAAGGGCGTAAATTTTAGCATTGTGTCTCATCTTCTTGACTGACTCCTAGCTCCTCGTTGGAACCAATTCTCTTTTGAGCACTTATACTCTAGTTCTCTGTTTCAGATTTATGCAGAATGAGGCCAGTCTCTCTTGGAGCAAATTCTGTGGCCAGAGACAGGGAAGCATGAGATCAGACAAGTTGAATATGCCCAACTCTGAGGGAAAGATAAAGCCATGGGAGCCAGATACTTTGATTTCCCATCCCCCCTGATCCTAAACACAGCTAGCTGACAGGAAATCTGTTCATTTCTATGGATTTTATTCCAACAGAAGTCTTTTAGCAAAGAAGTGTGTGAATTTCTGAGAGATCTATAAGGGCTGTTGGAGCTTGTTTTTGTTTTTGTTTCGCTTTTTTGTGCAGTTGCCCCTGGGGAAACAACTGTCGGAATGTTGTGTGGGTGAGACAGCAGGTTTTCTGTCAAAGAGACTGTCCAATGTTCTTCTGAACAATGTGCAAAGAAGCCCTTCTCTCAGAATAGCTCATTCTGTATTTCTCCCATCCCATGTTGTGTTTTAACATCTTGAGGCATTTGTGTTGTGGTTCTCATTGCAATTTAATTGTTTTATAATAACACTTCATTTAACTGGATAATTGACCACATGCTTAACTTTAAGTACATAAGCAGCCCTACTGGGGATCTTAAGAACGGTCCTCCCGGCTCTTTTTTCACATTAATCAGCCCATACGTTTAGCTTTCTGTTCTTGTTCCCCATGCCTTTGCACTAGTTTCAGATTGAAAGCACTCTTCTTGAACACCAACACGGGTTGTAAAATGGTATTCACACTTCCCTGTTCTCATTAGAAATACATTGTATACATTGAATAATGATATTGTCATGAATTTGGAGTGAGAGGAGTAGGCTGTATACCCTTCTAACTCCTGGATCCAGCAAGTGTCAAAATCTAAGCAAGGATTCAGATTCATGGAATAGACAGGCTAGCATCTTGGTGGGGTAATGGCCCATTAAAGTAACAAAAGAAGTGGCTCTGTGTCAGAGTGGGGGCCTCTCCCTGAACTCGCTGGTAGTTAGAAAGACAAAGGCCAGAGTTGAGAGTCACTTATATGAGCTAGAAGCTGGAAGCAGTAGGCTGAGAAGGCAGAGAGGTGGAGTGATGCTCGATTTCTGTCGGAATCCAAGGCTATGGAAGAAACAAGGCCCTCTTGGTCTATGTGTGGTCTATGTGGTTTTTGGTCTATGTGTGGACACTGTCACACACCATTTTGAATCAATATGGTAAGCCCTTCCAAAGCTAGAAACTATGACTCACCAACCTGCCTGGGCAGTAAGAGGTAGGAGTGGGCTTTGAGGGTACTTTCACACATACCCTTGCCTAGAGAAACACTCTACCTGGTCTATCTTTTGTATGTCAGTATCTTACGGTACATTTATTTTATTTCCCTTCATTTTGGTTATTCTTTCCATGTCCATATTCTGTTCTGGGGGATCCCACAGATTCATCTCCCGCCCTCCAAAATATCCTGGCGTGACATGCGCAGCACTCTTGAGAGACATAAGGTAAAGGTAAAGGGACCCCTGACCATTAGGTCCAGTCGTGGCCGACTCTGGGGTTGCGGCGCTCATCTCGCTTTATTGGCTGAGGGAGCCGGTGTACAGCTTCCGGGTCATGTGGTCAGCATGGCAAAAACGCTTCTGGCGAACCAGAGCAGCACACAGAAATGCCGTTTACCTTCCCGCCAGAGTGGTACCTATTTATCTACTTGTACTTGACGTGCTTTAGAACTGCTAGGTTGGCAGGAGCTGGGACAGAGCATCGGGAGCTCACCCCGTCACAGGGATTTGAACCCCCAACCTTCTGATTGGCAAGCCCAAGGGGCTCAGTGGTTTAACCCACAGCGCCACCCGCTTCCCTTTGAGAGACATAAGCTAACAATATTTTATTCTATATCTTATCTCTGGTAGTTGTCACCACCCAACTCCTTTCTTTTACATTCAGGCAACTATAGATTCTTCAACAGCTTCCTCAACCTAGTCTTTCTTGCTACCTGCTGGTGGCTTTCCAGTTGACCACTGATGATGACGACAACAACAACAACAACTCTGCACATCTGGCTGGGTTTCTCCAGCCACTTTGGGAAGCTTACAGCACATATAAAGACGTGCTTGTTCTCCAGAGGCATAACCCAGAGGAAGAATGCATGATTATTAAATCTAAGTGTTTTGTTAATTTGATTTAGTGTTGGTCATTTTTATTTTAGAATTGTGTGATATTTCAGTGGTTTTACTGTATGTCACTATGATATTGCTGCTGCTGCTGCCATTAGTTGATGTCTTATACATACTCTCTTAAATTAACATACAAATATTTTTTTGGGGGGATGCCTTTAAGCCTTTGAAAATAATAACCATATAGAGTGGCTGGGGCAACCCAGTCAGATGGACAGGTATAAATAATAAAAATATTATTATTTATTATAGTTTCCTAGTTACCATTCTAATTCCTGGAGGTGGTAAATAGTGATTGGGTTCATTTTACAGTATAAAGATGTCCAGAACAGATATCAAAGATATGTTTTATACACAGGCCTGTGACCACCTGTGGTAGAAGTTGTTGCAAACAAGGTGTTTGTTTTGCTCACTGAACATCTCATTTCTAGCTCTGATTAAATATCCCTTTTCATTTATAGCCCTGTTCAGTATCCATTAAAGGCTCAGAAAGCAATGAGTGTATTGAACAAAGCAGTGAGGTCTATATTTTATGAGTGTCATTTGGCTTTCTGCCCCTTTCCTAGGCATGTGATAAGCTCACCTTCTAACCCTGCTTCTTATTCTGATTAAAATATTCAGCTTCTGTAGGGAAGCAGTGATTGTATTCAGAGTAACATGAATTGTACTCTTGCATATTGTATATGGTTTATGGCACTTGCTTCAATAGAAGTGGCAGTTGGTACACATAAACCCCTGGTGAATTCTAATTGCATTTTTTATTATTAATAGTATCGTGACCTTTATATTTAGCAGACTACTGGAGCTGCCATCATTTATTGTAACTTCCCAATTGCTGCCAGTTGTTGTTAGCATCCGTCTGTCTCGAGAAACAATGGAGTGTGCCTCCGGGGATGAAATCAAACTGGTGTGTTAGAAGCACTGAAGTGACTTCCCTGGGGTGCAAGCTTCGGCAGTGTGCAGGTTGGTCCTGGGCTTCCCAGATGGCAAGACCCCCCTCTCAGCCTCGCTGATGTGGTCCAAAGCAAAGGTGAGCAATACATTTGGCACCAGCTTGGCTGCAGGAGTTGCCAGAAGGAGTTGCTTTAGGGACTGCAGTCCAGATTTGTGTAGGGTTCATTCCTTAGCCTTTGCTTCTCCTGAAGATATCCCACAAGGCAGAGGAGGTTTAGGATCAGAGTTTTTCTTTTCCTAGATCAGGGGTCTGCAACCTGCGGCTCCGGAGCCGCACGTGGCTCTTTTACACCTTTGCCGCGGCTCCGGGGTGGAAACTAGCAAGGGGAGGAGGCGCATTGTGCACCCCGACACTCCCCACTGTGGCGGGTGCTGTACTGGCTGTGATGTCGCTTGGGGGCGGTGCGTGCATTAGTCACGCACCATCCCAACGTCACCTTCCCGCCCGCTGTCAGATCAGAGGGCAGCGGCGCGCATGCTTTAAATGTCACAATGGTTTTGCGGCTCCCAGGGTTTTTTTTTCCATTTGGAAACGGGTCCAAGTGGCTCTTTTTGTCTTAAAGGTTGCAGACCCCTGTCCTAGATGGACTATCTTTCCAGGTTGACAAGCCCCCTCTGCTCCTCACTTCCCTCTATGGCATGTGCAGAAACTGTCTTCTTGACCGTTGGACCCACTGTTGGTCTCGTCTGCTTAATCTGCCAGAGCCTGCCATCGCAGTAAGCCTAGCAGCTGCCATTTGATCCATTGTATCTCCACCAGAAGCTTGTAGAACGCTGCGTTCCATTTGGTGTAGCCTAGGGCGGGAAACACTTTTCTGCCCAGGAGCTGCATTTCTTACTTGGGTGACCTTCTGGGGAGGGGGTAATATGTCAGTGGTGAGTGGGGCCAGATGAGACAGCAAAACAACAAATGTAAATGCTACTTTTGCACAGTGAGCCAGTTTCTACACACATTCGTGGGCCTCTCTCTATCTTTCATTCCAACAATCAAGAGGCATCATCAGAGTTCAAGGACACATTTCAGTCAAGCAAAAGCACCCAGGGTGTAACACAGGGTCCAGTCAGGTGGGCAGCCTGGGGAGAGTTTCAGGGGCCAGGTAGAGAGGGCTGTATTCAGCCCCTGGGTCTGACGTTCCTCATTCCTGGTGTGTTCAATGAAGAAGAAAAAAACAGGTGAGCTGGTTATGTGAGCTCTGTTATGGCTTCTCTTGCATTATTAGAGCAGGGATGGGAACCAGTGGTCTTCCTGATGTTTTTGGATCACAACTCCTCCCATTCCTGACCACGGGCCATGCTGGCTGGGCTGATGGGAGAGTCCAACCATATCTGGAGGGCCACAGGTTTCTCACCCCTGCATTAAAGATTTGAGATTGTGGAAGGGGAAAAAATATTTGCCTATTAAGTGAAAATGACACCATAATCACATCCCCATGCTCCAAATCTCAAAAGTGTGGGCAGAAGGACCATATCTCTCAGTTTAAGAGCCCTAAAGCATTTGCAGCTCAAATTTGTCACCCAATTTTCCTTTAGAATCGAAAGAACGGCAAAATCCCCCACGCTACGGGCACTGAACAGATTTGACAGAAGTAAATATATGGAAAGCAATGTCTACAGCCTCCCCCACAAACACATGTTGAGGAAAATCAGCCTACTTCTCAAATTGTGATGGAAATAATAATAATAACAAACTCTGCTGTACTTCGTGCAAGCCAAGAGTCATCAACACGTGCCCATTTGCATTTGCTTTTCCTCAGAGACAATCTGTATCCTTTCCAAGCTGTATTTATGTACAAGATGTGTCTTTCATTGTGGTATAACCTTAGAAGTTCAAATGTGACATCTACTCCCTGAGGTAGGACAGCTATACCCAGAACGGAATCACGTAACTCATTTTCTCTTGCCATATGGTGATTCCCACCCCCTACGCCAGTCACCTCATGCTGACTGAATACTGGAGTAAGTGTCTCCATAGCCACTCCATGCGTGACAATGTGTCTTGCTATTCTGGGGGCGGGGGGTTGTGCTCTGCATGTGTGTGGTGCAGCTTTTGTGGTGCTGTTGCTGCAACGGATGTATTTTGATCCTATATCGATGGACTGAAGTATTTTATATGATTGTAAACCTCCATGGCAGAGATTAAGGAATTTTCCCGCCCTTTCCCCCCCCCTCATGGGGTGCCTCCCAGGGGCTTCGAAAAAGTGGTGGCCAGGCAAAAGACTAGAGGCAAAAGTTGCCATAGCAGTGGACGTGGCTTTTACTTTTTTGGACAATGGGCACATTTTAAATTTTGAGAGAATGCTGAGGAGGCCAGTAAAAAAATTACCTACTATGAGGAGGGGGTGGGAATTGCATTATTTAAAATGGCTACCATGGAGTACATGACATAACACAACATTAAGAGAGACAGACACCCACGACAACCTTGTACTTGGCCGTGGCAAGTCAGCTGTGTCCTGCTGGAACTGATCTTGGGGATCACACAATACTGATTTTACTGATGCTGTCTAATAGCAACCAGAAACATTCCTCAGCACCAGGAAAAATACAGAACAACCCCACATTCGCTCTAACCTCACAGGACTCGCTTAGAAGGTACCTGCACATTTTGCCCCATAACTTCCTTTCACTATCAGTAACAAATTTGCTCTGGAATTCTTCATGTGTGTGATTTTAAACATTGAAAAGCTGGGAGGAGGGCAATTAAAAAAAACAACCAACAATAATAGATTTGGATGTGGCCAATAATAATAATAATAATAATAATAATAATATTTTTTTATTTATACCCCCCCCCCCATCTGGCTGAGTCTCCCCAGCCACTCTGGGCAGCTCCCAATCAAATGTTAAAAACAGTACAGCATTAAATATTAAAAATTTCCCCTTCAGATGTCTTTTAAAGATAGGATAGCTGCTTATTTCCTTGACATCTGAAGGGAGGGTGTTCCACAGGGTGGGCGCCACTACCGAGAAGGCCCTCTGTCTGGTTCCCTGTAACCTCACTTCTCGCAATGAGGGAACCGCCAGAAGGCCCTCGGCGCTGGATCTCAGTGTCCGGCATGAACGTACAAGTGTATGGGGCCTGAAGCTCAGTCATTTCCACATTGGATCATGTTTTTTTCCCCCTGAAGGGGATCTAGCATAGGAAAGCTATGAAGACTATGAAGCAAACAGAGCAGTGAGTAAGCATGTTTCCTTTTGACAGGAAGATAAGGCAGTACAGTACAATAAGAAGGATTGCCAAATAGTGACTAATTTCTTGACAGGCATTTTCAAGTGACTTATTCATTTATTTACTCCTCTTGCACCTCTACTTTTCTTCAAGGAGCTCAAGGTAACATACGTGCCCAGCCCCCTCCATTTTACCCTCACACAAACCCTGTGAGGTGGGTTAGGCTGAAAGATCGTGACTGGCCTATGAGTTGGTGGCTGTGGGGGGATTTGCACCTACAACTCTTGAGTCCTCGCTCAGGCATAGAAATAAATGGGAAGTAAAAGTTGCAGCCGTTGATGGGCAAGCTGAAATCATTGCTTGATAAATGTAAATTTTGTAAGTCAATTCTTTTTAGTATCAGCTCATCCAGTTAGTATAGGAAACAGTGAAATAACTAAGGGTGCGGTCCTCTGCCCACTTACCTGGCCTTTGACAGCGGTCATGTTTTTGTGACCTACTTGAAATTGCAAACAAATGTGATGTCTGTCTCCTGTTCCCCCACACTCCATATTAATGGTTGGCTTTATTTTGCTTTAAAGTTGTATTACCTTTGCTCTTGTAACCTGCTTTATGATGAAGGATGGGTAAGAAATCTAATAAACAAATAATAAATAAGTGTGCATAAGCTTGCAGCCTTAAAAGTTATAAGCACTATTTCTGGGCGAGGAGCTTGCAAACCTACCAGGTTAGAAATTAATACAGGGATCATTGCCTGGGAAGGTTATTGTGTCTTGTTGTGTTCGCATGCCCTAGTGGGTACGGACATTTGTGGTTTAGCCAGATCCAGTTATGAGATTATGCTGTTTTTTAAGAGGAGATTTTATATTCCTATTACCACTGTTGCTACAACATTTTGGTGGCACATTATAACGTGTAAAGATGCTGTGCAACCTTTATATTGTTTGTCTGGTTCTGAACAGCTGTTTGGGGAATTTTAGCAATATGTGGTTTTGTACGGAGACTGTTTTGCTGGATGCTCAGCCATTATGGCTTTAGGCAGATGGAGCACTTCCTTTTGTTTCCCAGCCTAAGTTCCTATTTCCTCCTACTCTAAAAGGTATCAGTTTGTCTCAATAATATGAAGGCAGGCCATTAAATTTCAAGAATAATTTGCATCAAGGATTGCATGATAACAATAATGAGGACAATGTATTTAGCCGATACATGAGATATTCTGGGCTGCTTCTGCAACCCAAGTATCAGGAGAGGGCTCCCTTCAAATGATGCACTTTATCAAGAGAGAAAATCATAAACAGGGAAGCAGATGGAGGAGGAGGAGGGAAAAGAGCTTTGTGAGATTGACCCATCAGCAGCAGACAAAATTATGCCAAAGACAAAAGCTAGTGGTCAGTTTAACAGTTTTTTCTTGCCAAGGGCATTTCATGCACACAGATGCCCCAGGGGGGCACTTCAGCTTCATATTTCAGTTATAAATATTTTGCTATTTCCTCATGGGCTACAGTGGTTCATTGTCTAAAAAAACAAAATAAAATCTCAGCCCTAGGGATAGACGACATATTTCCAAGGAATTTGCCCAATCATTTCACATTCAGCAGTAAGGAGCAAGTGTTAAGCAGAGGCCAGCTGATTTAGAGTCTAAGATTAGATACCACAAGCAACTATTTAAAAACCTCTCATAATCAGCAAGATTTGGACAGATTGTAAATGAGCAAGAACAGCGCATGAATGTGAAAGCTGCTTCCCCCCCCTTCCTTTTGCAGTAGAATCAGAGGTGTGTGTTCATATAGATATGGAGAAGGCTAAGGATCCTCGCCTGCTTGGTTGCTAGAGGAAGCTCTAGAAATCTCTGACATATGGTAATGGATAAAGGCCTTCCATCTGTGAAATGATGCTATTTAGTACCTTCAGCTTCCACTTAGAGGAACTCAAGCTTGAAGACTGAAAATTCTTGTCTGAATTAAGTATTGGACCAGCAACTTACCTCTGTGGCATCAGGTGCAGTCCCTGATCTGTGTACAGATGGCGAGGATGATGTGACCTCTGATAATTCAAATTCAATATGCACCTGCCTGGTTTGAAGCAAGGCCTTCTAAGAGTGGGTGCTGCTCGTTTTTGTTTAGGTGCTTTTAAATGGTTTTCAGTGCTCTTTTCAGTAGGGTTGCTTATTTAAGTATAATTTTTAATATGTATGCTTTGAGCTGTATCTGCTTTAGCTTATGTGGTGAGCCACCTTGGGCCTTGCACTGGGAGAGAGGTGGGATGTCAAGAAATAAATATTAGATTCAGTGGGGCTTATTTTGAGGGGGACATGCTTTGGATTGGGCTGCCATTTTACTTTTCTTCCTCTCTTCTTGTGCTGAAGCCATTTGCCCCACTAATTTTTCTCCAGTGAAGCTAGTGCCTTGAAAGAGAATGGGCATGTTTCTCTGAGGCAGACCTTCATGTACTGTATTTCTTGTTGCATACATGACCACCACCCTCCCCGCTACTTTTCTTCCAGCAGGGTTTACCTTTTGCTATAGGAGCCCAGCTTTGGAGAAAAGAACTTGAGGGATGGATCCAAACACAAATGACCCAACCATGCACCCCTCTGGTGATTTCATTCCTATCCACACATAGGAATGGAGAACCTGTGGTTGTCCAGATCCTGTTGGACCAGCAGTCCCACCATCCCTGACCATTGGCCATGCTTGCTGGGGCTGATGAGAGTTGGAGACCAACCACACATGGAGGGTCACTGTTTCTCCATCCCTGCCCACTTTATATCTGATTGTTGAAGTCCTGCACTTAAAGGCACTACCATCACATGTGGTTTGGCCCTTTGATTTTGGAGAGGATGCCTCTTCACCACTTTGGATTTCCAGCAGCTAATTGTTTTGAGTTCGACTTGAAAATTATTGTGGATTAGATTACATGGCCTGAGTTGCAGAAATGTTGATTGCATTGCTTCTGTGGCTTCTGCTGCCGGTGATATGTTTGATAGGATTAGGGTGTTCATTTCCCTCTGCGTATTTCATTTGCAAAACACATTTGTTTTTCTGTGCCCTTCCATTATTGCTAATGCAGATTCATTAATGCTCTTCATCCCCACCCCCACCCCTAAGATTAAAAATAAGTTGTGTTTCCAGAGTCCCCGTTTTTCTTTATGGAACTAGTAAGCAGAAAGTGTCTTTGATGGCTTTACAGCTTGTCTCTTCATGTGTCAGATGGCATTTTCATTTATTTTCAGATGACAGGGTGTTGTTTTTCTTCGGAATTATTTCCTTCATTTCGTCTGTCCTAGTATATCCTTGTAGGAATGTAGGAATTGTGCTGCATAGGAAGCTGCCTTCCTTCAGGTTCAAATCATAATCCATCTACTGCAGGTATGGGGAACCTCTGGTTCTCCAGATGGTGCTGAATTACAGTTCCCACCATCCCTGGCCATTAACCATGCAAACTGCAGCTGATGGGAGTTGTAGTTCCATAATATCTGGGAGGCCAAAGGTTCCTCACCAATGTTTTCTACTCTGCCTGGAAGTGGCTCTCCAAGGTCTCAGGCTAAAAGACTTTCATTTGCTACTTGTTCCTTTTAATAAGAGATGCGTGTTAAAACCTGAGACCTTCTGGATGCAAAGCACATGATCTACACTGAGCTATGCTCAGTTGTCTTATCATTTCCCCACCCCCCACCCCAATGCAGCATGACCAGTGCCATAAGTTGCCAACAAATGAACTTACAAATACACGTGAATATTCAGTGCTGATGCCCACGTGGCAGATTGCCACAAGGGTTACTCCAGAATCCACAAGATCAAAGAGGGCAGAGTTGCATTTTTTTGAATATTATGTATATTCTCCTGTACAAAACACTCTCAGCCCAGAAATATGTGTGTAGTACATATGTCAGGAAAAAATAGCTGGCTCACTATCTTCTTGCTTAACATTTTATTTGTGACATTTCCTGCATCTGCCATTGCACATTCTCTCTCACTTGGAAGATATAATGCAGCAAGCTTGTAAAATATCATTTCCTCATATGACTGGTCAGTGAATTTTAAAACTTTGCTTTAATATGGCGTTTTAGAATATTGCTTTAATTCATGCCAACATCAAGGCCCTATTCCATGGTAATATTTTGCCTTATAGGGTAGCTATTGAAGTGCTCAGACTATGCTACTTGCTCAAAGGCAGCCGTGTCAACTGATAATCTGATTTGTGGGCCGGTCCATTTCATAGGATTGTCCTCCAACGAATTACATGAATGACCTGTCCTGATTAAACATGTTAATGTGGCTCAGGAGGCACAATTTGCAAATCAAATACTAGGTGCTTGTTGGATAGATGTTGTAGCAAGCTTTCTCGCTACTGTATGTTGCTATCTTCCTTCATCATTTGCATTTAGTCCTAGATATCATGGGTATTCAGGAGACTCCACAAAAAAGGTAATTTGAAGAAGACCAACACTTTTCCACCAAAAACTTTGTATAAGCTGATAATGACTAACCAGAGCCATTACGTCTCCACTAATTGCTGAACAGAGCTCTCATGCAAGGACCTGGCTATGCTATTAAACTATAGCATATAGAACACAACTGGGGTCCGCACAACCCACCCAGGGGGTCTGTGGTGCCATTCACATAACAAAACTACCATAGAGATATCAGAATTTTCAAAAATAGGGGGTCCATGACTTGGCTTTTGAAAAATGGGGGGGGGTCTGCTGTACTTAACTAATTGGGAACCCCTGAAGTATAGCGTACCACTTAAGTATTCTAAGCAGTGCATCTCTCTATGGATGCAATGCATTTATTACTGTGTTGCAGTTTCCCCAAGTCAAGCAGGAGATGCTTATGGACTAGCCAAAGAGCATGAGACTCTTAAATCTCAGGGTCGTGGGTCTCAGCCCCATGATTCTCACGGTCCCTCCCAACTCTACAATTATGTATTAACATACAAGTCTGAAAGTCAACAGTCAAAAAAACCATGGGCCTTTTCAAACTAAGTAAGGTTGCTGCAAACATTCCCAGGATGAATGGCACTAAAGTAGCAACAGGTTTCCAACCAGTTATCTCAGATCTGCAACAGCAGCAGCCCAAGATCGTGTTGTATTGTGCAAGATTTTGTGTAATTAAGCCAATTGCACAGAGCAGGGAAGCAATATCAAGCTGGTTAGCAATTGAGTTGGAACTATGATGAGCTGTAATTATACTGGCTGGATAGAAAATAGCTAGCTGGCCTTTGCTTTGAATGGAGAATGTGATGAGTACCACTTAGACCAGATGGAAACACAATGGATCGCTCATCTTTGTGTCTTTCAGTTGGGAACCATGCACAATTAAGCCAAGTCTCTGTGCCTTTAAAATAAATGTGGAATAATGCTCAGATCCAGACTTAACATGAGGAGTAATTACCATTTTGACAATCCTAGCCATGTGAAAACTGTGTGCCTGCTTTGTAGATTTGTCCTATAAGCACACAGCCTCAGTTTAGGGGAAGTTGAAATAGCTATAGAAAAAATGAAAAGGGTTTACACATCCCTAAAACCAGGAGAAGGGCAGAAAGTCTAGCTTTGTTTTTCTTAATGATATTGTTATCTTGCCTCCATGATACCACAAGATACCCTAAAGAAATGCTGGTGGAATGAGAATTCAGAAATCTGGGCGTTTAAAAATCTGTGAGGTTTGAAAAATGTTATGGAAGTAGAAAAATTGGACATGCGATCTAAAAAGGAATCTCCCGGGGACACCACATGACAATTTCATAGTTTCAGATTCAAATAATCATAATTTTACTTTGAATAAATAACAGTTTAATTACACTGAAGAAATAAAATATGGTATGGTAGTAATACATTGGTAATATTACAGAAGTACTATTCCGCTATAGGTAGTTTAATGGTAGAAGCTACTTTTAATGACAGTCTTACCAGTACACTTGTGTACAAAGTAATATACAAGTTGCCAACAGAAACATTGCAGCAGTTGCAAGGATGTTACCAGCTCAAACAAACATCTAACAATACAATATACTTCAAAGTGAAAAGTAATAATGTTAGATTTACAGACATTAAAAGAGATAGGCTCTCCACTCGGAAACAATAAAAATAAAAAGCTACAGAAATCCAATTTTGCAATTTCATATTATCACAAGGAAAGACTTTCCTTTCTCCGACATTGCATCCCTGGAACATTTTGAGATGTCACAGCAACTTAATTGTTCTATTCTACAAGTACAGACTTGATTATTATTATTATTTTAGGCCACTGCTTGTATAGCTGACATTTTAAATGTTTTTAATTTTATTTACATACATTCAACCCTATATCACCACAAGAAAGGATTTATTTATCATACAAGAGGCATTTTAATCAGTGCAAGAAAAAGAAATCCATAAGTGATTGCACGGCATTGAGGAGGTAATATACAAATATACATCAAGACTGCTGAGAATCTAATATGCACATAATACAAATGGTCTCTGGTACAGATATACACAACATTTAAAGTTAATAAATACATAGAACTGTTAAACCACAGAGCTACTCATTTCATGAGAGTGGGTATGTGAGTAGTGAAACAGTGTGAGGATAAGCTGCCAGGCTATTCCCAAGGGGGTGTGAACAATTGAAAATGGCATTATCTGCAGCAAGGGTGGGAATCTATGACCCTTTCAAATACTGCTGTACAACAGATCCCATCATCTCTGACCACTGGGCATGATGGCCAGGACTGAAAGGACTCCAACAGCAGCTGGGAGGCTGTAGGTTCCTCATCCCTGATCTAAAGGAAGCTTTATTTTCAAAATAAGCTTTCCTCAATGACAAAAACTGCCTGTCCATGCTGCCTAAGAATAGGGCAATTGCTTTAGTGGCTCAGACTAAAACCCATGGAGTCTATTGCTCTGTCTCCAGCAGGAGACCAGCTAGATGCCTCTAGAAGTTACAAGCAGGGCTTAACAGGTGTTGCTCATCCCTGTTGCTTATGCTGAGCATCTGATTGGCTGAGATTACCCATATTCAAAATTTATCTATTTAGGCCAAGTGGGAACCAGTGGCTCCAACAGATGTTGTTGGCCATGCTGGCTAGGGCCAATTCCTACCCTTGATTTAGGCAGAGGTAAGCTGTGAAAATTGCAGCCAGTGACCAAGACGAGCGGGGGTGTCATGCTCTGGGTATCTACTGAAGGCAGTTGAGGGAAGGGGTAGCTTGCACAGCACCATGCAGGTGGCTGCTGGCGAATGGCCAGCAGTGCCAGGCACAGCTATGAGCCAATGTCATTAATGGCACTTACAGGGCACTTCTAACCATGTGGAGCTCCTCCACATGGCTCAGCTGCCTCCACCAGACACACCATGCAAAAGCTACAGGGCTCCTTCCCCTCCTGGTTGCCATTCAGAGGTGGCACTCATCTACTGCTTTCTGGTTGTTGCTGAACTTAGGTATATATAGCGAAAGGCCGTTGCTCAATGAAACCTCTGTGCCAAGGGTCACAGGTATTGTATCTCCCCAAGTAGGATTAGGAAAAACACCACCATCACCTGCGATGATTCTTCATGTACATGAGTACTTCCAGACATAGACGTGGAGGCATGCATGTACAGAAGCACCCTGCACTGGAATAGAATCCTCTTTGCATAAGAGCTCTGTGTACCCCCTGGAATGTGCACAGAACTCTGACCATTCCATCGGCAATGCTTGCTTTTCTCAGCCTAGAAAGATACTTTAAAATATATATTTCCCCCCAAAAGGACATACTGGCCACAATATGCTTTAAGGGTCCCAGATAATAGTGATGCAGAATTGTTTTAAAAACACTTGCCATAATAAAAGGTGTCGCACCCGTCCCCAGAAGTGACAGAAGTGTCTATACATACTTTTAGTTCCAATAGATAGAAATAATAATGTGTCGGTTGGGAGAGGGTGGCATTTGACTAGCTTGTTTCCTGGCACCCACTGGGAGGAATCAGAGTGGAGTTTATACCTTCCCTTGGCTGAATGAACTTTCCTTCCCTAAGCAGCTTCCCAGCCTTAAGAAATACTATTCTAAAACATGGCTTAAGTGCAGCTAATTTATGCAGTGTATCTAGCAGCAGTTGCATTTTTGCGCTCATTTTGTAGGGACATCACCACCAGCTCGGTTGAAAAATGTTGTTAGGACAATACACACAGCTAGAAGCACTTTTCTTTAAACTCACATATGGGAATGAAATATACTGATGAATACATACTATTTCACAGAATGTTGTTTCTTATTATATCAAGAAGCACCATGTTTAGTGCCAAGACAGCCCCTTTGTCCCGTAGTTTGTTTTTTTAATTACATAGAAGTTAAGATCTTGTACATAAACAGAAACCCATACAGTGTGCATTAAAACCACAAGAATAGTTTCAAAAATGGCTCTTAAAGTTATCTTTTTTTTTTCCTCCTCTGGGTTTTCTTTCCTCCCAAACTGTTTCAGATTGAAGATGTATTGTAAAAGGAAGAAAGTAGTTTCAAACTACAGCCCACCATAGACCCAGCACCTGCACACAGAATTCCTACAGCACAGGAGTCTATTTTCTCTCCCCCTTCAGTATGTACACACAGGCAATTGAATGGGCTATGCTATTACTCACATTCTTTGACCAATCAGAAAGACAAGGTGCTGTATAGGGATATGGAAAGATAGCACAAGTCTCCAATTCCACAGAAAGGCCTGCCACATGGGACTGCTTGAATGTACATGCTGCAGGGGAGGGGAAAATGAGGCTTATGCCCCAGAGAAACCTCTGATTATGTGCTGCATCCATGGTGGCCTGCACTGAGCTCAGAATATTCAGTAAACATCATCTGGAGGTACCCAAGTAGTTACCAGAATTATCTTTTCCTTTCCTTTCCTGTTTTTTTAAATAGAGGACGATAAAAGTTTTCCACCGCTACTGAAAGTTACACACTCTGATCAAGTGTGCTATTTCAAGTGTGTGTGTGGGAAGTTTCAATGCACATATGGAGGATGCTTGCTTGCAAGGACTTGCGAATTCGCTTCAGTGGAGGGGGCAGCTCTGCAAATGAAATAAGTAACAAATGCACAGCTGCCCTCTTGGCAGAAGTCGTGGCATATCCCTCTTGTGCATGTCTTGAAGCAAACCAGAAATAATCCAGTCCCTTTCGATTGCCAAGCTACACCTCTCAGGAACATGGGTAGAATAGAACAGATCTGTTCTACACCAAGTCCAACATTTTGTACAGTATTTTGACATAGTTATGAACAAATAAGGTTTGCATTTTTATCTTCATCATCATCTTGCCTTTTAGCAACTTGCCTGGTAGTTTTGGCAAGCTGTTCCCCTGGATGGAATTGTTTTATTGCACAAGGCCCAGAAGCTCTTTCCAATATTTTGAATTACCATGCCTCCATTGAATTGCATTGACTGTTTTGATGAATTTGTTATACTGGTTTGCTACTCTGTTTGATATTATAATGATTGCAATGCCTGTTGCTTTTTAATGCTACTGCGATTATTGTGAGCTGTTTTGAGCTCAACACTGTTGCTGGATAAGAATACAAACATCAAATCAAATAGAATTCGTTCTGTAGGTGACCACCTAACTTACAATGCTGAACCAATGAACATGTTAAAACCTCCACTGCTGTGGCCCCTAGATTGTCCAGAAAGGACTGTGGCACTTCAGATGAAAAAGGTTGCCCACTCCATAGAGGTGGCAGAGCCATTTCTGGTGTAACACTTTTTATGACACTTCCATTTCTGGAAAAGAACTAGTGTGAGCAGTGGTAAAATGTCAAGCACTTCACCCAGGAATGATAGCTCTTTTCTTTGCTAGATCCCCTTTAGTCACAGAACTTAAAAGCAGCATGCCACAAACTCGTATCTCTCTCCCTGTTCTATAGTCCTGTGCTTCCTTCTTTCTGATAGATTGGGGCTTCCAAGAATCACTGAGCCACCGCAGGCTAGGAATTCCCTACTGTACAATGTTACTAAAGAACTCCCAAGCTGTGAGTGAGGAGGTGTTTCCTTGCTTTCATTGCTAGATGCTCCTGAAACTTGTTCTGGCACCTCCTTCTCCATCTTACATCAAAATCATACTGAGATCTAATATAGGCAGGCTTTCCCCATATACTCTCCTTCCGAAAGGAGCCGTATTCTAGTAAAACTCTTCAAATGTGGAGCAGGGAGGAAGAGGACTGGAGATGGAGAAGTTTTTCATATCAGAACTGCTCTTTGATAACTTGCTCAGCTCCCAACCCTGAATAGGGTTGCCTTTCCTCTCTTGAGCATCAAAGGATCAACTTGTATGGATTCTAAAAGCAAACGATTTGCCCTAGTCAGCTTCCAAACTCATGTTACTCGGGATCTTTAGTTCTCGGCAGGCTACATTCTAGCTACAGCTTTAGTTTCACTTTACATTCTGCTAGACGATGGCATTAAGTTTGCCTGTTCCCAGTTTTTAATTCTTTCAGTGTCCATTTTATCTACTGTTGACTGGCCCCCACAGCTCTTCGTGATCTGCCTTCACGCAGATGTGTGACAGCACTAGATTCACACAATGCTGTCCATCTGGTGCTTGGAACGCAAGCTACAAGTTGCAACCCAGCAACTGGAACCCCACACACAATCCTTGGTGCAAGATGCAAGGATCTAAAAAAGAAAACTGCCCACGTTTAGTCCGTCCCCCCATACACGTAGGACCTGATCAAAAAGAGGGATCTTAATATAGCAATCTGCTTCTTTGTTTGAGCTGCCTTTGCTGGATCAGAGTAACCTTCTTTTAGCAACAGGAGGCCAACTATCTTACTATAAATGTGATTTAAGGTTGCTACCTTTCAGATGGTTGGCATTTCAATTTTTGTCTCCTGCATTCTTAGTTCTGGCAAAAGAAGAAGAAGCTACAAATGTGGAGCATCCAATTTGAGAGGGTTCTTAATTTTGTTGCAGTGGGGGCTTGATTCTGACACAAGTGGATGACTGTTTTAAATTTCCTTGCATTTGTTCACAGAGACACTCGGCTTCCTCCAATCATTCCTGTCATTATTGTGGCCGAATTCACATTAAGCCTGTCGAGTTTTTAAGCGCTACAGTATTTCTGCCATCTTAATCAGGCTGCCAGCTACATATATTAAAATACTTCTCTTCAGTTATCATATTGGGTTGTTGTTTTCATTATGATTTTACAAGTGTGCTCAATAGATCCTGCAAGCTCATTGCTGATTGGTTGGAAGAACTCACTTTTAGAAACAGAATTCATGTGCAAAGAATGCAGTAAGGAGTACAGAGAAAACATTTGGTCACAGTTTCTTATCTTAGTAATATTAATGTAACCACGGTTATTTAGAATACGTACACGACACACACAGCTACATAGATATTAAATAATTATATATACACATTCATTTTTTAAATCTAATACTAACACTTTATCCTCTTGTTACTGAAGACTGATGTTTTGGCATTTCAGGTTTGAAATCTATTTAAACCTGGGACATAGGAATGAAACACATTTTCAAGTATACGTCACAGTGATTGAACTTTGTACATGGAACCGAACACATGTTGTTTTCGCAAATCCAATGCCAGCAACAGACCAATGAAAAAGCAGTTGCCTATTAAAGACATCACTGCCTAATAACTTTCTTTTGGGTCATGTTGGCATTCACACAATTTCCAATAAAAAGCCAACAGTCTTATAGACAAAAGATGGCATTTTTTTGAGGGGAGGGGAGAGGAGAGACACACACATCTTTTTCAGTCTGAGCCAGTGTATTTTTCCTTTTTCCCAAAAGTATTCTATGTTCCTTTGTTTCTGTTATTTCCATATTTACATGTTTGTTTGTTTGTTTGTTTGTTTTAAAAAACTTAATAGGGATTTCAAATGTGAGCAGAAGAAATGCAAAGCCTTTCCTTTTAAGTTCACTAAAAACCACTAAGAATGTAAAAATTTCAAAATACCTTATAGGAATTCTTCAAAATACAGGAAGTATTTTCATGGTGGGGAGTGGGGGGGTGGGGAGGGGTTACATCACCACATACTTTACATTACATCCACACAAGTCTACCTAATCACTTTGGTTAGACAAATATCAGTAACATACAGTAAAACATCATACATCTCACAAGACATGGTACAAAATTTCTTACAATCCAGTACTGCCGCTTTGGGGGTGGGGGAGGATGAAAACCTACTTACAGACAATTAACATAGTTCACACTAGAAAAAAACAAAAACCTATGATTACAAAATTTACTTTTTTGTTCTAATAAAACTGTTGTATGTTTCAATTTTCAATAAGCTTCCTAAAGTGTGTATATCTTGCTCACTGATTAATGTGATTTTTTTTGTATACTATAATAGCCATTATTAGTAAATTAGCATTTTGCCAATGGAAAAAAATCTGTTTTTAAAAACTTCAGTTGACTTCTTATTTGTAGAACTCAGAAGAGGGGGCTACTGCTCAAGACTCATAAAAACAGTCACTTAGAAATGATAAACTTAAAAAAATGGTTACACTGAAGGAAAGAAGCCATGAATTTCTCTTGCTTTCTCTTAATCTGTTCTCTTACGGTGTCGAGAGGTCTTTGTTTTACAGCGCCTCTGCAGTTGTGTCTGAGGAGACAGACATGGTCACTTTGGCAATCTTAACTGTGTTTTTAATACACTTTTCAGCAGCCTTGTGGACATTACCTGGGTTGTTAGCATGTCTGTGCTGGCAGTCAGACTCCAAGCTGTTATCAAGAGGCTGTGCAGTCCCATGGCAAGGTGGAAACATGCTCCTGAAAGCATGTCTCAGGTCCTGGCTCCTGAGAGCATAGATGATGGGATTCACGGTGGAGTTCAGCAGGCAGAGCATGCTGCAGAAGGCAAAGATAGTCTTCACGAGCTTGTTCATCTTCCCAAAGACATCATAGAGCATAATTGCAAGCAGAGGACCCCAGCAGATGATCAAAACCACAAGAATGAGGACCAAGGTTTTGGCCAACCTAATGTCCATACGTGTTTGTTCCGGCCTAGTAATCTGATGCACTTTGCCATCCTCTGAAGTATGTATTATTATGCTCTTCTGAGTGCCGCGCTGGAGCATCCTAACAGCATGACTATGAGCCTTCCACAGTATGTACATATAGGCATACACAATAAAAAGCAAGAGTACAGTGGTGACCCCAATCCAGAACAACAGATAGTTCTCGTCTATTAGAGGAAATATATCTGAACAAACAGAATTGAGCATTTTGCAGTTCCAGCCCAGCAGAGGAAGGACAGCTATTACAATAGCTATGGTCCACATCACGCAGAATGCTACAACAGCCTTCGATCTGGTGACAATCCTCTTATAAGATAAGGGCCTGTGTATAGATATATACCTGTCTATTGCGGTGAGGAAAAGGCTGCCCACCGAGGCAGTGAATGAGGCTGTAACTCCACCCAGTTTGAACAGGAACACGTTAGGGCTGTCTTTCCGATGGAAAACATGGAAGTCAACAAAACTGTAGACGAAGATTACACTGCCCAGGAGATCAGCTACGGCCAGGCTGCTGATGAAATGGTAGGAAGGCCTGCAGCGAAGGCTTCGGGACTGCAGGATGACAATCAAGACCAGAAGGTTTTCCAGAACAGTGAAGGTGCCCAGAGTAAGGGACAGTACTGCAATGGCCAGCTGCTGGCTAGGGTTCAGAATCATAAAGCACTCCATATCCATGAAGTTATCCCCACATTGTATATTCTCCTCATTATCCTTGAAGGTGGTCAAGGTCTTGTTGTAAAAATCTGTAAGGTTGATCTGATCCTGTGGGTGCCCACCCAGGATGGCATCTTCTCCTGCAGTCATTTTTGGTCGGAAATCGCCTCGGAAAGAAGACAGAGGGAATTTCTGTGGGTAGTATCCTAACTTGGAAGCCATGTCACTTTTGAAATCTTCGTACTGGATATCGCTGGAACCCATGTATAGAAGATCTGTTGTAATTGTTCTGAAGGTCGTATCTGCGAGGCCATCTAGGACTGACTTCATAACCCCAGGTGTCAGTTATGCAGGCTTGTGGGGGGGAAAGACAGGAAAAGGCAGCAATCCTAGTAGAGAGGGAAGAAAACCAAACTTAATTAGCTATATGCAAACTATAGAAAAAGGGCAAAAAGTATTGTAAACAGCTTAGCTGAGTAACATCCAACAATACTGCAAAGCTTATTCTACCTAATGGTGGATCTGTCTCATATTTTACATCAAGTGCACATTCATTCAGATGTAGAATGTCTAGACTGCTGGGCATGGTTATGCAATGCAATGACTGCGGGCACGCAGAAGTATTAGAAAATATATTAATTTTTATTAAATTATTATAGCTAGTTCTGCTGGATACATTTTCTAAATGGAACTTTGATGAGAGCCCCCTCAATTCCTTCATCCAAATCGATTAGACAGGGAAGTGGTATGCGAGCATGCACACCTCCAAAAATCTTGTCCAAATCCTTAAGCCACAACCAAATAAATTATCCAACAAAACAGGACTATGTATCTGCAAGCCAGTAACATCAGATCAAGGAGGATGTTAGCATTTTTATCCTTAAAATGCTTAGTGAATTAATCACAGCAGATCACGGAGAGTTCTGTTGCATCACAATGCTGGCCAAGTTGGAAAAGGCCCAAATCACAGGGAAGAGCTCTACTGTGCAGTGTTGGGCATACATGACGATGGTAGAGAAGTATTGGGTAGGCTCACTAATGAGTGATTAATTGTGTTCAATCACTTACTCCAGCTGCACCCTAGAATAAATGTGAATCACCTATGATTGCTCCACAACTTTTGATACTATTGATAGCAATGTTCTGATGCCTTATTTAGAATAGCTATAGCCCTCAAAGGACTTCAATGGTTCTATTTCATTCTTTCCAGCAAAATCCCCAGAGGGTAAACTAGGCACATGCTTGCTGGGCATCTTGGGAGACATTTGTTCATAGTTCCACAGGCGGGTAAACACTGACATGTATACTGTGCAATTTATAGCCATTGAATGAGATCATCCAGAACTTTGGAATGACATGTCACCAATACACTTGTTACAGCTGGGTCTCTACTATTCCAAACATCCAAGACCAGTTAATCACATGAGGTCCAGCAGGGAGGGGTGGCCTGTCCTGTTTTGCTGCCTGTTACTGCTCTTGCTATTGCTCAGGTGCTCTAAGATGTTCTCACTCAGCCCAGCTCCAATATGGGGAATGAGCTGGGTGGGAGAAAAGCATTCAGAAGTACCCCAAAACAGTGAAATGACAGAAGGGAGGGGTTAGGTTTCACTCCCCTTTTCCACACGTCCACATTTACATTAACAGTAGACCTTCTGCACCAGCTTTATAGCAAATGGAGCAGAACAAGATGATGACAACAACGATTTAATCATTTTTTATCTCACCTTCTCTCCCAAAGGAGCCCAGGACAGCAAACAACAAAAAAGAGGAAAACAAAACAATTTTTTAAAGAAATAAATGAATGAATAAAAATTCTTAGCAGTCACATATTGTTATAGCTAATAATTTCACAGTTTCCAGAAACAGTCATCAAAATGCCTGGAAGGTATAAATTCTTCCTGAATGTTAATAATGAGGATGACATATGTACCTCTAGGGCCGTGGGTGGCGGAGATGTATTGGAAAAAATGGAGAACTATACTGAGAAGGCCCAGCTATGGGTCAGAACCAAGTGGGCAGTGCCCAGCAGTGGCATACCAACTGGGCCTCCCCTGGCAATCATAGGGCCTGAGATTGTTTATACTGAGGGAGGTACTTTTTGAGGTACTTGGCTCCCAAGGTGTTTAGGGCTTAGTAAGCTAGTACTAACACCTTGAATTGGGCCGGAAGCCCAGTCAAACCAACAAGGTACATTCTGATTTACCTTCAGCTTCCAGACCATCTCCAAGGGCAGCCCCATGCGCAAGTGCCTAACTGTAGTTCTGTCCTAGCATCATTCTTAAAAGATCTAGTGAGAAAGGGTGTCTGTTCACAGAACATGACAAAGAAGACAGGCCAGCCAAGATGGCGGAGATCCTTCATTGGATTTCATGACACCTTAATTTTTACTGGAAAACATCCATGGGGGACTCCATGTTTTATGAAAACAGTGTGGAAAGGGGTGGAGCTAACCACCATATCGTGTTCCCATGTAATCTGATGCTGCTATTAGCCCTGCAGCAGAACATATACACTTCATGGGGCAATTTAAATGGGGAAAGTAGTATCAGGGTAAGGCTAACCTCTCATTCCCTTTACTGCCTTTGCTTGCTCTCATTTGGGATTATCCCCTGGATGCGTTTAGGCAAAAATGAAAATGTTAGCAAATCCAATTACAAATGTCCTATGTCTTGTCAAATTTGAGAGGCAAGAACATGGTCTTCTACTTTATTGTCCCAAGGTTTAGGAACTGTCACCCTGTTGATGTACTTGTGACTCTTCGCCTGCTTTTCGGGTGGAGCAAGTAAGACTCATTTGTTCTAACAAGCATTTTTTATTGTATTGCGTTGTGGTTCTACTGTTTTAAATTGGTATTTTATGGTTGTTGTAAATGTCATTGTAATTTTAACTCTCATTTTTATTGTGGTTTTATTGATGTTTTATGTTTGGACTATGAGCTGCCTTCAGCAAATTGTTTAAGACAAGATAAAAAAAAATATAAATAAATAAACATCAAAGCAACAGAACATGGATTAATATTATTTGGGGGGGGGGGAGGGGGAGCTGAGAAGAACAGAAGCAAATTACTTGTGCTGCATTTCCAGATACAATAATTTGCGATGCGCTCCATAGATCTGCCAGTAAACAAAATAGGGAATTTGCCTTTAATTGCCAAGAGTATATATAAAAATAGCTAATCCATTCAATGTCATGGGCTGGATGTACAGGAGTGGTGGGAGGCACCAGCTGGGGTGATAGCCTGTAGCTTATTCGAATGTGGAAGTCTGGTAGTAGATACCCCTTAGTCTGTTTTTGCCTGTGTTCTTGGGTCACCTTTGCTCATTTCCTCAATCTTCCTTCTCCTTAACGTACACTTTCCTTGGATTCCTCTTTCTCTGTCAGTCCTTACTCTACCTACCAAAGTCTCTGGGCTTTCTTACACTTCATACAGCTAACTCCTTTCTTTGGATCCTGTGTAATATCTTAATCCCAACAAAACTGGCAACTTCCCTTCTCTTTGCTGCAGTGCAAATTTTATGACAGATATTTGTCAGGGTAAGGTATTATTTATTATTATTTATTACATTTGTATACCGCCCTACACCTGTTGATCTCAGGGCAGTTAGGAGTGGAAAAACCTTTACAGCCCAAGGGAAGGATTCCCTCAAGGGCAACGTTCTGGGGGCCACATGCCAGTGGAGGCGGGGAGAGGCAAAAGTGGGTGGGGCCTGAGCCAAAATGTGGGTGGAGCAAAGGTTGTGCTTCTTACCCTTTGCGTGGTAGGCTACATTCCAGCTGTACAAAAATCAGACGTTTCTACACGCACCTCTTTAAACGTCCTCTAGGCAAGCAAGGAGCATTAACATAGTTCAAGGACACATAGCAACCATGCAAAAATAGTCAGATCAGAGCCAGGAAGGGGTGTGGCCTGGAGAGAGGGGTGTGGCATTAGAAGGAAACGGAGGAGGTGTGGCTTGTGGAGAATTTCATGAGCCAGAAAGGCTACATTCCACCTCCAGGCCCAATGCTCCCTAGCCCCATAAGGAGGTTGTGGACTCTCCTTCCTTGGAGGTTTTTAAGCAGAGGTTGGTTGGCTGGCCGTCTGTCATGGATGCTTTAGTTGAGATTCCTGCATTGCAGGGGGTTGGCCTAGATGACCCTTGGGGTCCCTTCCAACTCTACAATTCTATAATTCTAAGGCATGGAAGAAAAAGATTGTGTGGGTCCTAAAGCAATATGGACATACATTTGAAAGATGCAAATGGAATAGTACCACCTCTCATTTTGACAGAAAGTTTTTTAAAAATCTATACAACATGACAGTGGACTCAATGGAGAATAAAGAAAAATCAGGGTAGAAAACAGTAAGTGTTGCTAATGATGAGCAGGGAAGCCCTGCATATGATTTAGTGCTGGCTCAGCAAATCTTGGTTCATAATTCAGTCTTCCAAAATATAGAGATGGAAGCGTCTCAGAAATACTGTTATAGATAGACTCTCCTAAGATGGACACTTCAGCTGGTTATCACTCTGTATTTTTATTATGCTGTTGTTAACTGCATTTTGTATTATTCCAATTGTTTGTATTTTAATTCATTTGATGAGAAAGCACTTTTTACAGCTTTGTTTCTTGAGAAGCTGGAATGTTCACAAACATGCCATGTCATCACAGGAGCTTAGCCAATTGGTGCTGGAGCTTTCATCACTACAAGAACAAAGTAACATTTATTTTTTAAAAAAAGCTCTGTACCATTGGTGTCCTTGCGTAAAGTGCCAGGGGCTTTTGATCCAGTAGAAGGTATCTTCTAATAGAGGAGGTGATGCCATTTTTGCCGATTCTGCTTCCTAGCAACAGCACTAGGCATGTCAATTGGATTCTACCCAAAGTCTGCTTTTTATGACACAAAATCCTGATAATGTGAACGGAAGCAGAAATAAACCCTTTTTAAACCTAAGTAAACTTTTAAAAGAGCAGATTTAAAATATGTGAGACTGAATTTGGAATCAATGTAGCATTCATCCACAAATGTTCGTGACAGATTATACAGGTGATCAAAATTAATTCCCTGACTGCTATAATTTATAGCCATTCTTGAAGCAAAATGTATCAGTATTTCATGTAGTGCAGAAATGCTAGAAAACAAATAGTTTTCTGGTGACTTAAACTGCCACACAGTTAAAAACAAAAAGCAAAAATAACCTCACTCATTTATAATACAGGCAGAGTGTTGTACATAATGTTTCAATTAACCATTTAAAAATTTATAGAAGTGACTTTACTTAAATATGTTTATTTCTATAACACAAGGGGTTGCTATTTAAATCATTCAGTAGCAGACAGTTAGGAAAGTGTTTTTTAAACATTTTTCAATTTTTCATGAAGCCTAAGTATTCAGTGATAAAGCTGCAGTGAGTATGATTTGTTAGTCTACTCAGAATAAATACCCCTTTCTCCACCTTTGAAGCACAAGAGTGTGTGAGATCGTATGTTTATTGAAAATGCTAATAAGACACTCTTATGTTTTAACAAACGTTCAGCAAAGTACTACTCTGTATGCATATGCTTTGCCAGAACCATAGTTAATGGGGTCATGAAAAGCAAATCCCACCCTGCATTTCAATTCCCCCCCCCCACACACCCGTGCATTTAGATTTTTACAGTAATTTCCAAGTTATTGTATTTGCAGACAGAAATTTATTTGCAAGTACCAGGGAGTTCATTAGAACAGAGTTTAGACTTTGGAGGATGCTGCTGACATTAATTTTGTTTTGTTTGCTGTTGGGACTATCATAATTGCAAATCACTAGCAATGTGTATAAATGCACCTATTAAAATAGGAGGGAAAGTTTATTAAAGCCGGATCAAAACAAATCATACAATGAATTTGGGGGTTTGTTATTAATATAAATTAGGTGCATATGCCTTTAAACTATGATATGTGAAGAGTATAAGACCAACCCATTACTGGTCTTTGAGATCCTTCAAAATACTTAAAAATAAATAAATAATTTCTTAGTGCTTGCTTCATGCAAGCATACTCAAGTGCTAGTAGCGCTTCATCCTGTCTCAAACTTGATGACAACAAGAAGGGGGCATCAAGGGGAAACCTGACATTTGTCACTTCAAACAAACAAACAAACAACATGCATAGACTTCAAATAATTAAATAAATAAAATAAACAAAGGGGGTTAGATCCAGAAGTTCTCCTCTCTGAACAGAATACCCTTTTTCCAACAAAGAAAAGATACTTACACAATAAAAAGGGAAATGAAATCTAGCAGGCATTGTGTATCTCTTGCACAAGTCTACTCAGCGGTACAAGCTTCCACCATTTGCGCTGAACAATGACTTTCACTATCTCTTGGGCAAAGGTTCGCAGAACAGCTTCAGCACCAGAATTTCTTCCGCTTGCACATTTCTGGATCCAGCCCAAGCCTTACAAAATGGCAAGCCTTTGCTGTTGAGATGTGGAAGCTTATGTTGACAGCTTTTTTTGAAAAAAATGATGCCTGAACTCTTAAGCATTTTGACCAGTACAGCATTAAAAAGTGCTCCAAACTCTAAAGCAGAGAGAGACAGAAAACTTAAAATGTGAGATTAGAAGAAATGAAAGATTTGGGGGTGGGGTGCGTGAAAAAGTGAGAGTGTGATATGCAACTTTTAAAATATGTAACCGTCAGCATTCTTACTTCTATGTGTGGAGAGGAGAGTACAGTAGACGGACAGAACAGTGTGGATCTGATTCCCCCAAGAGACTTGTGAAGGATGTTTATCTCTAAAGGGGATGTATTGCAAGGAAAAGATGACATGGATCTTCAAAGAACTAAAATGTATGCAAAACAGAAATTTTCATGATTGCCTTAAACATCACAGTTGTTATCAATAGTAAGCTGCATGGCTGGCCAAGTAGCATTGGCTGGGAGAGGCTCAGAGGTAGGTTAAGGCAGCACGACCAGTTCAGTACCACTGAAATGTGAAATACTGAAGTCCTCCCCTGGAGAGGCTAAAGGGTAGGTTAGGAAGCCCTGTATAGATCAATGTAAGGCTTGTTCCTGCATTCCTCACATCCTGCAAACTTTAAAACGTTGAAATGGATCTCTCCTGCACTTCACAAAATCAGCCCTCAAGTTAACTATCATGTGGTTGTGCAGGGAGATTCTCTTGGGTACTCTGCAAACACCGTATTTTTCGCTCTATAAGACGCACCAGACCATAAGATGCACCTAGTTTTTGGAGGAGGAAAACAAGAAAAAAAATATTCTGAATCTCAGAAGCCAGAACAGCAAGAGGGATTGCTACACAGCGAAAGCAGCGACCCCTCTTCCTGTTCTGGCTTCTGGGATAGTTGTGCAGCCTGCATTCGCTCCATAAGACGCACACACATTTACCTTTACTTTTTAGGAGGGAAAAAGTGAGTCTTATAGAGCAAAAAATACGGTAATTTGTGAACAGTTCAAATTTAATGGTCTCTGGGGCTACTTCCCAAGGCAGGGTGTAGTCGTCCTGGCCTATTCATTTGGCGATCAGGAACAGGCTGCAGATCCAGCCCTCCAGTTTTCCTTGTCGTCTCTCAAGTGCAGATTCCCTTCTTTCCTCAGACAAATCTACAAATGCAACATGCCAGTAGAGTATGGATGACTGTAGACTATGCTGTATTTATGTTTAGAGAACAACATTTACAGCTAACTTGATAAACGGAGGTGAAGAGTTGAAAATAGTTATCAAATGCCTATATTTACATGGCTGTTTAACGCACATGTATATTATCTAATTAATCTTTGACCTGCTATTAATTTATTAGTCTAATTACTTGGAAATTAGAAGACTGTATTAATCTGGGGGAGGTAGTTTCAGATGCACTGTGTTTACATTTAGATGAGGGAGGTGAGGAGTTTGTTCCTCCCTTTCTTTTTTAAAGCATCAGCTCACCAACCAGGTCGCTGCTCTCTGTGAAAACGGGGGCTAGAATGCCCCATGGGAACAATTCTAAATAATGACAAAGTATAAAGTGCCTGAATTACTGACAGGCAGCTTTTGAAGGCACAGAAAAGCATCTTCATGAAAAGAAAACACCTGTAGCAGGTGTTGCTTTGTGTACCATATCTGCTGGATTTCTTTAGGGGCTGCCAACCATTTTGGTGTAGTGGTTACATTTTTTATTTTGAGACCACCATGGAGGGGGTGTGGCTTAATATAAAATTAGAGAGACAACCACCCCTGGTAATCTTATGCCCAACATGGGAAATCAGCTTTTTCCTGTGTGAGCTGACACAGAAGACAATTATATTGTAAACCGCCTGGTAATCATTGGATGATGGCCAGAATAGACATTTCATAAATAATATTAACTCAGTGTGAGTTCTCTTATCCAGGAGCAGCTTAGGTGTCTCTTATCATCCTGTAGTGGACGATAGCAATGTTTTATGGATGCGTTTCCCCCCTCTTTTATGATCTTATTTTCTAAATTATGCCAAAAAGGCTGAATAAATTAAATGAGTAAAATTGTGGTAGAATGTGTGGCTTAAAAGAATCACCCATATGGGCTCTCTGCCACCTAAAACTCAGTGTCACTACCTAAGAATATTGGGTTTTTTGCTCCAAGTTTTCCTATCATTACCTTTTAGTATTTAGTATATATTGGTGGCTTACCCACTTACCTGGGAGTAAGCCCCATTAAACTCAGTTGGACTTACTTTTGAGTGTGCACACATAAGATTGCACTCTTATGTGCTTGGTCATGTCTTTCTTACCTTTTTCTGGTATGAACACCTACAGGCAATGGCATAATTCATCAGATGTATTATTTATATATGGTACCGTTATATATTATTTAGTGCGTTTTTGTTCTGCCCTTCATCCAAAGAGTTCAAGGCAGGATGCCTGTCCCTCAAAGATCTCCAGGGTTATTCTTCCATAATCTAGTGTCAAGTCTTTCTTTTTCAAACAGAATCAAGCAGAAAAACTTTTCCTGAATATAGGCCTGCAACTGAAGATAACAATTCATGTATCTAAAGGGGATTGCACCCAACAAAAGTCTAAATAAGCTATAATAAAATTTGCCATGAGTCACTTTGCTGTTATAGACCTATAAAATCAACTAGATAATCTGGGGAAATTTTACTTATGGTACCTAACTCTACAAAGCATCACAGAATGGATATGGGCTTTTTCATGATTATCCCTGCAGTGACTCATAAGATTAAACACTTGTTATTACTTATTTTCTGCATTTCTTTTTCACATGGGGAAAGTATAGAGCATTTGGACACTCCCCCCCCCCGTGTGTGTTATGTGGTGTGTGTGTGTGTACACAAACTCATTCAAAATACTATGGTCTTATTTAAATCTCTTACAACTGCTTATTAGTAATCACCTCCTAAAGCCGGCCCGCAGACGGCCCAGGAATCAGTGTGTTTTTACATGAGTAGAATGTGTGCTTTTATTTAAAATGCATCTCTGGGTTATTGTGGGGCATAGGTATTTGTTCATCCCCCCCCCCCAAAAAAATATAGTCCAGCCCCCCCACAAGGTTTGAGGGACAGTCTGCTGAAAAAGTCTGCTGACCCCTGGACCAGATGGTCCCTTACAACTCCACAATTCTGTGGTTCTATGTATCAGCTCTGTGTAAGGATAGAACACTGGCCCTGAGGTTGTGCACTCTGATGCTCCCAGAGAGCATGGTTGAAGTTAATAGTGGGATTATGGGAATAGAAATGCCCACCCACACAAAGTTAATCAAAGTAAGACTGCCTAAGAATGCCCTAATATTAGTCACAAAACATCTGTTTATTATTATTGGGGGGCGGGACTATTTCCAAAAAATTAAAAGCAGTGGCCCAGATGAAGTGTCAAGCTTCAGCTATTTGCTTTATCTCTGACTGAAAAAGAAGTTTGACTGACATTTTAAAAGTTGCTAACGTATTTGTTGTACAAATTTACTGAGCACTAGAGTTGGTAGAAGTGAGTTCCACAGATTTTGTGCTGATGCAAACAAAAAAAATCTTCCAGGCAAAAATGAAGCAGGCCCGTTTTTTTCAGCAAAAAGTAAATAAATATAAAAGAACAAACAAACCACATTTGTAGAAGCTGCACTGAGACCATTACAAAAAAACACCTCTCTGCTATAGCTATACCCCATCTGCACTGTATATTTTAAAATAAAAAGGTGGGGTTTTGCTGGCTTTAAAACTGGTAAAAGGTATATTATTATTATTTAGTACATGTATATCAGGGACATCTAGCTCCCAAGAGACTGTGATCTACTCACAGAATAAAAAACTAGCAGTGATCTACCCTTTTGGGGGCGGGGGTTCAGGTCAAAGTTGTTGAGCATTTTTTAGGGAGGAAGGTCAAAGTTGTTGACCTTTTTGGGGGGTTCATGTAAAAGTTGTTGATCAGGAAACAAATGGCCTCAAAGCGAAAACAACGTCTTCTGTTCTAGCGATCATGCGCAAATGGAGGATGGGCCAAGGGGGTGGGGCTGGATCCTCTTTTTCCCACGCAAAGGAAAAATCAACCACAATCGACCAAAACCTCCCAGGGATCGACCAGTCACTCGTGGTCAACCAGTTGGACATTCCTGCTGTATATCTTGTAAGTCTTGATGGTGTACTTGTTGAGTTCCATGATGGAAGACAAGTGCGGTGTAAATGTACTAAATTATAATATTTTTAAAAACTCAAAACTTAAAGGACTGGGAGACAGTACAAAGCAATTAATTTTGTTGCCATCTAGTTCACACTGCTGTAAATCTGTTGGATGCAAGATTCAAAAGCAGAAATGTAAGTGATCATAGCACTATTTCTGCATTTGACTGGATTACAAAACAAGCAGCACGCTTGATGCTGGAAAGGGACTTTCAAATGTTGCAGACTGCAGAACATCTTCAAGTATTTGGCCAAGGAATGTAGTCTGAGATTCTGCCAAGCATATTCGTCCCGCAACATGGCGGCAAGGCCTTTGTACAACACAGCCTCCCAAATCTCCTTGCTTCTTACCTACTTTAGGTTCCTCCATCTTCTTCTGCATTATGTTAAAGAAAATGATCTATGTTTGGAAATACTAACACTAAATCAAAAAATAAACAAAAATGTGAAAAGGTAGGAAACTTTTTGAAATTGGGCAAACCTTCAGTTTTCAGTAATTCATGATAAATATGATGACAGTTATGAAGAAACAGATATGGATAATGGTAGCTTAAAAAAAGACGCTGATTGATTTCATGCAGTGGTCATTTAGTATTGTTTCCCCTCCCCGCCTTTTATGAAAATGAATGATTTATGTCTGCTTGATACTGTGAAGGACTGGAAAGAGACAAAATAATTTGCAGAATAAATAATAATTTGTTTTACTATAACACTGTTGGTTTATATTTTTCTTGGGTTTTTGCCTGTACCTCGTAAACAGACAAAATCAAAGAGATTCTAGCTTCCTTAGTGCTCATCAACTTGTAGCTACTTTTGTAACAAAAAAATGTAAAGAATAAATTCAATTTGTAATCACTGTCTGAATTAACTGTACTTTTAATGTACCAGACATGATCATTCTATGGCAAACTAAGTTATACATGATGCATTTTATGTTCCTTAAGTAATGAAGTGACCTTTGATATGTAGTGCTTTAATGAAATATTCAATTTTTAAAGAAATTTCTGGAAAATGTGCTTTCTTCCAGAAAAAAGATCCCCCATGGTTTCAAAAATTCCAGATATTTTACATCTCTAATCAAGCTGTTGAAGGAAAAAAAGAGGGAAGATTCTTGAGCTAGCTTAAAGTAGGTTGACAGACGACTTTCAAAAGGGCACTTTTTAATTGAATTTTATAAAGAATACAGAGTATTTGAAGGTTTTTGAGGATATGTCTTCTCGCTTATTTATTTAGTTCTAAGCTATATCCTATCTCAGGGGCTCAAGGGGGTTACAATATCTTGCAAATATTAAAAATGTAATATAAAAAGACACAAGACAAGTAATATGGAAAGGTGGTAATGATCGAAAGTTGAACCTTTGACCCAACTAAACATGCTTAAAGATTAGAGTTAAAGCTTGAGGGAAACCATAAACCACTGTATTTCATTCATGTATAATTATATTTAAGAAATGACCCTTTTTCTGGACAATAATGTTTGGAGTATGGATATGGATTTCATCAGACAGTACAAATGAGATGCTGGAGGCCTAAGGTAATGTTGCAGATGAAGTAGTGAATTGTTTTATGTGGGAGGAAAGGGAGAGCCAGCATGATGGATGGTGGCAGGGTTATGGACGGAAGAAGAGGCAAGAAACACATCATGAATTTTGGGAACAACAGCCATTTTCTACCAAAAGTAAAACTGAGGTAAAAAGTATTGACTACGTGCCTTATTTTAAGCGTATACTTCAGAAGTCCATTTGTAGAATGGTTAACATATTTGATATAACGTATCAGCAAAACTATAATGAGTATCATTGATTTCCCAGCCAGATTTGACATGGAGAGAAGTATTTTCAATGTAATAGGTTTGCAGTGTACCAGTGGTTTTTCAAAGGGTGTGGTGTGTCGCACTGGTTTTGCAGGAGAGGGTGGCAAATGTAGTGGGAAGATTCAAAGGCAACCAATATTATATTTGGGAATGAGTCATGTTCCTACAAAGCTATTGTTTTATACTTTCTGGATGTCCCGTGATCATATTATAAAGTGACTGTGTTCTGTGATATAAACCAAGCACTGCCGGGAGTTGTTTCTTGTTGTTTTCCACTGCATTTCTGATCAATTAAAAATTCAATTGTGGTGCGAGCAAGTTTTCATTCTGAAACTGTGGCCTAGAGAAAAGTTTGAGAACCACTGCAGCATACTGTCAAATGATAAATGCAGATTGGTCTGATGAGAGGCGTGAAATGGAATCTGATGTAATAGCACCAAGAAAAAGCTGAGAAATAATTGTCAGTTTTCTCAAAGAAAGAGCTGATTTTGAAAGAGCACAAACTACTCATTAAGGAAATTGTTGGTGTTTTATGATTTTGGAGACAATCCAGAACTCAGTCCACAATGGGAAGTTAAATTATTCATAGAATGATTAAATATACAAGTTTATATGTGAGACATGAATGGGCCATGAGGCAATACTGTAATGTAAAAGTTTCATAGACCCAATATCAACTCTGAAAAGGGATTTGGGACAATATTTCAAGCCACCTACCCTAGTGCAGGTCTGTCAAAGAGGCTGTTGCCACAGATGCCATCTTATCCAAACCTCTTCACCTCTTTTGCTTCTGGATTTAACCCAAGAACCTCCAGTTGCGGTCTTGTTTTTTTAGACTACAAGTAGTGATGAACGCAACTGCAAACACATTTTCTTAACATTAAACTGATGGAGGAAATCATTGATGCATTATCACGCTTGGTGAAACTCTGCTGTTAAGAAAGAAAGAAAACATACTCTCTGTCATCAGCTTAAGTGATGAACACTTCTCAAGATGATGTTTTATGCCTCTCTTCAAAGCTGAATTCAAGTTAAGTAGGTATTCAGATACATACCCTAAGGGAAACAAATAGCTGGTGAAACAGATACTTCCTAGCGTTTCAAGATATCACACCAGATTGTTGGGCCACGCAGCATACATTGAAAACGTGCAGATGCTTCTGCTTATGTAAAAAGAAAGAATTATAGTGGATAATACTATTCAGAACAACAAAACGTGGGTGATGTCACATCTGCAAGCCTCAACTGCAAAAAAATATGTTTAATGTAAAAATGCATTTCCATATGCTAAAGGGAGTAGATTAACTCACTCTGCACACATATAAACAACAACTATTATGTCAGCTCACTTGAGCAATGAAAAGCTTACAGATATTGAGGTAGTTCTTGGTATCAGCAAATGAAAATTGTTTATGCTGAAGTGCAAACAATGAAGCTGAGAAATATCCAATGTGTTTTAATACATGCCAGAGACACTTCATGTGGAATATCTATCATATTTGAAATTCATACAAAAAAGCTTTCTGAAAAGAGGGAATACAGAAGAGGGATGGGGTGGAAGGGCTCCACTGAGATTATACTAAGACGTTTAATTTGCTCTCCGCACCCCAAGTTGGATCCAGAGCTGCTCTTCTGCAAGTGGAAAAGCTCATTCTGTCCACATGAGGGACTGAGATCCAGAAGCAGGTTCCCCTGGCTTGAGTGGAAGAGGGTTCTCTCTACCCCTGGGGCCCATGCCCTCACTCCCAAGCTGTTCTGCATGGGGAAATGCAGAGGGAAGATCTTTGCATCAGCAAATATCACCTTCTCCCCTTCTCTAGCTCATGGTGGATACAGTAGATCTAACCTATCTGCACACTATGTTAAAAACAGGCAGACGTGACTAAAAATAACGATTCCGTACTAATTTAACATAGTCATCAAGGGGAGAAGAGCTTTGCAAGCATTCCTAAAATGCAGGTGTGAAAATTTACTCCAGCTGGGCTAAAATAAGATTTTTATAGTGTTACTTAATCAGCATCGTCTACTCAAGTCTTTCTAGTAAACATGACTAACTCAATACACATGATTGCTTCAGATAAGGTCATCTCTAGATCATGTAAAATATTACAGCTTTGGTACGGCCTTTTCCTCGTACATTTTCAGTGAATAAAATTGATATACAGAAGTACCTAATTTGTTCATTATCAACAGACGGGTCTGTGCTGGAGGGCGGGGGCAGCCAGATATTCTTGCCCAGGGTCTTGGATGGCTAAGCTAGACCAGCTGCTTTTTGTTTGAGGTAATAACTTTATTCTTATAAGACTCCCACCCCAGGCCTCAGGCAAGCTCTGCAGGGGCCTGCCAAGAGATCAGATGCAAAAGAACACAGGGTTCATGAACCTTTAATTGTTGCGTAAGAAGGGGGATTTAGGTAGGTGATGCACATTTGAAGTTTCCTACATAATCAATAAAGGTAGAGATGTCTGGATCTCTACTATATCTGGTTGGCCTGCCATAGGTTAACATACTAGAAAAACATGGACCTAGTCCATTTGGGAATGTAGCAAAATAAAGGCTACTTTTATTACATAGAAAGAAACAGAAGGCTATGCTACAATTTGTAACTGTATTCTTTTAATTCAAGAAAAAAGTTTACAAAATGTTCTTCCAGATTACAAACCTAGACTTGTAATCAGTTCCATAGACTTGATTCCCAAATAATTCCATGCAAATAGATGTGTTTAGCTTTTGGATTTCAGTAACAATATCACTTCACATATTTTATTCTATTGAGATCAAGCGTTCTTTGAAACACAACTATATATACACAGAACTATAACCCCAAATGCACACTGAGAGAGCAATTCTGTTCTTGTCTACTTAGAAGCAAGTCCCCCGAGTTCACTTGAGCTTACTCCCAGGTAAGTCATTATAAGACTGCAGCCTTACAGTACAAGCCTAACTACGTCTACTCAGCTATGAGTTGCATTGAGTCCAGTGAAGGTTATTCCCAGGTGAGTATAGGACTGCAGCCTTAGCAAACTCTTAGTTCTAACATCAAATGTGCCAGCAGTATAAGAACAGAACAGCTTAAATTTTATCACAGCTTCTATTCAAATTTATTAACATAATATCATTTTAGGCCTGTTTTGGCACGCTTGCAAAACTGCTCTGAACTAGATGTTTAGTCCCCTACAAGTAAGAAAACAAGAGCAGCATTGTTGCAATTAAGGGCCCATTTCTCTCTGTCTTCTGTGTCCATTTGTATAGTTGCTTTAATCCTGGACGAGTCCCAGTGTTAGGATTGTTGGCAGCAGTTGACCGTACAATGCCTGAGTTTCAAAAAAGGTAAAATATTCAACTTTTCACAATGAATACATAGGAATTATTTTGGGATGGCTTGGGGGGGGGGGAATGCAACTCTGAAATATGGAGGAATTGCTCCAAATGGCATCCTTCTGAAAGTGAACGTTTTTGAAAACTAATAATATAGCCACGAACAAAGGAGAGTCGGGAAAAGACTCACACCTTAACAAGAGACAAAAATGAATTCTGAAGATGCTTTGAAGTATGATTGATTTGGTGGAGAAAATTCATAGAATCAGTTGCTTTGAAAAGGACGTGAATCTTTTAGGGTATTATAAAAAAAAACCACCTTTCCCCATAAGAAATTAGTGAGATGTGTGGGAGTGAGTGGATGAAATAGAATTGTACAGTTAACTCTAAAATTTTTAGCTATTTTATTTTTATTTTTTTTAGAATTCATTTATATCACCCCTTTCTTTCATCAGTGAACCAGGTTTCCCATCC